>NC_083683.1:38452500-39077500 GCF_033118175.1 Dama dama | reverse complement strand
TACTCTATTAAGACAAGCAAACAAACCAGTCCTTCTGATTGCCATGGATTGCAACAGCCATCTCTTTCTACGTTCGGAAGCTTTTAGACATTGCCAACCACCGATATCCTCTTTTGGGATGACTTTGCTTGTTAGGGTCTTCCCTGGTAGCTCAGTTGGTAAAGAATCTGCCTGCAATGCAGGAGACACCAGTTTGATTCCTGGGTTGGGAAGATTGCTGGAGAAGTGGTAGGCTACCCTCTCCAGTATTCTTGGGCTTCCCTGGTGGCTCAGCTGGTAAAGAATCTGCCTGCGATGCAGGAGACCTGGGTTCGATCCCTGGGTTGGGAAGGTCCTGGAGAAGGGAAAGGCTATCCACTCCAGTATTCTGGCCTGGAGAATTCCATGGACTGTATAGTACATGGGGTCATGGGGTCACAAAGAGTCGGACAGGACTGAGTGACTTTCACTTTCTTTCACTTTTTGCTTGTTGGAGACCAGAGCTGGTAGAAGGTCTGTTTTCTGGACTTTATTCTCTCGACATGCTTTCTTGAGTGTAATTAACGTGGCACATCCCGAGTCAGGTGAACCGGGGGTGGGCGGAGGAGGGTGAGGACACAAACCTGAGTAAGATGTGGTTTCTACCCTCAGAGGGCTAGGCAGAGAGAGGTGGGGTAGGGTGGGGATAGAAATAAACCTGGGATGGTCTTGCCTTCAAAGAGCTCATTGTCTGAGAGAGACGGGCAGTAAACAAGTGGTGACCGAGCGTGAGAATCCTGCGGAGTGCTGGGTGGGGGCATGCGGGAGGAAGTGACTAAGGCGGCCTGAGGGGATGAGGAAGGCTCAGACAGGAAGTGACGTGCAGAGTGGGTCAAAGGCTGAGTCACTGTTGAACAGAAGAGAGGTGAGTTTTAAGTCGGGGAAACCTGCGTGTGCAGAGGCACGGAGGCAGGGTTCACCAAGTGGTCAGTCGTAGGGCACCGCCCAGCTTCAGTCACCGCCCACGCGCTCAGCTCAGCCAGCAGAGTCTGGTGGGAGCCAGTCCCTGTCCACCTCCCCCAGCTGTTTTTACTTCATAACCACTAACCACGTTAGCTCCTTTTTTTTTCAGATTTACACTGCTGTCTTAGTTGCAGGAGTACAGCAAAGTGAATCAGTTAAACGTTTGTATGTCCACTCTTGTTTAGATTCTTTTCCCACATAGGCCATTGCAGAGTATCGAGTAGAGTCTTGTGTACTATACAGCAGGTTCTAATTAGTTGTCTGTTTTTGCAGTGAGTATATGTCAATCCCAATCTCCCAATTTATCCCCTCAACCCACTGCCAGATAATCATGTTTTTTTCCTACATCTATAACTCTATTTCTGTTTCGTAGTAAGTTCATTTGTACCCTTTTTGCAAATTCCATATATAAGCAGTATCATATGATGTTTATCTTTCTCTCTGTGTCTGACTTACTTCACTCAGTATGACAATTTCTACAGCTATCCATGTCGCTGCAAATGCATTATTTCATTCTTTTTTATGACTGAGTAGTATTCCGTTGTATATAGGTAGCACATCTTCTTTATCCATTCCTCTGTTGGTGGATATTTAGGTTGCTTCCATGTCCTGGCTACTGTGAATGGTGCTCCAGTTAACATTGGGGTGTGTGTCCCTGGATCATCATAAGCATGATCACTTCAGAGGTGGTGTCACTACCCTTTAGGTTTTTCTATACTTTGCCTGTGTCTTTATAGGTAGTCTCTTAATCTCTCTTTAACTTTTCTATGCCAGTCTATTTCCTGCCTGGATTTGGAGAGATAGTAGAGGGCTGGGGACGAAGTTAGGAAAGGCCTTGCATGCATGTAAGCAGCTTGGATCATGCTCATTTGGAAATGGAGAACTATCAAAGATAGATCTTTATGTAGGGGTATGACATAACCCAAGGAGTGGAGTTAACACATGGGATCAGGGTAGATCATCTTCTTTAAACTTTTGATGGTGCACTCTGTTGGTGAAGAATGAGTATGACCTGCTAACATATGCATATCTGTTTATTTGTAAGTTCTATCTATGTATTCCTTTTTATTGAAATATAGTTGATTTACAATATTGTATTAATTTCAAGTGTGTAGGAAAGTGATTCTGTTATACATATAAAATATATATACTTAGATATGTATATTTCAAATTACTTTCCATTAAATGTTATTATAAAATATTGAATATAGTTCCCTGTGCTATAAAATAAATCCTATTGCTTGTCTATTTTATGTATAGTAGTTTGTACATGTTAATCCCATACTCCTAATTTATTTGTCCCATCTCTCTTTCCCCTTTGGTAACCTTAAGTTTGCTTTCTATACCTGTGGGTCTGTTTCTGTTTTGTATATAGATTAATTTGTATTATTTTTGAGATTCTATTTAAGTAATATCATGCAACATTTGTCTGTCTCTGTATGATTTATTTCACTTAGTATGATAATCTCTAGGTCCATCTATGTTTCTGCCATGCATTCTTCTACTAACAACTTTTGCATAATGTAAAATATAAAAGTTGGTATCAAAAGGAGCAAGATAAACTATATTTAAAATATTTCAAGTTGATTTTCAATTTTTATGTCACTAAAAACCATGCTGTTTGTGTTCTGGCTGCTTCGTTTTTAAGTGTCTTGCTAAAATTGTAGCTAATGTTTCATTATACACTTAGAGTGTCCTTCATTGTTGAGGATGGTGCATATAAATCCGTTTTCCAGATAATCTTGATAACTTCTGTTGGGTAGAGGTAGGCTAATCTCTTGTCAGATCTAGTTACAATTGTTTTGGACATGTAGTATGGTGACAAATCACTTCAACCAAGAGTAGTTTGTTAATTTAAAAAATTGTTTTCCATATTTATAGCAAAGAAAACAAAGAAATTAGAATAATAACAATTATTAAACACATAATTTGGCCCACGTTATTGACTACAGATGAATAACCAGGAATTTTAAGGTGCCATTTTAAACTCATACTGAAAAAAAAAAAAAAGACCAGGAGCTTTTGATACATGATCTAAATAAAACTTCAGAACAATCTTGCAAAATCAGCATTATTTTTAGCTTTTTATAATGAGGGAACTTCTTAGAAGCATGGAAAGATCAAGGAACTTTCCCAGGAGCTAATAAATGTCAGAGAATTCTTCAATTTAAACTCTGGTCTATCTGTGCCTGGAGAACTCGTCCCTCACCTACCTATAAAGAAAAGGGAAATTTGGAATGCTTTTATCAGATGGCCTTGATTTTCTCAGTAAAATAGAAGAAGAGGCTTAGTGGACTTAAAAGGCTATGTTCAGATAAAACTGGTGTGAAATGTGATTAACTAGCTTGCAGACAGAGCCCCCTTAAAAGCTGCTCTCTTCACTCCTTTCCACATTAAAACCAAGAATCTGACACTCTCCATACAGCCAATTCACCCTTATTCCATCCTGGTTTCTCTGTGGTTCCTTCCTTCGCAGCTGGAGGGACCATGCTTGGCACTTATAGTTAATGCTATAAGTGAGTTAGGACTTGGCTGGGGGAAAAAACAAAGAATGCACATTTCCTTTGCTTGTTATTTTTGGCGTATTGTTTCTGGGCCCAAGTTGCAAGATGTTAAGGTGCTTGTCAAAAAATGTGAAGAGTTCTCAGGGAGGAAATGGCTGGAGGTCACTCACGACAACCCTTGAAAGGGAAGGCCACCATTATAAGGTATAGAAACCTTGATGAGAAAGTCTGTTTTGATAGCTGGGCAGGTGATGTTAGCATAGTTCCTACGGCGCTGGGGCACCATCATATCTGTATAATCTCTTGAGTCTGACAAGTCTGTGTCTTCTTTAACAGAGCCCAGCACTCTGAAAATTCATGATTATTGAAAGGGTTGGGGACCTGGGGGTCTCCTCGTACAGGTAATAAGAGAAGATAGCTTAGAGAGGAAACAGTGTAGAGAGTGAGATGCAAACTTCGATGAACTTTAGAAGGACAACCCTGGGGCTGAGGAATAGACCAAAAAGTCAACCAGAAAGGAACAGGATAACTGCTGACTTACACATGGAAACGTGAAAAGTGAAGTTGCTCAATCGTGTCCGACTCTTGCGATCCCTGTGAACTGTAGCCTACCAGGCTCCTCTGTCCATGGGATTTTCCAGGCAAGAGTACTGGAGTGGCTTGCCATTTCCTTCTCTAGGAGATCTTCCTGACCCAGGGATTGAACCCAGGCCTCCCACATTGTAGGCAGACACTTTACCGTCTGAGCCACCAGGAAGTCCTATACCTGGAAAGAGCCCTTCTAATGTCCTAGCTTGTTAAACACTGGGTTTCCTACATGCTGTTCTGTGCACCTTCAGGGTAGGTGAGTGGAGAAACAAGTCACTTCAGTTCTTGATAAATACATTGTTTTTTTCAAAGATTATAGTCTAAGGTGGGAGAGAAAACAAACAGAATTTTGTACCTGCACAATAATTCATAGTACTCCACTGGGATGCCACGGGAAATTCAAAAGCATTATGTTAAGTGCATGAAAAGGTAGCACTTGTAATATACTTCCCATTATTTCTGACTGAATAGGTCAAGCAGTTCCTATTGTTGAACCCTGGACTTCTATTGTGGCTTGGGCAATTTTGGAAGGTGTTAGATGCTTTAATAAGCACACAGAATATAATGTTTCTGCTGGGACACACACTTGTGGTTCTCCATGCACAAAGGCACACTCCTAGCCATTGCTATCTTCTGCGATTCACCTGGTAGCAATAAAGAGTGCATCTCTGGGCCTTGCATTTGGTGGGGGAGGAGGATTGAGGGGTAGTGGGTGGGGGTAGGAATGAGGCAGGCTAATTCACTTACCTTGAGTCATTAAATGCTATTGGAAAAACTCGCTAAACCTTGAGACCTGTCTGCTCTTTCCTATACTCAGTCCTCACCAAAGCTAAGTATCATTTATCTGTTTAATGCCTGTTGATTCCTTCTTCTCTTTCTTTGGTGGCCACTGTAATACTTGAGTGTTCAACTCGACAATGCATTCCTCACTTTTTCTTATCTCTTCCTCCACCCCACTTATTACACATTGCTGACCTCCTCCTCTGATAGGAAATGGCACACCAACCTGTTTTCCTGGAAGATTGTTTAAATTTAGCTTATTTATTCCCCCCAAAATCTGCTTTCTCACTCTTCTATTCGGCGTCTCTTCTTTCCTCTTTGCCTGGATTCATGGTCATGTGTGTGTGTACTAAGTCACTTCAGTCATGTTGGATTCCTTGGGACCCTATGGACTATAGCCCACCAGGCTCCTCTGTCCATGGGATTCTTGCCTAGAGAAGCCAACTCCAGTGGGTTGCCATGCCCTCGTCCAGGGTATCTTCCTGACCCAGGGATCAAAACCAACGTCTCTTATATCTCCTGTATTGGCAGCTGGGTTCTTTACCGCTAGTGCCACCTGGGAAGCCCATTCATGGTCACATCCATTGCTTATCCCAGATCTTTTCCTGCTGATATTAATTCCTCTAGGTAGGTGTATGCTCACATCTCCCATTTTCCTCATAATACCTGTTTCTTCTTGAAATTTTAGTTTTTTTTCTTAAGATACCAGCTGAACTCATAGCAGCGGAAGTAGCCATAACTGCTAAGGTTTCCAAAAAGCGTTTATTTTATACTTACCCTTTCTGTTTCATGATTCATGACTCTTTTTAACCTCTTCCATTCTTTACCACCACATGTGGAATGGTTGAAGGACAGAGGGATACTTAGTTTGGAGAAGACTCCAGTTTGCCATGTAACTTGTGTTCAGATCCATAAGGTCTCTGAGATGAGGGACAGATTACTTTTCTTATAAGTCTAAACTGGAGAATTTGAATCAACAAATAAAAGCTACAATGAGGTAAAATTTTAATACAAATCAGGGTGGATTTTATTATCACTGGAATTACCCAGAGATGAAGTGGGTTGCCATGGGTAATAGCAAGTTTCCTGCTGCTGGAGGTATTCAAACTCAGGTTGTTGTAGCAATGATTCAAGCATCAGATGAGCTGTTAGACCAGGGTGCTTCTGAATCCTGAGATATTCAAACCTTCACTGTGTTCATGTTATGTTAATCTTTCTGTTTTGTGTACATACAAAAATAATAATTCTGGGAGCCTGTGGGGTGTAAAAAAAAATAATCATCATTATGAAAAATTTTTAAAAATACAAGGCGCACAAATGTCTATGTCCTCCTCTTTCTTCTCCATTCTTTCCCATTCACCAAGTCATCACAGCTAACTGTTTGGTGAGGATTGTTAGATAGATATATAAACATCTTTCTACCAACCTGTATATGCATCTTTAATAAAATAGACTTGTACTATATCTAATGCATCATAACTTTTTGTTTGTTGTGGAAAATGGAGGGCTGCCTTCAGGATCAGTATATAGTTCTTCCTCTCTGTTTTGATGGCTATATAGAATTCAGTAGCGTAAACAGGGGTCAGCAATCATTTTCTTTTAAAGATCAGAGAGTAAATATTTTTGATGTGGTCCCTACAGTCTCTGCCCTAACTGCTCAACACTGTGGTGTAGTGTGAAAGTAGCCACGGATAATACATAAATGAATGGATATGCCTGTGTTCCAATAAAACCTAACATATATACTACAATTTGAACATTGTGTAATTTTCGCATGTGATGAAATACCATCCTTCTGATATTTTCTACCACTTAAAAATATAAAAGCCATTCTTATTAGTTTGGGACTGCACAAAGACAGGAAGCAGGCAGGATTTGGCCATGGGATGTAATTTGCCAAACCCTGGTGTAAACGGTTAGGGAGGATTACTTATTCTTCACATTTTGTGCCCTTTCATGTGGGCTGAACGCAGCGTAAGAACTTGCTTTTTCTACCCCCTCACTAACTCTACACTTGGGAAAGGAAATGAGTGACTTGAAATGATTGGTGAGGTTACAAGAGAATGTGGGCATGCCCCCTTTCTCTTTTCTTTCTCTTTGGGAACCAGCTGACTGCAGGGAGCATGCACTTGCCATGAGATGGCCTCTCTGGACCAGCATGGCACAGTGGACAGTCTGTCTAATTCTGTGCCTTAGTATGAGAAAGTCCACTTGCCTTTCTTAATCAGATGTAAGCCTCTTCATTTAATATCAAGTTCATCAATAATAAAGATAAAATTTTGTTCTCTGATTGTTTTATTCATTTGCCTTATTTTTCAGGTGATTTAGGCATAGAATAGACATGCTACTTATTGCCATCTAATAATATCAACTTGGATTTATCATAATTTATTTAGCCATTCCTCACATTTTCATTTTTAACACTTTCTGCTCCTTTGGTTAACCAATCATGATCAAATCTATGGATCAATTTTTTATTCCTTCTTGTTTGTCATGCCATCTAGAAGGCCCTTGTCTTATGGGTCTCTTTTTGAAAACTCTCATAGATATCTCTAGAGATGATCTATATAGTCTCTGTACCCTGTCTTTTTCCTCTTCTAGATTTATAGCCTGCTTTTACCAGCTTAATATTCCTACAAAATGACTTTGAGATGTCAGATATGTCATATGTATCAATCACTAATGAATCTCTATCAATAAGCAAATAAAGAATAGTTCGATAGATGATAGTCAAAGTTTTCTGCATTTAAACATTACTTATTATTTAGCTTGTCTTTTCTTATTTTAACAAAGTATTATTACATGTAAAATGGTTATGATAGTACCTGGCATATTGTAAACACCCAACACGTCAGCTCCATTAGTCCATTGCACTTACTGTCATCAGTTTACAGTCAGAGTGACAACTTACTATTTCCTGCACAACTTGCTTTTACTTGTATTTCCCCATTTAATCAAGTCATCAAGTCATTTTCAAGTCATCAGCTCTACCAGTTGAAATCTTATCCAGTCTATAAAACCTGCCTGGTTAACTTCTACTCTGTGCATTATAAACTTACATTTTTAGAAATCTTAATTCAGCAGATGAACTCAATAATGATGAGTTTTACAGAGAACTGTATGAAGGCCTTGGGACCCCCAAGATCACAATTATGTCTAGAAATTTCCATGAGAGCAAAAACTTGCTACACAGTGTCTGATGGTAAACTTTATGTGTCAACTTGACTGGGCTAAGAGATGCTCAGATAGCTGGTAAACACTGTTTCAGGGGGTGATGGTGAGGATATCTCTGGAAGAGATTAGCATTTGAGTCAGTAAAGGGAGTAAAGAAGATCACCTTTGCCAATGCAGGTAGACATCGGTAATCTAATCCACTGAGGCCCTGAACAGAACAAAAAGGCAGTGGAAGAGTGAATTCACTCTCTTTGCTTCAACTGAGATATTCATCTTCTCCCACTCTCAGATATTGTTGCTCCTGATTCTTGGGCTTTTGAACTCAGCCCGGGAATTCAGCTATCAGCTTTCCCAATTCTCCAGCCTTCAGACTTGGATCAAATGACACCACCAGCTTTCCTGATTCTTGAGGTAGCAGACGGCAAATCATGGGACTTCTTGGATCCCGTAATGGCAGCATGTGTGTTTATTCAAAATTCTATTATTACTTGAGATTTGGTGCTTAAGAACTGCCCCATTACAAGCAGTGTGGGCTCCTGCCTGCTGAGATAGCCATCAGGCAGTGGAAGTCAGCAGTATTTCTCTAGGCATCCTTCTAGGTTTGTGGTCTTGAGTGAATGAAGTCTTTGATGTGTCCTGAGAATTCCAGGCACATTATAGGGATCTTCTGGATATCACAAGTGATTTTCTGTTTCAATGTCTGGCAATCTCCCCTGAGGACTCTACTGAAGTACTTCAAACAAGGCATAATTGTGGCTCATTGTAACTTCTACAGTGTGTGAAGATCAATGGTGAGAACATTAAGAAGGCATTTCTTCTGGTGGGAGAAATCTAAAGGCAGAACAACAGGCACAGAAAGAACTCTCAATGATTACGTGCCAGTTATGTACCAGGCACATTTTAGTACACCTTGCTTAACTTAATGAGCTTAGTCATGGCAGGGACTTTGTGAAGAAGTCATTGTAGACCCATTTTGCAGGTGAGAGAATTAAAGAAAAGCGAAGCTTGTAGGGTGAAGTGCTTCGTCCAGTATCATGTAGTATATTAGTTATCTTTTGCCACATTAAAGCTACATAAAAATGACTGCAAAGCCTAGCCTTAAAATAGCAACTGGTTAATTAGTTCATAGGTCTGCAGGTTAGTGATTTAGCTGGGAAGTTCTTTCAGTCTGCACTGGGCTCATTACATGTCTGGGAGGCAGCTGACTATCAGCAGATTAGAACTGCTTTGGCTGGGATGATTAGAAGGCCTTAGCTATGCTCCACTTGTCTCTCATCATCCAGTAGGCTAGCCCTGGCATGTTCTCTTGGCAGAGGACAAGAGCACAACCGAAGCATGCAAGCGCCTTTTTAACCCTCTGCATACAATATATCTGGTAACAACCTAGCGAAAGAAAGTCACCTGGCTATGACCAGTGTCAGAATTTGGGGGATTAATGCAATCAGTCTATCAACTTGGATAGTAAATGCCAACTAAGATTTAAATCTGAAGCTCTGGCAGGCCAATTTTTGTGTACCATGAAACTTTGTTAGAAAGTGCTCCATTTTAATTGATCCTAGGAATTGTCATCACTGGTTTCAAAGAAAGTGCATTTATTTAATCCTCTGCATCTTTGTGCTGTTTCCAGTTCACCTTCTGACTCAAGATGGATTTGACTTAATTCATTTAATTTTATATTTTACTTCGTAAAGAAGGAGGTAGTAAGCAGAGAAGCATTCCAATGCTATTGCTACTGATAGGAATCCTACTCAATGGCCCCTGAACTCTACACACCTCTTTGAAGGGTAATTCTGCATGTATACAGCTTTGTCTTTTCACTGTCATTTTGATATTTCCAAGAAGAGATGGAGCAATGAGATGACTGTTGCTAATTTGCATGTAAAAGGAACTTTCCTTAGAGTGGGAGCTTTGCCCAAGAAGATTTCAAGTTCAACATAAAAGGTCAGAAATAGTTGTCCACCAACCAAGATAGTGTAGCTAAGGAGTGCTGTGATTGTTCCCGCTGCCCTGGGAAGCCTTGATTTAGGAATGCATCCTTCTTCTTCTTTTTATAGAAGAGTTGTGACCCAACACTTTGTGTCCTGGCAGAAGAAAAGAATAAGACTTGACCTCCTTTTGTTCTAACATGAGTTTGCAACTGCCTCGTTCCATTATCTCAACGTGTATCATCTGTCAATCGTCAACTCTCCTTCCAGGACAGAGCGGCATTCTTCTTGTGTTATCACTTTGCAATGTGGTGTCCTTTCTCATCTGGTTTCGGAATTTAAAGGGGGGGGGGAAAAGAGACCATGAAGAATGTGTAAGTTGGATGCTATTCATTCACTTATTTATAAATAAATGGAAACTGACAGACACCTTTTCAGCAAATGTTTACTGTGTGGACAAGTGTTGATGACATGGGCTGAAAGACACAGTCTGGTGCCACCAGGGCCAGCTGCTCCTTCAGCAGTCACCATTGTGCAGTCTTGCTTTCGTTTGGGCTTGGCACATGCATTTTCAGCCTGCCTTACATTGTGTCTCCAGGATACTTTATCTCTGGCACTGTCTGCCAGAGACAATAGATGGGTCTTTTTACCAGGCCTGAAAGCTTGGGTTTTGTCTGCTCTTGATCTCTGGTATTACCACTGCTTACATAATGGACCTTGCCTGGTGCCAACAGACACATCTGCTGTTGGCCCAGTAACTTTGCTTCATGAAAATGGCACTCGATTTTCTGTTCTTCATGCTGCCATGCTGACATTTGCTAAACTGGACAAATGTTTTTGTTTCCAGTGGAGAAGAAACACTGCTTCTAGCTTTGCTAGGGAAGCAGTGGATTAAGCTGTTGGATTTACAATAGATCTCAGATGGGCTCAATTCATAGATCCTGAAAGATGCCCTCCTCAGCTACCCCAAGAGGTACCATTTAGAGGCTGTTAGGGAACTGATGCTTGGGCTCCTTGGGAAAATGCTGCTCCCTGTATGGAGTCTAACTTGTACAGGCCTGTTACATGGTTACAACAGAGGAGTTAAGTCCTTGTTTGTCAGTCAATCAGTCAATCAACCAACAAGCATGTATTTAACAGCTGCATGAATGCAGGGCACCGTGTTAGGCTCTGAGAATACAGAGGGGGATGGGTCACTATTCTTGCTTTAGAGGTTTATAGTTGGATTAAGAAAAATTACAATGCACACAAATTATACACACATACACAGGACATACACATGAGGTACATAAATGCATTCAGAGAGGGAGGAATTTTAATTTAATTAATTGATTTTTAAAATTACCATATAGTTGCTTGACAGTAACTATGTGTTAGTTTTTGTTGTCCAGCAAAGAAGGGATTTTAGAAAGTGAGAGATCATTGTGAGCTGATATGCTTGGGGAAGACGTCCTTGGGAGAAATGAAATTTAACCTGATACCAAAGACTAACTAATATGTTGAGGGTTGAGTGAACCCAGATGGATAAAAATACAGTCATAAACAGCTATTCTCAGGTGTCCAGTGGTGGTTTTAGAAATGAAAACACCCTATGCCTTAGAACATCATGTTTTTAATTCACAGGATGCACAGTGTCATTTGCATTTATTTGCTATAGCCTCCAGAGATCTGAATAAACTGAGGGGGAAGGGGAGAGGACTGACAGTCATTAACCACAGAAGTTTGCCAAGCGCTGTGCTATCTGCTTTACATATGTTATCCCACTGGATTATTCTGCAGTCCTGCGAGCCACTCATCACTTCTAGTTATAGATGAAACTGAGGCAGAGAGAGGCTAAATCTCATGTCCAGGTCTCCTGGTTGTCCAGTTACAGTCCTCTGCATTATTTGCATCCAGCCAGTAACTTACATGATTTTTAAGGCAGTCAAGCTGCTGCTGTGCTTACTTGCTCAGTCGTGTCCCAGCTCTTTGGGACCCCACTGACTGCAGCCTGCCAGGCTCCTCTGTCCATGGGGATTCTCCAGGCAAGAACACTGGAGAAAGTTACCATGCTCTCCTCCAGGGGATCTTCCCAACCCAGGGATCAAACCCAGGTCTCCCACATTGCAGGCAAATTCTTTACTGTCTGAGCCGCCAGGGAAGCCCGAGAATCCTGGAGCAGGTAGCCTGTCCCTTCTCCAGGGGATCTTCCCTGCCTAGGAATTGAACTGGAGTCTCCCACATTATTGGCAGGTTCTTTACCAGCTGAGCTACCAGGGAAACCCAAGGTAATCAAGAGAGTAGGGAAATTCAGTATCAATGCTTTTTTCCTAAAAAAAAAATTTTGAACTGCTGTTTATTAGATTAATACATTTGAACAATTATAAACATGGATTAAAATTTTTAAAAAATAACAGCAAAAAGAAATAAACTAAAACAATTGATGAGAATCCTTTTGGGACACAAATGTCATAGAGTATGGCACATGGAACAGTTAGAACAAGGGGTGTATGTGTGTGTGTGTGTGTGTTGTTGGGGCTGTATTCTTCTGAACTGGGTGCACTCCGCATATTTAGGTATTCACAAACAGGGTCAATATCTGATACATTAGAATTTTGTTACAAAATGATGAACAGTTGCACTTGGACTCTCAAGGCTGACAGATGTTCTATGATTAAAATATTGCTTTGGGAAAACCAGAATAGACCCACTGTACCTAAAATAATCAGCCAAAAATATGAGGGAAAAAATAGAAAATGGAGACTTGTGGCAAAGGAGCACATTGTATTTGAGGGACAGTTCTCAGAATCTTCTCTGTGGTAGTACTCTGGCCGGGACAGTTTCTCTCCCAGGGGCTTCCTCTTGTAGACTCTCGGGCCTTTCACACTCTTGACCTTTGGACCCCTCCTGCTGCTGCTACTGTTGCTAAGTCGCTTCGGTCGTGTCTGACTCTGTGTGACCCCATAGACGGCAGCCCACCAGGCTCCGCCGTCCCTGGGATTCTCCAGGCAAGAACACTGGAGTGGGTTGCCATTTCCTTCTCCAGTGCATGAAAGTGAAAAGTGAAAGGGAAGTCGCTCAGTCATGTCCGACTCTTCGAGACCCCTTGGACTGCAGCCCACCAGGCTCCTCCGTCCATGGGATTTTCCAGGCAAGAGTACTGGAGTGGGGTGCCACTGCCTTCTCCACTGGACCCCTCCTGTCCTAGTAAATGGAGCGACGAGGCTCCTGCACAACAACCCCCAGAGCAGTGGCTCAGAGGGCAGCAGACTGGGGAAGGTACTGATGTTACTTGCACAAACAATTCCTTGTAGACTGTAACTTTGCCCTGGGTCCTTTAGCTATTCTTGGTGCATTTCCAGAGGCATAGGTCCTTATAGTAAAGCGCCCATCCTCCATGACCTCCGGCTGGAAACATCATCTGGTCTCTGTATGCTCTTGCATTTTGGGCTCTTATAGGGACCAGAGTGAGTAACCTGGGGCTTACAGCCTGGGCTGGGGAGAAGATGAGTTCATCTCATCTTGGCCACTCTCTCAAGAATTTGTCCCTTCGTGTCTTGCTGAAAAGCAACTCAACATCAATGCCTTTTTCACCAGGACTACCAGCTATCATCTATGGCAGGCTATATTTTGCTGCAGGAAATGGTGAGACTTTTCTTTGAAAACTTTTTCATTGTGACATATGACACACACAAAAATGCACTACACAAATTTATATCTTAACAAATTATAAGACGATACCACTCTAATGGCAGAGAGCAATGAGGAACTAAAGAGCCTCTTGAAGAGGATGCAAGAGGAGAGTGAAAAGGTTGGCTTTTCAACATTCAAAAAACTAAGATAATAACATCTGGTCCCATCACTTCTTGGCAAATAGATGGGGAAACAGTGAAAGTAGTGACAGATTTTATTTTCTTGGGTTCCAAAATCACTGTGGATGGTGACTCTAGCCATGAAATTAAAAAATGCTTGCTCCTCCTTGAAGGAAAAGCTATGACAAACCTAGACAACATATTAAAAGGAAAAGATATCACTTTGCCAACAAAGGTCTGTATAGTCAAAGCTATGGTTTTTCCAGTAGTCATATACAAGTGAGAGTTAGACCATAAAGAAGGCTGAGCGCCAAAGAATTGATGCTTTTGAATTGTGATGCTGGGGAAGACTCTTGAGAGCCCCTTGGACAGCAAGAAGATCAATCCAGTCAACCGTAAAGGAAATCAACCCTGTATATTCAGTGGAAGGATTGATGCCGAAGCTGAAGCTCCAATACTTTGGCCACCTGAAGTGAAGAGCTGACTCATTGGAAAATACCCTGATGCTGGGAAAGATTAAGGGTAATAGGAGAAGGGGACGACAGAGGATGAGATGGTTGGATGGCATCACCAACTTAATAGACATGAATCTGAGCAAGCTCTGGGAGATAGTGAAGGACAGGGAAGCCTGGTGAGCTGAAGTCCATGGGGTTGCAAAGAGTTGGATACAACTTAGTGACTTAACATCAACAGCAATAAATGAATTATAAAATGATTGCTCACATAATTGCTACTCAGGAAGGACAAGGACATTGCCAGCACCTCAGAAGCTTGCTGAGCATCCCTTCCCAACATACCCACGTCTTTTCTCTGAAGATAACCCCTGTTCTGACCTGATTGATAATCATTTCCGTGTGTGTGTGTGTGTGTGTGTGTGTGTGTTATGATTGTTTCATCCATTAAGCCTTTGACCCTCTTCAGCTTAACAAAGAAAGACTCCATAATGAAATCTGAGATGCTGCATGAAAGAGATTTTGGTCTTGAACAAGGCTGGGGGCAAACGCCTGCTTTGCCGTTTCCTAGCTTTACGGCTTCAACAGGCTTCCTCGGTGGCTCAGTGGTAAAGAATCCACCTGCCAAAGCAGGAGACACAGGTTTGATCCCTGGGTTGGGAAGATGCCCTGGAGTATGGCATGACAACTCTCTCCAGTATTCTTACCTGGAGAATCCCATGGACAATGGAGCCTGGAGGCAAAGAGTCCATGGGGTCGCAAAGAGTCAGACATGATTTAGCAATGGAGCGTGCATGCATAGCTTCAACATAGGTCATGCGTAGGTCACAGATACTGCAGTTTCAGTTCGGTTTCCTTATTTATGCAATTGTAATGACAGACCCTACAAACATGGCTGTTGTACCAGAAGCGAGGTAACACACAAAGCTACCTAACGTGGTGTCAGATACTTGGGGGCACCTCTTGCTCAAAGACAATGATGAGAGGTGCCTTCTGATGACATATGTGAAATCTTTCTTTGCTGTTCCTGATCTCCATTAAAGATTCTACTTTTCATCTCCTGCCCTAGACAGGGCTTTCTGAGTTCTACAGTTTGGTCGTGCACCATTCCTTCATTCAGGGCACTGGGGTGAGTGCATGGAGGTGTACAGTACCTGGCAAATAGTCATCATGGAATAATGCTGGCTGAGTGAATGAATTAGTGAATGGGTCACCTACTCTGGCCCCTTCTCGAGGACTTTATCGTTTGGTAGAAGCAGTACGATGTGCACAAAAATGACGAGAAGAACATTTATGAAGAGGCTGTATGGAGAACGGTTAAGAGTGCCAGCCTCGGACTTCCCTGCTGGTCCAGTGGTTATGAACTTGCCTTGCAATGCAGGGGCACAGGTGTGATTCCTGGTATGGGAAGATGACCTGTGCTGCAGGGCAGCTAAGCCTGTGTGCCCCAACTACTGAAGCTCGTTCCGCACCAAGAAGCCACCGCAAAGAGAAGCCTGCACGTCCAACTAGAGAGTGGCTCCTGCTTGCTGCAACTAGAAAAAGCCCTTTTGCAGCAACAAAGACCCCGTGCAGCCAAAAATAAACAGATAAATAAAATTTTTTTAAAAAGTGCCAGCCCAACCACTCCACTTACTAACTGGGAACTGGGATGGTTTATTTAACAGTCTCTGTTGAGTTTTTCCACCTGTAAAATAGAGCTAACAACAGTAACTCCCTCAGAGACTTGTTGTGAAGGAGAAATGAGGAAAAATGGATAAAGTGCTTAAGAAGAGAGTGACACATCGTAAGTCTTAATTAAATGATTGTTGTCCTTGTTATCGTTATGAAAGGGTGATAAAATAGTACAAGAATTTGCAGAAGGGATGTAGTAGAGGGATAATATCTATGGGGAAATTTGTAGGAAGTTTTCAGGAGAAGATCTTATTTGTGCTGAGCTTTGAGCTGATGTAGGATTTAGATTGAACGTCTTTTCCGTTTTAGGGTGCTCAGAGGTGCTACTTGCTCCTCCGAGTTCTCCTTTCTCCACCTTCCACACCTGGAATCCTACCCATCTCTCAGTGTCATTTGCTCCAGGAAGACTCTCCTCGATCTGCCTGACAAGGTTAAGACACTTGGTCTTAAGACACATGGAGCCCTGCATGCTTGGTTGGTTTTTAGAGCATTGATTACAGTTTGTATATATAAGTTTATTCATGGATGTATTTATTTAATTTCTAATTCCCCTATTAGATTGCTGATTCTTCAGCAAATTGTTTGTGCCTTTGTTTTCCCCACTGCTTCATCCCCAGCACCGGTATATACAGTAGTAGACCCCAATAAATACTGAGTCTGGAGAGCATCCCAATAAATACTTGCTGAAAGACCTCATTTATATAAATAGAAGTCATTTTGGGAAGAGGGACAAGTACACAGAGTGGAGAAATAAGAGGGATCATAGATATTGTTTAATTAATCTAAGTAATGTGCTAAGAAAGGGACTGCTTCCTTTCGGAGAATACGCATTGCAGCTATAATTCCACAGAGTCCCTGCCCCTACTGCTGTTTTGTAACCAACAGGAAAGTCTCAGGGGGAAGTGGGGAGGTCAGGGGGGTGGGCAGAGGAAGTGGAGCAGACCAGGGCATGGCCATCTGGGAGCAAAGCAAGTTGGTCCCTGGAAACCTTCCTTTTGCTGGGGGTGGCCCAAATGAAGAACAGTGTGGTGCCCTAGGAATGCAAGTGTGAGTGACTCTGTGCAGAGGCAGAGAGCCCGGTGATCGGAACCTTGGACTTAGGAGTTAGAGGCTGTGCCCTAAGCCCATGTGGCCCTGCCCTGGTCCTGTCCACAAGAACCTGGGGTCATAGTGAGGATAAAGATGACAGGCATAAGCCACTCAGCCCAGTGCCCAGCATTTTGGGATCCGCCTCATAGTTTTTAGCCACAATCACTGTTTCCATATTTCTCCTATTCTGTGATGTGCATTCCCTATTTCATTTTAATGTGTCTAAGCTTGGAACCAGACTTGCAATCTAAGTATACTTTTATTGTAACCTTTCCTTTTTATTTAATAAAGCTATCATTATACTGAAGGTAAATTCTAGGATCAATACTGTCTTAGAAGAGGATATTTAACTTTCCTGTTACATTTTATTTTCCTCAAAAAAATGGCTTATATAGAGTTGAATCTTTTTTTTTTCCTGCAAGATCTTTTAAAGAATTTTTATTTATTTATTTTATTTTTGTCTGTGCTGGGTCTTTGTTGCTGCACGAGCTTTTCTCTAGTTGAGGTGCATGGGCTCCTCACTGCAGTGGTTTCTCTTGTTGCAGAGCACGGGTTTCAGAGCACAGACTCAGTAGTTGTGGCACATGGGTTTAGTTTTTCCTCAGCACATGGGATCTTTCTGGACCAGGGATCAAATCTGTGTCTCCTGCATTGGCAGACGGATTCTATACTACTAAGCCACCAGGGAAGCCCCTCGAGTTGAATCTTAATTTGAGAGGAAAAAAGAGAAATGTTTAAAGTTGTCACGGAAAAGTATTATAAATGTTTCTTGTGTGTGCTCAGTTATGTTCGACCCTTTGTGACCCCATGGACTATAGCCTGCCAGGCTTCTCTGTCCATGGAGTTTTCCAGGCAAGAATACTGGAGTGGGTTGCCATTTCCTCCTCCAGGGGATCTTTCTAACTCAGGGATCAAACCCATGTCTTTTGCATCTCCCACATTGGCAAGCAGATTCTTTACCAGTGAGCTACCTGGAAAGCCCATTAATATTTCTAGGTATTTGTAAAAGGAAACAATCTTGGGGAATCTTTCCAGAAACTGGTAGTTTGTGAGAATGGGCAGCTTTTGTTATTGTCCTATTGAGTCACTCGTGTGATACTTTTTAAGAAACATAAGACATTTACTCAACTAGTGAAGAACCCCATAGGATAAAATTCTAAATATAAGCACTCCTTTGCAAGAAGTTCAAAGTGATTAGCAGATAGTTTATAATAAACTCTTACAAAAAGCATGTCCAATGAGGACTGGGGTGGAGAAAAGTAGGAATGTAGGACTCATTTCTACTTTTCTGTTTGAGGACACATTTAAGTAACTTCTCAAAGGCCAGAAAAATCAGGGACAAAGCTGGGAGGGAACTAAGTTCTCTAATGCCAAACTTACTTTGTTTATTTGCTGAATACAGTTACTGTTTCATCAAGTATCTTTGTGTGTGTTATCCTCTCCATTCTACTTACTTGGACAAATTTTCAACTTTCGGTTAAAAACAAATTCTTATTTGTTAACCAGCCAGGTGAGCGAGAACTGTGATTGGCAAGTTGCTTATCTTGAGTTAAAACCTAAACTTCTGAAAGTAATGTAGATGTCAATTACTATTAAAAACCTATTTCATAAACCTGAAAGTTGCTCACTCAATGTGTGTATCCTTAGATATAATTTTTTAGGCCAGTATTTTCAGAATGTCTATGCTAACTGATACTATAAATACAAAAAAAAAATATAGTTAGGCAGAAATCTGGGAGAAACCCATGTGTGTTGAGTTGTTTAAACAGTGGGCATTTCCTTTGAATTATCTGAAATTTACATCATACATCATTTTTGCTCTGAAACTGGCAAAGGCTAAATCACACAGTGTTGATCAAAGGAAGGGTCAGTTGTATTCTCACATACAACTTGTTGTGGATATAAAAATAGTTGCAGCCTTTCTGGAAGGTAATTTGACAGTATGCATAAAATTGCAAAAGTGAAAAGTCTTTGACCCAGCAATACCATTTCTAAGAAACTATCCCAAGTGACTAATTATGAATATACTTCACGTTTTAGCTAAGGATGTTCATCACAGCATTGTTTACAATAGCAAAGCAATTATATATGTCAAATATATTGATTAAGAAAGTTATGGTATAATCATATAATGAAATTCTGTGTCGCCATTAAAATGATATCATTTCATGTGATATCGGTTGATGTAAAAGATGCCAGTGGAAAGAGCAGATTACAAAATAGTGCTCAGCATGATCATGAGGGTGTGTGAGGGTACGAGGTAATATGCATGCATGTGTGTGGACACACTTTTTCCTTATGCAGGTTTTCTGATTTTTTTTATCAGCACTTATTACTGTTAGAAATTTTTTTAAACTAAGTTTTAATTTTTCAAATATTTAAAAAGTTTATAGTGTCTTTTACAGGAACTGAATGGTGCACGCAGGTAGGTGTGTGCACAGAGTGCAGTATTGGGTCGTTTATCCCAGTAAGGAAGGGGCCTGCAATGGGAGACTAGTGCCTAAGAGCAGAGCCTGAGAATTTTATAGCATCTCCTGGGAAGCCTCAGGAACGTTAACAAACCACAGAGACGAAGTCACAAGCCCTGCTTTGTGACGGCCCTGAGCACAGCGTCTCTTCTGTCAGTATTTTTCTTTGTAGCTATCTTCCCCAAAATAAAATGCTTTATTGCCAAGAAAATTTTCACGTCTTTGGAAGGCGCAGGTGACCTTGCAAGTCACCTTCTGTTAGTTCTGCCTGTCTTCCTGTCTTCGCAGGAGCCAGAGTGTTATGTGACTTCACTGAAACATTCGTTGTTGGCTCCTTCTTTGGAGAAAGTCGGCCCCTGTGCTCCGTCATTGGTTCTATTTCCGTTTCTTTTTGCCGTGTGTGTACTAAGTCATTTCAGGTGTGTTGGATTCTTTGCGACCCTATGGACTGTAGCCTGCCAGGCTCCTAGGTCCATGGGATTCTTCAGGCAAGAATACTGTAGTGGGTTGCCATGCCTTTCTCCAGGGGATCTTCCCGACCCAGGGATCAAACCCGCATCTCCTGCATTTCCTGCATTGGCAGGCGGATTCTTTACCACTAGCACCATCAGTGTTATCAAATTCATGATTTTTTTGATGTTCCACGTAGGTCTCCTGGTATTTCTCCTCCCTCCCTCCCTCCTTTCCTTCCTTCTGTTATCCCTCCTTCCCTTTTCCCCTCCTTTCCTCTTTCTCTCCCTCCTCCCCTCCCAGTAGAAGCAAGAATACCTCTCTTTATGCAGATCCACCCACTCGGTATCTCTGGAAAGCTCTAGACTAAGAGCTTGGACAACCATCTTCCTTCATTGATTCCTCATTTGCATTTTTGGTGTTTGAAGACTTGAGCAGTCTATGCCTGCGCCATTCCTTAGGGCACAGAAACTAGGAGGAGCCCTTCAGAGTTGGGGTTAGACCAGGGAAGGCAGGGCTCCTGAGAGGAGACGAGAGCGCGATGAGGCTCCTTTTCATCAAGGAGAAGAGTGGCCTGCAGTGCCCCCACCACACCTGTCCGAGCGTCGACGGCATGCTCTCATCGTGACACTCAGTAAAAACCACTGGCTGAGAACTTGCTTTATACCAAACAGTGCTCACCACATTTCTTGAGGTGGGTATTGTCACTTCCTGTGATGGGTGCTGTGGTGCCCATATCTCCTTTCCTACCCCTCACCCATCCATCCTTTGCTGCTGTGAGAAACATCGTTGGGGATCGGGGTTAGGGGAGCTCCCCTTGGCCAGTGGGAGGTGCCTCCCTACCCAGACCTCAGTCAATGCCAGGCTGACCTGGGGTACAAAAAGCCAGTTCCCTTATCTCAAAGCAGAACTAACTCTCATGTAATTTATGCTTCAAAGTTTCCTTGTTTGGCTTTTCTAGCCACCCCATCCTGCTTCTCTCATTCCGCTTCTCCTGAGACTACTCTCCTAATAAACAGCTTGAACAGGAATCTCCAATTCAAGCTCTGCATCTAAAAAGGGAGCCTGACCTAAAACACCACCCATTTTACAAAAGAAGGAATTGAGCTCAGAGTGGGTAAATTATTGCCCAAATTAACACAGAAGAGTAGGAATACAAAATCCAGTTCTGTGCAACTCTGTTTAGTTATTGTATGATGATTTTTTCCAGTGTTAATTTGGAATTAAGCTTCCCCCCTCCAAGGAAATGTGAGACTCTAACGTCCAGGTCAGCAGCCAGCTGGGCTCAAATCTTGAGGTGCAGGGTTGGCAGCCTGTGATCCAACCAGGGCGCAATCAGAGAGTGTGTGCAGGGTCTCTGTAGGGCGGGGCTTCACCTGTCCCCACACTTCCCACCACAAATCAGGCACAGTTTGGAAGGGTATATCCATTTCTTTTGTCACCAAGACTATACAATAGTCTTAACGTTGAATGAAGACAGCCAGGGATGTTAAAAATCCTGCAACCTAAGGGGCAGTTGTGCTCAGCAAAGAATTGTCTTGTACCCAAGTTTAGGAACACTTCAAAGTGCCCAGGGTCAAAAAGTAAGTGAGCCAAAAGCAGTCATCAAGTCCAAAGGGCAAGGGGATGACAGAGAAGAGATGACAGAGCCGGGGGCGGCTGGGCAGCCCCCAGGGCTGGGGCCAGCCGGGCTGAGCGTGGCTGCTGTGCCCTCGGCCGGCGGGCTTGGGCGTCCGCACTGTGGGGACTGGGCGGCTTCCGAAGTTCAGGACAAAGGAGGAATCCGTGTGGATGTTGTGGGAATCCAGGCCAAGACTACGTGGCAGTAGAGTCACTGCTCATTTATCTCAGTGAACAGGTGATGATCATGTTATTTTCTGGTGCTGTAGTGAGCAGTAAGCAAACCCAAACATGCTGATAATTGGTGTGTTCTGAGTGCTAGAAAGTCATTGCTAAGAAGTTGCTGCAGTCATGATTCGCCGTATTCTAATTTTGGCTGCCCTGCATTTGAACCTTATCCTATGTAGGAATTCTTTACCTTTTAAGTCTTGCTGGGCTGGAGGCCATCTCTCATGTGAGAAGCTGAAAATGCCAGATATCCACTTTCCCAGCTCCCCTGTAGGCAGGCCTGGAGAGCTGTCCCGGATTTTAAACTGGGAAATTGTTACCAAGGAGCAGAGGGAGAGGGAAGAAGTGTTTTGCTGATGAACACTGGGTGCTGTTTGGGGCTTTGGTTTCTAGCCACAGAGATCTAGAATTTGGATCTTCAGGCTTCCTAGTGGTGCAGGAAACTACTGAGCCTTCTTTGAATACATTCCTTTCTTGCTTAAATCAGCCAGTTAGTTTCTTTTGTGGATGGTTGCTTGGGCAGCATCACCGACTCAATGGACATGGGTTTGAGCAAACTCTGGGAGATAGTAAAGGACAGGGAAGCCTGGCCTGCTGCAGTCCGTGAGATCACAGAGTCAGGCATGACTAAGCAACTGAACAGCAACCAGCACCTTCTAAGTACCAACTGCTGGGAGAACAAAGATAAATCAGACAACGATGCTGCGTTCTGGATGAGTGAGTAGAAGGTCAGACTGGGGGAGCGCCGCCATGTAGGCCGAAGCTGCCGCAGAAGGTCAGAGTAGGAGGTAATGATAATCCATATTGGGCTCAATTTGTAGGGGAGACTGAAAGCCAAGGACACTAGTGTGAGACAGTGAAAAATAAGTAAATAAATAAATGAAGGGTGAAACTCATGGACATTTTGTTACAAGTGATGTAGAACGGAATCATGGGATGCGGCAAATCAGCTTTGACCTTGGAAGGCAAATGCCGGAAACAGAGGCTGTGATGGGATGGTGACTAGAGACTGCTGGGTTCCTAGCTCACCTTCCAGGGAAGCAGTGTCTGTGGGCTCAGCTTTCTCCCTGATTTTCTGCGAAAGTAGAGGATAAAGAGCTGTTCATGACAATTTGTGGTCCAGTTTATCCATAACTTCCCAAAGATCATGCAACTTCTTCCACAATGTGTTTGAAATCCCATGGTTTACAGACTATAGTGCAGCCTGTTGTGGTCTGTGCTATCTTGTGTATATTAAGTAGAATTTTATTTTAGGGAAGTTGGGGTGGGGCATGCGTTTAATGCTCTGATTCCATTTTGTGACATAACTGTCATTCATTGAGCACCTCTTCCATGCCAGACTCTTTGCCACATTTATCTTTAATCTTCAGAACAATGCTCTATGCAGGTTAGTTTTACAGAAGAGGCCTAAGGACTTGGCCAAGATCACAGAGCTGAACCAAAATGACAAAAATGTGAGTCCAAGTGACTCTGGCTCCAATCTTCCCTGCTTTCCATGACACACACACCATGATTTCTGCCTACCAGATATCCTAAATCAAGAATTATGTGTCCTACCCTAGGAATAAATATCCATTGTTCCATCTTAAGTTCATAGCTCATACCTGGCAGGTGTGCCTGAGATACATATTAAGCATCCTTAAGGGGTTGATTAAGATCAGCTACATAATCTGGAAAAATCAGTGATGAATAAGTGTTTCTGATTAAAAAAAAAAGCACTGATGGTTAAGATAAAATATATTGTAAAACCTCTTCCAGGCCTGATTTCTCTAAATACTGATTAGCTTGGTTGGTGGGATAATGCTGTTGCTGCTGCAGGGACAGGAGCTGGAGGGAGTGGTGGTCGAAGGGGAGCTGGTGCTGTTCAGAGGCCAAGGGCACAGAAATTGACCTATAAGCTCAGGTTTGCCAAGCCCTCACCACTGTGCCTGGGCTTTCCTTGTGGCTCAGCTGGTAAAGAATCTACCTGCAATGTGGGAGACTTGGCTTCAATCCTGGGTTGTGAAGATACCCTGGAGAAGGGAATGGCTACCGTCTCCAGTATTCTGGCCTGGAGAATTCCATGGACTGCATAGTCCATGGGGTCGCAAAGAGTCGGACACGACTGAGTAACTTTCACCACTGTGCCTAGGGGGAATATGGACCACCTAGCGTGAGTAGACTGTTAGTATTAGTGGTAATAATAATAATTAACATGTCTTGAAGACTATGTGTTTGTAGTGTATAATGAATGCATTATTTGTCTTTAGTCCTCTGCACAAACCTAGGAGGTTCCACTTTATAAATGAGAAACAGGCTCACAGAGGTTCATACAGACAACTGATAAGCTCTTGGAGGTTCAAATCCAGACCTTTCTGCCTCCAAAGCCAGAATCTAAGGGATCATGTGGTATTAAGTGTAGATGAGCAGTTCCAGGTACACCTATGAAGAATTACTTTAAAGTCATTACCTGTTTATTCAGCAACTACTTACCACTGCTTATTTTAGGATGGGCAATAGGCTCCTAAACAAAAGAGGCATGGCCTCTGCCATCATGGTGGAGGAGGAAAAAAAGTCAAATAATTACACACTTGAGCTTCTAACAACAAACTATGCTATGTGCTATGATGGAAAGGCACAGAAAGATGGATGAGTACATCACAAGGGGACCTAACCTAATTTAGCAGATCAGGAAAAACTTTTTGGAAGCAATGGTGACTGAGTAAATACCAGAAGGATGAGTGTACTTAACTGGGAGGAAGGGAAGGGACCTGGGAGAAGAAAATTCCTGGCAGAATGAAGGGTATGTGCAAAGGCCTGAAACAGAAGGAAAGAACTTGTAGTCTGTGGTCACTAGACGCTGCTGGCCTGGGGGATAAATTTAGTTTGTAGATGTTTGTTTTGGCTCACAGACTCTTCTGGAAAATTTTGAGCCTTCAAGAGGAAATGTTGCATAAATATTCTGACTTCAAGCTCCTTTCAAAAAAGCATAAGGTCTGACAACCCTTGGCCCTCAGGGCTTCATGGCACCAGTGACAAGCACTGAGTGTGTGCCCAGTTTAGGTGGGGCACACACTGTCCATTTCACCAGTCTCTTCCACTCATTCTTGTCTCCCCAATGGTGAAGCAAGCTTCAGTTACCATCTGTCATCATATTTGCACTGTTGCAGTTCTTATACTGGAGAATTCTTTCTTTGTATCCCTGTCTTGATAATAAATGAAAGTTAGACCAAGAGAACCATGTGCTTTCCCTCAAACTCAGCATGTACCGTATTTCTTGGTAAATGTGGGCATTTAAGTCCTGCTCCCACTCCTATTTTGGTGGAAACAGAATAAAGGCTAGTAGTATGTACCATGTTAATGGCTTAAAATATGTCGACTTTCTTGTCAACCGCAAATGCTTAGTGAGACTAAGATATGCCTTAGACACTGTGAACCCCCCACCATGATAGGCATGGAGAGCTGAATATAAATTGATTTTTTAGTCACAGATATAAAAAATGCTGGTCTACATTTCTAAATGTAGGACAGTATCTGTTTTTAATTGCTACTCAATTTATTAAGCATTTCTCCAATATAGGAGAGAAGCATGATAGATCATAAGATAGCCCTTGCCCCAGAAATATATGTTACTCATTCCTTCCTTGGTCAGATAAATTCAACTTGCCATCTCCAAACCACTGTTCCTTAGCAAGACAGCACAAATTATTTCTGAACTTTTCCTAAACATTTATAAACATGTCAAGTAATGCAGACATCTCTGGTATGGTTTAAGAGTCCTGGGCTGTGATACAAGAAACCACTTTACTTTATACAATTAACACATTCCCACAGTCAGAGTGTAAGTCACGCCACACATGCAGAACACTAGAGAGACTCACTGAGGGAACTTGTGATGAATCATTTTGTAAAGCAGAGAATCTGAATGTAATACCCAACATCCCTCATTAATAATTTTTTGCAGGAGCAAAGGATTTAATAAAGTACATGTGCATCATACATGTGATATGATGCCTCAATGTCAGTTTCCTTATATGTAACTAGAATTAGTTGATTATAGTGTTTGCCTTGACTTCCATTCTTTTCTTCTTTCCTCATGTTGTCAGTGTGACTAAACCCTGTTACAAATCAAATCTTCAGCTCAGACTCAGCCAGCAGAGGGTACTGTTTGAGCATTTAAGTGGACCTCCCATCTTTGTCTTACCCATCCAAAGAAACAATTTCTGAATAATAGTTAGGGACAGTATTCAATAGGCAAGTTCTGGCACGATAATAGACAGCAGCGATCATGTTTCAGCATCGTTTTGTAGGAAATTCCCTTTGTTCTCTGCTGCTCACAAAATGGACCTGTAGTTCCTGGTGATAAACGTCTATGAAAGGTAGATGAAGAAGGTTCATGGTTATAGAGTAGAATCTGCTTCTAAATTTACCAAGTACTTATATCCCTTTTAGGTTTAGGGTTCTGAATCAAGATATCAGCCCCACATGTTCTCAGCTTACTGGTAAATGATAATGAATAATTCCTGTAGTAGCAAGTGACATAATTAAATAATCAGGCAGCCTGTGCACATTGTAAATCAATGAGCACAGATGTCTCCAAATGGAGGGGATATTTGAAGATGCTTTAGATCTTGCTGGGTTTGGAACACTTGAGGGTGGGTTAGCGCCTGCTTATTAAAATAAAGTGAGCATCTCCCCACTCTAAAATCAAGCTCAGCATTAAATATATTTAAAAATATTGTAGAAGGCTTTATCCCTTAATATTTACATAACTTTGATCAATTTGTGTATAATAGTGGATCACACATTTCTTAGTAAAATTTCTATGTTTGTATTTTTACATTAATAATGTAAACATTTTTATTGAAACAAAAACCACACATGATAACAACAACAAAAAAGAGAAAAACCCTTGCACTAAGAAACAGTGGTTCTCTGTCTACTCTTTCTTCAGTCTCTTCTCAGATACAACTTAACTTTTATAATGGGTTCTTTTGGTTATTTACCTCCATATCTTTAAGCAATATCCTTATACTGCTAAATCTTGGGTTATTAGTTTCGGGTATTATGTATTGTCTTTCTATGCTGATACATGAGAATGTAACTTGATTAAGTCATTCAATACCTCTCAAGTCATATCTCGGCTTTAGATCTTTATTGGTTACCTATGCACTTCTAGATACCATACTTATTCCCTTTGCAACTTTAAGTGAGATGCTTATTTTTTTTAACAAGAGACTATTTATTTTGTGTCCCTGTCTTTTCGGTTCTTCTCTCCCATGTCTGCCTCCCAATCTGTACGTCTTGTAATCTGTATCTCTACAACATCAAGACTATTAACATTTACCTCTCATCATCATCCTACCATCTTTGTCTATAGGTTGATTCTAAAATTGTAAACTGATAAGTAGTGCTTATATTGAGATTCAATCTTGTTTATTACAGTATCACATCGTATACTATCATTATACTTCTTGCACAATTTTTAATTTTTCTGGAGTTTCTAATTGTCTTTTCCTTTTTTTCTGCAGTACTTGCCTTTCTCATGTTTGCATTTTTTGGGGGGCGGGGGTGGGGGGTGTTGTCCATTCAGGGATTTTGTTAAGTTTCTCCAGAAACTACTTTTTTTGAAGCTCTTCATCTTGCTACCCTTAATCAGTACTTGTTATGCAGGCTGGCTAACGGGAATCATCTTGGTGTTATTTTTCTTTGTTTCCTCATTTCTGGAATGTGAATCTTTTGCTTTCTTCATGGACTTCTTTTTGATGCAGTACATACTGATCAAAATTCCTAAGAAAGGATATGTGAGATGCAACTTTTTTGATTCTTTGAATGTGTGAAAATCAGCACCTGCAAGTGGGATCTAAGTTTACACTTGAGTAATAATTTAATTAGATACAGAAAATATGAAATTCCACAGAATTTTAAAGGCAGTGTTTCTTTTTCCTGGTCATCTGTATTGCTGATGTGAAGTTTTGTGCCTGCTTGATTCTCATTCTTTGATGATCTGCTTTTTCTTTCTGCTTTTTTTCTTTCAGGAAAAGTTATCAATAGAGGCTTTTTTACAATCACTGGTGGGCTGTTCCAATCTGAAATGTTTAGTCTTTCAGCTATCCAAAATTCTCCTATATTAATCCCTTCCATTTTTTCTCCCTTCCATTTTTGCTACTTACTTTCCATAATTCCTATTAATTGTCTATGAGTTCTCCTGATTCAGTCCTTTTGTCTTTTAAAATTTTGTTTTCTGGGAGAATTTCTCAATTCTATATTCTAACATTTCTTTTTCCTTTGACAATCATATTCTTTAAATCAAGTTTCCTTCTTAATCTGTTTGTTCTTTTTTCATAGTATATTGTTCTTGTCTTATGGATGCAATGTATTCTTCAATCTTTCTAAGGATGTTAGTGTTTTCATAAAAATTTCTGTTCTTCACATTATCTCTTTTTATTTTGGAATCAATATTTCCTGTTTGTTTGTTTTGGTCAGAATATCTCATTTATATCTCAGAATATCTCATTAGGCATTTATTGGGTTTTCTGTTCACATTTCAGAGTAAGGCAAACACCATGCCTGGGTTTCTGATTTACATAGTAATGAAATCAGCTGTGTCATAAATAGAATTTTAATTGATTTCCCCTATTTTTCAGTCTTATGTGTCATTCCAACCCCTAGTGCATCTGAATTTTCAGAATTCTGAGCATCTCAATGGTTCTTCTGGGTAGCTTATCTCCATCTCTTTTACTATACCACCTACTTCCCTTTTATTTTTACTCTAAGCTCACTTCTTTATAAATATATGCCTTTCATCTGTTAGCGTATTTCCATCTACTTGTCATTTCCCCAAAATTTAAGTCTTCCATCAGCTAAAGACCACTATTTATTCTTATCTCATGAGTTTATACCTACTTGCATTCTTCACTGACATTTTAATGGGCTTCTGGATGGAAAAGAACATAAATACATGTGCACACTCTGTCATCTTTATCTGGAAGTCCATGTTAATTTTTTAATGTGTTATTTTATGATCTGAAACTTCTAAATGCATATTCAGTATTCATTTATAGCCCACGTCATTTGTAAGAATGTATTTTCAATGGACATATTTAAGATATCTTTTGGCATGTGTCATTTCACTGGCTATTTTCTTTTCTTTTCTTTTCTTTTTTGGCTATTTTCTTAATACATGAAGGTAGAATAACAAGTTGAACATTTGTTTAATCTTTTGAGGTATCAATTATTTCAACTGATTACATTTGTTCTTTAAATCAACACTGTGGAATAGGTATTGCCACGATCCCATTTTATAGATGAGGAATGGATTTGAGTGATAAGCTTAAGATCTGGTGAGTGCTGGCCTGGTTCTTAGATCCAAACCTTTCATTTCTTTTCTATGAAGACATATTATGTCTCTTAGATACCACTTAGTAAAATCCAGTAAATACAACAGCATAAATAAATAATGTAATCTGCCTACAGAATAAATTCCTACACTCATAAAGCATCATGTGTTATGTTTTAGTTCTACTGTTTTTTGTACTTTTAAAATAATATTTAAAACTATTCCTGAATATTTGTTAAGGATATTGCATTCCAAGCTTCTCCTCCCAGTGAACTCCTGGATAATCTCCACTGATAAAATAAGTCATGTTGCATAAGGGAAAAGCTATTCTTTCAAAATGTCAGGGGCAGAGCTAAGGTAGAGTCAGACTCTTCTGATTGTCTTCAACTATTATATGCCTTACTAAATTTTAGGTCAGATAATTTGGCTCTTAACATTTAAAACTGTATTAATTATGGGATTTTATAACAAGGTTATGCAGTGTATGTTTGCCAATTGGGAAAGAAAGATAATTATGCTTGAATGTAGGTCACATTTAAGAAACTCTCTTAGGCCTAATGGGAACCATTTTCCCTTAAAAATCAAGAATTAATAATATTGAAGAGAGTGGTGTCTCTCTCATCCTGTGACCCAGTTCTTCTGGTCCAAGATTTTTTTCTCTGCCTCTTTTTGGTGGCTGTTGTTAGGAAGAGGTTGTTGTGTGCTCAGTCATGTCTGACTCTTTTGGAATCCCATGGACTGTAACCTGCCAGGCTCCTCTGTCCGTGGGATTCTCCAGGCAAGAATACTGGAGTGGGTTGCCATTTCCTACTCCAGGGGATCTTCCTGACTCAGGGATCTAACCCATGTCACCTGGGTCTCCTGCATTGGCAGGTGGATTCTTTACCACTGAGCCATCAGGGAAGCCCTTAGGAAAAGAAACTTGCATAATTTCCTATAGACAGTTTGGGCCAGCAGTGGTAGCTCCTGAACTGGGCCCTGTTAGTTGTAAGAAACTGGTGGATGAAGAATTATCAATGAAGATATTATAGAGACATTTTTAGGGTTGATATCATAAGCAGATAATTTTCCTAACTCCTCCCAAAGTGTTTTATGTTGATTTGTATGAGAAGGAGTCTTAGTCTTTGCCCTTGAAAAACTGCTGGTATGTCTAAATTGTCAATGTTTTTTGCTTTCTTTTTCTCCTGAGCTTTTTGAGTTTCAGCATCGTCAAATGGCAAATCTAACGAACATCATTTAAAATGGGAGTGAACTCTCCTCAAAACTAAGGACTTGATACAATTGTGTAGCATCTAAGGAGCATCTAGGCTCTGTTGTATCTAATTAACCATTTTAATTGAGGCATGAAAAAATGCTCCACTCACGGATTTGCCAACCACTGCTCTACCCCTCCCAAACTCACCCCTCACCATCAGGATAAAGGCTACAACAAAATAATGGACTGTTTAAAATTCATTGCATGGTCAAAAAAAAAAAAAAAAAAAAAACAGTTTTCTAAAGGTATATCTGGGTTTCCTTGGAATGGTGGAAAAACTTTGATTTCACCATTGTAATTTAAGTGGCTTAGTGTTTTAACTTATGTTGGGACTGGGACAAAAACTGCTTTTTAAAAAAGAGATAGGAGATCTAAATTTTAATTTATAATGTTATATGGGCTAGGATTTGTATCAGTTTGAAATGTGCTTATTTTCAGTTATTGTTTCATCTTTTCCTTATCTTTTTTTTTTTTCATCTTTTCCTTATCTTGTTACTAATGGAATTTTATAGTTAACCAGTAGCTGTTGAAATATTCTGAGGATGATTTTATAGTTGTGTTTCTTTGTCTCTTTTCCATTTTTAAAGAATTAAGCTACTTTAACAAGCTGCTTTAAGGATTAATAGTATCATAGAACACACTGTATGTTAAGATTATCAGGCATTTTTCACTACAGGTGCGTATGAAGCCTTAGAAAGATATTTGACACATGAAGGATAATTGGGGCATTGGAAAGGTGTGGTCCTGAAGTAACTCCCCTGATTGGGTCCCTCAGCCTTACCTCCAAGCAGTTACTAGGCCCACAGGACTGATGTTTAGCTAGCTGGAATTCAGAAGTGAGAAAATAGGCCTGGTTCTTCCCAGGTCTATTCAGACCCATTTGCTGTTAATTGCCACTTTAGAGTTCTTTTTTAATGGTGCATGATACCAGTGTGAGAGTTGGACCATAAAGAAGGCTGAGCACCGAAGAATAGATGCTTTCAAATTGTGGTGCTGGAGAGGACTCTTGAGAGTCCCTTGGACAGCAAGGAGATCAAACCAGTCAATCCTAAATGAAATCAACTCTGTATATTCATTGGAAGGACTGATGCTGAAGCTGAAGCTCCTATACTTTGGCCACTTGATGTGAAGAGTCAACTCATTGGAAGAGACCCTGATGCTGGGAAAGACTGAAGGCAAGAAGACAAGGTGGGGACAGGGGATGACATGATTGGATGGCATCGCTGACTCGATGGAAATGAACTTGGGCAAACTCCAGGAGATAGTGAGGGGCAGGGAGGTGTGCTGTAGTCCATCAGGTCGCAAAGAGTCAGACACAACTTAGCAATGGAATAAAAACAACATGAGTGATGCGTGAGTTCCTTAGGGTTTTGAGCCTTCTGTGAATGCAAAACTCTGAGATCAGCTCTTAGAAATAGGTGAGCTGTGGTACAGTGATCTGGCTGCTGCTTGCCTTTGGGATGCAGTATGCTTAGCTAATCCTATCAACTATAATTCTAACTGGGTGGCTCTTGTTAAATCTTTGTGCAAAAGATGTAATCTTTAGGTGAAGGATACATGAAGAAAGTACTCCAGTCATTCTTGACACTTCCCAGGTCATAAAGCAAGAACGTGATTTATTTTTCTAAACAATATTTATAAGGTACCCAGACGGATCTCCACTTGAAGGATGAGGTTGGAATCTAACCAGGATAGTAGAAACACTGCCTTTATCAAAAAGGGCGTTGTTCAGGGTTGTAAGGCAGGATGAAGAAGTAACGAATGTCATGCTTTAAAGACATGTCTAATTGCTAGGAGATCATTCAGGTAGCAACCCTATAGCTCTGCCCCAGTGAAAAACATCTACTTCTGCTTTATTGACTACGATAAAGCCTTTGACTGTGTGGATCACAACAAACTGTGGAAAATTCTTAAAGAGATGAGGATACCAGACCACCTGACCTGCCTCCTGAGAAACCTATATGCAGGTCAAGAAGCAACAGTTAGAACTGGACATGAAACAACAGACTGATTCCAAATAGGAAAAGGAGTACCTCAAGGCTGTATATTGTCACCCTGCTTATTTAACTTATATGCAGAGTACATCATGAGAAATGCTGGGCTGGATGAAGCACAAGCTGGAATCAAGATTGCCGGGAGAAATATCAATAACTTCAGATATGCAGATGACACCACCCTTATGGCAGAAAGTGAAGAAGAACTAAAGAGCCTCTGATGAAAGTGAAAGAGGAGTGGGAAAGTTGGCTTAAAGCTCAACATTCAGAAAACTAAGGTCATGGCATCCAGTCCCATCATTGTTGGGAAAATTGATGGTGAAACAATGGAAGCAGTGAGAGAGTTGGATTTTCTTGGGCTCCAAATCACTGCAGGTGGTAAGTTCAGTCATGAAATTAAAGGATGCTTGCTGCTTGAAAGAAAAGCTATGACCAACCTAGACAGCATACTAACAAGCAGAGACATTACTTTGCCAACAAAGGTCCATCTAGTTAAAGCTATGGTTTTTCCAGTGGTCATGTATGGATATGAGAGTTGGACTATAAAGAAAGCTGAGTGCCAAAGAATTGATTCATTTGAACTGTGGTGTTGGAGAAGACTCTTGAGAATCCCTTGAACTGCAAGGAGATCCAACCAATCAATCCTAAAGGAAGTCAACCCTGAATATTCATTGGAGGGACTGATGCTGAAGCTGAAACTCCAATACTTTGGCCATCTGATGAGAAGAGCTGACTCATTGGAAGAGATCCTGATGATGGGAAAGATCAAAGCTGGGATGAGAAGGGGATGACAGAGGATGAGATGGTTGGATGGCATCACTGAATCAATGGACATGACTTTGAGCAAGCTTTGGGAGTTGGTGACGGACAGTGAAGCCTGGCATGCTTCAGTCCGTGGGGTCTCAAAGAGTGGGACGTGTTTGAGTGACTGAACTGACCTGAATGATCTCTGGGAAGACATTCTTAAATGCTGGAGAGGAGCAAGATTTATAAAGGGGAAGGACTGTTTCTCCGTGTCTCTTTAAATTTTTTTTAAAGTCTTAGGATGACTTGTTAGTGTATGTACATGACAGAATAATTTAAGTGTTTCTGGGACTCTAAGACTTTGTAAATAAGGAAATTTTAGGTAGGTCTACAGGAATATGAGGAAAGTTGGATAAAGAGTCTCACAGGGTGGAAGATTAAGTTAAAGATTCTTCCTTTCCCTATTTGAATAACATTCACTGGTTTGAAATTATAATTGTGGGAACTTGGGAGAAAACTTTAAACTCAAGAGCGAGATGTCTGTTTTAATATTCAACACAGCAAGTTATGTCTATGAGGAGATGAGTAATTTTTGGATGATTTTTGTGTTTTAAAACACTGTATTTGGTAACCCTGTTATAAACTTTTGGGTATCTGCTGCACTCCGTAAAATAACTGAAACAGTTTGGATTTTTTTTTTAATGGCAAGAGCCATTATATGCTGTAGCACTTGGATCTGATCCATAATGCTTCATAGTCTAACAGCAATCTCTAGAGCCCAGAGCCCTGGGACTGATTCCAACCAAACAGTAGGTCAGCACTGGAAAAGAAAGAAGCTGTTGCCCAGATTGCCACAAATGGAAATGAGAGAAGAGAAATGCTTATCAGGGTAAATAAACTCAAAGCCTTATTATTAGGAAGGGAGCGGCAAGGGGGCAGAAGGAGAAATAGACATAGGACTGACATTTACTGAGGACTCACTCCATGTCTCATTTATTGTTAAATGCTTTTGTGTATTATAGTAGTTCACCTAGTCCTCACTAAATCCTAAAGGTTGTATAATGTTCATTATTATAGATAAAGGAAGCTGGAGAGAGAGGTTACAGTACTTGCCCAAGGTCACAAAGCAAGCATATGGTGATGTTTGTTAACTCAGGTGACTGACTCTGCCACAGGTAGGTGTAATTTAGGTGGGTTGTTTGTATCATTAGTGTCTGTTAGTAGACCTGTAACAGTTTAGATCAATGTACAGTGGCCAAGGGTGATCAAATCATCCTGTTTTCTGAAGCTTCGAAAGGTAGAGATTCATAGAACCTTGATAATCAGAATTATTGATACACCCTTGGCTTTGTTCACTCATTCACCAAGTATTTATTGAGGTCCAACTGCATGCCAGGTACTGAGCTAAGTAATGGTCCCACAGCAGGAGATGCAATTCTTATACTCTGGAAGCAGTAGACAAGAGGTGAATACATTCACATTCATGAAGGGACTAGTTCAGTGAATGGAAATGTCATGTTATCCTGATGTACTAGGTTGCCATGGGAATGAGATGCACAAGTGACCTGAATGTTCTGGTTACCTACATAGACTTTACAGAAGTGAACCTGGCCTCACTGCATGGCACATCCACAGATGAGCATGCCCTCATTCATGGGTTGTTTCATCCATGGATTTGCTGCTGTAAAATTGTCCTCCTCATCCTTCTCTGTATACACCACTCACCCTGTTGGTCCTTCCATTTTTCTCCTAGTCTTTTCCTCTGGGGGATTTGCTTGATTCCACTGATAATGTAGAGCATTTCGGTAGGGCTGTATCATCTCCATTTGGGATGGGAGTAGTTTTTTCAAGAAAGGGAATGGATTTTTCTTCTTTTAAAGGTCTTTAAAAGGTCACAAGAGATTTAGAATGCCCTTGAAAACATATAAATTATAAACTTGCAAGTTAATATAATAATATTTATTTAATAATCTGTCAAACAATGCTGAATGTTTTTAAAGGTATATACATTATATGCAGAAAAAACTTATAGAAAAAGACACACCAGACCCTGGGGAGAAAGTTGGGATTGCAGCTGATGGCCAAATGGGGTTTTGTCTAATTCATGCTATTATAAAATTTTATCTGGAGAATGTATTTGCATATTATTTTTATAATAAAAAATGATAATGTGAAAAGAGGTAACTTGAATGGAGAGCAGCTAGGAAGCTCTTGTAATAGTACAGAAAAGAGATGATTAAGACCTGAAATAAAAATGAAGACTGTTGCCTAGGGATTGAGAACCAGAGCTCTGAATCTAGACTGCTTGGTCTCAAATGTCTGCCCTGACACTCACTAGCTGTGTACCAGCTGGATAGATTACCTAACCTATTGTGTCATGGCCATTTCATCTATAAATGAATATGTAAAAAAAATAACACCTACTCATAGTGTTGTCATGATAATTAAGTGGCTTAGTATATATCATTGCTTAAAACAATGGTTAGTAAGTCCTCTGTTAATACTGGCCACTATTTTAGAGGGGAATAGACAGCATTCGGTTGGGAGGAGTGGAAAGCGATGAATAACTGAAGATGCTAGTATCTTGGATACCAAATTGATGCTGAATATTTTGTCTTGTGCATCATCATGCTTTTATGAGCATCACTTCCCACTGGTTGCCCTGAGGTCATAGGGGTATAGAATGTCATAATGTCTCTCTATTAATTCTGTGGCAGGTACTGGAAGTTGGTTTTCTAATTCTGAATTGCAGTCTGGAATGAGATGATTATATCACTTAGCCTCCTGTCTAGTTCTCTAATTAGTAAGTTGGTAACCATATCACTTATCTTTAGTGCTTGGATATACTTTTTCTATTAATAATGTGACAATACACATTTCAACAGACATGCAAGGTCTCTTCTCCACTTTTCCAGGCTTATCCTAATGCATTTTTCAGTCTCTGATAAATCTGCTCCCCTAGATAATGTTTTGGGGAAACAAGACAGGTCAAAGGAAAAACATTACCTCTCAGAGTCCAATTGTGTGAAAACACAAAGATTAATATCACTCAGGGGGCAGTGGGCGCTGCTGCGACTCTGGCACGCTGCCTATCTCTCCGAATTATTTTAACGATTCAATGAGCAAAAGTATGCTTTAAGAAAATATCAAAGACTGTACACATGAGTATTTTATCTGTTGGCTTTCAATTTGTCATTTTTTTCTATTCTGCACGATAACACTGTAGAGAAAATTCTAGATGGCTACATTCAAAAAACCAGCTTTCACTGAGTTCATATTTCTCTTCAGTTTTATCTACCTGTCTCACCTTTGAATTTGCTAACTCTTGAGTAATTGTTTAAGTCTTGACATTTTATTCTCTGCAATTTTTAGAACTCTGCTAGGATAGCTGCCGAATCTTTGTAAAGGGTTAATATTTAGTTTAGATGTTATCCTCCCTTCTCTATCCAATGTATATCTACATGTTTTTTCTCTAGTTATGACCCTAAATGACACTTTGATGGCATTAAGGCCTTTTCACCTGTGCTTAGGAAGCTCTTTGAGCATTTCTTGAAGATCTTAATGTGGCTTGTAGTTGCCTTGATTTAGGTCACAATCTAGTCCATTTTCTAGCCTGTTTCATGCGTGCCTGCTTAGTTGCTCAGTCATGTCTGACACTTGGCAACCCCGTGGGCTGTAGCCCACAAGGCTTCTCTGTCCATGGGATTCTCCAGGAAAGAATACCAGAATGGGTTGCCATTTCCTCCTCCAGGGGATCTACCTGACCCGGGGATCGAACACACGTTTCCTGCAGTGTGGATTCTTTACTGGCTGAGCCATCAGGAAGGCCTAGCCTCATAGGTAGATCTAAAATAATGTAATTCCACTCCTTCTTCTGTGCAGGCCCATATTCCAGGTCATAATGCCTTTATACTCCCTACCATAAGAAAAAAAGTTCTTCTGTTATTGATTGTTTTCTTCTTATTATTTGTAAACCTGGAGTATTACTTTATACATTTCTGGGTTTTCGCTTCTACTGGATTTTGCTCACTTATATATCAGAAAATATCTTAATACGTTATTATGAATTTAAAGTTGTATTCTCAAGTGATAAGATACTGATATTTTGTGAAATTCTAAAGTGTACCTTAAAAGAAATAACACTTTACTGAGGTATAATTGGCATAAAATAAACTGTACACATTTCAAATGCCCAACTGGAAAACAACTTTTGAGTAATAAATTCAATTCATTTTCCATAGAAACTCCAATTTAGGTACCAGCCTATCTTTCTTCTTGTCTTCAAAGCTAAGCATCTGAATTACTCATCTTCCAGTAAAGTCCATTCTCAGTCCCTCTGAATCAGGTTTTTGTTCTCATTCCTCAGGTGAAATTGCTGTGGCAAGACTCCACTGCCAAATCCAGTGGACATTTTCCAGTCTTTTCAACTCAGATTCTTTGGGACTCTTGCTGTCACTGACCATTCTCTACCATCTTGAGTGTCACCTTTCTTGGCATCCACAGGGACACACTCCTCTGGTCCCTCTCCCACCACAAATGTGGTCCCTCCTCATCCTCCTTTCCCTCCCTGGCCCTGAAGCGGTGCAAGTGCCGCGGCTCTACCCTTTGCTACTCATCATCTCGACATCTGCACTCCCACCGAGTGAGCGCATGCACTCAATTTGTCATCCTGAACAGATGCTGACAAGTTACAAATGAACAATTACAGCATAAACTCCTTTTCTGACATCCTATCCATACACATAAACTTCTTATTGGACATTTCTACTTGCATATACCTTAGGTATACAAATTTAGTATTTTTAAAACTTATCATCATTTTTCAAAACCCTTCTCTTCCTTCTCTATTCCTTAGCCTAAGACATAGGCCTTTTCTTTGGGCAGATTACAGTGTTGGTGGGAAAACAACATAGAAGTGTGTGAAGCAATCACAAACAAGCTTGTGTTGTTTATGCCAGTTCGGTATAATGAAGCGGCAAAGGACTCTAGTGGTAGTAGTGTTAGTTGCTCAGTCTTATCCGACTCTTTGCGACCACTTGGACAGTAGCCTGCCAGACTCCTCTTTGCAAGGGATTCTCCAGGCAAGAATACAGGAGTGGGTTGCCATTCCCTTCTCCTGGGGATCTTCCTGACCCAGGGATTGAACCTGGGTCTCCTGCATTGCAGGCCGGCTCTCTACCATCTGAGCCATCAGGGAAGCCCAAAGACTCAGTGGTCCTACACAACTGTTTGGGGACGAGAACCCTCACAACTGAATTCCTGGTGAAAGGGAAGGACGGATGGATGCAGAGTATTCCGAGATGCAAGAATGCCAAAATGAGGCAAGAGATGTCAAAAAAAGCCTTCACAGAGCCCACGCATCTTCATTCCTTCATTTACTCAACAGCTGCCTGTTGAGAATATTCCATGTGTTGTGAACTCTTAGGTTCTGGAGAAGCATTAGTGGAGAAGAGGCAAGACTCTTGCTCTCATGGAGCTTGTGTTCTAACTGGAAGAATCAGACACTAAATATATAAAACATTAATAAAAATGTAAGGCTTCCCAGGTGGTGCAGTGATAACGAATCCTCCTGCCAGTGCAGGAGATGCAGATTCTATCCCTGGGTCGGGAAGATCCCCTAGCGTAGGAGATGGCAACCCACTCCAGTATGCTTGCCTAGAAAATTTCATGGACAGAGAAGCCTGGTGGGCTACAGTCCATGAGGTCTTAAAGAGTCAGACATGACTGAGCACGCACAAACAGTCATAAAAATAAAGCTTTAGAGATAAGTACTCCCGGGCAATTAATAGTATAATAAACTAGAAAATGATGGAATGGTGGGGAGGAGTCTATTAGAACTTAGGATGAGGGAACCCTTTCAGTGATGTTTGAGCTGTTTGTTGAATGAGTAAATGAATCTTCCTCTCTTCTTTACCTTTAAAGAGCAAAAGGTTTCAAAACCAAATTGCATCGTTAAAAGGAACCCACAGAGTGAATTTCGGGCACTGTGAGTTTTTTTGAAGTCTTCACAGCAAATCCAGAACAAATGTTTCTCTGTTTCACTTTCTTTTCTTCAGAATTTCAGATAAGATGCAGATTTACTGGGCTTGTGTCTCTCACTCAAATACTGCATTTGTGCTGAGGAAACTGAAGCATTCTCAGTAAAGAGACCTCTGTCTGGAGTGTCTGTGCTGTGAAATCCTTAGCAGTGTGCAGATGTTGGCCTCCTATTTATCTTTGATGGTATCCCCAGATTCTACAAGTTCGGCAACATATAAAGAAAAAAATAGAAGTCTTTGATTTATAAGTGGCATCCTGCATGTTTATTCAGGGAATTGAATTCAGGAAGCTCATTTCTGGGAAAACAGCAATAATTAAGACAAATTCACATAAAGGTCTTACCTTCTAGCAGAAGGAAGCAGACAATAAACAAGTAAACAAATAAAAATAAAATGCCAGAGTGATAAATACTAGTGATAAAATAATGGAAGGAGGATAAGGGGAGAAAAAGTCATGGAGAAAGAGCAATCTTAGAAGGTATCTCCTGGGACAGCGGTCCCCAACCATTTTGGCACCAGGAATGGGTTTCAGGGAAGACGATTTTTGTACAAACTGAGGTGGGGATGGTTTGGGGATGATTCAAGTACATTACATTTTTTGTGCGCTTTATTTCTATTGTGATTGCCTCAGCTCCACTTCAGATCGTCAGACACTAGATTCTGCAGGTTAGGGACTCCTGTTCTGGGAGGTGATGTTTGTGTGGAGACCCAAGAGATGAGAAGGTACCAGCCACAGGTGGAAAGGTAGACCTGCAAACCAGTCAGCTAAGAGTCTGGTTTATTCAGCAGGGGGATAACTTCTCATTTCAGTACTTTGCTGTTTATACCACAGCACTTTCACAAGCATGACATTTAGACCAGAAAGGGAAGTCCATTTGACCTATAAATCTCTTACCTTAAGAATTTTTTTCCCTAAAGTTGTCTTATGATCTTGAATGAACTGATGTCCTCAAAAAGTACATACTCAATTCCATTGTTGGAGACAAGATTCATAAAGACTTGGTGTTCCACATATTTAGTTTTGCTATGAAAGCAGCAGAAGGATAAGAAAATGTAATACAAAAGTGGTCCTTTACGGTCTCACTGACTTTAAATTCAGTAAAATAAAATGTAAGAGCGTGAATGTGTACTTGGCCTTGGTAGAGGGAGGAAGGAGAGCATCTCTCCTTGAAGGTTGCTTTTCCTAAGCTCATGTCTCTGCTCCACTGTTGGAAAGCCCACAGCTCCTCTTGACGTTTATAACTTTTCACATGAAATAAGGAAAAAGAACTAAGACTTGCTACCCCTGAAGAGAAGCCAGAAGCCATTAGTATTTGTTTTTCATTGCTTTTGGTTTCTTTTTGAAGATGCTTGTTCTTGGAGAAGGCATGATGCTGACCTGGGGAATTTTTGCTTGAGGTTTTCAGGTGACCCAGATGAGCTGGCTGATGAGACAGAAATCTTTTCTTTAAAAGGCATTTTGGGGAGAAGATAGGGTTTGGAGTGAGAGCTTGGGAATTGAGTCCTGTCACTATTACACTTGTTTGACTTTCAGTGAATCACAAAAGTCATCTTCTGGGACAGTGAGGATGAGGCGATGAGTCTGTGTTTGGTAATTGCAAGACACCTTGAAAATATTGCTTATTGGTTATTACTGTTCTCATTTTCATTGTTTTTATTCTCCTGGTAGACTTCTCCCAGTGACTCATTTTACTCAACAAACTTAACAATTTGAGGTTTTCTGTACCGTCCTGTTTGAAGGAATGTGTCCTAATTAATTCAACACACAAATATTTAAATTTGAAAAAAAAGAAAGTTAAATATTAGAAGGTGTTAACAAAACAGGTGAGGCATTAGTCTAAGGTGGGTTGGGGAAAAAGCCAGGAAAAAAGCCTAAGTCAATGTAACAGAGGGTATGAAGGGTGAATTCTGCCAGGAAGAACCACGGATATGTGGTGGCTTAGAGAGCACTCAGTTACGTACTCAGAGGTTAACAGACAGAGCAGACGCCTGGCCCGGAAGTGGCCTGACCGCCTGTGCAGGGGCAGGCGTGGGACCACGTGGGCGGGACGTCCAAAGCGGCACGTACATCTGTGTCTCCTAAGCGTGGCAGCAGTCAGCCTGTGCTTTCCCAGTTTAGCTGTCAACATCACAGGGCCAAGAGCAGGAAGGAAGGGCAAGTCCCCACAGGCCCAGGGATGGGGCACCGGACCGAATGATAATAACAGCTCCTGGCAGCCAGGCAGCAGCTAATCAGGACCAGAAAATCTGGTGTCAGTAGCAGGGTCCCTGAAAGCTTTCCCACCATGACTCTATCACTCCCAGATCCATAACCACACTCACACACATGCGCGTGCACACACACACACACACACACACACACACACACCACCCCCTCTCCCTTTTATTAAAAGCAACAGCTATTTATCAAGCATAGCCACAAAAGTCAGAAGGCCTGTTTTGAGTCCTGGTTCTGCCATCTATTGGCTGTGTGACCTTGGGCACGTTTCTCAAAGCCTCTATAACTTGGGTCTGCAGACTGCAGGGCTCCCCAGGACAGGGGTGCTGAGAGGAGTCAGTGAGATCATGTACAGGCAGTGCTGCAGAGCTTGGCACATCATAGCTACTCAATAATTAGGATGCATGAAAATGGAACCAGTGCTGGAGCCAAAACTGGGCCCACACTGGAGAGTCAAGATATTTCCCACAGTAAAGATGTCCTTGAACTTGGAACAGCAGCAGGACTTTGTTCATGCTACATCTCATGGGGTGAGGTGAGTTACCTGTATGTCTGGACTGCCTGCCTCAGGGTGGGTCTGTAGGTTGGCACAGGGTTGCACTCCAGGTGAAGGGCAGGAAAAGGGATATAGGATCTGGAAACCGGGAGGGTCCTAGCACACTGCCAGGCAGAGGTGTGCGCGTTCTAGAATGGAGGAAGGCTGTGGCAGGGCCAAAAGCACATAGTCAGGCCAGGGAGCCAGAAAACAGGGCCTGAGAGGTCAGGGGACCACTGAGAGATGAAATCAGTGAGCCAACAAAGAGGTCCGGGCATAAAATTCCAGAGAGGTGGAGTTTTGCTGAAAAGACAAGCAAGCTTGAATGAGAACTCTTCAGGATCTGAGAGACTTAATTGTTGGTTTAGGAATAGATGATGAAATGAAAGTGAGGGAGAAATTAAATGAGCAAGAGAGAGCGAGATTGATGGAACAAATCTATGTAGGAGACCGAGAGGGATCACCTAGTTAGGTAGACTGACTTTTGGAATGAAGGAAGCTTTCCTCTCCCAAAAAGGCGGGTGAAGATGTAGCGAAACAGTGAGATAGAGAAGAGAGAAGTTGATGGAGCCTGTATCTCGTGGCCTCAGTCTCAGAGAAAAAGGAGACCAAGGCATCTGGTAGGGAGGCTGGGGGCCATGAGGCAAAGGCTTAAGGAAAAGTGTCAAATAGTGCCTGGGGAATTTGGTGGGAAGCCAACTGAAGATGAATCCCTCCCCTGTAGTGACTTCAGCATGTCTGGAATGCACCTAGCCAGGCTGCCTCATAAGGAAACTGAAAGTTGTCTATACCCAGGGCCTCAAATAGCAAAACCAAGCTCATCCTCCCCTGCTCCAGCTGATACAAAGCGCCCACACCTACTGTCCCCACTTCCTACCACAAACTCTCCCCTCCACACCCACTCCCCTCTGCAGACCCTACTGTCAGAGGCTGTCCAGGCAGCCTGGAGGCCATGATCCCTTTTCTCAGTTCTTATTGCTGCCCCTAGAGAATAAATATCTTCTTTTCTTCTCCCTTCCCCTTCCCTTACTCTCGCTCCCTTTCTCTGATGTCTTCAATGTTTTTGTTTAGACCAGCGTTTCTCAAATATGCATACAAATCACCTAGGACATTTTGGTAAAATGTATATCTTAATTCTGGAAGTCCTGAGAATCTACATTTGTAACAAATTCCAGGTGATGCTGGTGTAGCAGGCTCCTGTGCCAGTTCCATGACAGGTTTCTAATTTTTCCCTCACCACAGGTACATTGCTGCTGTTTCTCCCACTGTATTTTGAGCTAGTTGAGGGTGGCCTTGGTATCTTTGTACATCTCTATATTCTCCCAAGTGCCTGGCGCATTGTCTTGTTCCTGGTGCCCAGTAAGTACCTGGGATTCATGACATATTCTGAAAATATGTACTTTGTGTCAGGGCTTTTTCCCTCCCATATTTTTTCCTTATCACTGTCTCATTTCGCTTCACCTGAAATGTGTCACCTCAGCCCTGGGCCCGGTGTGTCACTGGAAGGAATCTCCGTACTAAAATGTTAACTTGAACTATTACTTATCTCAAGACTATTTGAAGGAGAAATATCCACTTAGAGGTCAGTGTCTAACACACGATATACAAATCGTCTATGTAGTGTTTCTCGTGTTCCTCTAGGTAATTAATTTCGTAGTGTCTTGCTGAGTAACAACTCTCCTGACAATATTTGAAGCAGGGGAAAAGCATTCCCACCACAGAATGTTATTTAGAATTTTCAGAAACTGAAAACCCCTCATTATCAGAATGGTATGTGTTAGAAAGTGTTAAGTCACTCAGTCGTGTCTGATTCTTTGCGACTGCATGGACTGTATCCCTACAGGCTACTCTGTCCATGGAATTCTCCAGGCAAGAATACTGGAGTGGGTTGCCATGCCCTCCTCCAGGGGATCTTCCCAAGCCTGGGGTCGAATCCAGGTCTCCTGCTTTGCAGGTGGATTCTTTACTGTCTGAGCCACCAGGGAAACCCATGAATAATGGAGTGGGGAGCTATCCCTTCTCCAGGGGATCTTCTGACCCAGGAGTCAAACTGGGGTCTCCTCTGTGCAGGTGGATTCTTACCAGCTGAGCTACCCAGGAATCCCTCAGAATGGTATAGGTACTTACAGTTCTTCTTTTGCCTTTGCTTCTGAATAACTTCCCACTCATCTCATAACCTGGAGGGGGAATTTGGTGATTCAGGCTTCACAACTTCCCACCTTCCCCCTCTCCTGGAACTTCACTGAACATGCTGATTTGAGTTCTCTCCATGGTCCATATAGCATCATGTAATATGCTCAGTCTTGGAAAATGGCAACAGCAACGACAAAATCCCTTCTGATTCTTCCCAGTGAAATTCCCGCCTGTGTCCCCGCCCCCGTGCTTCTCCTGAGGGCTTGTGCTGCTTTCTGCTTCGGTTGCTGCTTTTGAGAATTGATAGACCTTGTAGTCAAAGCATGAGCTTCCCATGTGGTGCTCGTGGTAAAAAACCCACCTGCCAATGCAGGAGACATAAGAGACATGGGTTCAGTTCCTGGGTTGGGAAGATCCCCTGTTGGAGGGCATGACAGCCCACTGCAGTATTTTTGCCTAGAGAACCCCACAGCCGGAGGAGCCTGGAAGGCTACCGTTCATAGGGCTAGGGCTTTACAGAGTTGGACATGACCAAAGCAACTTAACATGCATGCACATAATCAATGCATAGCCAGCTCTCCACCTATGGCTCCCCTTCAGCCAATTCTGATGCTGCTGGAAAAGGAGGGAGCAATCAGTTCATTTTACAGAGGAGGTCACTTATTTTAGTTTTCTTTATCATCTGAAATATGGCTTCCTGGAGGGATATTTTTGACCCTCTGTGAGCCTCTTTCATCCTAAGTGTCTCTCTGCCCTCTCAGTCCTCCAGCTTATGCTCCTCTCTGCGGTACATGCTTCAATGACTGTAAGGGAGTAGAGAAACTGGATTCTCAGAAGGGATTCTAAGACCTTCAACACTCAAGCGGTAAAGACATATTTGAACAGAAGGGTCTTCTCAGGTCCTTGAACCCACTCTATGTAGCCAGTCATTCCCTATGTGTATGTGCTAAGACGATTCAGTCATGTCCAACTCTTTGTGACCCTATGTACTATAGCCTACCAGGCTCCTCTGTCCTTGGGATTTTCCAGGCAAGAATAACTGGAGAGGGTTGCCATGCCCTCCTTCTGGGGATCTTCCCAACCCAGGGATCAAACCCGCATCTTTTATGTCTCCTGCATTGGCCAGTGGATTCTTTTACCACTAGCACACCTGGGAAGCCCAGTCATTCCCTACACCTGTGCCTAAATTTCACTCTGACCGGAGGAGACCATCTCATTGAATGAATCATAACTTTTGGATCTCCTAGTCACAGTAGCATCATGTAGGCACAATAAAATTTCTGACTGTGGCTCTTTCTCAGACTGCTTAGAGCTTCCCACCTTGAACCACTGATGTTTAGAGCTGAATGTGGTGTAGTATGTAGGTCAGTTTTCCAATAGAATATCATAGATTGAGACAGAGAAGCCTTCAGAACTCTATTCTTCAAAGAATCCTTGCCAATCATTTCAACCTTCCAATGTCCACCTTAGTTTTTATTCCATTCACTTCAATTACCATTTGCCCTTAACATAAAACACATGCGTCTTTGTGCATCAATATCATGCTTTATGTGATGGGGGAGGCTGCCACTCAGCCATTTAAAAAGACCTGTCTTTAAAAAGGACATGTTCAGGGTGTGGCCAAAGGCTCGTCTGAAACCCTAGAAATTGTAGGTGGAAAGTATTTCATGGGTTGTTTGAGCAAGGCTGCCTGGGGGAATTATAAGAGTCCAGAGCAATAACTATCATGTAGGCTGTTTCAGAAATTAACTGAATGGGAAAATAGATGCCATCTGACTTGCTTAAGTGTAAGGACAGGGGGCATATGGGCCCAAATTTGGCTTCAATTTCACTTTGAAGTTAATGGGTGTGGCAAGTGCTTATCTAATTGTGACACTTGGACCAGTGTATTTTGCACATTCAGGATTTTGTAATGAGATACAGTGATTATTTATGTTCTGTACTCTTCCCCAGAGACTGCAAAAATACCCTTTGCTCAACTCTGTCTAATCATTGCATGTGTCAACAGGCAAAGGTAATGACAAAAGGTAAGTTTATGGAGCAATAACCCTGTTAGTTGGTATAAAAGAGCTATTCCTAGAAAAAAGATTTAAGTAATCATGAACTTCAGTCTGACTGAGAGGGCCTCAGTAGCTTGGTGATCCTAACATAACCATCTTTGGTCAGATTGGTAGTCAATGTAGAAGTGAGGGGTAGTTGGGAAGATGCAGTTGATGGTTATTTAACATATAGAACATGAGTCTCATGTTATTTCTTTCCAGGTCAAGTTTAAATTTCTAAATCTGGTGTCTCTGTCCACTATAACACTCACTGGTCACTTTCTAAATCAAGGTCTATTTATTAAACACTTACCAAATACCTACTAAATTCTAGATGCTGGGTTGGACCTTGGAGAGTCAAAAATAAGTGTGACTGAGCTTTAGGAGTTCTCTATCTAATACTGAATCCCTTCACCACAGTTCGCCTGGAATGTGATTCACAAACTTACTCATGGACTCATCACTGTCGCTTTTAAAATAGTGATGCCTGGATCTCTTCCCAGATATGTCAAATGAGAATCTCTGGAACTGCGCTCCCAAAGCTGTGTATCTCACAGGTTCTCAAGACAATTCTTTTTTCCCCCAAGACAATTCTTTTTTTTAATTTTTAAAAATTTTTTTCATTTATTTTTATTAGTTGGAGGCTAATTACTTTACAGTATTGTAGTGGTTTTCACCATACATTGACATGAATCAGCCATGGATTTACATGTGTTCCCCATCCCGATCCTCCCTCCCGCCCCCCTCTCCATCCCATCCCTCTCCCCAAGACAGTTCTTATGCAGCTGTCTCTGCAAGAGTCTACAGATCTGAGTTTGGGGACTGGTCACATATTTTGCTTGTTACAGAACAATGTTATTATATATATTTTATTGATTGTCTTATAAGTCAAGCTTATATAACCCGATTTAAAATTACTTGAAGAACTATGGCTTCTAATCTTCTCAAAGTCAATCATAGTATTGTGTTCAGACCTTTAATAAATCAGCATTTTTTAGCCTTGAGTGCCTTCTAGAATTTTTCAGAGCTTTTTTTTTTTTAAAATGCTGAAGCCAGTCACTACATACCCAGTAAGTTAGAAACTCTAGACACTGGGCATTGACATTAAAACATTTCTCCAATTGATCCTAATACGAATCCAGATTAGAGACCCACTGGAATAAATCTTTGCTGTTGATGATAATAAGCATGATGAATCCTTATCTTTCTGGAACCAGCATGCACCTTTTGATAATTCCCTCCATTTGTATGATTATCCTGAGTGTTCAGAGTGCTTTCATCTTTCCACATGAATCTTGTAAACCTCTGGAAGAGGCCTGAGAGATGGTCTGTGCCAGAGGTCAGCAAATGCTTCCTATAAAGGACTAGATAGTAAGTACTTTAGGCTTTGTGAACCGTGTGTCACAATTACTCTGCCATAAAATGAAAACAGCCATAGACAATATATATATGAGCAGGCGTGGGTGTGTTCCAATAAGCATCATTTCCAAAACAGGTTGGAGCTGGATTTGTCCCTCAGGCTGTTATTTGCTAATCCCTGATCTGCACCAACACTCTTATTTTACAGACGAGGAAATTGAGGTCCAATCATTGATGTGATTTGACTCAGATCTTACAGTTAGAAAAAGGCAAAAATAAGCCTGAAGTTTAGGTGGTGGTGTTGTTTAGTTACTAAGTTGTGTCTGACACTTTTGTCACCCCATGGACTGTAAGGCCTCTGTTCATGGGATTTTTCCAGACAAGAATATTGGAGTGGGTAGCCATTTCCTTCTCCGGGGGATCTTCCCGACCCACGGGTCAAACCTGAGGCTCCTGCCACATCTTTTGCATTGGCAGGTGGATTCTTTACCACTGAGCTGCCTGGGAAGCCCCAAAGTTCAGATAGTGAGGCTTAAAAAAACCAAACAAACCCAAACGATGATCCACAATCAGTGAATAGTGTTTTTGAAAGGTTTTCTCATCTTTGCTTTCTATGTTTGTATGGACTTACTATGTAATGGTGGCTGCATGCATGTTTATTCCTCTCCTCTGGCTGCAAGCTTCTAGAAACTAGAGCCTAAACTTGTTCTGTGCTGTGTCCCCAGGGTCCTGGGACAAAGTAGTAGCCAGTACCTGTCAGTGAATTGAGTCTATCAGAGCCATGCATTTGGAGCTCAGTTTCATGTGTCTGTTTTCAAGACATTCTGATCCTGGCTGGCCATCAACTTCCTTGACTAACTTTTGTTAATATCTAGCTTACTAGGCTATGCCTGTGCTCTTTGTAACTTCAAATAACATTTGCATAATGACAGAAAAAGTCTTGAGGTTGTCACAGTGGATAAAGCAAAGGTCAAGAGTATAATTACTTTGAAAAAGTCCACCTTCATGTTTTGCCAAAAAATGCTAAGCAATCAGTGTGAACACTATTCTCCCTGATATTGTTTGCTGTTCACTTTTTCCCTCTGTCCAGGCATGTGGGGCAGTTTGTTTGTCTCATATGTTACATCCAGAACTGCCTTCCCACCCCCAGAGCCCCAAAGCACTGTGCAGACTCCCCAGCTTAACCTTGAGAGGTACTGTTTACAGTTGGGTGAACCTGGGGCTCTCCCTTCTTGATTTAAGCTTAGCAAATGGACAAGAAGAACCAGCAGAACCTGTACAGCAATTTCAGTCTATAAACAAGCAATCCAAAGGGAATGAAGGTAGATATTACTTTATGACCGCAATTATTGTCTTCTCTCCCAAGGTTGTCAACACACCAGGCTGACCAGTGGCTTGAGAAAGTTGCTCACTTCTCAGGCAGGTTTGCTGGTTGGCATGCCAATAATACCATCCGGGGGGTTTGCTTAATTCAGGTGCAGTGGGCTATTATCTTATGTCCTTTACTTTATCGAAGCATATGTTTTTCTTTTTTTTTTTTTTTTTTTTTTTTGAAGCATATGTTTTTCATACACATATACATGTTCCTTCACACACACACACACACAGAGTTGCTAATGTTGCAGTACAGAAAAAGAGCAAGACAGAATGTTATGGTCTTACAAAGGCAAAAAACTTAAAAGATAATTCATACTGGGGAAGGATGGGTCAAATGCTTGGGAAATAAATGAAGGCGATTTAGCCATCAATACAAGGTGTGGCTCTAATGTCACATAATTTGCAAAGCCTCTGTACAGAACCATGTTATTTGACTTTTAAATTCTGTACCCTGATAAATAGTTTGAGAGATATTAAAAAAAAATAGATGACATGGTTCCTGACATCTACTAGTTGACAATCATTTGAGGAGAAAGGACAGTGCATGTATATGTCATTGAATGAATGAATGATTGATGTACACGTGTAAAAAAATGATAAAGACTCCCAATGAATGAAATAGGTGGTGCCTGTTACATGAATTCAGAGGGGAGGATATTCTGTGTGGAATGGAATGCCTAGGAGATGGTATTTACATTACGTCTTGAAGGATGGATTTGGATAGTAGAGGGGAGGTGAAGACCATGCCAAGTTGGATCGTGAATCAACAGGGCATAAGTGAAGTGTGCCATCTGTTTGGGGCAGTGCATTTCATGATGGTGCATTGGTTCCAGGGTAAGGTGGAAGTGGCTGTGGGAAACTAACAATGCCGTAGGTAAAGTCAAATCCTAGCTCTGCTGTGCTTCATCTATAACTTGAGAATAGTAGTTTAATCTCCCCACACCTCAGGTTTTTCTTCTATAAAACTGGCTGATAAAAATGTCCATCTCATGAGTTATTTTGCAGATTAAATGAAATTATCCATGTTAAACTGTGCAGTGCTTGGCGCACAATAAGCACTCCATCAATAATAACTATTAAATTATGGTAGAGCCTGAAGGTCAAAAGGAATTATAATTTCCCAGACAAGTTGGTACTCATTCCTTTTTAGACATCTGCTATGACCTAAAAATCTCTTCTCAGACTGCCACTTCTTTTCATTCTTGTCTGTGATCCAACCAAGGTCATTCCCATCGTGGAGAGCTGCTTCAGGAGCTCATGGTAGGGCGCTGAGACTAAACACCATGAGTCAGGACTTTGAAGCACTAATCTGACTGCTGTGACTGACATGTTCTCTGGGCCTTTGATATCTAAATTCAACATCTATAAAATGGCCTTTGATGCTGATATAGGGAGTGAGTCAACATCACCCCACCACCATCTTCCACTCCCTGAAAGGTATAAAAGAATAATATTTCTCTTTGTGTACTTTATTGCATGTGTGCTAAGCCTCAACAAGGAATTATGAAAGAAAAAAATAGTAAGCTAAGGTGGGAGTATTCAAAAGAACCCATATGATGTCCCCTTAAAGAAGAGGTTTATAAAGGAGGAAACTGAAGCCCAAATCATGGCAACCCACTCAAGTATTCTTGCCGGAACAATCCCATGGACAGAGGAACCTGGTGAGTTACTGTCCATGAGGTCACAAAGAGTTGGACTCAAAGAAAGCGACTGAGCACACCTGCTCAAAGCCCAAATGATAGATCTAACATGCTCAGGGTCACACCAAGCAGGAGATCTCCTGAAACAAGTTGGAGGGCTCCTTGTTTATCCTACTAATCCTACTTGCTGATTTATAGAAGTATTGGCTGCTTTATTTTTCCAATAATTAGGACTCTCAGTTAGGATTGAGAGTAACTCTTATTATGGGGTCCAGAAAGAATTATGCCAAGGAAAGATTATACATGAAACATTTGTTATGCAAAGTGCTGCCTTCCTAAGTAGAGAGATCCCACAGACAGCGTTCCCTCCCTGGAACTGCCAGTGTGTCTCAGTTGCCAGAGCATCTCCACCAGCCTACAGACACGGGCTGCTCCCTTGATGGGCTTGTCATGGCTGTTTGAAGGCCATGAAATACCATTTAGGAGATGGGTTAGTGTCTTTTTGTTGTTGATCCTTAGCCTTCATGGAGCCTGAGCCTCTGAGGGGTTTGCTTTCAGGCCATGTGCCCAGAAAGGGTTTCTTAGTCTGAGGCAGTCCATTGCTGGTTGCTAGGGTCAGGGTGTGCTGGTTACCGCTGTGTTTCCCAGCAGTGCCAGCAGGATCTTTTTCTTCCTCTGTGTGCCTCCAAAGCAGTTCTTCTGGGGTCGCTTTGTGTGTGCTCCTGCCTGGGGCTGAATGGTGAATTGCCTGGGGATGGATGCATCCTGCCCTTGCCCCTGTGTGTGTGAGCCTTTGGAATCTGACTTCCAGGGCAATTGCAGTTTGGCTACACCCCAGGGCATCCTTTTCAGAGTTGGCTATTGGTCCTGTGCTGTTTGGAAAGCCTAGAAAAGTCCCTTGGGAAGCTTATCAGATGGTCTGATGAGAATAGTTTCTCAGAGTCAAATTGCCATTTTCAGCATCATCTTTGCTATTGGGTTTCTCTTATAAGAAAGACATAAAAGATAAACAGACTCTTTTCCAAAGAAGTATGGACTTTGATCATGATCATTGCAAGGAGCCTCACTGTGTAAATACCTCTCCTCCTACAGTCATGTGGCAGCCTCTCTGTTTGCCTTGAGCCTGGGTGAGACCAGGTGGCTTTATTGATATAATCTCCCCCATCCCCTGTCATCCTTTACTTCTCACCCTCTGCTCTCCCTTGACCTTTCTGATTCCCAGAGGGTGCTAGGGCAGTGCCCTCCAGAATGGGTTGAGCCAGATAACTTTCTGAAGGTATCTGGACATCTAAAGACTCCTGGCAGTCACAGTGACCACATTGTGGTCAACAGTTTCCAAGAGAGACAACTCAGGCCTGCGGTCCAGGAAAACCTGACACAATAATAACCATTAGCAAGTACTGAGCAGTTGCTCTTTTCAGGCCAGAGGTCAGAAGTTTATAGGAGTTGTATTAATATTATTTGATGTTGACGGCATTCCAAGAAAATTATTTCTTCTATTATTCCCATTTTACAGATGATAACATTGAAGCTCTAAAAGCTTAAATGAGTTGCCTGAAACCACATCCATTGTGGTTAGTGATGGTTAATCCATAGTTAGCCATGGGGTCAAAATTTGGTCTCCAGGGCTGTCAGACCCCAGAGGCCATAACCTTAACCACTATGTTATATACTGATTTAGTTCTGGTGCATGGTAACTATTGCCAGTTTTAAGTATAAACTATATCTAGTTATAAATAAAGCACGAATATTCCTTTCAAACTCCAAAGGACAAGAGGTCATCCTTGTGACTTTGATAGGAGGCATAAGACAGGTTGTGGAGTGTTTTGGGTAATTCTGGGTATCTGAACACCTGTTCGGCTATTCTGGGATTCAGTGGTGGGGGTGAAGGGAACATGGGGAGGGTGAGGTCATTATTGCAAAAACCATTTCCTGAGAGCGCGACTTCAGGAAATGCTGGAGCATTAAAAATACCACTTGTGTGGGAGCGTGGTAGAAGCATGACTCATATTCGGCAATTGTGTCCATAGGTCACAAAGGATTTGGGGAACACAGGGGATATTCATACAAGATTGTGCTTGTAGGCGGTTCATTATGAAATTTTTAGTAGGTTGAGCAGCATGGTCAAATTTCAAGAAGAGTGACATTTAAGATTCTCCGTGAAAATAGTGTGACTTGACTCATCCATTTATACATTGATTCACAAACATCAATCGTCCACCTACTCCATGCAATGCCTTGTGCTGAGTGCCTTGAGGGGAATATAAGAGAAGTCAGCATGAGCCCAGCTCTTGGGCAAAGAGCTTATGAATTGGTAGCAGCGAAACAAGATGCTTTCTTTAACTCTTTGTTTCTTTGCTCCTTGAAGCCTTGATGAAAGGAAACCAGTCCTTAAAAGAAAGAACTTTGCATTATTTTCCAACACAAACTTCAAAAACCAGGTCTGGTAGCTCATAGCTCTTCTGAACAGGATATTGTGATTGTGAAGAGGAAAGAATCAGGAGTTTGGCATGGTTTACACACCTTTGATCACTTTAGGGTGAGTCAGGGCAGAAAAGATAGGAATTGTTCATTGCTTATTTGAAGTGTGCCCAGAGAATTCTTCTTGCTTTAATAGTTTAAAGTTATACTTTATATAAACTTTGAGACATACTAGAGTACAATAATATAATGATGACCCGTGAAACTATATCCCGATGAAAGTACCAGAATAGTATCAATAACTTGCATCTCCCCGTACGTTCCTCCTCTAGCCTAATGCCCTCCCCCTCTGCTCCCCTCCCAGAGGTAGCCACCACCTTGAGTTGGCATTTTCCTGACAGAGTTTGGATATTTCAGGTCTATTAAGCTGTACGTGATGCTGTATATGAAGGAACACTGGAGAATTCACAGAGAAATAGCTTAGTGATCAGGGCCTATTTTGCCACTGCTAGTAGATCTGTGACTATGTTGCTCCCATACAGAGAGGTTCGGTCTACTCACAGATGCAGTTCTTCTTTAAGGGGCTTCAGAGCCCAGGACTATGAGTATGGGCTGGAAGTGTGGGTTATAAGTACCGAAGTCTAGTAGATCTGTCTTCATTTCTAACCCCCATTAGCATGAACCAGCTGTATGACCTCAGTCTAATAGCATAACCTCTTTGAGCCTCATTGTAAATATGGAGATGAAGGGACTTCCCTGGCAGTCCAGTGGTTAAGAGTTTTAAAATGGTCCACATTAAAAAAAAAAAAAAATCTTTAAAGAAATGGAGCTGAAATAAGAAGTACCTGCATTTCAGTGTAGTGGTAAGAATTAAAGGAATAAATGTGCAGAAACTGCTTGGTCAGTACTCAATTAAAGGTAGTCAGTTTCAATTCAACTCAAAGGAAAAACTAAATGACTCCTTGAAATACTGTAAAGTGTGCTAGTTATTGTTAAGGAAATATGCAGAATCTAAATTTGGTCGTCTGTATTATTTCTCCTTTTGCTTTTTAGTTTTTCTCTTTTTTAATGGTCTTTCTGTCACTGTCTACCATTGGATCTTAACATGTTTGCCAATGTTTCATATAGGTCATCAAGAGAAAAAGAACTCAAACAGTGTTTTTTGACTCAAGATGTGATATGTTAGAATGCTAGGCTAAAAGTGCGACACTTTTAGTGAGCAAAACTAATACAGACAAGGGAATTCCCTGGTAGCCTAGTAGTTAGGGCTCTGTTTCCACTGCAGGAGGCATGGGTTTGATTCCTGGTTGGGGAGCTAAGATGCTGTAAATTGTGTGGTGTGGCCAAAAACCAAATAACAACAACAACAAAAACCCTAATGCAAACTAAATGTAACCATAAGAACTGATTTTTAATCATTTGTATATTGGTGGCATTGGATTAGCAAAATTTTGATGATTTAATGAATTCCATTAACTTTTTCAATTATGTTAATCTTTAAAATTTATAGGTAGCAGTGCATGAAAGTAAAACAATTATTAAAAAAGCCTTTTTATCTTTTCCCTAGCCTGCAAAGCTTTTCTTACTTTTAGAAACATTTTGGTTCTGAATAATATGTGTCTGTATGTTGCGTGTGTATGCACGCATGCTCAGTTGCTTTAGCTGTGTCTGATTCTTTGTGACCCTAAGGACTGTAGCCCGCCAGGCTCCTCTGTCCGTGGGATTCTCCAGCCAAGAACACTGGAGTGGGTTGCCATGCCCTCCTCCAGGGGATCTTCCCGACCCAGGGACTGAACCAGCTTCTCCTGAGTCTCTTACATGGCGGGCAGCTTCTTTAGCGCTGAGCCGTGAGGGGTGCCCACGTGCATGTCTGCGCTGTGCTTAGTCGCTCAGTCGTGTCTGACTCATTGTGACCCCATGGACTGTAGCCCACCAGGCTTCTCTGTCGGTGGAGATTCTCCAGGCAAGAATACTGGAGTGGATTGCCATGCCGTCCTCCAGGGGATTTTCCCAAGCCAGGGATCGAACCCAGGTCTCCGGCATCACAGGCAGATTCTTTACCGTGTGAACCCCGAGGGAAGCCCATGCATGCTGGAGTGACTAGCCTATCCCTTCTTCAGGGGATCTTCCTCACCCAAGAATCGAACCTAGGTCTCCTGCATTGCAGGAGGATTCTCTACCAGCTGAGCTACCAGAGAAGCCCATATGCATGTCTACCTATGTATACATGTATGTGTATGTGTATTTACTCAGTGTTCACGTTCCTTTTGCTGGATTTGACAAAGAATGTGATTTTCAATTGTGAATTGTTATCTATGAAATACTTGGGGGAAAAAATCTTAGAGACCTTTTGGAATTAACTGGGCTTATTCATTCAACAAAATATTCAGCAAATATTTACTGCATAGGTATTATGAAGTGTAATTTTAGGGGCTAGAGATGACTTATAAATTCCAGGAGACGTGAAACTGAAGATGCCTTTTATTTTCCTATGTGATAGTTTCCAAGTTGTATTTTAATCACAAAGTCACAAATACATTTAAGAACTATCCATTTGAATACCCATTTATAATAGGAACATTAGAAATTTAGGAACAGAATAATGGATTTCCTTAATAGATAGATATATGGAATATAAAGAATAGATGGGGTTGAAATGTATTGTCTCTACCTTATGTATCAGTGCACTTTACATATGACATCTCAGTTATTTCTATAGCTATAAGAGATAAATATTTATATCAACTTATTGATGAAGAAACTGAGAGATTGTGGATCTGTTATGGATTCCAAACTAGGAGAGACACCATCAGTATAAAGCAAACTTCAAGTCTTGTTCCAAAGTCTCCTTTCTCCTGTTAGAAACATCCCTGTTTAAATCAGTTAAAAAAAAGACAACCTTTCTAATATGTGTTAAATATTGTTTTGGAGTTCTAGTCAGTGCAAGAAGATACAAAAATCAGAAGAATTAGTATTTGAGAACAAAATTAAAATGTTATCTTTGCATGCTGTGATTGTATACTTTTAAAAACTAAAATCAAAAGTCTTAAAAAAAAAAACTCTAGGCATCAATAAAGCAGAAAGATGAATACAAATGAATACATACAAATCCCAAAGAACCTTTTATTTCAGGTCAGAATAATGAAAAAGCATCTAAATTATTTAATAATATATATTTTTATAAGGGAGTTGCATGTTTTATTTAATATAGACAAAAGTGTAAAACTTTAGAAATATTAGATAATATTAGAGAACACCAATGGAAAGATAAACAATTATCCTTGAAAGTGATGATAAATCAGAAAGACTTCTATTTAATTCAGCCAATTTATAGGTTAGACATAACCCAACTCAAAATCTGAATAGGATTTTTGAACTTAATGGTGATTATAATTTGTTTCTGCAAAAATGCATATCATTCTGGAGCACTTACTATGTGATGGACATTATTCTAAATGTTTTACATAGAATAAGCACTTCACATAAAACAGTATCTTTATTATCTCCATTTTACAAATAAGGAAACAGAGGCCAATAGAAGTTCAGGTAACTTACCCAAGTTCACATGATGACTAGTAAATTGCTGAGCCAGGGTTCTAAAGGCCCAGTGTCCATGTACCACCATGCTCAGCTAGGAGCATAAACTAGCACTTTGCAAAGTGGAACATTAAAGTGGAGCTAGTCTTCCCAAATAAGCATGTGATGGTGGTGGTTTAGTTGCTGAGTCACGTCCGACTGTTGCAATTCCATGGACTGTAGCCTGCCAGGCTCCTCTGTCTATGGGATTTCCCAGGCAAGAATACTGGAGTGAGTTGCTATTTCCCCTTTCAGGGGATCTTCCCAATCCAGGGTTTGAACTCATGTCACCTGCATTGCAGGTGGATTCTTTACTGCTGAGCCATGAGGGAAATCCTCAGTGAGCATGTACAACATTTATCTCCACTGAGATAAATGGAATAGCATAGTCCAGAAATAAGCATATCATATAGAAGGATATAATAAATAACAAGAGACATCTTAAATGAACAGTGAATGAATTATTTAATCTACATTACTTGAGATTCATAGCTAGCACTTTTTTGAAAAAAGAAATCAGCTTCCTAGCCCAATTTCATACCTCATGATCGAAATAAGTTTTGAATGGCTAACATGATAGGTAAGAGAGAACATAGCAGAACAGATAAGTTATTGCCTGTCAGATGTCTGGAGAAACCATTATTACTGTTATTATTATTTGTTTACTATGAAGTGACAGAAGAAATCACAAAGGGAAAGACTGACAGATTTGGCTACATAAAGACTTGTAAACACATGTACAACAACAAGAACAAAATAACTTAGGTCACCAGATGGGAAAGGATCACATCAGACATGACAGAGGCCACCATCTGTGGTGGAAACCCTCAAAGGAGAAGAGGAAGCAGTGGACCGGTTCTTTTCTCCATGCTGAGCTTTGGGAGCAGAGAAGACCCTCTTTCAAGTGAGAGCAGGGCTTGTGTTCTGGGGATGCACCTGGACTGTCCACATTGGACATGGCCTGTGTCCAGGGAGAAGAAGGCTGACCTGCGTCTTGGTGAGCTCTGGCCAGGCTCTGGGGGGGCTGGTGGATTGGAGTGGCCCTCGGGTAGAACAGAATGTGGCCACCCAGAAATTTTGTATCTTGGAAGGTCTTTGACTCCAGAGGAAGAAAGGAAGGAAAAACTGAGAGGATACAGTCTGGATGTGGAACAAATCAGAAGAGCCAGTCTAGAAAATCCACCTCACTGGCAAGGAGAGTAACTACTTTCATGGGCAGAGAAGGTGGTGGAACGGTGTTTCCCATTGTTTCTCCGCTGGAAAATGGAAGGTCTGTAAGCAGGAGAAACAGGATGCCATGGGAGGTGGAATTTTCTTAGTTGTAAGTGAATTCTTTATGTGGTGATGACAGGACAGTGATTTCTAAGGACAATCCCAGGACTCAGGAGGCCACCTGGGAACTTGGAGGGAAATAGAAGCTCTGAGGCATCTCATGAGCTTTCACATCAAGAACTCATTTAATACGTGGGAAAAAAAGACATGAATAAGCAATTCATACAACAGCAATGACAGCCAACTAAGAAACAGAACACAGATCACCTTCACGAGTACCCAAGCACGTGAAGCTGATACAGCACTTCAGGAAAATGACTTTTTGTCTGATAAACCAGCCTCCTTCTGCTAAATCTAAGCTCAGTGCTGACAGAGAGTTTTGGATTTTATTTTGCTGCTCTCCTATACCCCTAAGAGTGATTAGTCAGAGTAGTTACTGAATAAATGTTAAATGTAAAAGACAACACTTAGCTGCCCTGTTTGTGGCAAAAGCTTGATAATTCAAACGTTGCTTATGACATGCTAAATTGGTTCAGCATTTGGGAAAAATAAGAAAACAAAGTCATGTTTCACTGTGCATATGCTGATGTTCAAATCTTTGAGTCCATCAATGTACTCTTGGGAATTTGTTCTAAGAAAATAGTTGAACCTTAAAGCAAAGCTATACATGTGAACTTCTACAATACCAGGGAAAGAAAATAGAAACAGAGGTTAACAAACCTTACAGATTGTATAAGTAATGTTATTTATCCATTTAAAATGACATTTAAGAAGACATAGACATCTCCATAGAGATGTAGAGAAGGATTCCATAATGGTAAATGAATAAAGCAAAATATAGAGGAGCCTTTCTGCAGCCTCCAATGCCCTTTATGGAAGCACATCTTCCTGCCACTCTGAATCTTGCGACTGTAGGTGCTGACCCTGTAGATGCCTGATAAAGCTTCCAGTGTTACACGATGCCGCCGTTGCCCAGCAAGTGTGCCTGCTGCATATCACTAGATGTGATATGCTTTCACTTTTTTTTTTTTTCTTTGATATGCTTTCACTTTAGTGTCACATCTCCTACATTGAGGTCCCCAAATTGTACAACCTTATCTTCTCAAGGAGATCAGTCCTGGGTGTTCATTGGAAGGACTGATGCTGAAGCTGAAGCTCCAATACTTTGGCCACCTGATGTGAAGAACTGACTCATTGGAAAAGACCCTGATGCTGGGAGGGATTGAGGGCAGGAGGAGAAGGGGATGACAGAGGATAAGACGGTTGGATGGCATCACCGACTCAATGGACATGGGTTTGGGTGGACTCTGGGAGTTGGTGATGGACAGGGAGGCCTGGCGTGCTGCAATTCATGGGGTCACAAAGAGTCGGACACGACTGAGCGACTGAATTGAACTGACCTTCTCAATTGGGTCAAAAAAATTAAATGGTAAGATGTTATGTTGACCTTTGTCCTTATGCTGTGTTCCAAATCATCACACTCTTCCCAACACTGTTTGACCAAAAGTATGTGTCCAATTCTAACTTGTTTACGTTAGATTTTCTTCAAAAGCCCTGCAGTTTCTTATGCAAATCAACCCCACTGGCTCTGACTCTATGCATGCCCATGCATGCCTGACTGCTACAGTGACGAGAACTACTTAGGCGCAAATTATGACCCACTGATGTGAAAAGAATTTTTTGTTAAGTGGTGAAAAGAATTTTTTGTTAAGTGGTGAAAAGAATTTTTTGTTAAGTGGTGAGATGTGATGTTTGCTCTTATTTGAACAATGTTTTTATATTTTATACTTATATTTTATGTAAAATATGATGTAATATATAAAATATATTGTAAAATACAGGAAAATGGAAATCAATTTTCATTAGCAAAAGTCAGTCACTGATATCTGTTCATTTCTTGACAGTTCTTGAGTTACCCCTTTGTGTGTTATTCTTTTTTTTTATTTAATTAAAAAATTACTAATATAAAGTCTGTTTGAAACCATTGGAATGTTTACATATAAAAAGTTGATAATCTTATTCTGTCCAATCCATTTTTCCTCCTCTGAAAAACAAATCTCAGTAGTTTAATGTATAGGTTTCCTCACATTTCTCTTTTTCTTCCTGTTTATACAAATAAACCTAAATTCACATCCTCATATATGGAGAAACTGTGTGTGTATTGGAATCACCCTATACACACAAATCTGAAGCTTGTTTATTTTCACTTACTAACTCCTCTGGACATCTCTTCTGCTCATCTAATATGGATCCCACCAATTATATTTATAGTAGCACAATATTCTGTAGTATAAGTGATTCATAGTTTAATTGACTTAGACTTTTCCATTCTAAGAAAAGTCTAAATTTCTAGGCAGGGCCTTAAAAGCACTAATGATCACAAACTTCTTGAGAGGAAGTCCATATCTTATCTATTTGGTTATAACAAAGAGTTTAGTACGTGTGTATGAAAAAGCCAATTTCTGGGGAAAAAAATCTACCAAATACATGTATTCCTTTAGTGTCAGAAGCTAGAATTAATTTTACATGTCTCTTTTGTAATTACTTGAGTAGTTTTCTAATGAATCATAAATAAGAACCATTATTATACTGGATGCCATGAAAAAGGAGGCTGAAATTGAGGAATGAGAATAAAACCTTTTGAACAGATACTCAGAAGTGAATTTATTATGCTAATTTTATATCTTGAAGGCTTTGATGCATCTTCTAAATTGCTTTTAAAAGATATTGCTCATGTTTAAAGCACTTCTATCTGCAGATTAAAATCTTAAAGCCTTTTAAGTAAGATCTTTAAGTATCATGGTGTCTGCAACTAACTTTCAAATGGTTCAGCAAAAAATTATACAAATCATGTGTATATATATACATATATATATATATAAAATCACATATGTGTGTATACATAAACACAGATATACATATGCATATACAGAGAGAGCAAATTGGACAAATGTTAACAGTTAATGACTATAAGTGAGAGGTACTTGGATATTCATTGTACTATACTTTTACATTTTTTGAAGCTTTGAAAATTAGCTAAAGAAAATATTAGGAAAAAGAATGCCAACAGTGTTTGAAAGCATGAATTTTAAAACAAATCTCAATAATCCTAATATTAAAAATAATTTTGAAAAGATCTCTCATGATTCAAAAGAATGATATACAATTTTAGCTTTTTACTTGTTTAATTATAAAGATGAGTATTTTTCATATGTCTCAAAGAACTTTAACTTTCCCTTTTATGAATGGTCTTTGTCCATGCCTCTGTGGAAGGCTTATTTCTGAAGAGCCTTTTATAAATAAGTATATTGATTTGAAAATTTGAAAGTGAAAGTCACTCAGTCATGTCCAACTCTTTGTGACCCCATGGACTGTATAGTCCATGGAATTCTCCAGGCCAGACTACTGGAGTGGGTAGCCTTTCCCTTCTCCAGGGGATCTTCCTAACCCAGGAATTGAACCCGGGTCTCCTGCATTGCAGGTGGATTCTCTACCAACTGAGTTATCAGTGACGCCCCTAAGTATACTGATACTTTGTGGGCTTCCCTCGTAGCTCATGGGGTTGCAAAGAGTTAGACATGACTGAGTGACTGAACACACACACACACACAAATATTAAAAAAAGAAAACTACATAGACAAACACCAAAGAACTGAAATCCTTAGTATAAAGAGCACTCAAAATCAATAAAAACAATAATGTCACAACAGAGAAAAAACATAAAAAAACCAAAAACCCAGAAGAAAGAAAATTCAAGTCATGAAAGAAGAACTCTAAATGCCTTTAAAACGTCGGAACAGATATTTTAAATGGAGAATGAAGGGCATTTGTTCAGTTGGCCTATGGCAGTTTGTATGAGTGGGATTTAGCTTCAGCTGATGATGACCCAGAAAACTGGCAATAATATTTTTGGAAATGTTAATGTAATATTCAACTTTCTGCTAGCAAAAACATGGCAGGCAAGAGGGCAGATTATCCAGCCATATTTGGCGTTGGTCAGGCCCTTATTAAAATAATGCAATCAATATGGAGTTCCACCCTTTAACATGCATGTGGGGAAACTATAGAGGATCTCCTAAGAGGCATGGCCGAAATGATTACAGAGAAAGTCAAACTGATGGGGGAAGATTAAGGGGATTGTATTTATTTAGTCTAGAGAGGAAAAGCTAAATAGCAAATACATAGTTATTTTAAATTATATAAGTATGTGAATAAAAATGATTATCCTGAGGAAAGCTGGATTATTCCATCTGTATGTCAGACAATAAGCTAAGAGGAATATGCTTAAATTACACCAAGAGACTCTAATTAACTTTAGGCCTTGCAAAACTTCAGGGCAGACTAACAAAGAAACTAAGGAACCCTTGCCTTTGTATATCTTTCTGAGCAATTTAGACAACTGCCCATCTTGTGGCTTAGTTATAGAATAGCAGGTGGCTGGGTCCTTGATTAGAATTATAGGTTTATAGAATCTTAGAACTGAAAAATAGCTTCAGTAGATTAAAGTTTCTCATTTGTATGTTCTGTAGATTTCTGTTGCCACTCACCAATAGCATATACAAAGGAGAGAGTAGGCTATAAAGTGTTAAAAGTTACAGTTCTTTCGTGGTCAAATGACTGGAGCTTTTTAAAGCATCTACTCAGACAATGTGAACAAATATTAGTTATCTGGTAGGAAAAAACAAACTGTAAATTGGGTTTGGGGGGTAGTACTGTGATTCTTAAGCTTTTTCCAGGTTAGATAAAAACTAGTATTTATCTCCCGCCAAATGCAAGTAGTTACATGCACATAGGTCCCCAAACATAGAGGCCAAGGTGGAGATAGTGTGATATAGTGGTTAAGAGCACAGCCAATGGACTTCCTATATCTGTATTGAAATCCTACCTTTTCCAGTTACTAACCTTACAATCTTAAGAATCTTAATTTCTCCACCTCTGTTTCCTCATTTCTAAAGTAGGGATGGGGGCTTCCCTTGTGGCTCAACTGGTAAAATAGGGATAACTTATATTTTGGAATATTTTGATAAACATCAATTAAGTAACAAAAGTAAATTAAAAAATATTTTTAAGTAAATGGCCTGACACAAAGCTGATGGTATAGAAAAATTATCAGTAGTAACATTCATTCAATAGGTAATGATTGATATTAAAAAATGAAAAAGAATAAAATGCATTCCTTGCACTTAGTAATTAATAATTACTTTCAATAATTTTTTTCTGTTTTTAAAATATGTGTGTGTAAGATTGATGTGGAGCCCTTGTGTTCAGGTAGTGATAGATACATGATATTTATTATTGTAGGTCATGGTCGAAATGCTTGTAGTCATTATAGGTTATTACTTTTGATTTTTTTTAACCCCTTTAAAATTTTTTTCTAGTGTTTTCTATTGGAACATAATATATATCCCCACCTCATTTCAAGTTATTTTGAAATAACATGACGCCACCTTGTACGTAAGGCAACAACCCAACAATATCCTTCCATCCACCCTTGATGGATGGCCTTGGTGCCATGAACCTTATATATTTTAATTCTACACATGTTACCAACCCTACAACATAGTGCTGTCTTTTTTGCTTTAAATGGTCAACTTTTCCACCAAACAAACTGAGAAAAAGATAAAAAAAAACCTCCACATGTATTATCTCTGGTATGCTTCAGTATTTCCTGTAGAACTGAATCTCTATGCCCCCTGGTCCTCCCTCAACCTAAAGAATTTCCTTTAGCATGCTCTATAGTGAGAGCCTTCTGGCAATAACCTCTTTCACCCTTAACAGTCTAAAAACATCTCTATCTCATTCCCACAATTGAAGGACATCTTTCCTGGTTATAAAACTACAGACTGACAATCCCCCTTCCCCAGGACCTCAAAGATGTTATTCCATTGCCATCTGGCCTGCTTTCCTTCTGCAGAAAAGCAAATATCCCTGTCTTTGTTTCTCTGTGTACAATGTCCCCTCTTAACTCATCGCATGTGGTTTTCTCTTTATCCTTGGTTTTCAGTAATTAGACCATGCTGTACCCCAGTGTTATTTGGCTTGTATTCTTTCTGCTTGAAATTTACTGAGTTTCTTGACTTTTGGAGTGGATATTTTAAATCAAACTAGAAAGTTGTTCAGTCATTGGCCCTTATAATATTTTCTGTCTCTCCTCTCCTGAGATTTCAGTTGTATAGACATTGGGTCATTTGATTTGATCCCTTAGGTCACTAACGTATTCTGTTCATTTTTCCTTTCAATCTTTTTTTTTTTTTTTTGCTCTGGAAAATCTTTACTGATCTGTTTTTAATTCCACTGATGATTTCTTCTGAAGTGTACAGTGCTTTTGTGTTTGTTTGGATTGTCTGAGAAAGCAAATGTAAAGATGGGATTCGATTTCCAAAAGATATGTTGGGAAAATATCTGTGAAGGATAAAAGATGAGGGAGCAGAAAAAAAAAAAGAGAGAGAGAACCTTCAGATTGTAAAGTTTGGTGCCTGTGAAGGAGATGAAAAGGATATGGGAAAATGATTGTATGGGAAATTTAGACTTTGTTACCCAAAAGTAAAAAAGTTTTGCCAGGCTGATGGAAATTTCTCAATCCAAAGTAACCCATTGGAGAGTTCCTAGAACTCACAGAAAAGGGCCTTTTCAGCTGTCATTCTCAGCCATTGGCTGGGAGAAGCCCGTAGGAGGCTTGGCTTTTGTATGACTGCCATGAAAGATCCAGAGAACAGTTGCTGGGCTCTTAGTCAGTTTTGTTTCATACTGCGGGTCTGAACAGCACCCATTTGTGATTAACCTAGAGTTGTTGCTGCTGCTAAGTCACTTCAGTCGTGTCTGACTCTGTGCGACCCCATAGACAGCAGCTCACTAGGCTCCGCCGTCCCTGGGATTCTCCAGGCAAGAACACTGGAGTGGGTTGCCATTTCCTTCTCCAGTGCATGAAAGTGAAAAGTGAAAGGGAAGTCGTGTCTGACTCTCCGCGACCCCATGGACTGCAGCCTACCCAGCTTCTCCATCCATGGGATTTTCCAGGCAAGAGTACTGGAGTGCGATGCCATTGCCTTCTCCACTAGTGTTGTTAGGCCCGCCTAATTATTTTTAATTTCAGATATTGTGTTTTTAGTGCTATAATTTTCCTTTTGGCTCTTTTTAATGTTTTTGTTTCTTTCCTTAAAACCCCTATCTATTCATTTATTACATTTATTTTTTCTTTAAAAGATTTGTAATAGTTACAAGGAATTGTTCTTTAGTCACTAAGTTGTGTCCAACTCTTTGCAACTTCATGAACTGCAGCACACCAGGCTTCTCTGTCCATCACTATCTCCCCAAGTTTGCTTAAACTCATGTCCATTGAGTCAGTGATGCCATCCAACCATCTCATCCTCTGTTGCCCCCTTCTCCTGTTGCCCTCCTTTTTCCCAGCATCAGGGTCTTTTTCAATGAGTCAGTTCTTCGCATCAGGTGGCCAAAGTATTGGAGCTTCAGTGTTAGCATCAGTTCTTCCAATAATATTCAGGGTTGATATCCTTTAGGACTGACTGGTTTGATTTCCCTGCAATCCTAGAGACTCTGAAGAGTCTTCTCTAGCACCACAGTTTGAAAGTGTCAGTTCTTATGTGCTCAGCCTTCTGTATGGTCCAACTCTCACATCCATACATGACTACTGGAAAAGCCATAGCTTTGACTATATAAACATTTGTTGGCAAAATGGTGTCTCTGCTTTTTAAAACACTGTCTAGGTTTGACATAGTTATTCTTCAAAAGAGCAGGCCTCTTTTAATTTCGTGGCTTCTGTCACCTTCCACATTGATTTTAGAGCCCAAGAAAATGAAATCTGACACTGTTTCCCCATTTTCCCCATCTATTTGCCATGAAGTGATAGGAGCCCTTGTGTTCAGGTAGTGATAGATACATGATATTTATTATTGTAGGTCATGGTCGAAATGCTTGTAGTCATTATAGGTTATTACTTTTGATTTTTTTTAACCCCTTTAAAATTTTTTTCTAGTGTTTTCTATTGGAACATAATATATATCCCCACCTCATTTCAAGTTATTTTGAAATAACATGACGCCACCTTGTACGTAAGGCAACAACCCAACAATATCCTTCCATCCACCCTTGATGGATGGCCTTGGTGCCATGAACCTTATATATTTTAATTCTACACATGTTACCAACCCTACAACATAGTGCTGTCTTTTTTGCTTTAAATGGTCAACTTTTCCACCAAACAAACTGAGAAAAAGATAAAAAAAAACCTCCACATGTATTATCTCTGGTATGCTTCAGTATTTCCTGTAGAACTGAATCTCTATGCCCCCTGGTCCTCCCTCAACCTAAAGAATTTCCTTTAGCATGCTCTATAGTGAGAGCCTTCTGGCAATAACCTCTTTCACCCTTAACAGTCTAAAAACATCTCTATCTCATTCCCACAATTGAAGGACATCTTTCCTGGTTATAAAACTACAGACTGACAATCCCCCTTCCCCAGGACCTCAAAGATGTTATTCCATTGCCATCTGGCCTGCTTTCCTTCTGCAGAAAAGCAAATATCCCTGTCTTTGTTTCTCTGTGTACAATGTCCCCTCTTAACTCATCGCATGTGGTTTTCTCTTTATCCTTGGTTTTCAGTAATTAGACCATGCTGTACCCCAGTGTTATTTGGCTTGTATTCTTTCTGCTTGAAATTTACTGAGTTTCTTGACTTTTGGAGTGGATATTTTAAATCAAACTAGAAAGTTGTTCAGTCATTGGCCCTTATAATATTTTCTGTCTCTCCTCTCCTGAGATTTCAGTTGTATAGACATTGGGTCATTTGATTTGATCCCTTAGGTCACTAACGTATTCTGTTCATTTTTCCTTTCAATCTTTTTTTTTTTTTTTTGCTCTGGAAAATCTTTACTGATCTGTTTTTAATTCCACTGATGATTTCTTCTGAAGTGTACAGTGCTTTTGTGTTTGTTTGGATTGTCTGAGAAAGCAAATGTAAAGATGGGATTCGATTTCCAAAAGATATGTTGGGAAAATATCTGTGAAGGATAAAAGATGAGGGAGCAGAAAAAAAAAAAGAGAGAGAGAACCTTCAGATTGTAAAGTTTGGTGCCTGTGAAGGAGATGAAAAGGATATGGGAAAATGATTGTATGGGAAATTTAGACTTTGTTACCCAAAAGTAAAAAAGTTTTGCCAGGCTGATGGAAATTTCTCAATCCAAAGTAACCCATTGGAGAGTTCCTAGAACTCACAGAAAAGGGCCTTTTCAGCTGTCATTCTCAGCCATTGGCTGGGAGAAGCCCGTAGGAGGCTTGGCTTTTGTATGACTGCCATGAAAGATCCAGAGAACAGTTGCTGGGCTCTTAGTCAGTTTTGTTTCATACTGCGGGTCTGAACAGCACCCATTTGTGATTAACCTAGAGTTGTTGCTGCTGCTAAGTCACTTCAGTCGTGTCTGACTCTGTGCGACCCCATAGACAGCAGCTCACTAGGCTCCGCCGTCCCTGGGATTCTCCAGGCAAGAACACTGGAGTGGGTTGCCATTTCCTTCTCCAGTGCATGAAAGTGAAAAGTGAAAGGGAAGTCGTGTCTGACTCTCCGCGACCCCATGGACTGCAGCCTACCCAGCTTCTCCATCCATGGGATTTTCCAGGCAAGAGTACTGGAGTGCGATGCCATTGCCTTCTCCACTAGTGTTGTTAGGCCCGCCTAATTATTTTTAATTTCAGATATTGTGTTTTTAGTGCTATAATTTTCCTTTTGGCTCTTTTTAATGTTTTTGTTTCTTTCCTTAAAACCCCTATCTATTCATTTATTACATTTATTTTTTCTTTAAAAGATTTGTAATAGTTACAAGGAATTGTTCTTTAGTCACTAAGTTGTGTCCAACTCTTTGCAACTTCATGAACTGCAGCACACCAGGCTTCTCTGTCCATCACTATCTCCCCAAGTTTGCTTAAACTCATGTCCATTGAGTCAGTGATGCCATCCAACCATCTCATCCTCTGTTGCCCCCTTCTCCTGTTGCCCTCCTTTTTCCCAGCATCAGGGTCTTTTTCAATGAGTCAGTTCTTCGCATCAGGTGGCCAAAGTATTGGAGCTTCAGTGTTAGCATCAGTTCTTCCAATAATATTCAGGGTTGATATCCTTTAGGACTGACTGGTTTGATTTCCCTGCAATCCTAGAGACTCTGAAGAGTCTTCTCTAGCACCACAGTTTGAAAGTGTCAGTTCTTATGTGCTCAGCCTTCTGTATGGTCCAACTCTCACATCCATACATGACTACTGGAAAAGCCATAGCTTTGACTATATAAACATTTGTTGGCAAAATGGTGTCTCTGCTTTTTAAAACACTGTCTAGGTTTGACATAGTTATTCTTCAAAAGAGCAGGCCTCTTTTAATTTCGTGGCTTCTGTCACCTTCCACATTGATTTTAGAGCCCAAGAAAATGAAATCTGACACTGTTTCCCCATTTTCCCCATCTATTTGCCATGAAGTGATAGGACCAGATGCCACGATCTTAGTTTTTGAATGTTGAGTTTTAAGCCAGCTTTTTCACTCACCTCTTTCACCTTCATCAAGAGGCTCTTTAAGTGCCTCTTCACTTTCTGCCATTAAAGTGGTATCATCTGCATATCTAAGGTTGTTGATATTTCTCCTGGCAATCTTAATTCCAGTTTGTGATTCATCTAGCCTGGCATTTCACCTGATGTACTCTGCATATAAGTTAAATAGCAGGGTGACAATATACAGCCTTGACGTACTTCTTTCCTGATTTGTAACCAGTCTGTTGTTCCATGTCTGGTTTGAACTGTTGCTTCTTGTCCTGCATACAGATTTCTCAGAAGGCAGGTAAAGTGGTCTGGTATTCCCCCCTCTTTCAGAATATTTCAGTTTGTTGTGATCCACAAAGTCAAAGGCTTTAGCATAGTAAATGAAGCAGAAGCAGGTGTTTTTTTGAAATTCCCTTACTTTTTCTATGATCCAGCATATGCTGGCAATTTGATCTCTGGTTCCTCTGCCTTTTCTAAATCCATCTTGTACATCTGGAAGTTCTTGGTTCACATACTACTGAAGTCTAGCTTGAAGGATTTTGAGCAAAATCTTGCTGGCATGTGAAATGAGTGCAGTTGTACAGTAATTTGAACATTCTTTGGCATTGCTTTTCTTTGGGATTGGAATAAAAACAGACCTTTTTCAGTCCTGTGGCCACTGATGAGTTTTCCATATTTGCTGGCTTAATGAATGCAGAACTTTCACAGCATCATCTTCTTTTAAGATTTGAAATAGCTCAGCTGGAGTTCCATCACCTCCACTAGCTTTGTTCATAGTAACACTTCCTAAGGCCCCCTTGACTTCTCATTCCAGGATGTCTGGCTCTAGGTGAGTGACCATATCATCATTGTTGACTGGGTCATTAAGAGCTTTTTTGTATAGTTCTTCTGTGTATTATTCTTGCCACCTCTTCTTAATATCTTCTGCTTCTGTTAGGTCCTAGCCATTTTTGTCCTTTTTTGTGCCTATCTTTGTATGAAGTGTTCCCTTGGTAACTCCAGTTTTCTTAAAGAGATCTCTAGTCTTTCCCATTCTATTGTTTTCCTCTATTTCTTTGTAGTGATCACTTAAAAAGGCTTTCTTATCTCTCTTTGCTATTAACTCTGCATTCAGTTGGTTGTATCTTTCCCTTTCTCCTTTGCCTTTAGCTTCTCTTCTTTTCTCAGCTATTTGTAAGGCATCCTCAGACAACCATTTTATCTTCTTGCATTTCTTTTTCTTGGGAATGGTTTTGGCCATCACCTCCTGTACAATGTTATGAACCTCTGTTTGTAGTTCTTCAGGCGGTCTGTCTACCAGATCTAGTCCCTTGAATCTATTCGTCAACTCCACTGTATAATCATAAGGGATTTGATTTAGGTCATAACTGAATGACTTAGTGGTTTTCCCTATTTTCTTCAATCTAAGCCTGAATTTTGCAATAAGGAGCTGATAATCTTAGCCGCAGGCAGTTCCTAGTCTTATTTTTGCTGACTGTGTAGAGCTTCTCCATCTTTGGCTGCAAAGAAGGTAATCAATCTAATTTCAGTATTCATCATCTGCTGATGTCCATGTTTTAGAATCATCTCTTGTGTTGCTGGAAGAGGATATTTGCTATGACCAGAGTGTTCTCTTGGCAAAACTCTGTTAGCTTTTGCCCTGCTTCATTTTGTCCTCCAAGGTCAGACTTGCCTGTTTTCAAGGTATCCCTTGATTTCCTACTTTTGCATTCCAGTTCCCTATGATGAAAGGGGGAAAATAATTAGTTTATTAATAAAAATATTTGTCTGCTAATTCCAATAGTTAGATCATCTGTCAGTCTGAATAGGCTATGCTTTTCTTCTTAAATATGGTCATATTTTCCTTTTTCTTTGTCTGTCTCATAATTTCTTACTGTTTTCTGGATATAGAAAAGAATAGTGGAGACTGAGTTACATTATTTTTTGTTTGTTTTATTATCCATAGAGCGTAAATTCTTTCTTTTGTTTTTTGATTACAATGAGGGACTAGTAATTCATCTTTCTCCTATACGGATGTTCAGCTGGGGCTGAATCACAACTTTCATTGTATCGTATTCACCTGTGATTAACCACATTTCCAACTTCCTTCACAGACTTTTGACCTTGTCAGTATTTGAGCTGGGAGGAGGTTAGGCTGTAGTTTCATCTTTGAATCAAAATCTGGAGGATCGCAAGAATTTGAGCATCATGAGAATGTGAGAGACTTGGTAATTATGTTTTTTCTTCCAGTCTCCCTCTCATTACAATCTGGGGGTATGTCAAGGAGAGCACTGTCAGACAGAGCGATTAGTTTTTCATCTAGGACTCAATCAGGCTCTAGTCTTCTCTGCTAGGCTTCACTGTTGAATAACATTTGTCTGATTTCTTTTTCACTCAAAACATCCCAAACTACAACAAGCTGGCTCCCCTGTCCTCCTCTACCCAGACCGTGTGCTCACACCCAGGTGTGGGAACTTAACTCTGTTTATCTAAGAAGGCATATTCTCTGAAATTCAGTTCATCAAGGCTTCCTTGCACCTGCCACTGCACATCTCGCAGAGAAGTATGATTTTTATTTTGTCTAAATATTTCTTATGATTACCATATATGAAAAGGTCTTTTGTGTCTGTGTAAGATTACCTGGAAACAGAACTATGTTACAGTTTATTGATAAGTGGTAGATGAAGACTTACAGCTCACTGATCTATAGTTGAGCTTGAAGCTATTTAGTATTGATATAATATTAAATATTATTTATTAAAATTTGGTACCCAGATAGGATGAAGGGTCTGAGGTCAACAGGTTTGCTTATTTCGCATCATCTCCCTTTGGCCTGATGCTTCCTGCTGCTCCTTGCCACTAGTAAGTGGTGATCTAGGGGGGATGATCACTCCCCCTTGCATGTTTTCTCAGTGCTGAGTAACCTTAAACTCACATATTTTTGCTTGACTATTATTGTCCCTCCCCAGAATGCACTTTTCCTCTTTTTCTACTACAGTGAACTCCAAAACCCACTTCATGCATACTCTCCTTTGAGAATCCTTTCCAAAATCTTTAAAGCTTTTTCTTAAACTTTGTCTGCTAAGGACAAGAAAATACTTTGTTTTGTAGACCCTTCTCTGTCAGCACTATTCAACTCAGCTAGTGAGGTAAGAAAGCTGCAGGTCATAAGACTTTCTTGGTCATTCTTGCTGTCTTGCAGGTTCCAAGATCACTACACTACAGATAAGATGTAAATGAATAAGCACAGCTATGTCCCCATAAAATTTAATTTACCAAAACAGCCAGATTGTAGTTTGCTGACACTTTTCCTAAAGAATTAGTAGACCCACATAATTGTGCTTGTCGAATTGTAAGGTGGTTGATTATTCGTTTGGGCTACTTTGAACACAGTTAATGTGCAGTGTACTCTGTTACTAGCATGTGTGTTGGGCACACAGTAATTCTTTGCAGTATAAATGAAAGAAGGAAGAAATGGAGGAAAATGTGAGATGACTGTGGAGATGGAGAGACAGAAGAAAATGGAAAAAATAGCTGTCTTTGATGAACAATGCTAGTTCCCGTACCAGATGAACCCTTCAAGGTCAGGTCTCAGTTTCTTAACACAAGAAAGATTTATTTCTTACATCATGTGTGCGAGAGAGCTAAGTCACTTCAGTCGTGTCTGAGTCTTTGCGAGCCCATGGACTGTAGCCCACCAGGCTCTTCAGTCCATGGAATTCTTCAGGCATGAATACTGAAGTGGGTGGCCATGCCCTCCTCCAGGGGATTTTCCCAACCCTGTGATGGAACCTGTGTCTCTTGTCTCTTGCATTGACAGGTGGGTTCTGGACAACTCGTGTCACCTGGGAAGCCCTCCTTACCTCATAGCTCAGTGTGAAATGGTAGGGTTCAGTGGCATAGACTCTGTTCCGCACAATCGTTCAGGAACCAAGTCCTTCCATCTAAAGGCTCCACCATCTACTCTCGGTCCATCCAGACAAGAGAAGAGAGCAAAGGTCATGAGTAGGCGGTTCTCATGGCCCAGGACTGGAAATGGTACACATCACTTCTGTATATGTTCTGTTGTTGTTGTTGTTTTTTTTTTTTAAAAAAAAGAGTCTGAAAATTTTTTCCTAACTCTGTGCCTGGCGAGAAGAAGGGGTTATGGCTGTTGGTAAGCACTAGCAATATAGTTTGGGTTGCCTTGAATGAGGGCAATGAGAGAATAAAGCTGTTGACATGAGAAAACAATCAAAAGACACTTCCCAGAGAGAGGGAGCAGCATCTCCAGCAATAGCATCCAGGTTAATTTTCTCAATAGACACTGCAGCCCTTGTAAAGGCTATCATTTGCAAATATATAAACTATCTTAGATAAATATAATTGTGTGCTAGTGTGGGAAAAAAGTCCACAAAACTATGATTGGCCACACTTCAAGATACATTGGAACAATATGGCAGATGTGTGGGAAGGCACCTGCCCTCAGTCTGGGTGAGGTTACAGGCACTAGATTTGGTTATTTTGAAGCCCACGGTATAATTATCAGTCTCTGAAAACAGTTTTATCCTAATTTAATCTTAATTACATTGAGTCTCTTTCTCAGTAGCTGCAATTACGCCCTTTAGAATAATCCCACTGGCCATTTCTCAGAGTTATTGAGAGTGTTTTCTTATCAGAGCTGGTGGGAAATAGTGACAAGAATGGGAAGGTAGAGATCTTACATATAAGAAAGCAGTTTATAAAGAATAAAAGAAAGATATTGATCATGTAACATGTGTAGTTATTAAAAGATTATTATTATTATTTTAGTTTATTTATTGCAGTTGAATTGTTTATGGAGTTGAAATACCAGTCATTATACCTGCCTAAGGGAGCTTAACCCATGAGAACTTTTTTTAAATGAAGGGATTACAGGGAAGCTGTTTTCCTGAGGATGCAAAACAAGATTGTGGGTCCCTCCCAAAATTCTACTTCCTTTAAAAATCTGGTTTCAAGATGGCTTTCCAGAAGAGTAGATAATTTGGATATGCTGTAAATAAGTTCCTGGGCCTGAATTTCCATTGTCAATGTAGTGGTTGGTGAACAAATGAAAAATATCTGCAATTAGATTCAGGCTCTGGAGCTGAGGCAGCTTGAAGAAAGCCACTAAAGGGGTTGGAAAGAAACCACTGCCCTTTAATTTACAAAAGGATGAGGCATTTCCACTGAAGTCTTGGTTTCTTAAACAGGCCCTGGGACTCCATCCTGACAGCTCACAAAGTATCTTAATACAGTCTCTCTTGCAGTTTCTAGCAGGGTCACCAGCTTTTCACAATTGCTGTCATGGCTGTAGCTCCCTTGGCAGAATGTACAGTCCTTACTGCCATAGAGCCTGGATATATTTAGCTCAGTAACCATGCTTAGGAGTTGGGCGGAATGTGTTGTCATGACTTTTGGTTTCTGTCCTGCCTTTTCTTTAGGATGTGATTTATCTTGGCTGACACTGAAGAATGAAAGAATGCAGATGCAGTTTGGGTGAGTGAAGGCTATACATTTCTTCATGATTGTTAAGTTCTCATTTTATACTTTCAAGGAGTGGGCATGTGTATTGAATAATGTAAAATTTCCTGTTACAAAAGATTAAAATGACATATTTCTATGTGCTATCAGCTAATGATTGCGCTAACCAAAGAAAGGAAACATTAAAGAGCTAGTTGAGAATTGATTTCACTTTGGAAAGTAGAAATCCATGAGAAGAGTTCTAAGGAAAGTGTGAGCTGTATTAACTGGGTGCTTGGAAACACAGTAAGCTCTCAATAGATGATAGTCTTTAATAAAAAACTTTAGTTAACATTGATTGAGTGCTCATTATGTACCAAAAACTGTTCAAATGACTCTATGACATAATAACTCTATAATACAGGCAGTATTATACCCATTTTACAGATGATGAAACCAAGGCATAGATAATCTATAGATCTTGTCTAGGTTCACAAAGGAAGTTCAGAGTTAGAATTCAGTTTCAGCCACCTGACTCCAGAGCCTCATCTGAGTACCTTCCCTATATTCTATTGCCCACCAACCTGGCATATGGTCTGCTTTCCTATGCTTTTATTATTTTAATTTTTAATTAATTTATTTTTTTCTATCCTTCTTCAGTTCTTTCACCATTTAGGTTGTTACAGAATATTGAGCAGTTTCCGGTGCTATTGGAGAAGGAAATGGCAGCCCACTCCAGTATTCTTGCCTGGAGAATCCCATGGATGGAGGAGCCTGGTAGGCTACAGTCCATGGGGTTGCAAAGAGTCAGACCCGACTGAGCGACTTCACTTCACTTCACACTTCCTGTGCTATACAGTAGGTCCTTGTTGGCTATCTATTTTACTTAGTTTTTTTTTAGAAGATTTTTGACGTGGACTGTTTTTTAGAGTCTTTATTGACTCTATTACAATATTGCTTACATTTTACATTTTGGTATTTTGGCCATGAGGCTTGTGAGGTCTTAGCTCCCCAATCAGGGATCAAACCAGCACCCCCTGCATTGGAAGGTGAAGTCTTAATGACTGGACCATGAGGAAAGTTCTGGCTTTTCATTTTTCTGGATTTTCAGGATGTAGTTCTAAGAGAAAGAGGGAACTGTCCTTTCTTAGGTGATGCCCACAGCTTTTCTACTCCTGTTCAGAAGGCAGCCCTACCCCCAGGAGGAAAGGGCAACCTACTCATTGAGGAGGATCTGAGTCTGCAGCCCATGCTGAGTCAGGGTATCTGGAGGAGGTAAGGAGGATGTAGGCTAGTGGAAAAAGGGGAAATGAAAGGCTTTCTCTCCTCTCCAAATTTCCCCAAAGAACGCCAGCACAGATTAGTTGGAATAGTTGGTTTGGAGCAGGTTGAAGAAACTTTTTTTTACTAAGAATAATTAAACCACAAATAACTTCCCCCACATCCTTAGCCACACACATTAATGCACACATGTAGAGTACACATTTGAATTTTATATTTCAAACATTAAGCAACTGAGATCTCTTTGCATTCTGGCTGCACTGAGCAGATGAAAATCATTACAGCTTAAATGTTTCTGCTTTTTCTGCACAGAGAGTAAGAGAAGTAATAGTCCAAGATGTATAGCAGAATATTTTTCAGCTTTGGCTTCAAACCACTTTTAGAAAAAACTTAGAGGTATACTCATGCAAGCATGATATTGGTTATTTAAGTGAAAAAGAGTGATTTTTAAGAAGTGTGCCAAAGTGTGTTCATATCGATGAAAGCTATTTCTTCCTGTAGTCAAGATTGGAAAGCTGTGTACTTATCCCGATGTTTTTATCATGGCCAATCAGATTTTCTTTAAATATTTTAGAGAACCTGATCAATATTCTTTCCAAGTGATCTTGGTTGGTAACAGATGGTTGCCCTTTGAAGACAAATTTCATTTTTTTAATAGTAGGAAATAATTAGGAGCTGAGTCTGTAGAAAAGCATCAGTGATTTTTAAAAAGGCCATAGATTTTTGATGAAACACAGGGTGTGACTATAAGAATCAGATTAAATTTGATTGTGTAAGTTTATTGCTGTAAAGGTGATTTCCAAAAAAGCAAGTGCTGTATCAACAAAAATTGTGACAATGTTGAGTTTGTGGTCTCTTGACCTAATAGTAATTTTTTGTATGTTTGAATTCACTTAAGTGTTTATAAGACTCCATTTCAAATTTTATAACCACATGATATATATATTTGAACAATAGCTCTTAATTTATATTCAGGTTTAATAATAGGAAAAAATGTGTTCTAACGTTTGATAATAAGAAAAGTCAAATTAAGTCAGCACTTCTGGTTTAGAGATAATTTTATGATAAAACCATGTCTTTTTTTTTGCCATACCTTACTATAATCCTTTAAGGAGTTTTCAGAATGGATAGGAGTAATGCAAAGTTACCCCAAACAGAAGATAATTTATGGAGTTATCTTGGTAACCTGATATATGAGTAGCAAGTCCTTTTTCCTATAGCACAGGCGGAAAAAATGAACATACTTGAAATTTTTATAATAAAACCTCATTTTTGTTATTGCTGCTAGATTTAAAATTTCCAAGAGATATACTACAGTTTTAAATTTTAATACTAGTAAGAAGTTCACATTTTATGCTTTTTACTCCTGGGTTCAGTTTTGGGAAATGGTAGTTGTTGCCAGATGACGTGGGAGAGAGGAAAGCTCTGTGCTAGGAGTGACAGAGAAGGGCATAATCCTTTCTATATGTTTGTTATTGCTTTATTTGTACAGGTAAAGAAGGTACCCCTATCTCTGGGCCTTAGTAATCGCATTATTAAAAATGAATAGAATAAACTACAAGATGTCAAATAGTTCTGCTCAGTTCTAACCTTTGGTCACTTCGTGTTCTCTAAAGTCATAAACTGGGGATTTTGTGGTTTTGATGACACAGATATCTGAAGGCTCTGTCTTACTTGTCATCTGGCATTAAAGAAAAGAGCCAGCTCAGCAAACCTGTTTTGTCTTCCCTCATGGTCTGAGGTGGGAGGGGGAATGACCTACCCAAGCTAAACAGGGTCATTACTCTCCTGGTGAGGCAACTTAACAACCAGCTTTTCTGTTTCCTGGTTGACATACCCAGGAATTATCATCATTATATGCTTCATGTATTGCTTAACTGATGCACTGTAGTATATTTGGAGTATTTTGCAATGCTCCCTTTCTCTTGGTGGTTTTAAACCATAGAACCACTATGAAAAATCAACTCTCACATATACATATATATATAATTGACTTTGAAGATCTATCTAATTATAATCATTCACAGTGGACTAGGGCAATTCAGAACAAAGAATAGTTCATCATATTCATGGTCATGAAATTGTAAATCGTTTACATTTTTTGTTAGGTTACAAAGATATTATATATAAAATCCTTTTAGGAATCCCTGTGTTCCAACCCAATATCCAGGACTCTTTGCCCTTTTTCACAAATTTACAAAATATTTGCTGAGTATAAAAGTAAATACAAAATATTTAGTATGACTCATCAGATTACCAGAATACCTTTGCAGATTCAGACACCATGGCACATAAATCTAACCGCTTCTACTCCTAGTTTTAAATGGGTTTCACAGGATCTAAATACTGAGGTGTCTGAATTATACGTAGATGCTCAGCTTCCAGAAAGTGACTTGAATGATTAAATGGTAAATCTAGCTTGGCACATGCAGCTTTTAAAAAACTTTCCACATTTTAGAGGTGGACAGTATTGCTTGACAATAGGAAGTAATAATTGGTAATGTATACCAAAATTCAAATTCAGGAATATTAGTGTGTGTGTTGGGGGGAGGTGCTGTTAAACAGGAATTGATCTTGGGATAAAAAGTTCATGACAAAAAGGCTCTTCAGTAAGTTAACCTGTACTTTCAAACTGCAAGTTGTACATGAAGAATTTATAGTCCTAGCATGCACTCAAGGAAAGCTTATGAAGCTGAATTAAAGCTCTTCATGGCCAGCTAACCCTGGGGGAAATAGGAATATACTTCAGCATACTTAAAAGAAAGTGTTAAAAGTCTCTTAAATTTCAAGCAGTTTTTAGAGAGTCTTTCAAGCTTTAGAGGTTTAGGGTTAAGCAAATTCTTTTAATGTTTTTGAATTATGAACTGAACCCCTAGAAATAAGTGGTATATTAATCTCTTGCTTTCAATCGGGATATATCTAAAACTCTGTATGTCTATGTCTATTCATATCTATCATCTTTGCATCTTTCAAAGATGGCCATGAGTAGATTTTAGGCAAGGACAAGGGAGAAAGACAGAGAAGAGAAAAGGAGCAGTAACAAGAGGAAGTGGAAAGGAGACAAGAAGGAAGAAAGAGTGTTAAGCAAGAACTTCTGCCTATTTGCTCAGTCGTGTGTCTGACTCTTTGTGACCGCTCCAGCAAGAATCCTGGAGTGGGTTGCCATTTCCTTCTCCAGGGGATCTTCCCAACGCAGGGGTCAAACCTGCATCTCCTGCAGCCCCAGCATTGACAGGCAGACTTTTTACCACTTGAGCCAACTGAGGAGCCCACACAAGAACTTAGCCAAATTTTATAAACAGTTTTTGTCTTGAATAAGTTTTTTTAAATTTCTTTACGAGATGATACTGTTAAAAAATTATATCATGATGAGATTTGACTCAGCTTTCTTTTTTTTTAAGTAATATCAGCAGGTTTATTTATTAATTGATTTTCCTTCCCCAGAAAGGAAATCCTCATCTAGTTGTCAGGCATCTACTGTTAGTGTTCCTCTCTAGCTAAAGTGGAATCTTCCCGGACGTCCAGTAGTGAGCTACAAGGCAAGCTGGCTTCCCCATCTCTCCGGTCAGTGAGTGCAGAAATTAGACCAGTGGCTCCATAGTTGAGAATTCCACTTTCTCCCTTGTGACTTCTGTTATACTTTTTGATGCTGGGCACTTGGATAAAAATGGCCCGCCCAAATAGGAATGATGATTCTTTCATTAGGCATATAGCTCTAAATTTGAGTTGAATTACATACAGTTTTTGTGAAGGAGAGTTTATCAGTCGTCTTTTTCTGGGTAATGTTGCACTAACAAACGCTCAAATATCCAGCGCCTTACAGGAATAAAAGCTAACATGTTGGTCATGTTACATGTAGGCAGTAGGTCAGTTATGGCTCTGTTCCTCATCTTCTTCACCTTGACATCCAGGTTGGTAGAGCTTCATTGAGGACATGGTAGACTTCTGTGTCAGAGGAAGAAGAGAGAGGTGGTGGAACCTCACAACAACTCAAAGCTTCTGTACATGTCACTGCTACTGCTGTGTCATTTGCCAGAGAAAATCACATGACTGTGATTTGTAGGAATGTAAAATCCTCCCACGTGGAAGTGAATATTTTAAAAAATAATAAAATCTACCAGAGAGAGTATGAGACACAACTATTTAAAGTTTTGTTCTCCCTATGATCCAGCAGTTCCACGCCTGGGCATAAATCCAGAGAAAACTCTAATTTGAAAAGATAACATGCGCCACAATGTTCGCAGCAGCGCTATTTACAATAGCCAAAACATGGAAAAACCTAAATGTCCAGCAACAGTTGGATGCATAAAGAAGATGTGGCACACGCTATGGAAAACAGTGTGGAGATTTCTTAAAAAACTGGAAATAGAACTGCCATATGACCCAGCAATCCCACTTCTGGGCATACACACTGAGGAAACCAGATCTGAAAGAGACACGTGCACCCCAATGTTCATCGCAGCACTGTTTATAATAGCCAGGACATGGAAGCAACCTAGATGCCCATCAGGAGATGAATGGATAAGGAAGCTGTGGTACATATACACCATGGAATATTACTCAGCCATGAAAAAGAATTCATTTGAACCAGTCTTAATGAGATGGATGAAGCTGGAGCCCATTATACAGAGTGAAGTAAGCCAGAAAGATGAAGAACATTACAGCATACTGACACATGTATATGGAATTTAGAAAGGTGATAACGATAACCCTATATGCAGAACAGAAAAAGAGACACAGAAATACAGAACAGACTTTTGAACTTTGTGGGAGAATGTGAGGGTGGGATATTTCAAAAGAACAGCATGTATGCTATCTATGGTGAAACAGATCACCAGCCCAGGTGGGATGCATGAGACAAGTGCTCCAGCCTGGTGCACTGGGAAGACCCAGAGGAATCGGGTGGAGAGGGAGGTGGGAGGGGGGATCGGGATTGGGAATACATGTAAATCCATGGCTGATTCATATCGATGTATGACAAAACCCACTGGAAAAAAAAATAATAAAAAAAAAGAAAATAATTAAAAAAAAAAAAAAAGAAGAAGATGTGGCACAGATGTGTGATGGACTATTACTCAGCCATAAAGAGTGAAATAAAGCCATTTGCAGCAACATGGATATGCCTAGAAATTATATACTAAATGAAGTAAGTCAGAGAAAGACAAGTATTATATGATGTCACTTATGTGTGGAATCTTAAAAAAAATGATACAAAGGAACTTATTTACAAAACAGAAATAGACTCATAGAAAACAAACTTACAGCTGTCAGAGGGGAATCTGGGATGGAAGCAGGGGAAGGCCCTACCATCTAGCACAAGGAACTGTATTCAGTATCTTATTATAAATGATAATGAAAAGGAATCTGAAAAAGAATATATATGCATGAATATATTTATAAGAAATGTAAGAATATGTTTATATACTCTTTATATATACAATCTTTTTATATTCTCTCTCTGTATATACATTTACAAATATGTATTTAATTGAATCACTTTACTGTGTACCAGAAACTAACACAAGATTATAAATCAATTATATTTCAATTTTATGTGTGTGTGTGTGTGTGTGTGTGTGTGTGTGTGTGTAAAATAAAGTCTTGTTCTCTGCTTGGGAACTAAAATGGCATCCTGATTTTTGCCTTGCCACCTTTCTCTGAATTTATGGCTTTACCCTTGTGATAATAACACAGAAAAGCTAGAAAGCAAGATTTGTGGGGAAAATCTTTTGTTGGCATTCAGGCTACCAAATATATTTCAATAAAGGAGTTTCATAACGAGGCCTTCAAACTGTCTCCCCCAGGAAATCTTCCTGGATGAATCCAACAATCTCTTACTTACCAATTCCTTGTATTGATGGAGTAAGAGCAGTGGGGGTGCCCTTACTCCATCAATGAGCCCTTCCCTTTGTGGTAAGTATAAAATAATGATAGACACATGTTTTCCTACCTGTTTTGTCTCTTGTATTAGACGTTATCTAAGAGATTGCCACACAGCGCAGTAAAGTCGTTGCCTAACTGTGAAGGTCCTTAAAATCATACCATTCACTAATTTGGTTATTCTATTCATTCCTCAGAATGAGAAAATAATTTGATTATAAGACCCTTCATCACTTCGCTCTTTCTTTCTCAAGATATAAAGTAAACCATAGGCAACAGTCGTTCATTCACTCATCCTCATTCATCCAATATTCAGTAAATAATGAATGCCCATTATAGTCCATGCGTTAAGCCAAGTGCTGAGTTGTGGCACCAGGAGCTTACCCACAGTCTGTACCCTCATGGACCTACCTTTTGAGTGGTAATGACCCAGACAAATCAAATAATCACACATGCTTATAAACGATGATGATTACTAGGAGGAAAATTTACAGGGTGCTCTAAGAACATATAGGAGACGTGACTTACTCCATGTGTCTGTGAAGCCTTCTCTGAAGAAATGACAGTTGAGCTGAGATCTGGAGGAAGAATGGAAGTTACCTATATATACACAGAATGAAAGGAAAGCAACTTACAGAAGCTGCAGAGGCACGTGCAGAGGCCTGAGGTGGGAGGAAGGGAAGGAAAGGCCAGTTGGAGGGAGTGAAAAAATGGAGCAGCACGCAATGTTAGGGGGTTAAGTCTTTATCCACTGAAAGGTCTTTAGGAGGGAGTGACTTGAAAAAATTAGAATTTTTAGATAGCACTCTGGTTGGCATGTAAAATGGATTGGAGAGTGGCAAACGGATGGCAGGATACCAACATAAACTCTTTTGCAGTAGTAGAGAGAAAAATTTCTGCTCAGCACAAAACTGGCATCTAAAAGTTGGATGACACGCTGCTGATATTCTGGATCTCTTAGTTATAGCATTTACATTTAAGAACTCAATCCAGCAAGAAAAATAATCTAAGTTTGTCCATGGTTCATGATTTACAACACTATTCAAAATATAACTCAAGCCAAATATGCCAGTTACACCAGGAGTATAGGTTTATGGCCCTCTCATTACTTCAATGATGGGCTATTTAGGAAGTCCATGACGCTCTTGAAGTTCTGTGAAAATGGTGTGTGTTTATTATGCTGATATGTTATTCTAGGGAGAGAGTGCATAAATTTTATCAGATTCGTAATCTCCCAAGCAGTTAAAAACCACTGGTTTGCATTATCACTTGACCAGCCCGTAGTTACTCTGTCACCAGGATGCAGGTGTGGGTCACATGCCTTGAAATAATGACAAAAGGTCAACTGACTGCTGAAGATTTGAGCTCCTCTTTTTTCGTGCAAAGTGACTGCTGGTTAAGCTAGAGACTCTTTCCTAGTCCCTGGCATCTTTGGAAGGGCTAGGGGGGGTTGTGACTACATACATTTTATTGGTGAGTAGTCATTTTGATTGCTGTTTGTGTGTAGAGTTGAATATGTATCTGATAAGCCTTTTCCATAATTTTCTCACTTTCTCTGGTGACTTTGAGGGCCACATTTTGAAACTGGCAGTATCACATGATGAAAGAATCCTTGATTACTGAGTCACAGAGGCAGCCAGGAGAGCTGTCCAGCTATTAACACTTGCACTGGATTTTGGTGATTAAGAAATAAATTTTATTGTCATATGCAATTGAGATTTAGGGTTGTTTGTTACACCAGTTAATCTACTCTGGCATATAAAAACAACATCTCATGTAGGAAGATACAGAAAAATGCTTTTGTTGGCTGGGGACAATTCTTTTTGGATTTCTTCCTGGAACCAAGAAATAATGCTGCCTTGCAGGCCATAGTTTCTTGGTGTCATTTGGCCACGTGTAGGTCGGACACGACTGAGCGACTGAACTGAACTGAACTGAGGTTACTCTAAGCTCAAATTTCTTGCAAATCCAATCTTTGGTTGCATGAGAAGATGATTACCATAGAGAACTATTAATAACGAAAATGTCTTTTAACCACATGAGAATAACTAAGGTAAAAGAGAGACATGTTTTAAGAGGGTAGAGATTAGTCATTTACTCATTCATTTAACAAATATTTGTCTATTGAATTTCTTTAATGTGTTTTAAAATGTACCCAGAATCTTGTTTTAGTCAAATATGGTAAGATAACAGACACGGATACAAACCCACTCCAGTATTCTTGCCTGGAGAATCCCATGGACAGAGGAGCCTGCTGGGCTACAGCCCATGGGGTCTCAGAGTCGGACGCGGCTGAACCACTAACACTTTCCTACAAAACATGATTTATTCTTAAAGACATTCATCTGCTGTATTAATTCACAATTGAGAAAAGAGACACCTGTAAAACACCTTTTCACATCCAACAAGAGGAAAACAAAACACAATGGAACAACCTCAGTGCCGTTTTCTGTGGCCACTTAAACGTTTTACAGAACATTCGGTCCTGAGGTCGTGCTGATTTCTTTCCTTAAAGAAGAGAACAAAAGATGCAGTATTCCTAAACATATAATTGAAGCCATCTTCAAAAATACCATTGATAAAATAGAGGGGAATAGAGCAAAATGGTAACAGGTCTTACGCTTGGTCACAGTACAGGGCATCGTTTTTATCTTCTATGTTTGAATTTTCCTAATTATTTTCTACAATGAATATGTACTACAGTTAATGTAATAAACGTTTCCTTTCATCAGCAATTAAAAAAAAAAAAAAAGATAACAGACACGGATACAACTGTTTTTGAAAGGAGCATTTTGCTTATAGTTCGCAGGAAGAAAAGATACACCAAGCCATACAGGACCGCTGGAGAAGCAGCAGGTTTAGTCAGGAGGCAGAAGGAGTGAGGGGTGACCCTCGGGTGACTGAGGGCAGGGGGTAGTGTCCCAGATTGCAGGTGCCTGATTATGGAGGTGGGTGGGAGTATTGACTCAGCATGGGTTGGTTTGCTTATGAAAGGTATGCTTACAAGCACATTGTTTACCTCTAGGAATTAGCTAAGCCTGGAATGGGTAGGTCCTCCTCAGTCCACAAGGCCCCTGATGTCAAATTATCATGAAGTATAGAAAATTAAAAAAAAAACATGATTAATATATAATGTTGTTGTTGTTTAGTCACTAAGTCATGTACAACCCCATGGACTATAGCCTGCCAGGCTCCTCTGTCTATAGGAATTCCCAGGGAAGAATACTGGAGTGGGTTGCCGTTTCCTTCTCCAGGGGATCTTCTTGACCCAGGAACTGAACCTGGATCTCCTGCATTGCAGGAAGATTCTTTACCACTGAGCCACCAGAGAAGCCCAATATGTAATGTACCAGACATATTTTTAAAAACTAGTCACCAGGGTCTATGTAAATCAAATTAACTAATTACATAGATCACTAGCATTCAGTAGACATGGTTAGTGTCTCATTACTGTACACCACAGAAGTCATTTTGACCACTGCACATTTCTACCAAAATTATTCACTTAAATATATATCCAGTTGTTCAAGATGAAAATGCTGCTGCTGCTAAGTCGCTTCAGTCGTGTCCGACTCTGTGCGACCCCAGAGACGGCAGCCGACCAGGCTCCGCCGTCCCTGGGATTCTCCAGGCAAGAACACTGGAGTGGGTTGCCATTGCCTCCTCAAATGAAGCCATAGGTATTTAAAGTTATTAAAAGGAGGGTCTTAGAGAATTGTCTAAGGACTTCAGGGTTCAAATTAGAGTTTATACTAAAGCATGAACTCAAAAAGTTTGTAGTCTACATTGGTTCAGGAAGAGAAATGCAATCCCCTTTAATAAATGCCTCTAGTTCCCCAACCCCCTAGTCCCCACACAAACAGTGTTCTAGGATATAGTCCATACTTAAAACTTTCCACGGACTCCCCATTGCTTATTACCAACATTTTCAGACTTTAATCATTTATAAGCCACCTTCTTAATTTTTGCTGTATCTGCATAATACTGTCTCTTGTATTTTCTTAATTTTTACTATAGATTAACTCACCATGGTTCTGTGTTTACTTTATCTTTAAACAAAATTGTATCTATATAGTTTTGGATTTAAGGTACTAGTTACATATTTTTCTAATTTGTACAAAAATAAATACAATCTTTAAAAATTTTTTAAAAATCTTTAAAAATTTTTTAAAAATCTTTAAAAAATTTTTAATTGAAGTATAGTTGATTTACAATGTTATGTTAGTTTCAGGTATACAGCAAGTGATTCAGTTACACATACATACATGTTTTTTCAGATCTTTTCCCTTACATGTTATTACAAAATATTGAGTATAGTTTCCTGTTCTCCTTGGTTATCTATTTATATAGTTTAGACTTCCCTGGTAGCTCAGCTGGTAAAGAATCTGCCTGCAGTGCAGGAGACCTTGATTTGATTCCCTGGTTGGGTAGATCCTCTGGAAAAGGGACAGGCTACCCACTCCAGTATTCTAGGGCTTCCCTGGTGGGCACAGACAGTAAAGAATCTGCCTGTAATGCAGGAGACCTGGGTTCAATCCCTGGGTTGGGAAGATACCCCTGGAGGAGGGCATGGCCATCCACTCCAGTATTCTTGCCTGGAGAATCCCCTGGACAGAGGAACCTGTCGGGCTGCAGTCCATGGGCTTGCGAATAGTCGGACACGACTGACTGACTAAGCACGGCCCAGCATCCACAGTGTGTATGTCAAACTCCTGTTTCATCCCTCTGCCACTCCTTTCCCCTTTGGTAACCATAAGTTCCTTTTCTATGCCTGTGGGTCTGTTTCTGAACATAAGTTCATTTGTATTGTTTTTTAAAGAATTCCACATGTAGGTAGTATCATTTGATATTTGTCTTTCTCTGTCAAGCTTATTTCACTTAGTATGGTAATCTCTAGGTCTATCCATGTTACTGCAAATGGCATTATTTCATTCTTTTTTATGGCTGAGTAATAGTCCATAACATATCTATACCACATCTTCTTTATCCATTCATGGTTAGGTTGCTTCCATGCCTTTGCTATTGTAAATAGTGCTGCTGTGAACACTGGGAGGCTTGTATCTTTTTGAATTATGGTCATCTCCAGATCTATGCCCAGGAGGGGGATTGCAGGATCATATGGCAATTCTATTTTCAGTTTTAAAAGCTTTGTTTATTTCTGGCTGTGGTTGGCTTTGCTGCTGCGTGTGGGCTTTCTCTAGTTGGCGGCGAGCAAGGCTACTCTCTAGTTATGATGGCTTCTCTTGTTGTGGAGCACAGGCTCTAGGGCGTGTGGGCTTCAGTATTTGCAGCATATGGGCTCAGTAGTCACATCTCCTGGGTTCTAGAACGTGGGCGCAGTAGTTGTGAGGCACAGCCTTAGCTGCCCGGTGGCATGTGGGATCCTCCCAGACCAGGGATTGAATCCTCATTACTTGCATTGGTAGGTGGACTCCCAACCACTGGACCACCAGGGAAGTCCTAGTTTTTTTTTTTTTTTAGGGAATCTCCTAAAAATCTTTAAAGTATTATTTGTAAACCATGAAACAGCACATTGACAACTGCCAGTGGGGCCCATGCCATCCTGTGGGAAACCCCAGCTAGGAGGATGATGTTAATCCCCTAAGGGTACTTTTAAAGGCTGTTCATCAATGGAGGACCTGACTCCCTCTTTTCTGTCTTCCTCTTCAGTTGTCTGGGCATCAGTCGTGAGTACTGACCTTAACTCCCTCGATATGCTCTGCTTTGGGACTTCCCAGGTGGCGCTAGTGGTAAGGAACCCGCTTGACGATGCAGGAAACAAATATAAGAATCGCGGGTTTGATCCCTGGGTCTGGAAGATCCCTTGGAGGAGGGCATGGCAACCCACTCTAGTATTCTTGCCTGGAGAAATCCCATGCACAGAGGAGCCTGGCGGGCTCCAGTCCATGGGGTTGCAAAGAGTTGGACATGACTGAAGTGACCTAGCATGCATGCACTCACACTATGCTTTGTCTTGCCTGCCTGAACAGGTTCTGTACCTTTAACTCTGCCCTTAACAACCCGACAGCCCCTTAGCCTGCCTCTGAAAATACCCTACAGCTCAGTGCAAAGGCTTCTCCCTAGGCTCTTCCTCCTACCCTAGTCCCAAACCTGTGTTTCTTCCAATTCCTGCTTTGCTATTGCTGCTTTTTTCCTTCCTACTTGGTCCCATTAGGGTCATGTGTGGTTATTATTTTCCACTGGGTTTAATTCTACCTTTATTCATAAATTCTGCCCTTGGGGGCTTCTTGGTTTTAAACTCTGAGGTCCATGGGCCAATCCTGTCTCATTTCACTCCACTTTGCATCCTAAGTTCCTAGAACCCAAATCAGAGTACACCATTGCAGACTTCCCACCTTACCCAAGGGGAAATCAAGATTTTTCCACGACTATTCCTTCTGCTTGGAACACTCTTTCTCCCCTTGGTCTTCTGGTGTGCTCCTAATTAGCTCCAAAAACTCAGTTCTAATATCATCACTTCCTCGGTGCCTCCAGTGCCCTCCGTGTTCTGTTGTCTCATAAAACTTACCATAATTGCTATAGATATTGGTCTGATATGTCTGTCCTGCTTGTTTGAGGACGTAGAAGGCAGGGGATATATTTTAGTTATCTTGGTTTCCCCAGCAGTTAACACAAGGCACGATACCTAGACAGTGCTTTTAAATGATATTTATTGAATGCATGGATAACTTAATAAGCTGGAAATATTAATCAATATGCACTTTGTCATAGAGTTTTGAGATTTAGTTCATAAATATGATATAAGAATGGGGAGAGAAGTGTGTTACTACACTAAAAATCATTGAGGAATAATTGTTTTTGAGCTCCCCTAGCCCCCATTCCCCACTCCTCACACTCCTATCTCCCACTCATACCCCAACTGACTCCTGCGCACAGGAGACCCATGGGATTGGGAGAACTTTTAACTTACAGGATAGGACAGGAAGCCGCCTGTGACCCAGGCGTGAAAAGTCTCCATCACACCTGATCCCCAGAAATTCACCAGACTAAGTCCTGTGAAGAATTTTGTTAGGGCTAAATACTAGGAAAAACACTGGATATTTACATAGTACATTTCCCCCTCATTTAAGCTAAAGAAAAAAAAAATTGAAAAGAGGGGAAAAAGCCAAAGTTAAATAAGCCAGCTGGTTTAACTTCTCTTTTTACATATTTTCCATTGCAGTCCTCTCAGTCACAAGGTCTTTCTCAGCCATTTCACTGCTTTTCATTCGGCTGAAATTTTTCCATTTTTTTCTAGGTTAAAAAAAATGAAGAATGAAAGCTTGCGTGGATTGTGACTTTATTCTCTGTCGCCTGTATCTTTCCCCCTCTCGTTCACACACACACACACACACACACACACACACACACACACACACACACACACACAATCCAACTGTGTTTGGTTAAAACCAGTTTCTGATAACAGCTACTCAGAAACAGTATCTCTGCTCTTTTTAAGAAACAAAGCCCATCTTTCTTGAGGTACAGAAAATATTAGATGTCACTCCCCACACCCCCTGCCTGCCAGTGTCTCACCCTCCCTCCCCCGCATCCACTGCAGGCAAATAAGGCTTCCGAAGGAGCTCGAAGAGCAGCTGCTGCTCCACAATGGTTCCTTACAGAGCCAGTAAATAGACAAGGCCCCATTTTCTTGACCTTTGCCACCTCTGCTCCATCCTCAGAATGAGTGTTTTGAGTCTGGGCTGTGAGGGGGGGAAGGGAAGGAGGATAAGCGAGGCTCCTTTCTCACTTTGCCATTCTCTGTCCTTAAAAATAAGAGAAGTGTTCATTGGGAAATTTTGCTTAGTAATTTTGTCCCCCGTCTTAAAAACAACCAAAAAAAAAAAAAAAAAAAAAAAAAAACACACACACACACACACAAAACGATGTCGTGCAATGTGTGCATGTGTGTATCTGTTTCACAATCCCATCTTAAGAGGAGTTGCTTCATAAAAGAGGCCTCTCTTTCTTTAGGAGCCTTGCGATTTGCTCAGTGGAGGAGAAGCTCGCTGGCATTGTTCAAGCAAGTCACTGCACTTGGACGAGCTGGCCAATGAGGGGGTACTCTGAAGATGGGTAGCAGTTCAGCATTTCCAAGTGGGTAAAAATAACGTTAGCTCCTTCAGAGAAGCAAGTGGGAATCCGTATGCTCTTTCAGCTCTCAGACAAGGACCACCCAATAACGCCTTTCACCATGCAATAAAGAAGCATTTCTTCCTATAGGAGCATTTCTCCTTAGCAGGTTGGGAACGTTTTATCTGCACAGAGTTCCAATGTGACCCTGGCTTGGTGGCTGTAAACTGCATTTTGGAAGCACCAGTCACCCCAATCCACTGCCATACAAGCTTCCAACAGAGCAGCCTGATGTGATGGATCTTTTCTTTTTTTGAAAACGTCAGAGAGCAAGAAGTAAATCAAAGCTTTGAGCCTTGCCTGCTAGGCTGCCCCTGTGTATGGAGCTCAGTGGTGATGCTGCTCGTTCTCTCCCCTTTGCTAACAAAAGACTCCCTAATCCTGAATCCCTTACGCAAAAAACATGTAAAACCAGCCTGGGGACCGGAAATAAAACGAATACTGCAGGAGCAGCTGGCACATTAATGCCCCAAAAACACTAAACACCTCACTGGCACCTCACCCTGAAACCCAAAATCACCCTTTCTCCGTAGGGACTAGGGAGGGGTTTAGTTTTGCTACAATACAATGAAGTATATTTTTAACAAATAAACACAGTTTTAGCAGAGTAAAGACCCTAATGCTGGGGAAGATTGAGGAGAGGAGGTGAAGGGGACGACAGAGAATGAGATGGTGGGATGGCATTACCAACTCAATGGACATGAGTTTGGGTGAACTCCGGGAGTTGGTGATGGACAGGGAGGCCGGGTGTGCTGCGGTTCATGGGGTCCCAAAGAGTTGGACACGACTGAGCGATTGAACTGAATTGAACTGAGGCATCGTTAGCTAGTAAATGCTTTATACATTTGCTGTAACTCTCTGTACACCTTCCATCCTCAGTACCACTCCCCCTCCACACACACCCAGGAGTCATAGCTGAGGAAAGAAGTAATTGCCCACAAATGCATTAAATCAGAAAAGAATAGCTGTACCCCAACTTTACAATCAAATTATTACTTCCCCTTCTGATGAGCCACTGCCTGAACAACCCTCTGTAATTTTATTTTCATTTCCTGAAGGCTTGAATCTTGCCTTATAACTAGCAAGGCTTGTATTTGATCGCCACTTTCTGAGCTCTGTCTCTTGTCAGCTTTGCCTTTTCTCAAAGTAAACCCAGCCCAAACTTCTGGGAAATCTAAGTACCGCATCTTCAAGGTGGGTTGGATAAAGAGTTGTGTTTAGAGAGCTGTGTAGTTTTCTTTGCGTTAGCGTCAATGTCTGCTGATTCTTTGGGGACAGAGGATGAACAAGGTTGAGGAACACAGTCAGCTTTTGCTAGTTCCTCAGCCACATCCCATGCTGGGAATTCACAGCTGCTCTGTGGTGGCTTGGGGGAGATTTATTGGGAAAGAGTAAGTTTTAGTTAATTCCAACTGCTCAGCAGAGTCACATGTGGCTCTCACTCAGGAGTCCAGACCCTCTCTTTAAGGGAGAGATAACCGTGAGGGAAAAGTGAGAGGAAAATGCCGAAAGCAGGCAAAAAGAGTGATGGAAGAGAAATAACATTCACTTGGGATTCAGGCTGCAAACAGGGAAAATTGCAGGGAAAGAAACCCTTCTCTTTTTCTGAATGCTGCTCCCAGCTCCCCATGGCTCCAAGCCTCTTGTAATTGAGGTCTAAATTGGAGAGCTTCCCAAGGCTGCTGAGTGTGATCACACTTAATTTCAAGTAGCAAAGTCCATTTCAACCCATATTCTCACACTGACAGGGTGAATCTGAATAATAGCGGTATTGAGGCTGGTTTTTGAATGACTTGCCTGGCCAATATGAATGTTACTTTTTTAGAAGAGAATGCGTTTAATAGTTCAGAAACATCCTTTTGCTGACCCCAGAATCATCTCAGGAATTCCGTCCAGTGCAGCTCTTTGAAGCTGCACTTTGAATCAAAACGATGATTGTCTCCCAGTGTGCCCTCCCAGGTCTAGCTCAAATCTGTCTCTACTGGGATGTTTCACCCTGGCCCAGGCTGTCCATGTCTGTCTTCTTTTCAGTTCCCTGGTACCTCAGTCTCAGAGGCTAACTTGATTTTCTTTATCTTCCTAGCATCTGACCAGCCCTTCTCTGTGTTTCTTTGGTTTTGTCTCCTCTTTCAGATCTCTGAACTGGGGTAATTTCCCAAGGCTTGGTTTCTGGTTGTGTTACCGGGTGCCCGTGCCCAGTGAAGCCTGACTCTCCAGGGGCCCAGGATGGCAGAGCAGTTGCAGGTTTCATGTCAAGGCAGAGACAGAACAACTTCTAGAGGAAAACAAGAGGCCATCTCCTCTCAGACTTACCTACAAGCTTCTCAGTGGACTTGTCAGATCTCATTGCCTAAATTTGTGTCCCATGCACATTCCTAACAACGATAATGGCCACTATTGGCTTCAACTAATGGAGATCCACCTTCTGGATCTGGGTACAAGTTGGAATAAAGCTTATACTGAGAGGATGTGGGATAAGGGAACCAATTAAGAATTCAGTTAGGAAGGTCAAGGTGGGGAATAGTGGTTGGGAACCCACTGTGTCAACTACACTGCTTTTCTTCATTTTTCTTGGAGACACACAGACTCAAGATTTTAATTGCCTCAGTGCAGATGAATCTCATCACCGCCTTTGACCAAGACCCCTCTTGATTTCTAGTTACATGTGTGTGCATGCTAAATTGCTTCAGTTGTGTCCAACTCTGTGAAACCTCATGAACTGTGGCCTGCCAGGCTCCTCTGTCTATGGAATTCTTCAGGCAAGAATATTGGAGTAGGGAGTCATTCCTTTCTCAGGGAACCTGTAGTCCTATTGGTCAATGCATTAATTATCTATTGTTGCATAACAAGTTGCCTCAAAAAACTTAATGGCTGAAAATAATATATATAACTCACAATTTCTGTGGGCCAATAAAACTGTATGTGGCCTAGCTGGTGATTTTGGCTCAAGATTTTTTAGTGAGGTTCCCCTCAAATTGGTGGCAGGGACTGAAGTTTCATCTGAAGTCTTAGCTGGGATGAGGGATCTATTTCCAGGCTCACTCATGGATGTTGGCAGATCTGAGTCCCATACCTTACATGCCTCTGCACATGAGAGAGTACATCAAAGTTGAAAGCCGTGTTTTTAAATACCCTAATTCCAAAAGTGACATTCTGTCACTTCTGCCACTATCTATTTATTACAAGTGAATCAGTAAGGCCATACTCAAAAGGGGGAGATAATATTGATACAAGGGCATGAATAGCAGTGGGCAGGATTCACTGGTGGCCATCTTTGAGCATTCCTACTATAGTCGAAGGGGTTTCACTAGTGGCTTAGTGGTAAAGAACCCACCTGCCAATGCAGGAGATGCAGGTTTGATCCCTGGGTCAGGAAGATCCTCTGAAGAAAGAAATGGCAACCTACTCCAGTATTCTTGCCTGGGAAATCCCACAAACAGAGGATCCTGGCGGGCTACAGTCCATGGGGCCACAAAAGAGTAGGTCACAACTTAATGACTAAACAACAACCTTAGTCAAGGACTCTTGGTAGACAGGAAGTTAGCTCAAATTATTTTAAGAAAATAGGAAATTTATTGGAAGGAAATAGAAGTATCCTATAAAAACTGAAAAAAGAGGTACAGAAACAAAGGGTCTCAGGAACTGCATATAGTACATCAACCATCCCTTCCTTAACGTTTTCTCTACATTAGTTCTAGAACATGGCAGCCTGCTTGGTTTTTCTTCTACTCCTTGAGATGGTCATTCTCAGGTTTCTTTACTAATTTTTCACTTTTCCTGATTTTCAAATGTTTAAGTGTCTCAGGGATTAGGCTTCAAACCACTTCTCTGCTCTGTCTAACCCAGTGGTCTCCAAACTTTTTGGCATCAGGGACTGATTTCATGGAAGACAATTTTTCCATGGACCAGAGGTGGAGTGGGGGGATAGTTTGGGGATGACTCAAGAGCATTAACTTTACTGTGTACTTTATTTCTAACCTAATGCTGCTGCTGATCTGACAGGGGATATTGGTCTGTGGCCCAGAGGTTGTGGACCCCTGATCTAAAGCCACTCCTTTGGATATGTCATGTAACCTCATGTTTTAAATGGCATTTTTACATTAAATATTCTTCATTATTAAGATAATGCTAGCTGCCATAACAAATTCAGGCTAATGCAGCCTGGTAGACATCTATTTCTAATGGACAGAAAGTTCAGCCTGGGTGTTTTTGATCAGTTGACAGCTCTCCTCAGAGTGGAGATTTAGGCTCCTTCTATTGTATGGTTCTGCTGTCTTTAACTTACAGCTTTTAAAGTTGTCATATTTGTTTGTAACAAGCTAGAAAAAGTTTAAAGAGTATGAAGGCTCTGGCACAGTAGATTCTCATGGACCAGGCCTGGAATTGTATCTATCATTTACATTTATATGCATGGCTAGAATTGTCATCTGGTTAGATTAGGTTAAATTGCAGAGGTGGCTGGAAAGGTGAATCCAGATCTGAACCCAGGAAGAAAAACAGATAGGTTTGCAGATGAGTCTGTAATCATACTCATAAGTTTTTATCTTTTTGCCTATGGCCACAAACTTTCTTCTTTTAACTGCTACTCAACTTATGTACTTGCCTAATTGCCATCAGCCTGGGTAACATCCTACACACTATGCGACTAGAAAGGAAAAATAATTTATCTTTTGGAATTTAAGTTTCAAATACCCTGGGGGAAGACTCTTCCTGGGCCTGGTGGATCACCTGACTACAATTTCTGATGGCCAGGGAAATGGGATGTACTGATTGATCTTGCCCTCTCTGTGGCTAAGAAGACTGAAACCAAATGAATTGGGTGGGGGTGACACTGGAAGCATTTCTCTGAGCCAGGCAGATGCCACAATTTGTGCCTTCCTCACAAAGTAACTGGTGATAGAAAGTGTAGAAGTTGAGGTACATATTGCTAGAGCACAGACTTTAACTCATCAAGTTCATTGGTCTTGTGTGATATCATGTAGCAAACAAGTGTGCCTGCTAAGATGCTTCAGTCATGTCCAACTCTTTGTGACCCTATGCACTATAGCCTGCCAGCTTCCTCTGTCCATGGGATTTTCCAGCAAGGATACTGGAGTGGGTTGCTGTGCTCTGTGACATTAATTAAATTAATAATTAACTAATTAACTAAGTGTTCATTAAGGCCTTGCTATATACAAGACCCTGTGTGAGATGCTTAGAGTACTCTTAGTGGTGAGGAATAAAGTAGGCACTCAGAAACTACACCCAAATCAGTCATGTTCTTGTGACTTGGAGATTCTTCTCCTCCGGACAGGAAACTGTCCTGTTTGACTCCTGCACACCAGGACTTAGTCTGATCATTGCTGTCACTGGAATCTTTAAGGGTTTCTGTTGGCGGTTCTTAGATTCTACTCTTGGAAAACCTAAGATTTCTGTCAGTGTGGCAGTTGAAAGGTCATGTGTTTCCTGTTTCTTTATCAATGAAGATTGCTGAGGAGAATCTTATTTCAAGCCTGTTTCCTCCAAGAGTGATGAATAAGCTGCACTTGTTTATAAATGTTTGAAGCAGTATCTCCTATATCTCAATTTTGCCACCTTCTCCCTCAAAAAGGTGATCTGGGAGGTGCTGGTAGGTTAGGGTTCTATGTCACAAGCTGATTGCACATTTACCCTCCCCCTCACCCCACTAAGAAGCATTTCAGCTGCAGGACTGAACTGATCAGATGAAGCACATTCTCCTTTCCAATGAAAACTTAAAAAGGCTGTCACGGTGGGTTCTCCAGACCAATAGGATCAGCAGCATCACCTGTAAGCTTATTAGAAATGCAGATTCTTGGGTCCTGCCTCATGCTTGCTGAATCAGAAGCTCTGGGATTGAGCTTATTGAGCTTATTTCAGCAGATTGTTTCAACAAGTCTCTCTGTTCCTTCATTCCCCCACCAGATGACAGGATGTCAGCGAAAGTTTTAGAACCACTGACTTCAGGTTCTGTTCTACAGAAGTGATTTTTCTGATGATGGATAAAAATTCCATAGAAGTGATTTTTTTTTTTAAATCTCTTCTTGGCTCTACATTTCTGATGATATTTTCTCTGAAAATTGCGGTAGTGTTAGACCAGTCAGTATCCTGACTCTTCCTATATGACAATGAAGAAATACATTTGAGTATTGGGTGTGGATGGTTTACATTTTGCTTGGCTTATTCAGCCTTGTATATATAATATATATCTAAACCAAAGCCAGAAACAACAGTACCCTTTCTGAATAAAGGAAAATGAGAACATTATAATCTGGGATCCTCTGGTGACCACTTAAATTTTCCAAATGACATTTGACTATGCATAGATATTCATATGGAGAAAAAAGAAAAGGATATCACCTCAGATCATTGGCAGCTGCTAAAATCATGGGGAATAATGGGAATTGCATTCCTTCCAGGAAGGCTGCTTTAAAACTGATGAGGAATCTGGATTTTTCACTATTTTTCAATGCATTTGTTTCCACAAAACTATTGTTCCCAGCAGAGTTTCCCAAGTGATAGGACTCTAGCACTTGTTCTTTTTATGACTATTTTATAACCAGGAACAGAAAGCTGGTTTGTTGGCCTTTTGTAACTGAACTAAAGAACTTTAAAAAGTGTCAGGTGCAAAGTTTTAAATTCACTGCTCAAGTCATGGTTAATAAGCCATGGTGTCTCAATGATTGCCTTCAGACCAACTTCTATCTCTAGCAGCAGATATTAGTGGTGGGACTGATCCAATGGGTTGCTGAATTACAATGTAGGTTGAATCGATAACTTCATCAGATCTCTCAGTTAAGAGTCATCAATAAAATTTATTGAGATAGTCTACATTTTTTGTACTAAGTTTTCAAACTATGATGTGTATTTCACATCCCCATTACAGCTTAGTTCAGATAAGCCATATTCAAATGCTCAGGAGCCACGTGTGGCTAGTGACTGCCATATTGGACAGCACAGGTATGGGCAGTTGGGCTGAGCAGGCCAGTTAGCATTCTAGCAGTGAGACGGTTTGATAATTGGAGTAAGGAGAGCACAAAGACCTCCTTACTTGAGTAAGTGAATGAGTATGAGACACATTCCAAGGATTCCTACTCTTCCTTTCCACCAGCTCTACTTTAATCTGCTCCTAAGGGCTCTTCTTAGGGATGATTTTGGTCAGTGCCTCCTGCAGAATATTACGAACCTCTGTCCATAGTTCTTCAGGCACACTGTTTACCAGATTTAACCCCTTGAATCTATTCGTCACCTCCACTGTATAATCACAGGGGATTTGATTTAGGTCATACCTTGACAGGCCTAGTGGTTTTTCCTGCTTTACTTTATGCCTTGTTATGGCACCCCAGGCTAAGATAATAAGGAAAGAAATACTCTGCTAATGCCTACCTCAGCTGTAGCTGTGAAAGATAATGGACAAAGAAGAACTTCCTAGAGTAACTGGTGTTGGGGTCCCAAACCCCAACAAGGGGGACAATGGACAAGGAGAACTCTCCCAGAGATTAGGACCAAGGGCTGTCCACTGGGTCAACAGTCAACCTCCCCTTGCCATAGTCCTGTCATGGGTGTGCTGTTCTGCCCCTCAGAATTTGCTTGTTGCTGGGGGACTGTAACAGCTGTGTATTTCCTTTTTGTTCTTCCCCCAGAATTCTTTATTGCAGTTTCCCTATTGCCTTCACTACCATTTTCTATTTGGTTTAGTGGGGGTAATAACTTGTCTTTTAGTCTTGTAGCTGCCACATCTGAACCCAACAGACAGGAAGGCACACAGCGACTAGGTTTTCAGCACGATGTAGCAAACAGATGAACTTTGTTCCATGCGTGAGAATGGGTACATAGACGTGTTTAGGTGGCTTAGAGGTTGGAGTCCACTACTCGCTTCCCAGTAGTCTTTCCTCTCCTCTTAGTAATGGAACCCTGGGCCATGGCCAAGTTCAATAGTATAAGATAGTAGTAAACCCTGTAGAAAGTAGTGTGTTTGTGATAGTTATTCACATACTCTTGAGATCATACTTAATTCATTTTTCTTTTCAGTGAAGTGATAGCTGTGAAATCGTTCAAGGGAAAACTGTGGTAGTTGTAGACTGGGCTTTTTAATTAATTATCTGTCACAAAATGTAGTGGAAAATTCAGTGAGATTTCTAAATGCCCAGTAGCATCTGATTGTCACATCTGTAAATGCTATTTGTAATGAGTATTTTTCAATTGTGAGAGTTTGTTCCCACTACATCTCCCAGACGGAATCTACGTATAAGTTGGTTTACTCCAGTTATCAGAGTTCCAAAATGAGTCTGTTTTAGTGTTGAGATTGGAACACAATAATTTTTTTTTTTTGGATTCTGTCTTGGACCCTCAAATACACACTGACATAGTTAGGAGGCTTAATGACTTTTCTTATCCCCATAATATTCATGTAATGTTGGCATAATTCAGTAGAAAGTATATTACTTTGTCACTCTTTAATCTCAAAAACAAAGGGATATTGAAATGAGTGGAGTGTCTTAAAGATGGTATTCCATTGCTCTTATTGCAAGACTCCACTAAAAATCTCAGTTAAGCAGGCTGTTGTCATAAAAATGGGGTGTGAAAACATCCACATAGATAGTTTGCTTTCCATTTTCTTAATTTTAAACAGTAGATTTTCAACATATGGAATAAAAAGCCAACTTCAGCATAAAAGTAGAATTTCTCTTGTTTCTTATGTAGCTACCAATTTAAAAAGGATTTTTTTTTCAAGGAATTCATGCACTGAGTATAGGGCTCACTCAATCTTACATACATACTTTCCCACATGTGATCCTGAATAGGCTGCTGAATGATAAGATGATAAGATGAACAAAAGCAAGACCAGAAGCTTTTCTTTCTTTATTTCTTTTTTTAAAAAAGGAACAAAAGCTTTATTGTGCAGGCCTCCAAATGACAAAATAGCTTACTAAAAATGCAAGTTCAAAGCTAGTTGATGTTTCATTGCTGTTTAAAAGCTCTTTCCAAGCTTTGATTAACACATTGATAATTGAAAACTATCTGGACACGTTATATGTTCTAGATACTAATCTGAGGCTTTCAGGAGTCCCTATACGTTCAGACTAGCTAAGCTGCCTTAAATCCTTTCTGGAGGGAGGAAGGGTAGAAATAAACCCAATGGTTGAATTAAATAAATACAGTTAGTTTTTCCACATTTGTTGAGACAGCTTTCAATCCAGAGAGTATTTGTTCCAGTTATCTAATCAGCCTCATTAAAAGCTGCAGCTGCCCAGAGCAGCTTTATGAGAGCGATATACCCTGAAATAATCCAAATTAATGATTTCTTAGGGCAGTGTTAAAGAGCTTCCAGATAGTTGTACATGTCATGAGCCAACAGGATTAACTTCATCTTGCCATTGCCCTTTTTTATGTAAAAAGATGGAAGTTGTTTTTTGTGGAGAGATGTTTACTGTAAGATGGTTTGCTTACATTTATTTTCATATGAACATAAACATCTCCCAACTGCAGAATTACAAACAGATATCAAAAAAAAGAAGGCTCTACCAATCATTGGCTATTGTGATTGGCAATGGGTTTTCTGGAGCTTGTACCATTTTAGTGACTATGGAGGCTTGAATTTGCGTACTTTGAATACATTGCTAAACTAGGGATGTGCAACTCCTGAACCTTTAATTGAGTATGGCGTTTCTCCAGGTAGTTTGCTTAAAATGAGTCTCTAAGGCTTGTAACTACTAGGCTCATATCTCACATGCATGAGACCTATTGTTTTCCGTGAGTGTCTGTGTTAGTCGCTCAGCCGTGTCTGACTCTTGTGACTCCATGGACTGTAGCCCACCAGGCTCCTCTGTCCATGAGATTCTCTTGGCAAGAATACTGGAGTGGGTTGCCATGCCCTTCTCCAAGGGATCTTCCCGACCCAAGGATCAAAACCCGGTCTCCTGCACTGCAGGCAGATTCCTTACCGTCTGAACCACCAGGGAAGCCTGTTCCATGAGTAGATGTAACCAGACTCTGACTTGTCCTTTTTCATACCCTACTTAAAAAAAAAAAAAAAAAAAATCTTCTTTGGGCTGCTTCTTTTAGTTTGTTCCCTTGCCTTAGAATTTATATGAACCAGCGTCCGAGAATATAATTTTAAATTTCAAAGAAGGAATTGAACTTGAAAGCACTTTTTTATTTCCTCCACATTTGATCTGGGTGGTGATTGTATTAAATTAGGCTTTTATGGAAACGCTATCATTAAAAAAACAAAACAAAACAAACAAACAAACAAACAAAAAAAACTTCTCATAGTCTCTAGGGACAAGACTTGGAAATCTGACACAGGCCTTTCTGATCAGGGGTATGAGAACTCCCACTTGTTAGCAATGGTTTTGTCTTGTTTTTGATTTATAATAACTCCCAGCTAATGGTCCTGTTTTTAGAACTATTTAAAGAAGTTCTAAACTAAAATTGTAAAGGAACTAGATGAAAAACATTAAGAAAAAACATTAACACAACAACTAGATTTGTGTCTCCACCCCGGCAGTGCACAACCTGTCAATGCTCTCTCCTTATTTTTCTACCCTTTTCTTCGATTTGTCTTGCTGCCTCCTTTTCCCCTTCCATCTTCACCCCTCAGAGGGCCTGGCCATTTCTCTGGGCTCTAGAGTCTTAATTCTGCTTCCTTTCATTCTTTCTCCCATGATCCTCCAGGCCCTCAGTTCTGTTCTGTCCTCCCACTAATTTTTCCCGAATTTTCCATTGCCTGATCCTCCTCTGGGCTGCTCCGCCATCCTTCTCTTCATTCCCCTTTGGCCTGAAGCCTCTTTTCCTTGCCTTTCTGTTCATTCTGCTGTTAGTCAGAAGCCACCTCTTAACCTTGGAGGGACTTTTGATTTGTTTTGATTTTTTTTCCCTGAAATTAGTTCAAATTTAGGCAGATCTTTTTCGGGAACTTTCAGAGCAGGAATTTCCTAGCAAAGCCAACACCAGAGCATAAGATGCTGTGTTTCAGAAGGAATTGTTTTGGGCTAAGTGTGGTAATTACACATGCCCTTTCCCACCAGGAGCTATGAAAACTGAACAGATGACAGGAGGTGGATGGGAGATGAAATAGTCACTATTCCTAATAAAGCTGGACTAGTGACCCTGACTTGACCTGTGGTCAAAACCAAGCTTCTACTTTAAATTTTCTCTTCTGGTCACTGGCAGAGCAGCCAGCCAACCAAATGTTGTGACCTTTCCCAGGTGTCTCTCAGCATGAGGAGGCACAAATAAGGGTCTGCTGAGAACTCTTGTTTTTCAGCCTTGGCTGCTGCTGCTGCTAAGTCACTTCAGTCGTGTCTGACTCTGTGTGACCCCATAGACGGCAGCCCACCAGGCTCCCCCGTCCCTGGGATTCTCCAGGCAAGAACACTGGAGTGGGTTGCCATTTCCTTCTCCAATGCATGAAAGTGAAAAGTGAAAGTGAAGTCGCTCAGTCATGTCTGACTCTTAGCGACCCCGTGGACTGCAGCCTACCAGGCTCCTCGGTCCATGGGATTCTCCAGGCAAGAGTACTGGAGTGGGGTGCCATTGCCTTCTCCTCAGCCTTGGTGATGCCCCTCTAATTCTGTCCACTCCTGGAACATGATGAATGCAAGTGCACAGTGAGTGCTCATGCTCAGTCCCCAGTTTTATCCATTAGATCAGATCCTGTGTAATAATTAATTTAAATGAGTCTGTCCTTTTACCTAATACAAATTAATAAGATGCATTTTTATACAATTCAATATATTTTTCTAAAATTTTGACCCGAACACCTGATAACTTTTTGGGCACCGAGGGCACAAAAATGAATTGGACATGGATGACTTTGGCCAACAAAGAACAGGTGCAGGAAAATTAATTAGACATAATTGTATGCAAAAACATTGTTATCTAGGAGTCCTGTATGAAAAGGCCTCGTGGGGGAGGACCATCTCTGTTTTGTAAGTACTTTTATTAGGATTTATAAAATGATAGGTTTTGTAAAGCTGATGGAATTTGGAGTACCCTTTTTGAAAAAACATAAAATTATCAATTCAAAATCAGATTCAAAATTGACTATCTAGAATAAGAGTAGAAACCACAGAAAAATTACTAAAGCCTTGGAGATACAGGTCCTTGGTTTCTGAGTTCTTTTGAAGCATTTCTGCAGAAATGCTCCATTTTGCTATCTAGTTTTTTGCCTAATGGCAAGAACTCTGTGGTTCCTGGCGACTTTGAGAACTCATGGTGTATGTGAAATTGGGGCCTGATACTTAACTCTTACTGGCTTCATGGTAGATCTGCTCTGGGGCAAATTTCCAGAGCTTGAGTGTTGGGTGGATCATGGCTTCAAATAATGGAGGAATAACTTTGCAAAAAAGGGGAGGAGCATGGAAGAGCTCTGTGCCCTGTGACTGCTCCCCAAACCCCCATCAACCTTCAGGAAAAACTGCAAAAATCACAACAGGCCCACTGTGTTTGTTTCTTCTGAAAATGGTGAAAAATTACTTTTGCACTTTGATTGGTGTGAGATCAAAAAAGAGTTGAGAACTGATTGACATAGGTGTTATCTATGTTGCAGTATCTTAAATGCCATGATCTTTTTCTGAACTATGTTAGCTTATGACGTGTAACAGTATCTACACCAAACCCTGCAAAAATATATGGTTAGGATATTTGCATTTGTATCCAGTACTGGATTAATTTATGCCACATTATCTCTCAAACTGAAAAAATCTAAAATCATATATATATATATATCTATATATATTTCTTTTTCTGAAGGCTTCTTACTATTTCTGACCTCAGTTAGTGGCACTTACATCAATTTTGTGTATCCAAAACAGAATCCAAAGTCACCAAGTCTTGTCCATTGCACTAATGAGATTTCACATTTAAGTCTCATTCCTCATTCCGCTATCTTGACCAGAGAGTCAAGATATCTACTTTTGCTTTATTGACTATGCCAAAGCCTTTGATTGTGTGGATCACAACAAACTGGAAAATTCTTAAAGGGTTGGGAATACAAGACCACCTGACCTGCTCTTGAGAAATCTATATGCAGGTCCAGAAGCAACAGTTAGAACTGTACATGGAACAACAGACTGGTTCCAAATAGGGAAAGGAGTACGTCAAGGTTGTATATTGTCACCCTGCTTGTTTAACTTATATGCAGAGTACATCATGAGAAACGCTGGGCTGGATGAAGCACAAGCTGGAATCAAGATTGCCAGGAGAAATATCTATAACCTCAGATATGCAGATGACACCACCCTTATGGCAGAAAGTGAAGAAGAACTAAAGAGCCTCTTGATGAAAATGAAAGAGGAGAGTGAAAACGTTGGCTTAAAACTCAGCATTCAGAAAATGAAGATCATGGCATGTGGTCCCATCACTTCATGGGAAATAGATGGGGAAACAGTGAAAACACTGAGAGACTTTATTTTCTTGGGCTCCAAAATCACTGCAGATGGTGACTGCAGCCATGAAATTAAAAGACACTTGCTCCTTGGGAGAAAATTTATGACCAACCTAGACAGCATATTAAAAAGCAGAGACATTAGTTTGCGAACAAAGGTCCATCTAGTCAAAGCTTTGGTTTTTCCAGTAGTCATGTATGCACTTGAGAGTTAGACTGTAAGGAAAGCTGAGTGCTGAAGAATTGATGCTTTTGAACTGTGGTGTTGGGGAAGACTCTTGAGAGTCCCTTGGACTGCAAGGAGATCAAACCAGTCCCTCCTAAAGGAGATCAGTCCTGAATATTCATTGGAAGGACTGATGCTGAAGCTGAAACTACAATACTTTTGCCAGTTTGGCAAAGAACTGACTCATTGGAAAAGACCGTGATGCTGGGAAAGATTGAAGGCAGGAGGAAAAGGGGACGACAGAGGATGAGATGGTTGTATGGCATCACCGACTCTATGGACATGAGTGTGAGTAAACTCTGGGAATTGGTGATGAACAGGGAAGCCTGGCGTGCTGCAGTCCATGGGGTCGCAAAAAGTCAGACACAACTTAGTGACTGAACTGAACTGAACTGACCAGAGATTGCCCTTTTAAAGAACCCTATTGCCTGCTGAGGTGACGTCATTCATTGCTAAAATGATGAAGGGTGCATGTGGTAGACAGAATAATGTATCTCCATCAAGTATGTCTATATCCTAGTGCCTGGAAACTGTGAATAGGTTACCTTACATGGCCAAAGGGACTTTGTAGATGTGATGAAAGATACAGACCTTGAGATGGAGAAACTATCCTAATTTTTTGGGTGGGTCCTGTTAAGAGAGAGGCAAGAGGCTCCTGGAAACAGAGAAAGGAGAGAGGTAGAGGTGAGGAAAAGGGAGTTTTGAAGATGCTACATTACTGGCTTTGAAGATGGAAGAAGAGGCCGCCAGGCAAGAAATGTAGACAGCTTCCAAAACCTGAAAAAGCCAGCAAAGCAAATTCTCTCCTAGACCCTCTAGAAGCAGCACAGCTCCAACAAACTTTAATTTTAGCCCAGTAAGATCCAGTTTGGATGTCTAACTTCCAGAACTGTACAATAATGAACTTGTATTGTTTTTAAGCCACTATGTTTGTGTTAATTTGTTATGGCAGTAATGAGAAACTCTAAGAGTGACAATAATTCATTCTTTGCCACTGTGGTCAAATGGTCCATTCATCAGCCTTGAGTAATGAAGAAAGCTGACATTGTAAAAAAAAAAAAAAGAAAAGAAAAAAATTGAATCACTATAACCTTCGCTTTTCTCTCCCTTGAGGCTTTTCTCTTTCTGTAACCCAGAATCTCAGGACTCAGTCTAGAACAAAAAGGCCAGTGCTGCAAGAGAGAGGGGACTCTGATCCACCAGAGATGGCTGTGGGTTTCACAGTATCTCAGTGCCAACAAGTGACTATAGCTGTGGTTATGGCCTTTCTGGGCCAGAGCCTTGGTGATTCAGGTAAGGATGATCTTGGCCTTTCCGAGGGGCTCAGCTATTTATCTGACACTATCATATTTAAAGGAGGTGTCTCCAGCGTTAGCCACTCTGTGCCAGAACCCCCAAGCCCTGACTTAGAGGTGTACAACTAATCCAGACATCTTTTCCCTAAGAAAGAGCCCCTTCTTTGGTTCCTTTTACTGCCAAGAGGTTCACATATCATCCCAATCCATTAATGATTTGAAAGTCCGTTTAATCTTCAAGGAAAATGGTTGGAATTATACCCTCTCTCCTAAGGAGGTAGCTTGGTTCCAGTGCAAAATGCCTCCTCCATTCCCTGTGACCTTCACTGGGAATGTTAGGAAGAGACACAAGAGATGTTTCCACGTTCCCTACAGCAACAGGTGCTTGTTCCCCTTACCTTACATAATTGTGCAAAGGCAGGAACAGCAAGTTACCGGGAAACCAATTTTCAATGTTATAGAAGAAACAATTTGTCTGCTGTGGACTGTCACTGAAAGAACAAAACGTTACAGTTAAAAACAGTAGCATCCTCAGTTGGAGAGATGTGTGCCCCACAAAGTTCCAGTCACTTTTGTAACTTGAAGTCTAGTCGTTGCCACAGTCCCAAAGAGCTGTCACTATATATGTGTCCTCGGGGGGTTTCTGCCTTTAGAAATAGTAAACTGGTGGAATCACCTCACAAATACTCCAGTTCTATGGAAGATGACTGTCAAATGCTGCATTTCAGATGGTCTTTTGGCAATCTGAAAACTGACTTTTAAAACATTAGTTCATTTACTGTTACCTTCTGCTTTTTAGAAGCATATCAGACTGTCTGGAGTGACTTGATTCTGTTAAACATTTCCTGTTATTCTTGTTTTTAAGATATTTTAAGTTTGGACTTTAATGACAAGACAGCAAATCTATCTTTATATTTTCAGTAACATCTATTTTTTGTTGTAAATTTCTATCCCAGGCTTTCATCTAGGCAAAAGTAAATAAACAAAGATACAAATAAAAGCCCTGACAATTTTAAAGAAATTTATTGAAAACATTGTCTTCTAGGCACCAGGCCAGTTGCTAAAAATAGAAAAATGACTTAAACTTAGTCCCTTCTCTAGAGAAGCTCCGCATGTCACCACCATAAAGTACAGAACCACTCAATTGATATTTGAGTTCATACTTTGTGTAAGCCTCTGTAGTTTCAGAAATAAACATGACAGACATGAAGCTGGCCCACATGTAGCTTAGAATTTGGTGAAGAGAGCAGCCTTTGAACTAATTTTCACAAGTATAACCAGTGTCTCAGTGGAAAACCAAAACACTGTATGAAAATGCTTAACAGGGCCACCACTTGACATTTGAAGGGCAGGACCAATATTAGTTAGGAAAGAGTGGAAACATTTGGGGGTGGGATGGGTGAAGTGGGCAGAGAGAAGATTTCAACATAGCAGGTGCCAAAAAGGCTAGAAAAAGTATGAAATGTCTTGAAAACTAAAGGCCCTTATTAGGGCTGCAATAAAGAAGGGCAGTGGAAGAAGATTGTGTGGGTTATGTTTTAAAATTAAGCATAGATGAAGTCTCTTACATATATGCCAACATTAAGAACTTTTAAAGAAAACCCAGTAAAACCATTGTACATTGGTTGTTTAGGCACTTGTTCATTCAGTGAACACTTTTTAAATGCTCATTATGTGCCATCTCTCTGATAGGCACTGAGAATAAAAAAGAAGAATAGACAGGGTCTCTATATGTACTCTAAATAGTTTGTATTGTGATGGAGGCAGATATAAGATAGGATGAAAGCCAGAGATGAGGAAACAATCCTATGTTCATACCTTTTTAAGAAGAGTTACAGTTTTCATGCAGCTATTCTAAGATGTCCGGCTCAAATCATGTCTCAAAATAATAGGAGGGTGCTGAATGGCAGTAGAACTCCCATCTAGTTACACATCTGAACCTGGGCAGGTTTTACTATTGCAAGTGCCTGACTTGCTCCGTAGATCTAGTGAATTTCAATCTGTGGAGGTGAGACCCAAGAATCTAGAATCTTTAAAAGCATCCCAGTGACTCTGTGTGTGTTCTGCAAATGGCATCTGGGAACGACTGAGACAGAGTGTGACCTGGGAGGTCGCAGTAACATTTCCCAACATGTGTGCTGCAGATGATATTTGGACAGAGGATCGAGGGGTGTAATGAGTTGAACTGTGTCCCCTCCCCTCCCAAAAGTCCTGATTCTCAGAGCCTAAGGATGTGACCTTATTTGGAGACGGTTTTATGAGGTTATCAAGTTTAAATGAGGTCATTTGTGTCGACTCTCATCCAATATAACTTGTGTCTTACCGAAAGGGGTGCTCAGACATGGACAGACATGCAGGGAGAACAGCATGTGAACATGAAGATGACATCTGTAAGCCCCAGAGAGAGGTCTGGAACATCTTTCCCTCACAACACTCAGAAGAGACTGACTCGGCCCACACCTTCATCTTGGCCTCCTAGTCCCCAGAACTGGGAGACAAAACATTTCTGTTGTTTAAACCACCTCTGGGTACTTTCTTACAGTGGCCCTAGCAAACTATTTTCATACCAGTGGTTAAATAAATTTGGGAAATTCTGAGTTAAAAGAGTTAAAAGAGTTTTTCTGCTACAGGACCGAAAGAAGCTCAGATGCTAATCTCACATGCTAATGTGACCCGGGGCCCTCAGAGAGAGGGCAAAGTCTGCATCTCATTTCAAATTTGATAACAGAGTGCTTTTCATTCATTGCAGAGGATTTCGAGAGACTGGTATTGTGTGGTTCTGACGCAGGCAATGTTGGGCTCGCTTCTCTGGAGGAAGTAGTCATGCTGTGGGTCTTGATACTGGAAGGTCAGCCTCATGGAGTTTGGCTTTTTCAGTAAATAAGAGCAGGGTGGGGGTGGAACTTGGGGGGTGGTGAAAATTTTTGAATGCATTCCTTCAAATCCATCACATCTCCTGGAAAAAAATCAGCTCCCAGGGTAGGACTTACTGGAAATGATCAGAAGCCATCTCTCTTGATCCATGAATCCTTTGATTCCTGATGTTTTACTTCAGTGATGCTGGAAGCCACTTGTGGAAGGGAAAAAGGGCAAACAGTGCTATGTTGTCTACCTTTGTGGTTCAGGAAATGCAGGAGAAAAATATGGAAAGGTGATTCTATTAAACTGAGCACACCACTTCACCTTTGCCTTCCAAGGCCTCCATTATTCCTACTGTTGTTCCCTCATACCTTGCTAACCTGGTGATCCATCTTTGTTGAAATGGAACGCTGGGAGAGAAATGGACACTTGTTATTGTAGGGATTAAAAAAAATAAGACTGCAAAAATTTAACTTGCATTATTTTAGTTATTAAACACAGAGTGAGGGAAATGTGGACTTGATGGGCCCAGACTTTTAAAAAATTTTTTAATTGGAGGATAATTGCTTTATAATGTTGTGTTGGTTTCTACTGTACAACAACATGAATCAGTCATAGCTTTATATATACATGTATAAATACATATATCCCCTCCCTTCTGAGCCTGTCTCCCTCCTCTCATCCCACCCCTCTAGGTCATCACAGAGTGACAGGCTGAGCTCAGGCTTTTAAAATTTTTTCAAAGTTGAAGTACTTCAATTTATTTCTCCAAAGTGTTTTACATTATTTAAGACTAGACTTTTACCTAAGAAAGTTTTAGACTTGATAATTTGCTCTGCAATCATGACAAAGGTTTGTGACTATTCCATGAAAAGTGGAGATCGTGCAAACCAAACATTCGTTAATCTTTGTTTCATATTTGTAAACCATTATTTAAAAACCCTGAATGGACTTCCCTAGTGGCTCAGTTGATAAAGAATCCACCTGAAATGCAGAAAACATGGGTTCGATCCCTAAGTCGGGAAGATCCCTGGAGAAGAAAATGCCCACTGACTCCAGTATTCTTGCCTGGGAAATCTCATGGACCGAGAAGCCTGGTGGGCTACAGTCCATGGGGTCATAAGAGTTGGACACGACCTAGTGACTAGACCATCACACCATTTATAAACACTGCCCATCCATCACAGTCAAATTCAGCTCCCTTTCAACCACCCCCACAGGCTGGTGATCTAACTTATTCTGTGTTTGCTCCAATCTCAACACTTCCCCATAATCAGTGCTCATCAAACAAGAGCACTGCCCACCTCAAACAAAAGTGCAGTTTCTTTGGCTCTACTTTGAGAGTTTCTGATTTTTTAGGGCTGAGTAAGTTGAAAATCTGTATTTTTAACAGGCTTCTCAGGTAAGACTAATGGCCAGCTCAGTTTGAGAATTCAAACTACTTCCTGGGCATTTACCATATCCTGCCTCATACTGTTAGGGAGCCTTCTTCATCTGGGATTATCTTTTCCTTAACTCAATTAAATTTTTAAAATTTAAAGACTGTGTTTTTGAGTGCCAGAAAATTATTCTAATGCTGCTTTTACATTTCTGTAAGTGTGTTTTTTATTCTTTGTTAAAGTGGTTTTCTGTATCCTCTGGAAGTTTTATGTTAACAGAAAATATTAATCTTGGTGTGTGGATTGTTTTTCCCTGATCTAAGTCCTCTTGGGGGTGTTCATTATCTTCACTACTGACCCCTGCTTCTAATTGTCTGGCTTAGCATTTAGGACCTTGAGTTGCAGAAGGGAGCTACATCAGTCCTGGTTCCTGTTAGCAAACTGTCACAAGGAAGTCACTTTCCCACAAAGCTGCAAGGTGGTCGATCAGCCTCAAGGGCAGAGAGGACTTGAGCCCATCTGTGCAGCTTCCCCAAAGTGAAAGAGACCAGCAGGTACCCTTCAGACTATCCCTCAAGCGGCCACACTATCCTGTAAGGGTTCACAGATCCCGCAGGGCCTCACTCTCTCCAGGTGGACTCTCACAGATGAGAGGTTTGACATGCATCCTCCAGACCCCATCCATCACCCTGCCCCAAAGATGCTCTGCTTAATATAGGGAGAAGTTGATTAGAATTGGAATGGAGTGGGAAGACAGGAGAGGGGGGCATCAGGGTGGGTGCTTGGGCCACCATTTTCCCAGAATGTTTGAACTTTGCATCTCTGTTATGTCTGATCTCTCCAGCTAAGGGATTTTAAATATACATATTTTGAAAGCAGAGATGATAAGAGCCTCCACATAAAATTGGCATTGAAATCACAGCTACCACCATTGCTCTCTTTCTGTGCCAGGCACCTGGCTGAGTGGTTTACATGTGTTAATGCCAAATGAGATAATACAATTGATGCATCTAGCTCGTTGCCAGGAACAGGTGGGTGTTCCATACATGCCAGTTGTTCTCCTCTGTTTTGCTCTTAGCTGCTAACCTCATTGAGGGCAGATGCTGTCTTGCACACTTTTAAAGTCCCTCCTCCCCTCTGCACTTTACACCCTACCTTGCAGAGAGACACTCAACTTATTTGTTGGTTGAGTAACTGAACAGATCATGTGTTTCCAAATGGCAATTTCCTATTTTCTCAGCATGTGGTCAGTTCCATTCATTTTACATGTTTCTAAAAGCCCTAGCTAAAATTCACTTCTTTTTGCAGAACTGCATGTAGTTGCTGTCCTCTGATCATTGAGTTCAGTTCAGTCGCTCAGTTGTGTCTGACTCTTTGTGACCCTATGGACTGCAGCATGCCAGGCCTCCCTGTCCATCACCAACTCCCGGAGTTTACCCAAACTCATGTCGTTGAGTCGGTGATGCCATCCAACCATCTCATCCTCTGTCATCCCCTTTCTTCTCCTACCTTCAATCTTTCCCAGCATCAGGATCTTTTCCAATGAATCGGTTCTTCACATCAGGTGGCCAAAGTATTGGAGCTTCAGCTTCAGCATCAGTCCTTCCAATGAATATTCAGGACTGATTTCCTTTAGGATTGACAGCTTTGATCTTCTTGCAGTCCAAGGGACTCTCAAGAGTCTTCTCCAACACCACAATGGCAAAGCATCAGTTCTTCAGCATTCAGCTTTCTTTATGTCCAACTCTTGCATCCATACATGACCACAGGAAAAACCATAGCTTTGACTATGTAGCATGTCCTTTGATAGACATATGACATTTTTCTCATAACATGTCCCCTGATAGAATCTCACTACACATAGGTATTTATCCCCAATCTATCTTAATATTCAAGTTATTTATGCATATGAAGATCCCTTACTAGAATCCATACCTTTTTTGCTTCAAATCAAGGACTGTTCTATATCTGAAATTCCTTCTTAGGAAACCCTGCCCCTAAAATCTGAGAGAATTGTCATAGGAAACCAGAATTAGAGAAATTCTGTCTTTGTTTCTTTGAGAGAAAAAGCGGTCAAATTCGGAATGGATCATGTGGAAGCATGTCCACTGAGGGTGGATGTGCAGGAAGAATATGGTAGAACACCATGGTTAAAGTGTTGTGTTGACCTGCCTTGGGCATCCTGCACTCTTGTGAGGACTTTTAAAAATGACTTCTTTTCCCATTAATGCTCATGGGCTTTTCTACTCAAGTAAATCAGCATATCCATCTCAATTGACTCAGCTTTTCTTTCTAAATGATTAATCAGTTTTTTAGTCTAGGCACCCCATATTTTAGAAAATCTTTCTTTAATAGGTTATTGTGGTTATTTTTTCCCCTTTTTTGGGGGGATATAGTTGCTTTACAATGATTGTTAGCTTCTACTGTACATCATGAAAAAGTCTTATGTGTACATATATCCCTTCCCTCTTTGAGCCTCCCTCCCACTCTCCACTGCACCCCTCTAGGTCATCACAGAGCACCGCGCTGAGCTCCCTGGGCTATTCAGCAGCCTCCCACTAGCTGTCTGATTTATACAAGGTGGTGTATATATGTCAATGCTACTCTCTCAATTTGTCCCCCACCTCCCCTTCCGCCCATGTCCACAAGTCCGTTCTCTTCCTCTGTGCCTGTATTCCTGCCCCGCAGATAGCTTCATCAGTACCATTTTTCTAGATTCCATACAGCTTTTTATGAGTTGAAGTCAGGCCCTGATGTCTGGCCAACAGCTACCCAAGTCCCAGTAGGTGCCAGGGTTCTGTTTGCTATAATTGTCTGGTGTGGGCTCTGCGCTGTGAAAGGAACTTTTAGGAGAACCAGACTTGAGTCCTGCCTCAAGTGATTAGAAAAAAGCAGAGGTCAGGAGGTAAGAACATGGATATGAACATTTAATCAGGGTTTGAGTCCTGAAATACCACCTATATACCCTCTGGGTCCTTGTGAGCTTGACATACAGCAAACTTTTAATACATATTAGCCATTATTATTGATAATGAAATAAGATACTTGGAAAATTTTGCTAAAGTGCATGCTACTGGAACACAATATCCCAGTTTGATTTATTTTTGAAAATTGCAATGCCCAGCACAGTATCCTATCATAGGTATTGTAAACATTCCCAGAGTATGAAGCTGTCACTGGAAGGTGGCTGCCCCATTAGGAAATACACTTCACATCCATCTCACATCTAGGGGTGACTGTGTGATTTGTTCATTTTAATAATGTGTGAGCAGAAGGTGTTACAAGCAGGGGACCCTTCACAAGAATTTTTTCTCTTATCTGGGATAAATGTAGACGACTCTGAGGCTCTAGAAGGTGCAAGAGACACAGGGAGAAGGGATTCTGACTCTGAATCTAAGTCACTCTCATTGCACTACTTCTGTCAATGATAATTAAACCTTTATGGTATTAAAATTTGCCCATTGAAATGTGAGGGTTTACATAATATGTCCATTTGCATTGCCTTAACTGATACTACTGTTCAGCATATTTGTTGAAGGAGTAAGTGGGCTTTGTAACTAAACCACTCCTAGGACAATGCCATTTTATACCTAAATATGGGTATATGATATACCTGTCCATCTTATTTCATCAATCTGTCAGTGGTCTCAAATAAAATCAGTGATAGTCAATCAGAATTTGAAGTGGGGGCAGTGAGACAGAGTAGCTTTGAAGCAATATAATAGCTTTCTTTTTTATTTTAAAAAATACATTAGCCCCATGCTATAAAAAAGAGAAGGAAGTTGAAGAACCTCTGAGTGAGGTGGCAGTGGGGAAACTCTTATACATACATTGTGGGTGTGTTTCATCTTAGTAGTCAGCTGATGGATGAAATGGAAAGCATTTGTCTGTATGTTTTCTATTCAATCTGTTGTATATTTTTGTCTTTTTATATAGGAAATAGAGTCAACAATTCCCTTACTAAACTGAAAGAGAATTAGAAAAGGCTGCTAATAGCTTTTGTGTTTAGAAGTATAATATCTTCCCAGGAGTTATTTTATGGGTGAAGTGCCTGGAATTGCTTATAAATACTGGGTTATAGATTTTTTTCTTTCCTTTTCCTTCTCTCTCTCTCTCTCTCTCTCTCTTTAACTAAGAGAACTTAAACATGATATTTAAAAAAACATTTTATCAAATGGTAGAAATGTCAGCCACATTTCAGTTCACTCTAAGGCGTCCCCTAAAAGGAATGACTTTTAGACGTAACAATAGTCATGTTTTTATAAGTGGCTGGTAATATCTGCAAATGTGTAAGGCGTTCATTTTCCAGGAGCTCTTTTCTCCCTGGTAACACTCCAGGAAATACAGAGCGTTGTTATTTGAATTCTTTCTCATGCTCTGTCTCCCAGATGAATTGAAATTCAACTTCACAGTCAAATGAGTAGCCATTTAAAGCTCAGGTGTGTATTTCCTAAGACTCTCTCAAAGGATATATAGCTGCTTATGTCTTTCCTAAAGACAGTGAACTGAATTTTAATTGGACCTTGCCACTCCCATGAGATCACTATACCTCTACTCCAAGGCCATATAAAGCTTCAGTATGAGTTAGAACATGGAGTCTGGGTTTGGGTTTAATATTTAAAGGTGCAGTTATAGTAGCTGACACCTGGGTCATTTCGGCCACTCCCCAACCACAGTTTTACTCAATTTGAATCCCTCAGAAGGTGAACAAACACACACACACACACACACACACACACACAAACTTGCATGTCAAAATTCCAAACATTTTCAGATTATGAAAAGCAATTTGTTTTCTCAGGAAATAAGTCTCAAATGAGACTCGTTCCAAACTTTTCTTATCTCAACCTCACCTTGACCTTATCAGATAGATTTTTAAAAAAATGATATAGTGGTTTTATATATATATATAAACCACTAGTTTAGTTTATATATATAGTAAAGATGGGTCAGAACTGGGCCTGGGGGAACTTCATGTGGCCCAGCATGGCTGGTAGAGACACAACCAAAGACCATCTCAGGCATCAGCGCATCTCCAACTAGTCCTTTTCTGTTCTAAGAAGTAAATAAAACATCTGAAAGGAAACCCAAAGACTTGTGTGGTTAGTTCACCAACACTAAAAAGCACAGCTATATGGCTTCCCTTTTCTTTAGGAATCCATGTAATTTTCTTGGTGTCAATCAGAATATGAAGACCAAGGTTAAAAATACTGTGAAAATACACCAGAGCATGCTAAAGAGTGGAATTCATACTTTAAAACTCTTAAGGGGCAGTGTTATAGTCTTGCCTTATACCATAACAAAGTGGATCTTTGTGTATTATATGCAGTTAAGATTAGCTTTTTCCCCCTGGAAAATTCAAGTGGTATCTTTATTCCAGATTTGAATGTTTTAGAAGTCTGGATTTTGTTTCCGCTTAAATTTGTAGACATAGAGTTGGATTGGCAATCAGGGTACTGTGATAGAGAGTATGTCTCTTAGTTTTTTCTAAGACGTGGTTTCTTCAGTTATAACATTAGAGAATTGAAGTAAGTGATCTCTAGACTAGTTAGAGTTATAACATTTCATGGTTCTAAATTTCGAGTAGTTTTTCTCTATTTATATATATATATCTTTAATTTCAGCGTTTTTCTGCCATGAAGTAAAAGACTATTTGGGATACATACTCAGCACTGGAGTCTTAGACAAGCTTCAGTCTGCCCATTTATTTCTACTTAATTATCTTCCTCTGATAATAGACTTCTTGCTTCAACCTTTTTATCTCTCAATAGTATCAGCAGCTTCTCAGTTACTAGGCTCAAAATGTTGAAGTTTTCCAGAATTTGTTCATTCTCCTCTGTCCCTAGCATTAAATCAATCATACAGTTTTTGGGGGTACACCTCTCTGTGAAGCGTCAGACTGGTTTTACAAAACAGAATAATAGAATTGCAGAATTAGAGGGGACTCCATTTTTTGGTTCAGATTTTATAGCATTGCTTTGAGGATCTGAAGAAATATATGCACCATCTCTCTGGGAGGGGGATGGTGAACACACACACACACACACACACACACACACACACACACACACACACATGCTTTTGAACTGTGGTGTTGGAGAAGATTCTTGAGAGTCCCTTGTACAGCAAGGAGTTCAAAGCAGTCAATCCTAAAGAAAATCAGTCCTGACTATTCATTGGAAGGACTGATGCTGAAGCTGAAACTCCAATACTTTGGCTACCTAATGCGAAGAACTGACTCATTGGAAAAGACCCTGATGTTGGGAAAGATTGAAGCAGGAGGAGAAGGGGACAACAGAGGATGAGATGGTTGGATGGCATCACTGACTTGATGGACATGAGTTTGAGGCAGCTCTGGGAGTTGGTGATGGACAGGGAAGCCTGGAGTGCTGCAGTCCATGGGGTCGCAAAGAGTCGGACGTGACTGAGCTACTGAACTGAACTGAACTGATACATACATATAAATTTTGCATATAATTTCTAGAGATTCAAGACTTCATGAAGCTCACCTAAGGAACTCAAATTAGGGATCCCTCAGCTAAGCTAAATATCTCCGAAAGCACAATTTCACTCTGGAACAACCCTACTGGAAAGATCTCTACATCTGCTGAGTACTTCTAGTGATGGAAAGTGCTCAGTCCTTTTGGAGCTTTCTCTTCCCTTGTGTGTAATGAAACTTTTATTGTTGGAAAATTTTTTAGGGTTCAAATCTGCCTGTAGCTTCCAGTTTACCCTTTAGGTCTTAAGTTTTTGAAGATATCTTCCATATCCATCTAGATCTTCTATTTTTCATGTTAAATGTTTACTATCTCTTCAACTAAGCCTTTTATTGCATGACTTCCAGACTCTTTACCATCCCAGTCATCTTTCTCTAGACGCTCATTAATGTTTTCATTTAATTTTGTTTCCTTAAGATAAATAACATTTTTCACAGGTGATATGAGTAGCTAATGCAAAGTTCTTAAAAATTTTTTTTTATGAACGGCACCCAGCCTTGACTGAAGTCTTGACTCTGCTATTTGCTAGCCATTTTGACCTAGTGCTGGTAACTCCCTCTCCTCCATTTCTCATCTGTAAAGTGGGAATAGTTACACCATCATTATAGGTTTGCTCCCTAAGCACAGAGAGGTATTCAGTAAATGCCAGATGTCATTTTTACTGTTAAGTCACTTTAAGATTACTTGGGATATTTTGGAGGTTACATCACATCTGATGATGGACAATAGCAATTTCCAAAATATTTTTAGCCAGTATTAAGTTTGGCTTCTCCTTCCCCAAAACTATATTGCTTTTTGAAACTTACATGCAGAATTTCATAATTAGCATTGCTAAATTTTGTCATCTTGTGTTTGGTCCACATGTTGTGCTCTTACGTTATTACTGAATCCTGATCCAGTCATTCAGATGTGTTACCTGCCCTTCCTGGTTCTGTGATCTCCAATCAGGAATAGGGCCAAGGACCAGGCTCAGCAGCACACATTAGCCACTTCCCCACATGAACTTTAATTCAGTGAAAAACTCTGTTAGGAGCATCAAGACCAGAGTTTGTCATAATGTCTTGCTGACGTATGATATACTATGTATTTGGGATTCCCCTGATCTACCTACCAAAAAAAAAAAAGAAAGAAACTCACCATGACTCAGTTGTTTGAGTTTTTTTTCCCAAGTCCCCAGAGTCAGAACTAAACTATATGAAGAAGGCAGAGCATGCACCTTATTTGTACAGATTTTGTAGTACTTCCCTAAATGTATAATAGATTGCTTCTTTGACTCTCAGAGTGAAGACAGTTTCAAGGGCAAGTGAAGGAAGAAAGCCTGGGTCTTCAATGCATGGTCCAGTTATCTCATGAATATAGTGTCACTTAGTTCTTCCAAAGAATGGCCAGGGACCATGATGATGGAGATCATCAGCAACTCTAAGGAGAAGTGTGGCTAGCCAGCTGTGAGTCTTCTGTCCTCCCCACGCTCAGAAACAGGAGATGGAGAAATAATAAACCAGGCATTCATACCTTCCAAAAGATCTGCTAAACTGAAACTCTGAGAAATCCTTCAACAATCTTTATGAATGAAATTTTTTGAAAAAGTTCCTTAGATGAATATTCCAAACATCCTTTAGTGCTGGAAAAAAAAAAAAAAAAAAGAGGACTCAAAGCTAATACACTTCTTATGAGCTCAGTCTGTTTTGCTCTTGCCTCCAGCTGTTGCATGAGTTAGGGTCATATTTGGAAGGACAGCTTATTTGGCTGGGAAGGTCGTGGAAGGGAGTGTGGAAGAGGAGGGGCACAGAGATGCCAGACAGACGGGCGAGCCAGCAGACGCACGTGGACAGACTCAGCGAGCTCCTGTTACTGTTGAAGTGTGGCTGCCTGAGACGGAATCCACAGATCTGCCCCGGGAGTGCAGGAGAACCATGGCCTCTCTGTGAACCTGACGGTGAACTCTCTTAGAGAGGGCTTTTTCTCAAGGTCCCTGACTCTCAGGGGGGTTCACTTTGAATTTAAATTAATTGAGAGCTCTGTTAATATAATTGAATACATCTTTCCATCCCTGCCATCTACAGGGAAAAGGACATTAAAAAAAAAATTTGCTCTTATTAAGGCCCATCCTGAAGTTTTAAGGTATGATAAAATGTAAGATATGTAAAGTTTCACTTTCTCCAGGGGAAGATGCAATAGCCAATCAATATATCTCTCTTATCTTAACCTAGGCTTTTACTTCAAGCAAATAACAAATGTCCAAAAACATCTGGCTTTCATTTCCTGGGTAAAATTCAGGAATGGATTGAATTCCCCCAATACATAAACGTCTCCCCACAAATTAGCACATACTAGAATAAGGCAATGATCCTTTCAGATAAGTATTTAGTATATGAAATGAATGCCCCTCAAAAGAACACATAAATGGCATCCTAGGACAAAGCAAGGAATTAATTTAGCTCTCCCCAAACCCTTACTTTTCAGGAATATATTAAGCTATGGATGAAATTGGCACTCTAAGTTCTATACGACTCCTTTGAAAAGGTGATTCTTTTATATCCTCTATGCTATTTTTAAAAAAAATGATATTTATCTCTTCTTTGTAAAGTAGATAACTAATGAGAACCTACTGTAGAGCACATGCTCTGTGGTGACTTAAATAGGAAGGAAATCTCAAAAAAGAGGGGTTATATGTACATGTGCCGCTGATTCACTTCGCAGTATAGGAGAAACTAACACAACATTGTAAAGCAGCTATACTCCAAAAAAAGTTTTTTTAAAAAGTGATATTTATAAAATTGTGTGGCCCAGGGCCACATTTTTTATCACTCAGGTTCCTAATCTGAAAAAAAAATGCACCTCATTCCTACCTGGCAGACTTGTGAGTATTAAAAATACCACATATCAGCGCAGTTCTGGAGGGTGCACTCAGCGAACACCAGTTTACCATTCTTCTAATAGGAGACTTAGGCAATGACCTGGGGCACTAGCCTTGTGATGCCTGCAGTTCTGTTGCAGAGACCTGCTGGGCTTCCCTCTTGCCTTGTCATGTTTTACAGTAAGCACTGTTGGTACTTTAGTCATAAATTCCTCTTGAGTTGATCCCATGCTGAACCTCTCATGCTGATGTCCGTTAATTTTAAGAAATACTGTGTATTTGAATTTTGGAGATCATGGAAATCATCTATTTAAAGTGGTTTTCCTTCTGGTGCATCTGGGATTTATAAGGACTTTAGCCTTTCCTGAGCATCATAAGATATGACCGTGAGTGTTTTTAGGGAGATCTTTGACTCAGGAAAGGCTACCAGAGTCCAGGAGATGGTTGGAAGGATGGACCCATAGGAGAATATGTGTTTGTCTTCCTTGATGGTGAAAGCCTTTGCTGATAATGGTTCCTGGGACTCAGGGGCAGTGAGTCACTACTGACTGAACCCAATTTACTTAAGAGAGGAAATGAATTTAACACCCGGATATTTGAGGAAGGCCATCTCCAGTTCCTTCACACAGCAGCAACAATCAAACGTGATGATAATACAGAGAGGTAGAATAAGAGACCTAGAAAATGATATTCCTTAACTTGGGTTTTCATTTATAGATGTGAAAAAAAAAGATGAAGGTTATATTTCAAATTTTATCTTCCTCCTTTGACTCCTGTATCTGCCTCTTTGAGATTATAAAAATCTGCAGATTCTATTGAGGAAATAAATGTTTTGAAGAAATAATCCATTGATCATTTCTTCTGACTTGACATGTTTAACTAGACAGAATCAATACTTCTTAGAGTAGCAATGGCTTTGTTTGAAAAAAAAAAAAGCATAAATTGGGTGACATGAAACATAAGAGGATAAAAGAATCCCGTAGACAAAGTCTTTCTTTCTTCCTTATCCTATCTGTGGATATCTTTGACTAAAAATCATATGTGTATGTGTATACTGGATATATTAAGTTACCGAATTTATGGAGTCAGGGCACAAAAGAATTATTTTTCTTCCAGTACATTTACTTGCCAACCAAGCTGCCTTAAGTGACACACATGAAAACAAAGAATTTTAATTTTAAACCAAGTCAAAGAGATTGAAAACATAACTCTGTTAAACATCAAAAGTTCCATTTTAAAAAGAAGTTGCTTAATTTTAGAGTATTTAGAAAACACTGCCCCTGCTTAACACACTTATTCAATGCATCAGCTCACAGGCTTTATTCCCTGCAATTCAAGGAGTACAGTATTTCAACTGGAGAACTTGAAACAAACACAAACAAAGGCTTTCAAAAATGTTTAATCCCTTCAGAGAAGACAATCACTGCTTCATTTTGATTGTCACCTGGATTCAAAACTGTGCAACCAAAGACGGTTTCATATGGACAGATGGCCCTGGCAGTTAAGAGGGATGGTGGGGGGAGGGAGAAATAAATGAATACTCTGTTTTCTGTATAAGCAAATAAAAGGGAAGAGGAAACAAAAGAAATGAGCCAGCCACGGCTGAACCAGAGAATTCCTCTAAACATACCTTGACTTTCCTATAAGAGATCTACTGCCCCAGCACAGTTTGCAAAAGCTCCTGCCGCTGAACCTAAACGCTTGCCTGTCAGAGATTAACGCTGCGCGTTTGCCCGGTGCGCAGAGGTTGCTGAGACTCGACAACGCTGTGTGCGATAACCAGTAATGGAATGCTGATGGAGTCGGGGGACTTGAATCACACTCCTTTGATTGGAGTGAATTGCACATCGTGGGCAGCATTTGGTCGAGGGAACGTTGCATGCAAAGACCCCAGTTCCCCTGCGCGCTGTCGGGGGGACTGAGCCTAGGGGGATTTGAATGACGTCGACATCCGTGGTGGGGAAAATGCATTTGAATGTTGGCTGTTGAATGGCGCTGGGCATCAGAGCTTTTGTTTACTTCATCCTCCGTGTGAAGCTCGCAGCTGTTTCTTTCAGTTAAAAAAAGTGTAGAAGAATGCAGCAACCTACCTCATATTTTCCCCCTCCTCCAAATGTTTGTGGAGCCCAACAGCTGTCTTTGCAAATCCTGCCACTCAGGATTGGAATGGCTGTACATAATCAAGAATGGAGTGGTGAAGCTAAGATTGTTGGCTGGCTCCAGGCGGCAGGTGGGAATGAACTGTTCTCTTAATGGGCTCACATGGTCAGCTCCTGCAGGGATTGACTCAAAAAAGAAAAAAAAAAAAAGCATTTAAAGGAGGCTATGAAGAGTTGAATACATGCGTCTTGTATTTCATACTTATAGATCTCAATGGCTGTAAGGCATGAATTCACTGGTTGTTAGAGCTGGAAGGGATTTGAAAGGTCCTCTTGTCTAGGAGTCTTCAAATTATTTTTAGCAGCAGACTTTTTTCTGCCCAAACACATCTTGGACCTGGAGTGTGGGCCTCCCTGGAGTATCATGTCATAAATGAAAATACCCATATAGAACAAGCAGGAACATTAATGGTGGAAAAGTAGTGAAGTATAAGAAGCACAGCTCCAATAATGAACGAACCCAGTGTTAGAAACACAGTGGGAATGGTGGGGACTATGGCAAACTGGATAACCAGATGGAGCAATTGCTATTCCCTCCTAGTATATTGTCATCTTTGCCAGGTGAGGATTCATTCATCCATTCATTCAACTAATAAATATTTATTAAATGCTTACTACATACTGGGTACAGTTTTAAGCACACGCAAAACAGACAAGATCCCTGCTCTTATAGTGCTTTTTGTTCAAGGGAAAGAGACAGCAAACAAAAAAGGGTATACGTAAAAACATATATGTTTGTACTAAGTAATGATAAATGCCAAGAAGCATGCAGGAGGGTAAGGGATAGGGAAGAGGAGGTATTAGAAAGAACTATCCCGGAGGGACTTTTTTATGTGTGTACTACTTTAGAAAAAAAAATTATTGGAGCATAGTTGACTTAAAATGTTGTGTTTTTTTCTACAGTACAGCAAAGTGGATTAGCTATATATATATATATATATATATCCACTTTTTTAGAGTATTTTCCCATATAGTCATTACAGGGTACTGAGAAGAGTTCTCTGCGCTAAACAGTAGTGGGAGGGACTTGTAAGGGAGTGCATGACTGAGTGCATGACTCAGCTGCTTCAGTCATATCTGACTCTTTGTGACCCCATGGACTGTAGCCCACCAGGTTCCAATGTCCTTGGGATTCTCCAGGCAAGAATACTGGAGTGGGTTGCCGTGTCCTTCTCCATTTAAGGGAGTACATGATAGCAGAGAATTACATGATGGGAAAGCATGAGCTATACACAGATCTGTGGGTAGGCTCAGAGTTGGGGGGGGGGGTAAAGTTGGGGTGGTGAGCGTTCTAGGGAGTGGAAAAGAGAGTATGAATATCCTGAGGCAGGCTTTGCTCTTCACAACCACCCCACTAACAGAGCACAATTTGGATTTCTATCTTAAGTCAATCTTTTGTTTACCCTAGATAGACCAGAGAGGTAAAGATGATTGTCCAAGGTCACATAGGGATGTGCAGGGACTGGAAGTCAGGTCTTGCAAATTCTACCCAGTCCACTTCCCTTTTGCTTAAAAATATATGTTTAGTCAACATTTTCTCCCATGCTCCAAGGGAGGGATAGTCTTAATAAATACTACATGACCAAGGCTGGAATGACTAATGAACAGCAACTCATATAGTAGCAGTTTCCAATTAGAAATTCAAGGAAGACATTTAAATTTTTATAGAGTTCTGTCCCAATTCGCCTAGCCAGATTCTACCTCAGGGTATAATTCTATGTTGTTTACAGCCTTAACATCTTTTCTGTGCTTTTTGTAAATATGATTACAGTTTAAGTCATTTACTCTTACCCAATAGATTAAATCCCACGGCAACAGAGGTGTCTGGAATATAGGAAAAAAATCCAAATTACTAATAAAGAAAACAAAACATATCAGCTAAGTCTGACCAATTTCAAGAGGCACACTGATTTTTTTTTTTTTTTTTAATATACTCAGATGATCTGGCTATCTCACATTCTTAGTTCATTTTTCACTCTACTGTTAGGTCAGCCAGGAGATGAAATAACAGTCTTTGATTATCTCTGGGTTCAAAGAACAGAATACAACAGATTGCTTCTGCTCAGTCAACCAAGTTCTTGCTTTCCAGTCACCCTGACATCAACTTCAGGTGGAGAAAGAATATTACATATCAGGACAAATAAAACCTGATGGCAGGGGTAAGACCCCTCTTCCTCACCCTCTACTTATCCACATGGACTATAGCCAGAACCAAGGCTCGACTTTGCCTGTTTTGAAGGAACTTGACTTAGAAACTGACTCGAAGACAAAAATGTATGTTCTTCTTCTGGAACGGGGCAAAATATTCCTTGATATTAACAACCTACAACTCCTCTCTTCTCATTTCTTAAATATGAATAAAATTTGCCTTTCATTCACACTGTAACTTTTTAAAAAACATGTAGGGTTGAAGACTTACAGAGAGTATCTTTTCCTATGTTTAGTTTTTCTCTCTAGACAGGAGATGTGAAAGGTCGAATTATGCCCTACTCATTGAAATCTTTTGTGATGTCTAAGTTAGACTTTCCCGAATCTTTTAGATGACAGTAAAGGAAACTGTTAGCTCTCTTTCCAGGTGAAAGGTGTTTGACGATCTGATGTATTACTCGTTTTGTTTAACCTAGTAGAAGGTAGTTAAATATTTGCTATAATTCATTCTTGGGTGTTTATAGACACTTCAGTGGCATATTTTACTTATAAATACCAATGGCAGTACTAAAGGAGGAAAAACAAAATATGAAATTAAAGCTTTCCCTTTTATTAAAAGTACAGTAGAGAATTATCTTGAGATAAGCACGGGGTTGGACATATCTCAGAAACATGTTGAGTTTTTTGTATCTGTACTTTGGGCTTATTTCAGTTTAATTAAGTCTATGAATTATTTTATGAAGAATTTAGTGGATTTTACAGTGGGGGAGGTAGAGAAATGTGGGTGCAATTTTTTATGATTGCCAGTGTTCTCCACAGAGATTGGACTAACCCATAAAATGTTAATAATACAAGTATCATCAAGTATGACAAAATTTGTACTATGAAAATTCTAAAGGCTAAAATTACTAGGGAAGAAAGAATTCATGGAAAATTAAGGTTGGGTTGGATCTGAGATCATGAGTAGAATTTGGATCTGTGGAGAGAAATGAAACAGCAGACAGACAAGCAATGACCAAGACACAGAGCAGCTCTGTAGATGAAGGGTTGTGGAGAGGACACATCATAGATACTAATAGGGCCTTCCATGTCCTGGAGAAGCTTGAATCTCAGGCAGAGAATCTCACCTTGTTTGGAGAGTCACTGGAGAACCTGGAGGCTTTGAGATTACACTGTCAGTGATATACAGAAAAAATTGGAGGGAAGTAGGATCAAAATTTCAAAATCACCTGGAAACATTACAGCATTCCTGCATAAGTGGCCCGAAAATAGTGGTCACAAAAAGAAAAGAGAGCTAAAGAAAAAATAGATTGTAGAGTGATGCTTGACTTCAGGATACTTTTATTCACGGGTATGATTTGGATACCTCCCTGTGTTATAAATATCCAGTACTGCCCCTGCCCTCATAGGGCATAAGCTCTAGGAGACCATAACCAGAACTGAATTTAAGACCTACATGTGGATTTTTAACAAAATGTTATGTCAAATGACTCTTGCAAAAGGTTAGACAGAGTCCAGAAAAATAATGAAAGCACACATTGCAAGTGCTTAGGCTGGCCTTTGTCCTTAGAGAGCTAGGTCAGCATGTAGGAAAAACGCCAAGGAATAAGATGTGTTTGATGAGCCCGCATCTCCATCAGCCTCAGCAATGGATTGAGGGTTGACCTCTGAACCTCCAGAGCACCATTTCAAAATCCCAGTCATCTCTTTGGTATCAAAACTGATGGGGAAAGCTCTGGAGCAGTAAGTCTCCTGATTTGAGTTTTAACTCTGCTACTTGCTTAGTAGTGTGGTCTTGGGAAGTTATTTATATTCTGAGTCTCATTCAACTTCCTCATGTACTGGGTTGGCCAAAATGTTTGTTTGGGTTTTTCCATATGGTGTAATGGAAAAACCCAAATGAACTTTTTGGGCAACCTAATATAAAATGAGACTAATGGCACCCGCCTGGCAAACTCAGAGGATTATCAGGAAGATGGAAGGAGAAAATATATATAGACGCCTTTGGGCATAATGATGATGATGAGGGAGTGAAGGGATTAAAGAACTCTCTTTGGTAACTCTTTGTCTTGTCCTAATTGTCAGGGTGTGATTTTTTAAAGGTACGTAAGAATCATTCTCATACTAGTGATTTCAAGCCTTGGTCTTGAAAAAAAAATCATTAAAGAAACAAACTGCTCAAGTTAAATGTTTTTGTTGGGGAATGCCTTTTTTAGCTCCAAAGGAAACCTGACATGAAACTTCAATATTTAAAACAGAAAACAAAACAAAACAGTGAGTCATTTTTGGTATAAAGGTTTTTTTAAAGTAAATTATAATATGTACTTATTATAAAGTCAGTTATTGAGAATAATGAAGTTTTTCTGATTAACACAAAGTTAGAAATGAGAATTTTATATCCATGTCAACTTCTAACTTTCTACTTTTTTTAACTTTGGTTGCACAATGTCAAGACAATTCTGATTCACACAGATAAGTAGTTAAAAATGGTCTTACCTTGAATTCACTGCAGAATCTTTAAATAAACAGGAAGAACAGGAAAAGCTTTGCTCTACTATCTGGGCACAAAAAAAGCTAACAGCACAAGATAAAACATAAAAGAAGAAAATAGATTAAATTTGGTATGCATTTCTTTTTATTCAAGTGTTTTAAATAGTGAAAAACAACATTGTTTGGGTCAAATATTTGTGGAAACTTTGAGAGAACTCTCCGGAGCCTTAAGTGTCTACAGAATTGTTTTTGTAGCTGGCCACACACATTGAGCACAGGATGGTGTTCCAGACACTATTTGTGGCTTATTAATCCTTACGACCACTGTCTGAAACAGGTGAAGACACTGGGACACACAAAGGTCGAGTCATTTTCCATAAAGCACATAGTTAATAAACAGCTGAGGCAAGATTCAAGCCCACGTTGTTAAACTCCGTGGTCTTAAGTCCTAGAGGAGAATGAATTCATGGTCTCACTATACAACTTAGAAGCTAGGTAATTTCAGTTTCACATCTGAAACCAAATATGGATCAGTTGTAAAGTTTAGTTATGACACTATCTGAAACCCTTGACATTTAGTAGGTGTTTAATAGACGTGTGTGGACCTGGAATTTACCCTATGGCTAACTCCCTTTCACAAAGCCACCTATGTCGTGATCATTTCATGCAGGGGTTGGCAAACTACAGCTGTAGGCTAAATCCAGCCCATAACCTGTCCTTGTAAATAAAGTTTTATTATAACACTCCTACTCGTATCTTTTTATGTGTAGTCCAGGTAGTTGTGGCAGAGACCGTGTGACTCACAAAGTCTAAAGTACTATCTGGTCTTTTATAGGGAAAGTTTGTCACCCCTAGATCTAATATAATGACTGTATTTTCTGTCAGCTCCACATAACACAGAACCATCTAAGGTAGCAGTTCAGGTGTGTGTAGCTGAAGATGGAAGGTTGAGGCCTCGTGAATGAGCTTGCATGAAACCAGAATTGATGAAGTTGTTTGGGTGCAGTAAGTTTTCTTCTTGCCACCACCCTGACCCTGCTCAGTCTACTGATACATTTTGGTTTGCATTAAAAAACTTTTAGCTTGTCTTGTACATCATAAAACATGGCTATGTTTATTAGGAGTTTTTTTTTAATTGGGATTAAGAAACTTGAGCTACTGATGACTCAGAAATGAGTTAATTGTTTATTAATGTTTCCAAAATTGAAGAATGGATTTTTTTAAGGAAAAAATGCAGGCTGTTCTCCATCGTGAATGAAAACCAAACGAAAGAAATAGTATTAAATTGATTGTTACTAAGTATTAGTATTAATATTGTTACTTAGATTGTTACTAAGTATTAGTATTAGATGTTACTAAGTATTAAATTGATTGTTTCATTTGAGTTTAAATTTTATGAAATTTAATAAAAGTTTATGAAATTTCTGTACTTAAGGAATAAATAATTTGAGGGAGGTAGGGAAGTGATACAAGTACTACATTCCATGCTACTAAGTGAACAGGTCCTTTTTAGTAAAAAATTTTCATCATTATATTTATTAATAATATCACGTTGATAGCTTCAAGCCTCACACTCCATTTTGGTAACATATCTGAAAAGTATTAGTAAGTGAATGTTGGCAGAATGTTTTATCATTCTAATGCTTACATGCCTAGAGAACTGTGGGTGATGATTCCCCTACCTATGGAAATATGTGTGCATTTAGAATATAGGGGATATTATTAAGGTGTAAGTGTATAGGCATCAACTAAAAATTTGAGTAGAAATTCCTGTCATTCATTCATTCAGTAAATATATATAGAATACCAATGATATACAGTATGAACCACTGGCTAGAGATGTTATCTGGCCTAATGGAGTTGAAGAAGACAGATAAGAAGTAACACTTAAAAATATTTTTTTTGCAAATTTTTATAAGCACTATAAGGAAAATAAACAAGGTGAAGTGACAGGGAAAAAAATGTTAGAAACCATTTAAAAATGGATTGTGGTGGTTGGGGGGGTGAGCAGGAAGAATTATCTGGATGTGCAAAGGCCCTGAGGCACAATGAATAGACTTGAGGGGTTCAGTGAACTGAAAAGATGACACCATGGTTGGAGAAAGTGGAAGGAGGTAAGGTTGGAGAATGAACAAAGGGCCTCCTGGGCCATGTCAAAATTGAGGAACAGTTAAGGTTTTATATATGAAAGGTTGAAGACAGGAGGAGAAGGGGACAGCAGAGGATGAGATGGTTGGATGGCATCACCTGCTCAATGGACATGAGTTTGGATAAACTCCGGGAGTTGGTAATAGGCAGGGAGGCCTGGCATGCTGCAGTCCATGGGGTCACAAAGAGTCGGACATGACCGAGCAACTGAACTGAACTGAACTGATATTTAAGTGAAAATGTATAGCTTTATTTGTTAAATGAGACCAGTTCAAGGAAGCTTGTGTGGATGAATTTTTGATATCTCTTTTGAGTGACACCATTTCTCATCTATTTACCTTTGAAATGTCCAGCTAAGGGAAAGAAAGGTAATGATGGTGTAATATGACACACCCTTTTGTGGATAATTATATAATGCCACTAGGGTAAAAGCATTTAAAGAGAGGAGTAGGTAATTTTACTCTTTTCAGCCTGGAATTTTTAGTAGATAAAACATTTCAAGCTTTCTCTAATACAGTGCCATCTCTTCAGAGAATCAAATTACTCTCCTTTCTCTCTTTTACAAAAGACTCATGTCTTAATTTATCACATGAAATAAAACATTTACATAAACCCTGAAGATTGCATCCCTGAGAAACCACAAAAATCAAGAGAAAGTCATTAAGGCAGGATTAATCATATATAGTATATTTTTAACTTTCTAAAAAGCCACACAGTTTGGCAATTTATGATGCTACAATAGTGAAATTGATAGGGAATTACAACTTCTGAGATATTCATGTTTAGCAGCTGGTAATTTATGACAGTATCATTTAGTACATAGAAGAATATGATCTCAGTAGGTATTCCTGACCACATTAAAATTTAGGGGATTGTTGATAAACTGATAAAATAATGGTGATGATAATTATTAGACTGAAAGCCAGTTCTTTTCAGCAGCTGAACAGAAAAGAGAGGTCAAGATTAATGATCCTTTAGAGCCAAGAAAGAAACTCAGTGCCTTCTGTGTTGTGGGTTACTCTGCTTTGTAGGGCTTGGCTGTGAAACACTAGATGTAGGATGTATCCCCTTAATATCACTAACCATCAAGTAGGATCAATACAGAAATGTGAAAGGTAGAGTTTCAAGTGCTATAGTTTCCACCTGCAATTTCACTGCTAAGTGAAAAGCCTGGGTTGATTACTTCGAAGATTAAATTGCTATCACTGTTAAACCGGTATGGGGAGCAGATCACATTTCCTTTGTTAGTGTGCTCTGCTTGGAGAACCTGTGTGATGTATTGGAAAGAGCTGAGTTGAAAGTCATAAGACTTACTCTTGCTCACAGTAGACTAAATATGACCTTGGCCAAGTCACTTAATCTCTATTTGTCTGATTCCTCATCAGTAAAATGAAAACCAGAAAATATCGTTGCTTTTGCCCACTTCACTAGATTTTTGACGTTAAAACAAAACACCTGGTTATCTGTGAAGCAATATACTTCTGCACTGATCACTATATTTTGTCATGCAGCAGAGATCAGGAGATTGCTATGTAGTCACTGTAAGTGTGGTTAGTGTTTATGCCATGTCATACTGAGTCACCCACCCACATTTTTGGGATCCAAGGGACAACTGTACCTTAGGAGATATTACATTGTAGGAGAGGCATTGTGGATGTGTTTGGGTTGGTCAAAAAGTTTGTTCAGGTTTTTCTGTAACATCTTATGGAAGAACCCAAGCAAAGTTTTTGGCTAATCCAATATTATGTCTTTTTGGTCTCTTACAGAAGCACCTCTAGCATACTTCCTTTTGCTTATGATTCTATGGTGTGATTAGAAGAATAGAATTCTTAGAAAGAGAACAAGGCAGCAAGATGGGTCTCTACCAATTGAAACTTTCATCAACCCAATTATACACTCTCACTGGTGGTTACAAAACTGTAAATATAGCAAACCGCCTAGTTGGATGCCTTTTCTCATGTCTCACTCAACATGACTGCAACTAAATTTGTTTATCTTCCTTCTCATAGTGAATAATATTATCATCTCTTTCATTGCCAAACCCAGAAACCTGAGATTTGTTCTAGGTTTTTCTTCTTGTTCAACTCCCACATCTACACCCAGTATCAATCCTGTAGATTCAGTTTCCTTAATTCATTGTACAGTCATACATTCCATTCTGTTTGTGTTGTCTCTGATGTGATTCTGGTTCTTATGTTTTCACAGCAGAGTTACTACAGTACAGTAACTTCCTAATTGGGCTCCTCTGTCCAGAACCAGCTCTTGTAAGTCATCCTCTTCAGTGATGACTAAGTTCCTAACTTAGAGAGTTGACCGAATTACTCTCTTGCTAAGAATTTGTTAACACTCCCTAGAACCCAAGTTACAGGTTCTTGGCATGTATGGCTTTTACTGTAGCTCCTCGTTCAATCAATCCTGCTTATCGCATTTCTCTCAGTGTATCCTTCACTCTGTCCATATCATGCTTTTCCATGCTTCTGTATTTTCTCACATGATGCTAACACAGTCTAGAAAATTCTCTTCCCGGTTATAATGCCTACTGTTTTTCAAGCTTCAGCTCTACTGCCATCTCTTTCCAGAAGCTGCCTTGGTGTCTGTTCATTTAAATGTTCCTTCTCTGGGCTCTGCCATTGCCTCACTTATACTGGTGCTGTATTCATTAGTCCTCAACAATCCTCATCTTAAGGTTTTCCTGAATATCCCTGGGCACTAACAGTGACTGGCTCATGACGTGGTATTCAATGCACTTCTTTTACATGGATAAGTCTGCACAATCTATATTTGGCAGCCATTACCAGAGTGAAGATGAAAGCTCTACACTGACTAGGTTGAATGAAAGAAGGGACATCCAACTGTAAAGACATTACCTGTGAAGCCTTTAGAGTGAAGACTTAAAGGGAATAAACTGAGCAAGAGAGAGAAACAAGGAGATGAAAAGTAGCTTAGGATGAATCTTACAGTACTCTAGCCAGGGCTGACACGTCCATTAAGTTACAGCCGCATCCTTAAAGTTAGGCGATTGCAACAGACATTATTGTATTTTGCAGTATTTGAGAGACAAGGAATAGACGATGCAAAGGCAAGTCATATGTTTGAATAACATGTGAAAGGCCCATTTGGCTGGGGCAGAGTGAGGGAGGGTAATGTGTGCTCAACTGTATCCCCTCAGATTTCGCGTTGAAAGCTTAACCTGTGGTACGTGAGAACATAGCTGTGTTAGGAGACAGCTAAGTCAAACGAGGACTTCAGAGTGGGCCCCAATGTTATCTGATCGACGTCCTTATTAAAACAGGAAAGACCATGGGAGGACGGAACGAGGAGGTGGCCATTTTTAAGCCAAGGAGAGAGACCTCAGGAGAAACCACACCTGGTGAAACTTTGGTCTTGGACTGTGAGAAAGTAAATTCCTGTTGTTTAAGTCACCCATTCTGTGGTGTGTTGTTATGGCAGCTCTAGCAAACTAGTACCGAAGGGAAGAGTAATGGATAAAGTCAGCAAAATGATTGGAGTTTGGGCAGAGGCAAAGGGGGAGAAAGTTGTGGGGCTTTACAGGTCGTTGTAAAGACTTAGGATTTTATTCTAGTGAAATGGGAAGACTTTGGAGGATTTGGAGCAGGTGAATATTATTATTTTTTTTCATTTATTTTTATTAGTTGGAAGCTAATTACTTTACAATATTGTAGTAGTTTTTGCCATACATTGACATGAATCAGCCATGGATTTACATGTGTTACCCATCCTGATCCCCCCTCCCACCTCCCTCCCCATCCGATCCCTCTGGGTCTTCCCAGTGCACCAGGCCCGAGCACTTGTCTCATGCATCCAACCTGGGCTGGTGACCTGTTTCACCCTTGATAGTATACTTGTTTCAATGCTATTCTCTCAGAACATCCCACCCTCGCCTTCTCCCACAGAGTCCCAAAGTCTGGAGCAGGTGAATATTATGATCTGACTTTTACTTTTGTGGAGATTGGGAATTGATAATCAGAGTAATACCGATCAGCTAGTTAACACTGTCAGTTGTGTAGAGGGTGAGAGGCAAAACAATCAACAACAGGGAGAGAGCATGGGACATGTTTCCTCCCTCCCATTAAATAGCTGAAAACACTAAAGATCCAAGGAGGATCCCCAAGTGACTTGCCCAAGTTGACGGAATAATTTAATAGTGGTCCTGGGAATAAGAATCAAGCATCCAGTTCTCTTTACTACTTGTGCTTGAAGGGAGATGCATTTGGCTTCTCCTGTAAGGAACAGAAGTTTGGTTGCCTAGTATTTGGGGGAGGCTGGGTGTATCCTTGTGAGCAGTTTTTAACACTTGAGTGAATTATAGTGGCCATGCTTTCAGCTACCTGCCCATGTCTCTATGACTCAAGGACACGTAGTCTAAGAGACTGGCAGGAACAAGTGGAAATTATTCATGGGCTCTAGTCACAGACTGTGTTTCCACAGATGTCCTTCATGGTAGATCATTTCATTGACAGAACAATTTTCAGCGATGATAATAGCAATGGCTGAACTCTAAACTGTCCTCCAACATGCCAGGAGCCTTACGCGCTAGGAATGGGACCTTTTGGTTCTAGGTTGATAAAGAATTTGTATGTATGTCTGTGTTTATACATATACACATTTATATTGTGTATACATCAATAGTATATTGTATACACATATATACAATATACTCATATGTTTGTATGTATGTGAAACACATGTATATATGCATATTTTGTTGTATTATATACTGTATCATATATATGTATTATATAATAGAAATATCAAATTTGAAGAGAATAAAATATTCTTAATAGTATAAATATGCTCAATTAAATCTGCAGGATGTTGCATAGAGATCTAGGTTTAAATCACGATTCTGTCTCTCAACTCACTAGATGGACTTGGGAAAGTTATTGAACCTTAGCAAGGCTCAATTTCCTCATCTGAAAAGCATAATAATGATGACTAAGTTTAGAAAAGATACTTGGTCTTAAAGCACTTAAGACAATGCCTGGGTCATAGTATGTGCTGAACTAGGGTAGCTTTTATTATTTTTTTTCATTCTGCTTGCTCAGATGGTAAAGAATCCGCCTGCAGTGCAGGAGACATGGGTTAGATCCCTGGGTCAGAAAAATCCCCTGGAGAAGGAAATGGCAACCCACTCCAGTATTCTTGCCTGGGAAATCCCATGGACAGAGGGGCCTGGTGAGCTATGGTCCATGGGGTTCCAAAGAGTCAGACGTGACTTAGTGATTAAATAACAACAACAGACTTTGGGTTTAATTTCCTCTTCTTTTTCTAGTTTCCTAAATTGGAAGCTAAGATCACTGATTTATCTTGCTTCTTTTCTAATGGAAACATTTCATGCTATAAACTTCTATTTAAGCACTGTTTTTGTTGCATTCCACAGATTTTGGTATATTGTGTTTTTATTTTCATTTAGATAAAGACATTTAAAAATATCTTTTGTGATTTCCTTTTTGATGCATAGGTCAATTTCAAACTATTTGAAGAGTTTTTTTTAGGTATATTTCTGTTATCAAATTCTGGTTTAATTATCTTATGATCAGAAAACATACTTTATAATCAGAGAACATAATATCAATCCCATTCAATTTATTGAGAGTTGTTTCATAGCTCAAAATAATGTCTGTTTTATTTTATTGAATGCATCTAGGTATCTTACTTCACCTGCAAGGAGAACAGAACCTTGGATTTTGCCCTATTTGAAGGGAAGGTCTGTGTGAGTGTGTCTGTATGCATGTGCACATATACATGTGTACATGCCTGTGTGTACATGTGTGTTAGACTGAGGAAGAAGCAAATTAAGTGCCCAAAACTATCCAGGAATATTCACCAACATATAACTAAAAGTTCTGTGGATATGTCTCACAGGAAGTCCTAACAAATTCAAAGATTGATATCAGATCTTTTCTGAGTGAACAGAGGAAGAAACGGGGGTGTGATGTCTGATACATACAAAGGCGTCAGGCCCAAGAAAAAGAGAAGTGGAAAAGCTTTGTGACTTTATCAAAGTTTCCATCCTAACTAAAACTGACCAAAGATAGAAAAGGAAACTGAAGCATTTGTATCATACTTGATTATGAATGTATGTTTATTCCCTTTTACAAAAATGTGACTCTTCTTTTTGCATATACATGTGTATATTCTTTTTCAGATTCTTTTCCCATTTTATATTGTTACATAATATTGAGCAAAGTTCCCTGTGCTATACAGTAGGGCCTTGGTGGCTATCCATTTTAAATATAGCAGTGTGCACATATCAGTTCCAAACTCCCTAACTATCCCTTTCCCCCATCTTTCCCTGCTGGTAACCGTTAATTGCATTCTCTTAAGTCTGTGAGGCTGTTTCTGTTTTGTAGATAAGTTCATTTGTAACATTTTTTTTCAAGATTCTGCACATAAGAGATATGATATTTCTTTCTCTGTTAAAAAAAAAAAAAAAAAAGACCTCTCACAAGGCAGTTTCATTCTCAGGTGATTTGTATATTTGTGTTAACGAATAGCTTTTCAGTGGCAGAAATCTGGAATTGGCATAGGGCAGGTCTCTTCTAAGAGAATTCTACAGAAGAAGGGACTCAGCTAAGCAGTCTGTTAGACTATCATGTCTTTTAGGGAAGGGATGATGTCTTATGTATTCAGTTAATCCCCGACTCCCATGCCTGCACACAGTAGGCATTCAGGAAATATCTATTGAATGAAAACCTGAAGTTTGAAGAATAAGAACATTTAATGAACAAGTGAATATGAAACTGCTATATCTTAAACCCCATTTTATAGATTTCACAGTGTGTATTGAACTACTAGAGACTCTTAGAGTACCTACAGCAAGAAAAACTATTTATTTTGTGAAAAAACTTTTTTTGCCAGTATCTTTGACCATGGAACTCTTTGTAGGAGCCACCTATTACCATTCGCAGAAATTCTATCATAACTCAATGTCTTTGAGGTAGCAAAGCTGATGACAAAATGAGAATTTGAGCAGATGGTTGTGACATCACGTCCCACCCTGGCTAAACTGACTCCACACCACAAAGACCTTTTCAGTGTTCAAGTTAAACTGGCTTCTTGTATGAGCTGGACTTGGTGGGTCACACACAGAAAGCAGTTTTAATTTTGCTTCTGCCCCTTCGAAGCTGCTGTTTTGACTGTTCACTCTGAACCCCTAGATTCCACTAACCAGTACAACTCTGGGTAGCTGTCCATTGGCGTCTCTGACTCCCAACAGGTAGTAAGTGATGGTAAAATGTCTAGTGTAGTAGAAAGTCCAATCCAGGTACATGTTAGCTCTGTTTTCTCTTATAGCTATTACCATCAGGCTGGAGATCCAGGAAGAGGAGAAGGGGCGGGTGGGTCCGTTCTCTTTCCCCTCTCACTATTTTCTCCCCCTTTTCTAGCTGTACTTTCTGACCATCCAGCAATAGGGGAGGCGGGGGGAAAGCAAGGCTCAGGGGGAAAGGTGGAATGAGCTTGACCGGCCACCATAATCTGCCACTGTGATCCTCTATATGTAGTAGAGTCCCAATTGACTTTTCCCTCAGGGGGCACTTTGGTGAGTTGTTGTGAAGATATCTCCTTTTGCCTGTGTTACAGGGCATGCTTCAGGAACTGTCCTGACGCTAGTTATGTCTTCTCAGGCCACTGATGATTTCTTCATTCTCTTGGCTTCTAGTGGTACATCCTTCCTAATGAGGTCATGTCAGTCATCCAGGCAATCTCTTCCAAGATGACCCACTCTGCTTTTTCTTGAGTAGATCCTTAGTTGCCCCACCAAATTCTGGAAATGCTGCTTATTCCCCATGTCCTGAATACCAGAAAAGGCTAGTTCAGGCCACAGTCCCCTGTATTTTTAAGTGTGGTAAAATGTCTAGTGTAGGCATTTTATGCCTACTAGACTTGACTGAAATGTCTAGTTCAGGCATCAGTCCCTATGACTCTTAAAGACTGGAAGACATGTAGCAAGCTCTGCATGGCTCCATTGATATGCCTCTCTTTTGGTGTGTGTTAAAGAAGAAGCACTTCTCTCTGGAGCGGAGGGTGAGGATGGGAACACTTGCTGAAGTGATAACATCGCCCAAAGAAATCCTTATGCCAACTTCTTTAAAGTCACTCTCTATAGGCTGGAAGTTGCCAGTGTGATTACCTGGGTAGAACCACTTCCATAACCTCTTATGGGGTCCCTGAAGCTACCATCTAGTTACAGAATGTGGGCTTTTTGGCATAAACTATATTGGGCCTGTTCTGAGATGTCTAGAAAAGAGGAACTTCCCATTGCACATGACTTAATGTATTTAATCCACACTAATACCTTTTTTGAGAAATATAGCAAGAGAAACCAAAGCTGAAAAAAAACTAGCCAGAGATCTAACCACTGACAACTAATCATGTTTTTTTTATAATGCGTAAAACCTACAAAATAAGGAAGAAAAAAATGGAAAATACGAGTTTTATGTACCAATTATTAGCTTCATATGGTGAGTTTTATAGGTATTAGGATACGATAGAGATTGAATTTCATTTGTGAAAGACTCAGTTTTCTCTGTCCCCTAGTTCATGGCCATCAGACAACAAATTAATTTCCCCTATAAATACTTATTTATGCTTAGGCTTGCACTTGTCCTTTGGTTTTTGTGATGTTTGACCTTTATAACAATAGAACAGCCTTGTTTGCCCAGAGATCTCCTGTTGTCAGCACTGGTTCTTAATGAGCTCAAAGACATTAAGGCCACCAGCAATGAAGCTAGAGTTAGGAGTCCCAGCTAAAAGCAGAAAAAGAAGTTCATAGTGAATGTTAAGTCTGACTGATGTTCAGGAATTAACTGTACATTTTATCAAGTTAAAACTCACACACCTTTCTGAAATTCTTCCACTTTTTAAAAATAACATGCTAACACAATGCCTCTCAATTGGAATTGCATACTAGAATCACCTGGGAGTAATTAAAAATTCTAGTACTCAGACTGCAGCCCTCTGTAATTAAATCAGAACCTTCATGTGGGGACCCAGATATCAGTGTTTTTAAAATTTCTTGGTATTCTAATGTGCAGCCAAGTTTGAACAACACTGCTAATACCTTCTGTCTGTTGTGTAGCTTCTATTCATTCCTAGCAGAGCACATAATTAAAATTCTTATGAAACTCTATTCCACCTTTAGGTAGAAGAGATGGGGAATGTATAGCTTAGTCTGTGGTAAGTTCAGTTTGTCTGTTCAATGCCTCTTTAAATGTTGATTAGACTCCATCATTTAAAATCAAGTTCTAATGACAAAATTTTTTATTGTTTAGTTTCCCTTGAAAACACAGTTGTTCAAGCCACAGTGGCCTGCTTCTCCCCATGACAAGCAGCTGGCGCTGGGTTGCAGCAGATGGCTTTAGAGGGGGCCCGTACTTCCCCCTTTGCCCACAAGCCTCACTCACTGGCATCTCTTGCCTGGCCCTTATAGGCCCCTATAGGTAGAGTTCTGGATGCCTGCCATTGTCCAAGTTTGGAGAAGTCTTTCAAATCTTAGCCTCTTCTGTGTTAAAACACAGGCAACTCCAACTTACTCCAAAGAGTCCTCTTTGATCTAAATGGCTCAAACAGTCCCTTAACCCCTGGATTGTTTAAAAGGTTATGTGTTTTCTCTATTCCATTCTCTGCCAGCTCATTTTGTACCCACCCTCCCCCCGCCCCATGAGAGAATTTGTTCTGTTCTTTTGCTTTAAAAAGGAAAACAAAGTGTGACTACACATCTATTCTCCAAAGGCCATAGCTTCTCAAGGCTGAGAGCCAGATGCCTGATTTGTTTTCCATCCAGAGCTGTACATACAGAGAAAGTCGGCAGCGCAAGGCCATTCTGCTTTTGACCTTCCTAGGGCTGAATGCATGGCTGGTCAACAGAGGAGCTGAAAATAGAACCCAGGACTTTCAAATCATTGTTCTGCTCACTGGGCTGTGCTTCCTCCCATAAGTGCTTGGTAAAACAATGTCCTGTTTTGCAAAAGTAGGAATCATAATATACGTATGAGAAGTTGGGCACAGAAGAACTGCAGGCCTCCCCCTCAGGAAGGACGGCACTGTAACATAGAGGAGCGTGAATTCATTTCTAGCCCTGAAGCACAGAGGTTGGACACACTCAACAATGTGTGTTGAGTCATCATCTGTGTAACGTGTGATGTTTTGAACAAGAAGCTTTCACTGAATGCCAGGATGTATTTGCCTGACAACCCACAGAAAGGAAATTTAAAATATTAGAAAGGTTGTCATGAAAATGACAAGATCTGTGTATAGAGATGGTCGGGGACCTGGAATCTGGGAGTGGCTTTTCAAGATAGGGTGGCAAGTGTTGTGGGGAGGGACCAGAGGTTTGGTAATGCTGTGGTTCTCAGCTCAGGGTATGTGTGTGGCCCAGAGAAAGCAGAGAAAGCAGTTCTGAACAATAGAAGGATTAGGAGTAGCTGACACTTGCCCAGGCTCCAGGGAAGAACTGGGAACTGTCTCTGTTGTGTATAGAGAGCTTACTTCTCTTTTAGGGAGACTGCACTGGTTTTCAGTGAGCTTTCTGAGGGCTTCCCACATCATGCTAGTGGTGAAGAATCCCCCTGCCAGTACAGGAGATATAAGAGACGTGGGTTTAGTCTTTGGGTCAGGAAGATCCCCTGGAGAAGGGAATGCAACGCACTTCGGTATTCTTGCCTGGAAAATCCCATGGACAGAGGAGCCTGGAGGACTCAGTTCATAGGGTTGCAAAGACTCAGACACGACTGAGCACACACTGCTACTGAGAGGGCAGGGGCCATCTGCCTCAGGGCCACCGCACCCATGCCTGGCGCACGCAGGGGGACGAAGGCAGAGCTCAGAACCACTTTCTGAGTCTGGGTCCCAGCTTGACAACCTTCCATCCTCGAGACTTTGGACAAGTGTGTTTTTTATCTCTGTGTTTCAATTTTCTCATTTGCAAAACAGACATAGTGGTAATGGTTCTCACCTCAAATGGTCATTGTGAAAATTGAGTTACTACACATTAAGTCACTTCTGTCGTGTCTGACTCTTTTTGACCCTATTGACGGTAGCCCACCAGGCTCCTCTGTCCATGGGATTCTCCAGGCATGAATACTGGAGTGGGTTGCCATGCCCTCCTCCAGGGATTTTCCCTACCCACGGATGGAACCTGGGTCTCCTCCATGGCAGGTGGATTTTTCACCGCTGAGCCACCAGGGAAGCCCTCTTAGAATGGGGTGTGTGTGTGTCAGTTGCTCAGTCATGTCCAAGTCTTTGTGACCCCATGGACTGTAGCCTGCCAGGCTCCTCTGCCCATGGAATTCTCCAGGCAAGAATACTGGAGTGGGTTGCCATCTTACACTTTGGTACATAGTAAACATTCACTAAGTGTTAGTTATTAGAGGCCATCAATACGTTAGTAATGAAGGATAAATAGTAAACGATATAGAAGAGTTAGACCAGGCCAAGTGACTTGAGAAGCACTTTTCGTGGATTACCTTATTTAATTTTCTTTTTTTTTTTTTTTTAATTTACTTATTTATTTATTTTTTTCAGTGGGTTTTGTCATACATTGACATGAATCAGCAATAGATTTACATGTATTCCCCATCCTGATCCCCCCTCCTACCTCCCTCTCCACCCGATTCCTCTGGGTCTTCCCAGTGCACCAGGCTCGAGCACTTGTCTCATGCATCCCACCTGGGCTGGTGACCTGTTTCACCATAGATAATATACATGCTGTTCTTTCGAAACATCCCACCCTCACCTTCTCCCACAGAGTTCAAAAGACTGTTCTGTACTTCTGTGTCTCTTTTTCTGTTTTGCATATAGGGTTGTCATTACCATCTTTCTAAATTCCATATATATGTGTTAGTATGCTGTAATGTTCTTTATCTTTCTGGCTTACTTCACTCTGTATAATGGGCTCCAGTTTCATCCATCTCATTAGACCTGGTTCAAATGAATTCTTTTTAACGGCTGAGTAATATTCCATGGTGTATATGTACCACAGCTTCCTTATCCATTCCTCTGCTGATGGGCATCTGGGTTGCTTCCATGTCCTGGCTATTATAAACAGTGCTGCGATGAACATTGGGGTGCACATGTCTCTTTCAGATCTGGTTTCCTCAGTGTGTATGCCCAGAAGTGGGATTGCTGGGTCATATGGCAGTTCTATTTCCATTTTTTTAAGGAATCTCCACACTGTTCTCCATAGCGGCTGTACTAGTTTGCATTCCCACCAACAGTGTAAGAGGGTTCCCTTTTCTCCACACCCTCTCCAGCATTTATTGCTTGTAGACTTTTGGATAGCAGCCATCCTGACTGGCGTGTAATGGTACCTCATTGTGGTTTTGATTTGCATTTCTCTGATAATGAGTGATGTTGAGCATCTTTTCATGTGTTTGTTAGCCATCTGTATGTCTTCTTTGGAGAAATGTCTGTTTAGTTCTTTGCCCCATTTTTTGATTGGGTCATTTATTTTTCTGGAATTGAGCTGCAGGAGTTGCTTGTATATTTTTGAGATTAATCCTTTGTCTGTTTCTTCATTTGCTATTATTTTCTCCCAATCTGAGGGCTGTCTTTTCACCTTACTTATAGTTTCCTTTGTTGTGCAAAAGCTTTTAAGTTTCATTAGGTCCCATTTGTTTAGTTTTGCTTTTATTTCCAATATTCTGGGAGGTGGGTCATAGAGGATCTTGCTGTGATTTATGTCGGAGAGTGTTTTGCCTATATTCTCCTCTAGGAGTTTTATAGTTTCTGGTCTTACATTTAGATCTTTAATCCATTTTGAGTTTATTTTTGTGTATGGTGTTAGAAAGTGTTCTAGTTTCATTCTTTTACAAGTGGTTGACCAGCTTTCCCAGCACCACTTGTTAAAGAGGTTGTCTTTTTTCCATTGTATATCCTTGCCTCCTTTGTCAAAGATAAGGTGTCCATAGGTTCGTGGATTTATCTCTGGGCTTTCTATTCTGTTCCATTGATCTACATTTCTGTCTTTGTGCCAGTACCATACTGTCTTGATGACTGTGGCTTTGTAGTAGAGTCTGAAGTCAGGCAGGTTGATTCCTCCAGTTCCATTCTTCCTTCTCAAGATTACTTTGGCTATTCGAGGTTTTTTGTATTTCCATACAAATTGTGAAATTATTTGTTCTAGTTCTGTGAAAAATACCGTTGGTAGCTTGATAGGGATTGCATTGAATCTATAGATTGCTTTGGGTAGAATAGCCATTTTGACAATATTGATTCTTCCAATCCATGAACAGGGTATGTTTCTCCATCTGTTTGTGTCCTCTTTACCTTATTTAATTTTAAAAACAAGTGCACAGAACACTACTCCTATTGCTCCACGTTACAGATGAAGCACAGAGTGGTTAAGTCACTTACGGTCACACAGCTGGTGACAGGAGAAGGAGTTGAAACAATGTGGACTAATACCACATCTTTCACCACTCTTCTGCCAATTAAGTATTTCCTAGGAGAAATTCTAAGGTAATAGCTGCTTTATGATGGTCTTTTGAGGCTTAAATATAACTTATTGACACTTTAATAGTAGTAAAAATATGTACACATATGTAAGATGATGGTGATGACTAATAAACACACAAGAAATCTGCCCTTATTAGCCTTGCTTTGCATATCAAAGGGTGTTAACAATAATGATTGGCTTTGGGAACCAAAAAACAAGTAAAACCAGTCATTTTGACACACCAAAATGCCATTTTATATGCGGGTGTCACCTACTCAAGATAACAGCCATTGAATAAATTAACAGTTCTTGTTGAGAACTGAAGTGCCATGATCCTTTCCTTGTTTTTTTGCTAAAATATACTTAGTTATGATACAATTTACTTATTTACCTGCTTTATCTCTGAATAGTTTCCCCAGCCATAAATATGAGGAGAGATGATGAAATTTTTTTCATTGCAGGAATTATTTGGAGTGTTGTGGTATCATGGAAAGCAAACTAAACTTGAGGATGGGAGATGAGGTTTCTGGCTCTGGCTTCATCATCATTTAATTCCCTCGAGAACCTGAAGCAAATCTCTTAGCTTTCCTGGGCCTCAGATTTCTCTGTTGGAAAACAGAACTTTGGATGCCACTAGTACCAAATTCCTAGTACCTTTAGAAATCTTTGATTTCTCTCCTGGAAATTTTTAGTGTAGAGCATACCTTTTCCTGGGCTTCCCCAGTGGCTCAGACAGTAAAGGATTTGCCTGCAATGCAGAAGACCTGGGTTCAATCCTTGGGTCGGGAAGATCCCCTGGGGAAGTGAATGGCTCCTCACTCCAATGTTCTTGCCTGGAGAATCCCATGGACAGAGGAGCCTGACGGGCTGCAGTCCCTGGGTTCGCAAAGAGTCAGACACGAGTGAACAACCAGTGCTTCACTTCAGTTTCTTCTATCCCCACTCCCATGTATATATTTCATTATTTTTGAAATCAGGTTATTTCACAAATAAAACATACATTAAATTTAATCTTTACCTTCTGCTTCTTCTTCCCCTAAAATATTAGCATTAAATCAATAGTATGTCTTAGAATTAAGGCAAAGAAGTAAATCATCTACCACCATAAATAATAGCTGAAGCTGTTCCAGAGGCTTGGTTGATGTGTGAATGAACTTGTGTCCTAAAAATTAGAGAGAGAAAGAGCACTTAACACATTCCTACTGCTTAATTTCTTCAGAGTTCAGGCCCTGTTCCAAGGAATGAATTATATTTTCTCTGCAGCAGCCAAGATCCAGGGGTTTCCTTTGCCTGTATCAACAGCACCCTATCACAGACAAATACTTGTAAAAACTAAAATGTCTCAGTACATCGACAATAAAATGTCATCTGTATGTCCCTGTGACTGATCTGTACAAAGTCAAGTCATTTCTTTGAAGTCAGCTGAGAATATAGGGGTCCTTCTTTCCTCCAGACACATGGAAGTGGGGGAACAGCTGTTCTTTGTTTCAGGAAAGGACAGGGCGAAGGTTAGTTCATGGGTAGAGTTTCCTGTTTGTAATGTCTGAATCCAAGGGAGGTGCCAAGAATTTTGAAGGATTTATTCAAGGGAAGATAGTTTCTTGTTGGGGCAGAATTGCAATGAAAGTACAATTTCCTCCCCAGTTGATGCCTTGGTCCTTCAGAAGTATGTAAGATTAATCATACAGTTGTCTTGCTGTTGGCCATTTGATGGTTGTCCTTTGTCTACCAGGGAATGTCCAAACACTTTAACCCTCTCCAAACTCCACCAAGAATTATTTGCAATTCTGTGAACTCTTCTTGCTTCTCTGTGCTTGGAATGGCTTTTCTACAGCCTCACCTGGACAACTCACCTGTTAAGATTCAGCACAGCTTTCATCTTTCCTTAGTAGCCTTTTGGTAATTATCAGTTAGTATTTGAGCCTTTTCTTTGTGGTCTCCACGCATCCCATGCTCTCCTCTGTCTAGAGTGTTCTCCAACCTGCCTGCAGAATGGAATCACCTGGAAATTTATCAAAACACAACAATACCCAGACCCTACTGAGGGACTTTGATTCCACTGGTCTAGGTTGGAGTCAAACTGAAACCAGGCAATTCTAATGTGCAGCCAGTGTTGAGAACCACTGATTTATTGTAGACCTTATGACATATTATATTAAAAGCTTTGTGTTTATCTTCCCCCAGATTAAGTTTCTTGAGAACTCAAATTATTTTATATTGATATGCATGTCTTCTGATATTTAAAAATGCCAAGTACTAGGAGGTGCCCAATAAGTCATTTGTGAAGAATGAATGAATGATTAGTATATACATATCCCAACCTCCCTTTTGCTTGTGTTTAGAAGCTCATTTATGTGCAGTGCAGTTGCTCAGGGTAAGAAAACTGTGGAAAATAGAATTGATATGGATCCCAGGTGTTCGGGGACAAAAGATACATTCTAAGAGAGGTGTCTGAGGAAACACAATAAGCCCTGGAAAAAAACCTGGGAAATTTTGAATTAATTGATAGCAGGTGCTAAAATAACAGAACCAACCATGCAATCTGACCTGAATAGAATTTGGGAACAGAGACTAATGCAAGAGATTCTGGGCTGGAAATCAGAAGGGAACAACCAACTTAAAATGTAGGAGACTGAGAAGCAGTTTAATTCTGCCTACACAGGATAGAAATAGAAGACACATGGACTCTCTCCAGAAGAGACTTAGCTTTCCCTTAAGCCCCAGGGTCCAGAGGCTATAAGTTAAGGAATCCTAGTAGCTTGAAGGAGAACCTGCACAATAAGATGCTTGAGCATCCCTGGACACTGCTGTACCCTAAGCATGCTGTCAATCTTTGTTTTGTGGCTCATAGTATGTGCTCAGTGCTTTATGTATTTTCCCACATAATATGCAGGATTAGGCTTATGAAGGAGCCTTTATCTTATCAAATTTTATAGATGAGGACACTGAAGTTTAGGAGAATTAAGTCCCAAGCCACCTGTACTACAACGGGTAGATGTCACCTCTTACATGGCCAGTGAGCCTTTGATCAGATGATTCTCTGTGGAGGGGAGTTACTGGAGAATATGGAAGGATGAACAAGAGCTCCAGGGTCTCAATCCAAGAAAAGAGGTTTATCCTTCAAGTCCTGCCAGTGGACCAGGAGACGGCAGGTGAAGGAACTTTTTGTGGATGGTTGGTGTGAGTGTTTTGATTTTAAAGAAACTCCTATTTGTGTGTGCCCGGCACCGTGAAGTAGCCTTGGACAGTGAGAACACAATGCTGTCTACTTCTGGACTCGTAGTGAATGTATTTGTAGAAAGCATGTGCCCTTTTTCAGAAGAGGGAAGATGAATGAGAACACTTAGAATCTTTCAGTGATTCTACAAGATGGAAGAATGTTTGGGTATACAGTTTGGACTGTTTTAAAGGATGACCTATGAACTCATTACTTTCATAACATGGGATTTGGTTTTACTTTCTATAATATGTCATCAAAATTTTAGTCTTGTAATATTTGGTTTCTCATTTTAAACGGAATTTCCTTTCCCACATCTCCCTTTTGACTATTGACAGTCTATGTTTCAGGAAGCTTCTTCTCTTTCATCTTAATAAACTTTTAGGTTCCAAAACAAAGTCTGATCTTAACTATTAGTTTAACCAATCAGTTTAGTCTGTCTACATAATGGTGCAATGAAGATGCTTGCAGATATTGATTCCCTAAAGTCAACTTCCCTTACCAGTCAGCTGTGATGACTAGTTCGTCTGGAATAGTTCCTGCAGTTCCAGCCTCTGTGCCAAGCACGTTGCAGCTGCTGGCCTTCCCCCCAGCCCTGTACACAATTCCCGTCTGTGGAAACTATAATCACCTGCTGGAAGAGATACTTGCTTGTACACACGCCAGGAGGAGGCTGGAGTTGGGACATTTCTTTGGCTTACTGGGAAATAACCTGGACTTTAGACTTAGCTGAACCTAGGTTCAGATCCTGACCTTGCTGTTTGTAAGCACTTCCAGGGCTAAGGGAGGCTCAACAAATGTTGCTTTCCTCCTTTGTCTGCCTTTGAGAAATAGTGCAACCTTCTTTCCAGTGGATCATTTCTGTGATCCAACCACATGGACATTCCGTCCAGCACATCCACACCAAGAGCACATGGTTATGAATTGTGCTGTCTGTTGCCTTTGGTTCTTTTTCACAAAGCCTGCATTTCAGAAACAGCTCGTGAACAGTCTGTATTTCACAGTGATTTTTTGTCTCACCTTTCTCTAGATGTGGATGTTCTATGACTCCTGGCTTCCTGACATGTGAAAAAATATATTCCTTCTCTCTCAGTCTGTGTTTCCTGATAACAAGTTCAGACGAGCCTTTTCTAAATAATAAAAGAGAAGGTGGCTGCCACAGGGCTTTTATCACTGACCTTATTTCAGAATTCGGTTGGGTAACTCTTACCTCACTTTCCAGAGAGAGGCAGTGTGTGTCGTGAGAGTGTGTGTGTGTGTGTGTGTTAGTCACTCAGTCATGTCCGACACTTTGCAACCCCATGGACTGTAGCCTGCCAGGCTCCTCTGTCCATGGAATTCTCCAGACAAGAATACAAGAGTGGGTTGCCATTTCCTTCTCCAGGGGATCTTCCTGACCCAGGGATTGAACCTGGGCCTTCTGCATTGCAGGAAGGTTCTTTACCATTTGAGCCCCCAGGGAAGGTGAGAATCTCTCTAGAGGCAGTCAAAACAAATTGCAGTCCCTAAGCTTGGCATGTTCCCCTGGCCCTCTGTGGTCCTGCGTTTCCTCCTCTTTGTGAAAGGCAGATAGTGCTATGTGACATCCAAGGTCCCTTCCTCCTCTAAACCTTCCAGCCTCTAACCCGAGGCTACTTCTTGCTGATTTATAAGAAAATATATTGACTTGCTTGAAGATATTAAATGGCAAATATTTAAGAAAACTGGTCCTTCTCCACTTTTTTATGTCTAGGTTATAAAATGATGATAATGATTACTTTTTCATTACTCACCTAATCCCATAAAACACCTCTCACTATATAAATGTACATAGCCTTTTTTCAACAACTATTGCTCACTTTGTTGAAGGGAATCAGGTCCTTGCTCAACGCCAGTAAGAGAGCGCCAGCTTTCTGCTAGTAGACTTTACATTCCTCTCTGGGCAAAAGGTTTACCGTGGCTGAGACCAATACAGCATCACCAGTGGTCTTCTCCTAAAGGAGAGTTACCAACTGCTCATTAATTGCTCCAAATGCTGGTAACGTGTGCCATGAGGGTGAGGAGACTAGAAGGAACATTTACTAGAAAGAAAAATTTAGATATAATAGGTTCTTCCTCCTGGGTCTCTCTCTACTGCTTACTGTTAAACTGAAACCTTTTACATTGAAATCTTGTTTTCCTTTTTTATACTCATGACCACGTTTCAAAGCAAGTCTTATACCTCTTTTATAGCTGAGAACATGGAGGCTCAGAGATGTTAATGAATATCCCAAGCTCACCCAGGTCTCTGGCTATAAAACCTGTGTTTATTTAATGTCATTAACATGACCCCTGCCAGGAATTCGTAAGTGTGTCTAAAATGGATTAAAAAAAAAATGGGATGTTTAGGATATGGAGAAACCCTGAAATGATCACATCACTAAGGCAAGCCTGCCATAATGTTGTTTTCCACATTTGTAAAGTTTCAAGGAGGTACCCTGTGAACTGGAAGCAAATACTGAGATATTTCACACCCCTATATCAAGAGGGTTTTGAATCCTTTTCCCTAGTAGATTCACAGAAATCAGGCATTATTTGAGATGTAATAGTAATGGATGCCATTGATTGAACTCATTATGCTCCCAGCTCTGTGCTAACCACTTGATAAGCATCATCTCATTTACACAGACATTGTTCCATGAGGTGGTTACCACTGTCTTATGCAGACATGGGCACTGAGACTTATATAGAAGTGTCACTTACCCAAGTGTCATGGATTGAAAGATTGGGAATCCAGGTAATATCTGAATGTAAAGCAAATTGCTTCTATTGATTACTCAATAATGCCTCGGCACTGCAGGGAGGAATGGGACAAGGGAACCCCGTTCTCTCTCCCCACTGGATCTGCACTTCCATATGGTAACTTGAAAGCCTGCATAAATCAGTATTGTGACTAATGTCCACACCTGGCAATAGCAATTATAATGACAGCCAGCCCTGTAAGTTCTCACCCTACTTTCATTCATTAAAAATAGAAATTAAAGGGGAGGAAGGCAGAAGGGAAAACCCCTGTCCCAAATGGTCATTTGAGCAATAGAACAATCTCTGTAATTATTTAAAGGGAAAAAAACCTGATTATTTATCAGAAATAGAACTATGAAAAGGCCGCCTCCAGAAGCACCTCTGTTGCAGCATTTCCCAGAAAGATTACTTATTGTTTAGTTTAATAGTTTCAAAAATATCAAGGAATAACAAGATCTGCCAAACTAGATTGACTAGAAGATAAAAGATTCCCAATAATGGAATGCTTTCAGTTGATTACACCATAGTCAAGCCAAAGCTAGCAAGTCATCATTAAGAAAGAGTATGTAAATTCTGACCTTGGGTTTTGCAGTCACAACACTTACACAATCATAGCTTCATCCAAGTTTGTCACAGGATGCTAGACTTTTCATATCATGACTTTCACTTCTCAGCTGAAATCTGTTTATGACAGCAGTCCTTTTCCTGGGAATTGAATAAGATTAAAATATATAGTGACCTGATAATTGTGGATTAAAGAAATGAGGTCAGAGATAGGAGATGGATCAGGGTTGGTAAACAACTGTGGCCACTTGTGTTGCAACTGTGGAGGATGAAAGGCGGCCAGTGCACTCTCTGGAGTCCTGTAGACTAGACTGGCTTTCAGGCATCTGCAAAGCCTTTCTCCTCTGATCTCCAGCACTCACATGACTTTCTCAAAATGGCAGAAACAAGAACTTCTTTGTTTGTATCCAGTCTAGAAACATCATCATCCCGAACTTCTAACTCAGGTTTGATGTCTATCGGCATTTTAAAAGGTGTTCAGTTCAGTTTAGTTCAGTTGCTCAGTCGTGCCCAACTCTTTGCGACCCCATGAACTGCAGCGCACCAGGCCTCCCTGTCCATCACCAACTCCCAGAGTCTACCCAAACCCATGTCCATCAAGTCGGTGATGCCATCCAACCATCTCATCCCCTGTTGTCCCCTTCTCCTCCTGCCCTAAATCTTTCCCAGCATCAGGGTCTTTTCAAATGAGTCAGCTCTTCTCAGCAGGTGGCCAAAGTATTGGAGTTTCAGCTTCAACATCAGTCCTTCCGATGAACACCCAGGACTGATCTCCTTTAGAATGGACTGGTTGGATCTCCTTGCAGTCCAAGGGACTCTCAAGAGTCTTCTTCAACACCACAGTTCACAAGCATCAATTCTTCGGCTCTCAGCTTTCTTATATAGTCCAACTCTCACATCCATACATGACCACTGGAAAAACCATAGCCTTGGACTAGACGGACCTTTGTTGGCAAAGTGCTATTTCTGCTTTTTAATATGCTGTCTAGATTGGTCATAACTTTACTTCTAAGGAGTAAGCGTCTTTTAATTTCATGGCTGCAGTCACCATCTGCAGTGATTTTGGAGCCCAAAAAAGTAGTCAGCCACTGTTTCCACTGTTTCCCCATCTATCTCCCATGAAGTGATGGGACCAGATGCCATGATCTTAGTTTTCTGAAGGTTGAGTTTTAAGCCAGCTCTTTCACTCTCCTCTTTCACTTTCATCAAGAGGCTCTTTAGTCCCTTTTCACTTTCTGCCATAAGGGTGGTGTCATCTGCATATCTGAGGTTATTGATTTAAAAGGTGACAGGAAAACAAATACGTTTCTTTCTCAAATATTTATTGAGTACCTACAAATACACTGGGCACTGTGGAGCATGTGGTATATAGATGCAGAAGCCGGACAAAGCTACTGAAAAACAAACAGCACTGCAAAATGGTTCATGCTCAGTACCAAGGGAGGCCTGGGCCGGAGTGTAAACACAGGAAACAGCCACTGTGGGCAGACACCTGATGCTCTCCAAGAATTAGAGACCAGATGCACTCAGAGAAGTGAAAACTTCCTTGAAATTAGAATGTGCCAGACAGTATTCTTTTTCTGAAATGACCTATTTATTAAATTATGATTTAGACATAAAAGAACCTCGAAAGAAGTCTTTCAGACTTCTTGAAAGAAAGAAATTCATCCACCTGATCCCACAACAGTAGCACTGTGAAAGGACTTAAAAGAAACATTAGTGCAAAGATATTTTCTGGTTTTAATTCACTTCTTATCCAAGACACATACAGCATAGGTGTCATTTTTAGTAGAAGAAAACATCCACTTAGTGCTTCTACACAGAACAGGAAAGTGAGGCTCAGAGGCACCACATCTGGTGGACCAGGAATAGAGTAGCAAAATTCAGGTATTCCAGGTCTGTATTGCCTCCTTAGTCTTATTATGACTCTGAACTTGGTTAGTCCTGCACAAAAGGTATGGGATTCTCAAAGAAAAGATAAATAAATGTTAATTATAATAGTAAAACAACTGAATCTCTGATTGACTGCTATCCAGAACAAAAATAAACAAGGCAGAAAAAATAATATGTCCTGTAACTTTCTGAAAGGCATCAGGAATTTAGAGCAAGCTTTCTATTTGCATTTGCAGAACAGGGCATGAAAATATTGATTACTGTGAAGCAGAGAATTGCCTGCCTGCCTTCAATAAAACACATTCTGCAAGTCTGATATTCTTGGAACATAGCGTTACACCTTGGAATTTCCCTAAATCTGAAAAGAGTGGTTTCTTTCTGTTCTAAATAGCACATTCTTGTTGTTGTTGTTCAGTTGCTCAGTTGTGTTCAACTCTTTGTGACTCTATGGACTGCAGCAGGCCAGGTTTCCCTGTCCTTCACCATCTCCTGGGGTTTGCACAAACTCACGTCCTTTGAGTTCGTGATACCATCCAACCATCTCATCCTCTGTTATCCCCTTCTCCTCTTGCCTTCAATCTTTCCCAGCATCAGGATCTTTTCCAGTGAATTGGTTCTTTGCATTAGATGGCCAAAGTATTGGAGCTTCAACTTCAGCATTCCTTCCAAAGAATATTCAGGGTTGATTTCCTTTATGATTAACTGGTTTGATCTCCTTGCAGTCTAAGGCACTCTCAAGAGTTTTCTCCAACACCAGAGTTGGAAAGCATCAATTCTTCAGCATTCAACCTTCTTTATTGCTCAAGTCTCATATCCGTGCATGACTACTGGAAAAACCGTACCTTTCACTATACTCACACAATTATTGGCAAAGTATTGTCTCTGCTTTTTAATATGCTGTCTAGGTTGGTCATAACTTTCCTTCCAAGGAGTAAGCATCTTTTAATTTCATGGCTGCAGTCACCATCTACAGTGATTTGGGAGCCCAAGAAAATAAAGCCTGTCATGGTTTCCATTGTTTCCCCATCTATTTGCCATGAAGTGATGGGACCAGATCTCATGATCTTAGTTGTTTGAATGTTGAGTTTTAAGCCAGCTTTTTTTCACTCTCCTCTTTCACTTTCATCAAGAAGCTCTTTGGTTCCTCTTCACTTTCTGCCATTAGGGTGGTGTCATCTGCATATCTGAGGTTCTTGATATTTCTCCTGGCAATCTTGATTCCAGCTTGAGCTTCATCCAGTCCAGCATTTTGCAAGATGTGCTCTGCATATGAATTAAATAAGAAGGGTGACAATATACACCTTGATGTACTCCTTTCCCAATTTTGAACCAGTCCATTGTCCCATGTCTGGTTCTAACTGTTGCTTCTTGCCCTTCAAGAAACCTATTAAAGACATATTCTAACTTCCTTAAAAGGATGGATCTATGTGTGTTAAGAATTTGATATCTTCATTTCCTCTGGATCCCAATTTTCTCTCCAAATGCACATCCTCACATGGTTTATATCATCACCTTCTTTGAAAAGACTACCATCTCTCTCCTGACCATCCACATAGGTCAGCTGCTTCATACATGAGATGTTTCTAACATCATTGGTAGAAACCAGTTGCATCATTAGAAGTTTAGATTGCCTTTCCTGCTAAAATGAATAACCCTTCAAGCATCTGAAGTAGTGTTCATATATGTCTATGAATTTTTTTTATCAGAAGAGGAAATCAAGAAGGGGAGTCCATGTCCCACCTCTTCCTTAAATGTGGCAGGTCTTTGTGACTGCCTTGATGATAGAGTGCCAAGGAGGAGATCTGGGTGACTTCTGAGTCTGAGTTGGAGAAGTCCATTGGCTCTGCCAGTGTCTCCTGGGACACTCACTGTGGGAGCTTTTGCCCCATGTAAGAAGTTCATCTCTCCTGTGTCCACCACGTGGAAAGATCATATGGAGATAAAGTAGCACCTTAGAGGCCTTCCAGCCTAGATGTCAAATGTGACTGATGAAGCTTTGGTGATAATTCCTGTTGTAGGCACTGTGACAGCCTCGTAAGATCCTGGGTGTGAACCACTCATCCAACCCCAGTCAAACCCAGGATTTGTGATCAAAATAAATGGTATTCTTGTTTTAAGCCATGGTTTGAAGTGTTTTGTGCATGATAGTAGATATTTAGAACAGATTGTGAGAACTGAAAGTTGGGTTCTGGTGTAATGAAGCCTAAAACATGGGACCCTGACTCTGGGACAGAGTGGTGGGGAGAAGTTGGGAGGGGTTTTGAGGGACTTGAGTAAAAGCCTGATGGCACTTGAGGAGAACAGTAGAAAAGTAAGCAAAACTGTCACCTGTGACATGAAAATGCAAAAGATAACTAATGAACTGGTAGATTTGGCTAAAAAGAATTCCAGCTGGAATGTTGAGACTGCCCAATAGCTTCTTTTAGTCACATATAAGTATGAGAGAGATGAGTTTAAAAAAGGAACTGTTTTATTTTCAAGAAAACTTAAAGAAAATGTGTAAAAGATCCAGTACTTGCTACATTCAAATATAAAATTATTTCTCATTCCCCATTTCTCCATAGAGAAGATTTTCAGATTAAAAAATGGTATCAGGCCAAAGAGCAAATCCCAAAGCCAAAGAATCTTTGTTAATAGCTTAGAAAGATTTAGGGTAATGGTTCATAGACCCTTTGAAACAAAGTTCCTCTAAGGATCTTGAGGGCATGCCCGGCAGACTCTCTTAGTTAAACAATGAGGCTTCTAAAAATCTTAAAGAAATGGTCCCATCACAGCTTTATAGAAACCCCAAGCAGAGAAGGACTTAAAGAGATTTCTAGGGAGGTTTTTGTCTAGTGGGGTAAATGACAATAAGAATGATGAGAAATCCACAGACAGCTTTTTTTCTTTGTTTTTTATTGAAATATGATTGACATGTAACATTACTTTTATTTCAGATGTATAACATGATTCAATGTTTGTGTATATTGTGAAATGATCACCTCAGTAAGTCTAGTTAAGGTTCATCACCACAATAATTGTAATTTTCTTTTTTTAAATTAATAATTATAATTTTCAAAAAGTACAGTGATAAAATTGTGTTGATTAACATTTTGCCAGCATGGACTAAAAGGGACCGAAGCAGTTTGAAGCAAAAGGAAGTCTTTAGATTTCAGATTTCCATGGGCAGGAGACAAGCTGATAAAACTATTCAGCTTCAGATACAGGACACATTTTACATAAAAGGAAAGATAATTTAAAAGGTGGAACCCAGAACTTAAAGGGGAGCCCTAGAATTTCCAGATGTTCAAGCTGGATTTAGAAAAGGCAGAGGAACCAAAGATCAAATTGCTAACATCTGTTGGGTCATCGAAAAAGCAAGAGAGTTCCAGAAAAATATCTACTTCTGCTTTATTGACTACGCCAAAACCTTTGATTATACAGATCACAACACATTCTGTAAAATTCTTAAAGAGATAAAAATAACAGACCACCTGACATGCCTCCTGAGAAATCTGTATGCAGGTCAAGAAGCAACAGTTAGAACTGGACACGGAACAACAGACTGGTTCCAAATAGGAAAAGGAGTACGTCAAGGCTGCATATTGTCACCGTGCTTATTTAACTTATATGCAGAGTACATCATAAGAAATGCTGGGCTGGATGAAGCACAAGCTGGACTCAAGATTGCTGGGAGAAACATCAATAACCTCAGATATGCAGATGACACCACCCTTATGGCAGAAAGTGAAGAAGAACTAAAGAGCCTCTAAATGAAAGTGAAAGAAGAGAGTGAAAAAGTTGGCTTAAAGTTCAACATTCGCATCTGATCCCATCACTTCATGACAAATAGATGGAGAAGCAGTGGAAACAGTGGCAGACTTTATTTTGGGGGGCTCCAAAATCACTGCAGATGATGATTGCAGCCATGAAATTTATGACCAACCTAGACAGCATATTAAAAAGCAGAGACATTACTTTGCCAACAAAGTTCCGTCTAGTCAAGGCTGTGGTTTTTCCAGTAGTCATGTATAGATGTGAGAGTTGGATTATAAAGAAAGCTGAGCGCTAAAGAATTGATGCTTTTGAACTGTGGTGTTGGAGAAGACTCCTGAGAGTCTCTTGGACTGTGAGGAGATACAACCAGTCCATCCTAAAAGAAATCAGTCCTGAATATTCATTGGAAGGACTGATGCTGAAGCTGAAACTCCAATACTTTGGCCACCTGATGAGAAGAGGTGACTCATTTGAAAAGACCCTGATGCTGAGAAAGATTGAAGGCTGGAGGAGAAGGGGATGATAGAGGATAAGATGGTTGGATGGCATCACCGACTCAATGACACAAGTGTGAGTAAACTCTGGGAGTTGGCAATGGACAGGAAAGCCTGGCGTGCTGTAGTCTGTGGGTTCTCAAAGAGCCAGACACGACTGAGAGACTGAACTAAACTGGACTGAAAAGCAGTGGGAAAATCCTTCCTAGGAAGTTGGACTGAGACCTGAAGAAGAAACAGGCTGTGATTTCCTGGCTAGACTTCAAAATTGCAGTGAACCAGTGACTGTTGTATACTTGCATTTCCCCCTATTTTCAGCAAGAATGTCTATAGTGATTTTTCCATTGTGTAGCACACCATTGTCTGTTGCCTATATAGTCTTTGTTCACAGGTCTTAAGACTGAGAGGAATAATACACAAGAAACTTAACCCAAGGGGCTTCATTTTTTTTTTTTTTTAAGGGGCTTCCTTTGTACCTAGATCTGATTTAGATGATAAGATTCTGAACCTAGAACCTAAGCCTGATGACACATTGAGGTGTCCTGGAAAGGGTGAATTTATGCATTTTTTGCATGTGGAGGAAATAGAAATCATTTGTGGCCAGTAGATATACTTTTGAATTTTAAAACATATTCACAATTTTTTGACAGTCTTCTTGTCAAGAGATGGAGTCTAGAGTGTGGGATAAATTGAGAGTAGCATTGACAGATATACACTACCATGTGTAAAATAAATGGCTAGTGGGAAGCTGCTCTGTGGCACGGGGAGCTCATTCTTGGTGCTGGTGATGGCCTAGATGTGTGCGATGGGGGTGGGTTGGAGGGAAGCTCAAGAGGGAGGGGATATATGTATATGTATAGCTGATTCATGTTGTCGTACAGCTGAAACTAACACAACATTGTAAAGCAATGATACACCAATTTTAAAAAAAGAAATTAAATGGAAAAAAATATAAATGTGGAAAAAAGAGAGAGATGGAGTCTAGTTCCTATCCCCTTGCATATGGACTGGACTCACTAACTCATTTCTAAAAAATAGAGTGGGATGGAACTGGTGCTATGTTAATTCCAAGCCTAAGTCTTTAAAGATGATACAGCTTCCTCCTGACTCCCTCTTGGAACACTCACGCTTGCAACCACCTCCTCCCTGAAACCTATGAGAAAGCCCAGGCCAAAGGGAGAGTCCAGGAAATGAGCCAAAGCCCCAAGCCCTCAGCCCTAGCTGAACTCCCAACTTCTTGGCCACATGAGGGAGCCACTTTGGACCGAGATTCTCCAGTTCTCCATCAAGCCGATGCTACATGGAGCAGAGACAAGTCTTCCCAGACAAAGTCGCTCAGTTGTGTCCGACTCTTTGTGACCCCATGGACTACAGAGTCCATCGAATTCTCTAAGCCAGAATACTGGAGTGGGTAGCCTTTCCCTTCTGCAGGGGATCTTCCCAACCCAGGGCTCGAACCCAGGTCTCCCACATTGCAGGCAGATTCTTTACCAGCTGAGCCACAACGGAAGTCCAAAAAACAGCATTCCCAGACAAATGCTGTCCAAATTGCAGATTTGCTTGTAAAATAAATGATTGTCGTTTCTTTGAGCTGTTAAATTTAGAATAGAAATTCTAATCCTATATCAATAGAAACAGGAATAATTTCTCTTATCAGGTCCATATACAGTTGAATTAGCCATGCTGACCCTCAGTGTCATTGAAAATTCACATACAACTTTACAGTCGGTAAAGCCTCAGATTCAACCAACCACAGATTGTGTAGTATTGTATTTGTTATTGAAAAAAAAATCTGCCTTCAAGTGGACATGCACAGTTAAATTCTGTGTTGTTCAAGGAGGGATAACTGTGTATATCTCTGATGTTTATTAAGGAGTTAATATTGGCGACGCCCTATTTTATATGCATTACATATGTTAACTTATTTCATTCTAATAAGTCTATGAGGAAAATATTTTAATATCCCCATTTAATAGATAAGAAACAGTAGATAAGTCATGAAGAAGTTGACCAAGTAACTTGACCCAGGTCGTATAGCCAGAGGGCCCAAGCCATTGACCCAGCTGATCCAGTGTCCAGAACCATTGTGCTTCTCTGAATCTTATAATAGTATTGTTTACTTTAATATTTCCACTTACCATTAACACCAGGGAGCCTCTTCTCCATAGCTCTAGCCTTTACCTTTAGTTGAGGGAACTTCTTGCTAAATAGGCAAACTGCAGTTTAAATTTTGTCCCTAAATGACAGTTTTGCAGAGATAAGTCAGCTGTGGCCCATGGGCCAGATCTGGTCCACTACTGCTTTTGTAAATAAACATTTTTTTTTTTTTTAACACAGCCATTCTTATTCATTCATGCTTTGTTTTGGTTGCTTCTGCACTACATTGCAAAGTTGAGTGGTTGTGACAGTGGCTGTGGCCCACAAAGCCTAAAATTTTACTTTACAGAAAAGGTTTCCTGACTGCTGACTTAGATCCCTCAAGTTCCCTCTCTCACTGAATTCATAATATGTCATAAACAGAATGCATGAGACTTTTAGCCAGACTGGTCTGGACTAAAACCCACTTCTATTTTCTATGTGTGACCTTCAGAGAATCTCTTAACTTCTCTTAATTTTAGTTTTACAAAAATTGAAGAGAATATGTGGTAAGACATACCTCATGCGAAGAGTTGACTCATTGGAAAAGACCCTGATGCTGGGAGGGATTGGGGGCAGGAGGAGAAGGGGACGACAGAGGAGGAGATGGCTGGAGGGCATCCCTGACTCGACGGGACATGGGTTTGAGTAAACTCCGGGAGTTGGTGATGGACAGGGAGGCCTGGCGTGCTGCGGTTCATGGGGTCGCAAAGGGTCGGACACGACTGAGCGACTGAACTGACTGAACTGCGCTGAAGACACTGAGACACAACGTTACCCCTGTGTTAAAGGTCTCCGAGTCTTCTATGGCTGGAGCCACGTTTAGGGGAGCACATGCTGCTGCCGCTGCGTCACGTCAGTCGTGTCCGACTCTGTGCGACCCCATAGACGGCAGCCCCCCAGGCTCCCCCATCCCTGGGATTCTCCAGGCAAGAACCCTGGAGTGGGTTGCCATTTCCTTCTCCAATGCATGAAAATGAAAAATGAAGTCACTCAGTCATGTCCGACTCTTAGCGGCCCCATGGACTGTGGCCCATCAGGCTCCTCCGTCCATGGGATTTTCCAGGCAAGAGTACTGGAGTGGGGTGCCATTGCCTTCTCCACAGGGGATCATATAATTCAAGGTAAAAGAAAAAAATGCTTAAGATTTTATTTTTGTGTTTATTCGTGTTATTCATAACTGTTAGGGCACACAAAGGAAAAAAAGTGGCAACGGCTTCTGTTAGGTGTAAGACACAGGTGGGAATCAATGGTTTGTGAAAGTCCAGGTTGTGAATTTCCTTCTATCGTCCAGATTTTTTAAGAAAAATCCTGCAGGAAGAGGTGACTTCACAGGAAGCAGTTTTCCAACCCCAATTTCTGATTGATTAAATATCAAAATTTGGAGAAAGAACTTTTGGTTGCTTATTGAGCTAAAATAATCATATTTTCCCCACTATAATTGGATATTTTTCTTTGAGAATATGAGTAAATTTAGAATCCTGAGGCCAGAGTGATTTGACCCAATTAAAAGTATTTTTTTTTTCCATGTCTACAGTTACCCCAAGCCACTCTCACCAAGTTGGTTATTTCATCATTTCCACCAAAATGACTTAATATCATGGGGGTTGGGATTTTAAATAAATGATCTGGGTGGCCAGTTGAACTGTTTCTGTCCTGAGAGGTGATGGTCACAAGCTGATTTCCTGGAGAACAATGAGAACCAGATTCTAGCAGAGTGATGTCAGGGGCATCCATTTTCTTTGCTATTGTTGCCTCGAGACTTTTCTCTATCCTCGGCGTGTGAGCTGTGGAGTCAGAGCTTATCTCGGCTCCCAAGTGACGCAGGTCAGCTTTATAGGTTTTGATGGCATATCTGTCTAGATGGGGGTGACACTGGAGTGTGGGAGAGGCTCTGCTCTGTGTGAGGAGCTGGGGCCTGTCACACACGAGGGGTGTGAAAGGAACAGAGACGCCTCAGGGGCCCTGATGAGAGAGGTTGAGTGGGAATCAGATAAACACCACTTTCAATCTGCTGTGAGGATTCTGGTTTTCTTCAATCGAATTTCTTTTTTTATTTTTTTATCCCGTCTTTTCACTTGTCACACACATAAAGGGCAGTGAAATGCCAACCTGGCCCAACTGAATATCTGGAGATATGAAGCTATAAAAGAAGCTGTAAAAGAAGATAATGATTAGACACTTGTGGAGTTGACTAGAGACCCTTGATAGCATGCTTTATGTTCCTGGTTAACCTTTTAACTACAAAAAAAAAAAAAACCCTCTCATTTAATAGACATGGGCTCCTTGAAAGAAATAAAGGAAGGAAGGAAGAAAGGAAATGAGGGGAGAAGGAGGGAGGGAAGGAGAAAGGGAAGGAGGGAGAAAGAGAGGAAGGAAAGAATAGAAAGAAAAAAACAGACATAATTTTGTCTCAAACTGTCACATTTTTAGTATTGTACCATTCCAATGTATTAGTTCAAAGAAATCATAGAACCTAAAGGTAGAAAATTCCATAGACGTTAGTTTGTCCAAATTTGGACACCTGCAGAACTCTGCTGAGTAACTACCATGGTAGGTACATTAATTCTTCCCATGATGTTTTCTGAACCTGTTCTGTCCCAGGTATTTTTTTTTCTTTTTGTTTTTTTTTGAAAGATTATTGCTTTACAGAATTTTGTTGTTTTCTGTCAAACCTCAACATGAAGCAGTCATAGGTATACATATATCCCTCCCTTTTGAACCTCCCTCCCTCTCCCTCTCCATCCCACCCCTCTAGGTTGATACAGAGCCCCTGTTTACGTTTCCTAAGCCATACAGAAAATTCCTGTTGGCTATCTATTTTATATATGGTAAATGTAAGTTTCCATGTTACTATTTCCATACATCTCACCCTCTTCTCCCCTCTCCCCACATCCATAAGTCTGTTCTCTATGTCTGTTTCTCCATTGCTGCTCTGTAAATAAATTCTTCAGTACCATTTTTCTAGATTCCGTATATGTGCATTAGAATATGATATTTATCTTTCTCTTTCTGACTCACTTCACTCTGTATAATAGGTTCTAGGTTCATCCACCTTATCAGAACTGACTCAAATGTGTTCCTTTTTATGGCTGAGTAATATTCCATTGTGTATATGTACTACAACTTCTTTATCCATTCATCTGTCAATGGACATCCAGGTTGCTTCCACGTTCTAGCTATTGTAAATAGTGCTGCAATGAACAATGGGATGCATGTGTCTTTTTCAATTTTGGTTTCCTCAGGGTATATGCCTAGAACTGGAGTTGCTTGGTCATATGGTGGTTTTTTTCCTAGTTTTTTAAGGAATCTCCATACCGTCTTTCATAGTGGCTATATCAACTTACATTTCCACCAACCATGCAAGAGCAGTCCCTTTTCTCCACACCCTCTTCAGCATTTATTGTTCATAAACTTTTTGATGATGGCCATTCTGATCAGTGTGAGATGATATCTCATTGTGGTTTTGATTTGCATTTCTCTAATAATGAGTGATGTTGAGCATCTTTTCATGTGTTTGTTAGCCATCTATATGTCTTCTTTGGAGAAATGTCTGTTTAGGTCTTTTTCCCACTTTTTGACTGAGTTGTTTGTTTTTCTGGCATCGAGTTGTATGAGCTGCTTGTATATTTTGAAAATTAATCCTTTGTCTGTTGTTTCATTTGCTGTTATTTTCTCCCATTCTGAGAGTCGTCTTTTCACCTTGCTTATAGTTTCCTTTGCTGTGCAAAAGCTTTTAAGTTTAATGAGGTTCCACTTGTTTACTTTTGTTTGTATTTCCATTACTCTAGGAGGTAGGTCATAGAGGATCTTGCTTTGATTTATGTCATTGAGGGTTCTGCCTATGTTTTCCTCTAAGAGTTTTATAGTTCTGGTTTTACACTTAGGTCTTTAATCCATTTTGAGTTTATTTTTGTGTATGGTGTTAGGAAATTTTCTAATTTCATTCTTTTACATGTAGCTGTCCAGTTTTCCCAGTACCATTTATTGAAGAGGCTGTCTTTGCCCCATTGTATATTCTTGCCTCCTTTGTAAAAAATAAGCTACCCATAGGTGCACGGGTTTATTTTAGGCTTTCCATCTTGTTCCATTGATCTGTATTTCTGTTTTTGTGCCAGTACCATACTGTTTTGATGACTGTAGCTTTGTAGTATAATCTGAAGTCAGGAAGGTTGATTCCTCCAGCTCCATTCTTCTTTCTCAAGACTGCTTTGGCTATTTGGGGTCTTTTGAGTTTCCATATGAATTGTGAAATTTTCTGTTCTAGTTCTGTGAAATATGCCATTGATATTTGCTGTTGGTAATATGCCATTGGTAATTTGATAGGGATCACATTGAATCTGTAGATTGCCTTTGGTAGTGTAGTCATTTTCACAATCTTGATTCTTCCTACCCAAGAACATGGACTATTTCTCCATCTGTTTATGTCATCTTTGATTTCTTTCATTAGTGTCTTATAATTTTCTGTGTACAGATCTTTTGTCTCCTTAGGTATGCTTATTCCTACATATTTAATTCTTTTTGTTACAATGGTGAATGGGATTGATTCATTAACTTCTCTTTCTGATTTTTCATTGTTAGTATATAGAAATGCAAGTGATTTCTGTGTATTAATTTTGTATCCTGCAACTTTGCTAAATTCACTCTAGTGAATTTTCTGATACTCTAGTAATTTTCTGATGCTATCTTTAGGGTTTTCTATGTATAGTATCATGTCATCTGCAAACAGTGAGAGCTTTACTTCTTTTTTTCTGATCTGGATTCCTTTTATTTCTTTTTCCTCTCTGATTGTTGAAGCTATGACTTTCAGAACTATGTTGAGTAATAGTGGTGAAAGTGGACACCCTTGTCTTGTTCCTGATCTTAGGGGGGAATGCTTTCACTTGTTCACCATTGAGAATGTTTGCTGTAGACTTATCACGTATGGCTTTTGCTATGTTGAGGTAGGTTCCTTCTATGCCCATTTTTTTGGAAAGGCTTTTTCTGCATCTATTGAGATTATCATATGGGTTTTAGCTTTCAACTTATTAATATGGTGTATCACATTGATTGATTTTCATATATTGAAGAGTCCTTGCATCCCTGGAATAAACCCAGCTTGATCACGGTGTATGAGCTTTTTGATGTGTTGCCGAATTCTGTTTGCTAAAATTTTGTTGAGGATTTTTGCATCTATGTTCATCAGTGATATTGGCCTGTAGTTTTCTTTTTTCTGTTGTCTTTGCCTGGTTTCAGTATCAGGGTGATGGTGGTCTCATAGAATGTGTTTGGAAGTGTTCCTTCCTCTGCAATTTTTTGAAAGAGTTTTAAAAGGATAGGCACTAGCTCTTCTCTAAATATTTGATAGAATTCACTTGTGAAGGCATCTGGTCCTGGGCTTTTGTCTTTTGGGAGATTTTCTATCACAGCTTCAATTTCAGTGCTTCTAATTGGGTTGATCATAATTTCTATTTCTTCCTGTTTCAGTCTTGGAAAATTGAACTTTTCTAAGAATTGGTCCATTTCTTTCAGGTTATCTGTTTTATTGCCATATAGTTGTTCTTAATACTCTCTTATAATCCTTTGTATTTCTGCATTGTCTGTTGTAACCTCTCCTTTTTCATTTCTAATTTTGTTGATTTGATTCTTCTCTCTTTTTTTCTTGATGAGTCTGGCTAAAGGTTTGTCAAGTTTATCTTTTCAAAGAACCAGCTTTTAGGTTTATTTATCTTTACTATTATTTCTTTCATTTCTTTTTCATTTATTTCTGTTTGGATCTTTATGATTTCTTTCCTTCTACTAATTTTGGGTTTTTTTTGTTCTTCTTTTTCCAGTTGTTTTAGGTGTAAAATTAGGTTGTCTATTCAATGTTTTTCTTGTTTCTTGAGGTAGGATGGCTTTGCTATAAACTTCCCTCTTAGAACTGCTTTTGCTGCATCCCATAGGTTTTGAGTTGTCGTGTTTTCATTGTCATTTGTTTCTAGAAATTTTTTGATTTCCCTTTTGATTTCTTCAGTAGTTCAGCTCAGTTTACTCACTCAGTTGTGTCCGACTCTTTGCAACCCCATGAACCACAGCATGCCAGGCCTCCCTGTCCATTACCAACTCTCAGAGTTTACCCAAACTCATGTCCATTGAGTTGGTGATGCCATCCAACCATCTCATCCTCTGTTGTCCCCTTCTCCTCCTGCCTTCAATCTTTCCCAGCATCAGAGTCTGTTCAAATGAGTCAGTTATTCATATCAGGTGGCCAAAGTATTGGAGCTTCAGCTTCACCATCAGTCCTTCCAATGAACACCCAGGACTGATCTTCTTTAGGATGGACTGGTTGGATCTCCTTGCAGTCCAAGGGACTCTTAAGAGTCTTCTCCAACACCACAGTTCAAAAATATCAATTCTTTGGTGCTCAGCTCTCATTATAGTCCAGCTCTCACATCCATACATGACTACTGGAAAAACCAAAGCCTTGACTAGATGGACCTTTGTTGGCAAAGTAGTCTCTGCTTTTTAATATGCTCTCTAGGTTGGTCATAACTTTTCTTCAAAGGAGTAAGTGTCTTTTAATTTCATGGCTGCAATCACCATCTGCAGTGATTTTAGAGCCCCCAAAATAAAGTCAGCCACTGTTTCCACTGTTTCCCCATCTACTTGCCATGAAGTGATAGAACTGGATGTCATGATCTTAGTTTCCTGAATGTTGAGCTTTAAGCCAACTTTTTCACTCTCCTCTTTCACTTTCATCAAGAAGCTCTTTAGTTCATCTTCACTTTCTGCCATAAGGGTGGTATCATCTGCATATCTGAGGTTATTGATATTTCTCCTGGCAATCTTGATTCCAGCTTGTGCTTCCTCCAACCCAGAGTTTCTCATGATGTACTCTGCATATAAGTTAAACAAGCAGGGTGACAATATACAGCCTTGACATACTCCTTTTCCTATTTAGAACCAGTCTGTTGTTCCATGTCCAGTTCTAACTGTTGCTTTCTGACCTGTTGGTTATTTAGAAACATGTTTAATCTCCATGTGTTTGTGTTCCTTACAGTTTTTTTCTTGTTATTGATATCTAGTCTCATAGTGTTGTGGTCAGAGAAAATGCCTGACATGATTTCAATTTTCTTAAATTTACTGGGATTTGACTTGTGACCCGAGATGTGGTCTATTCTGGAGAATGTTCCATGCGGACTTGAGAAAAAGATGTATTCCTCTGCATTTGGATGGAATGTCCTGAAGATATCAATGAGATCCATTTCATCTAATGCATCATTTAAGACTTGTGTTTCCTTATTAATTTTCTGTTTTGATGATCTGTCCATTGATGTGAGTGGGGTGTTAAAGTCTCCTACTAGTATTGTATTACAGTCAATTTCTCCTTTTATGTCTGTTAGTGTTTGTCTTATGTATGGAGGTGCTCCTACGTTGGGTGCATAGATATTTACAACTGTTATGTCTTCCTCTTGGATTGATCCCTTCATCATTATGTAGTGTCCTTCCTTATCTCTTGTAATCTTTATTTTAAGGTCTATTTTGTCTGATATGAGGATTGTTACTCCAGCTTTCTTTTGCTTCCCATTTGCATGGAATGTATTTTTCCATCCTCTCACTTTCAGTCTATATGTGTCTTTAGGTCTGAAGGGGGTTGCTTGTAGACAGCTTATATATGGGTCTTGTTTTTGTATCCATTCAGCCAGTCTGTGTCTTTTGGTTGGAGCATTTAATCCATTTACATTTAAAGTAATTATTGATATATATGTCCCTATTGTCATTTTCTTAATTGTTTGGGGTTGATTTTGTAGACCCTTTTTTTTCTCTTGTAGTTCTTGACTATTTAAGTCCCTTTAACATGTGTTGTAAAGCTGGTTTGGTGGTACTGAATGCTCTTAACTTTTGCTTGTCTGAAAAGCTTTTTATTTCTCCATCAGTTTTGAATGCTATTCTTGCCGGGTACAGTAATCTTGGTTGTAGATCTTTCCCTTTCAGTACTTTAAGTATATCCTGCCATTCTCTTCTGGCCTACAGTTTCTGCTGAAAGATCAGCTGTTAAGCATATGGGGTTTCCCTTGTATTTTACTTGTTGTTTTTCCCTTGCTGCTTTTAATATTCTTTCTTTGTGTTTAGTCTTTGTTAGATTGGTTAGTATGTGTCTTGGCATGTTTCTCCTTGGGTTTATCCTGTATGAGACTCTTTGTGCCTCTTGGGCTTGATTGACTATTTCGTTTTCCATGTTGGGGAAATTTTCAACTATAATCCCTTCAAAAATTTTCTCATACTCTTTCTTTTTCTCTTCTTCTTCTGGAACCCCTATAATTAGAATGTTGATGTGTTTGATATTGTCCCAGAAGTCTCTGAGACTATCCTCATTTATTTTTATTCTTTTACTTTTTTTCTGCTCTTCAGAAGTTATTTACATCATTTTGTCTTCCAACTCACTGATTCATTCTTCTGCTTCAGATATTCTGGTATTGGTTCTTTCTAGAGTATTTTGAATTTCAGTAATTGTGTTGTTAATCATGATTGCCAGGAGAAATATCAATAACCTTAGATATCCAGATGACACCACCCTTATGGCAGAAAGTGAAGAAGAACTAAACGGCCTCTTGATGAAAGTGAAAGAAGAGAGTGAAAAAGTTAGCTTAAAGCTCTACAGTCAGAAAACTAAGATCATGGCATCTAGTCCCATCACTTCATGGCAAGTAGATGGGGAAACAGTGTAAACAGTGGCAGACTTTATTTCTTTGGGCTCCAAAACCACTGCAGATGATGACTGCAGCCATGAAATTAAAAGACGTTTACTCCTTTGAAGGAAAGTTATGACCAACCTAGACAGCATATTAAAAAGCAGAGACATTACTTTGCGAACAAAGTTCTGTCTATTCAAAGCTATGGTTTTTCCAGTAGTCATGTATGGATGTGAGAGTTGGACTATAAAGAAAGCTAAGTGCCGAAGAATTGATGCTTTTGAAGTGTGGTGTTGGAGAAGACTCTTGAGAGTCCCTTGGACTGCAAGGAGATCCAACCAGTCCATCCTAAAGAAGATCAGTCCTGGGTGTTCATTGGAAGGACTGATGGTGAAGCTGAAGCTCCAATACTTTGGCCACCTGATATGAATAACTGACTCATTTGAACAGACTCTGATGCTGGGAAAGATTGAAGGCAGGAGGAGAAGGGGACAACAGAGGATGAGCTGGTTGGATGGCATCACTGACTCAATGGACATGAGTTTGGGTAAACTCTGGGAGTTGGTGATGGACAGGGAGGCCTGGCATGCTGTGGTCCATGGGGTTGCAAAGAGTCAGACACGACTTAGCGACTGAACTGAACTGAATTGTGTTGTTTGTTTATTCTTACATGCAGAGACCATTCTCTGTATGTTTATTCTTTAATTATTTGAGGTCTTTGTTAATTGATTCTTGCATTTTCTCCATTTTGTTTTCAAGGTTTTTGGTCATCTTTACTATCATTATTCTGAATTCTTTTTTTCAGGGAGTTTGCCTATTTCCTCTTCATTTACTTGGAATTCTGTGTCTCTAGTTTGTTCCTTCATTTGTGTAGTATTTCTTTGCCTTTTCATTATTATTTTTTTTAACTTATTGTGTTTGAGGTCTCATTTCCCCAGGCTTCAAGGTTGAATTCTTTGTTTCTTTTGGTTTCTGCCCTCGTAAGGTTGGTCCAGTGGTTTGTGTAAGCTTCATATAGGGTGAGATTTGTACTGAGTTTTTGTTTGTTTGTTTTTCCTCTGATGGGCAAGGTTGAGTGAGGTGATAATGCAGTCTGCTGATGATTGGATTTGTATTTTGTTTGTTGTTTAGATGAGGCATCCTGCACAGGGTGCTACTGGGGGTTGGGTGATGCCAGGTCTTGTATTCAGGTGATTTCCTTTGTGGAGTTATCACTATTTGATACTCCCTAGGGTTAGTTCTCTGGCAGTCTAGGGTCTTGGAGTCAGTGTTCTCACTCCAAAAGCTCAGGGCTTGATCTCTGGTCAGGAAGGAAGATTGTACAAGTGGTTTGTTATGGCATTAGGTGAGATTAAAACAAATATCCAAAAATGAGAATCCAAAGATGAACCCCAGAGAAATGGCAGTTACAAAATCAGGCAAATAATAATTAAAATAATGGAATATACACATATACATATATACCCAGGACAAAGTTAAAACAGTCCAACAAAATAAAGTACAACAGATTGACCCGGTGAACAAAGGAAATCAAAAATCATATTTACCAGTTAAGAACAAAACTAAAGCACAAACTGAAAAACAAAGCTAAAGCAAGGTGCCAAATGGGGAATACAGCAATGAAAGGAAAACTAACAAATATGTTGAGAGGAAAGTAAAGAAAGTAAAGAAAGAAAGAGTAGATATGCAAAGTTAAATAGAGGTAGATAAAGAAGAATTATATACATTAAAAATTAACTGCAAGGGGAAAAGAACCGTAGGAAAAGCAAGCAAAGGAATAAATGTAGAAAAAATAATAATAGGTTTAAAAAATTAAAATTAAAAAAAAGAGAAAAGAAAAAAGGAAAACTTCTCAGAACTGGAAACGCCCAATGTAGAGGCAGAGGTTTGTAACAATGAAAAATACGACTAAGAAAAAAAAAAAGCTTAAAAGCTTAAGTAGATTTCATAGTGCCAATAAAATCAACAACTACAACCGAGGAGGAAAAAGAAGGAAAAAAAAATCCAGAAGAATCTACAGAACAAGTCAGACCATAAGAATAATAAATGTGTTTCTTGAGTCACTGCGGTCAGAGTACAGCCTCGCTGGGAGTCACAGTCCACCTCACCTCCCTAGGATGCCCTCTGACACTGTGCTGATCTTTGGACCTGCTGTGGGGGCAGCTCAGATTCTAATCTGGTCCTACGCTGTGTGTTCTTGCCTCGGATGTCCACAGCCATCAGAACTAGTGCGTTTTCTTTTGAGGGAGCGCTCAATGTCCTTTATATATTCCATAGACACAGAGTCTGCCTAGTTGATCGTGCGGATTTAATCTGCAGCTTGTACAGCTGGTGGGAAGGCTTTGGGCCTTCTTCCTTAGCCACACTGCCCCTGGGTTTCAATTGTGGATTTATTTCCATCTCTGCATGTGGGTCGTCCACTGGGGTTTGCTCTTGAGGCTGCCCTGGAGGACTTGGGTTGGCCCCTGTGAGGGCCGGGTGTGGAGACGGTGCAGCTGCTTGGGTCGCAGGGGTTCTGGCAGCACCAGGTACTCAGGGGAGTTGAAGGCTAGGGCAGCAGGAAATGCAGTGCTTTAGAAGGGTATGGCAGCCAGTATTGGCCAATACGCTCCAGTCTTCTTGCCTGGAGAACCCCCTCCTGACAGAGAAGCCTGGCAGGCCACAGTCTACAGTGCCGCAAAGAGTCAGACACAACCGAAGCAACCCTGCACGCATAGACGCAAGACTTTCTTTTGCCTGTGGCAGCTCTGCCCCAGCGAGAGTTGAGCGTGAAGGTGGCATAGCTGCTTGGCCTGCAGGGACCCTGGGCAGCAAGTGTTCAGGGACATGGACTGCCTCCACCTCAGGAGTTATGGCAGTGTCTTTTTTCGAGCCTCTTGTATCTGGCAATCAGAAGACCTCTTTGGCCAGTCTTTCTCCATAGCTCTGCCCATTCAGGCACTTAGAGGCCTCCCTTGCCTGGGGTCCTTCTCTGTTTTTTGGTGCATCAGGCACATCGAGGGGCCCCCCTGGCTGGGGTCCCACTCTGTAGTTTGGCACATCCAGTCACTTAAAGGGGCCCCCTGGGTGGGGTCCTACTCTGTAGTTCACTGTGTCAGGCATTTGATGGGACAGCCTCTCTATTGTTCAGCTGCCAATGCTGGCGTGTGGGGGGAGAGAGGCTATAGGGATGGCTCCACCCGCTACGTGTGACTCAGTTGTATCGCCTTGCTTCCATGGGTGCCCGGCTTTCCTCCACAGGCATTTCCCACCCCAGTCTCCTCCCTCACATCCCCCGGACCCATCTCTCTGCAGTCAACAATCCCAGCCCTCGTCCTGGGATTGCTCCACAGTCTCTAAAGTCCGGCTCCCAGCCTGTGCACCTTCCAGGGGATCTACGTCCCTGTCCAGGGTGTGTATGGCTGTGACAAGGACTGTCTGATTTTCATTCCATTTAGGCTGCCACAGACCATCTGTTTCACTCTCAGCCTTAAATGTTTCTCCTCTGACTCAGACAGATGCACTGATGTGGGGATTGGGCCCCTGCTTCAGTTCCCCCACCCGCCGAGGGCAGATACAGTCCAACTAACACTCCCATTTTCCCCCCTAGTTCCTTTGTCCTACTGAGTTTTGCCGGGGCCTATATATTCTTTTCCGCTGGTCAGGTACTCCTGTCGGCTCTCAGTTGGTGTTCTGCATGCACTTCTGTGTTTGAAGGTGTAATCCTGACGTATCCGTGGAGAGAGATATACTCCACATCCGCCTACTCCTCTGCCATCTTGTTCTCTCTCCTGTCCCAAGTATTGATCTTGGTAAAGGCCTGAACAAAAGAGATAAACATTCTTGCCTTCATGGAGTCAGATTGCATTGCAAGACCTGTGCTTGAACATTTCCAGTGACCAAGAGCTGTCAGTTTAGAAGGGAATAAATCAATTCTTGAGATTTTTATTTATTAGCAAACTCTTATGAAACTGAGGTTTAAGAACATTACAGATACTAGCTCATCTAGTGCTCTTTTTAAAAAAAACATTTGTTTTATTTATTTTTTAATTGAAGGATAATTGCTTTACATAATTTAGTTGTTTTCTGTCAAACATCAATATGAATCAGCCATAGGTGGACATATGTCCCCTACCCTCTGGAACCTCCCTCCCATCTCCCCCGGCATCCACCCCCTAGGTTGATACAGAGCCCCTGTTTGAGTCCCTGAGACATACAAGAAACTCCCACTGGCTGTCTATTTTACACATGGTAATGTTAGTTTCCATGTTACTCCCTCCATACATCTCACTCTCTCCTCCCCTCTCCCCGTGTCCATAAGTCTGTTCTCTATGTCTGTTTCTCCATTGCTGCCTTGTAAATAAATTCATCAGTACCATCTTTCTAGATTCCATATATATGCATTAGTATATGATAATTCTCTCTTTCTGACTTACTTCACTTTGTATAATAGGCTCTAGGTTCATCCACCTTATTGGAACTGACTCAAATTCATTCTTTTTTATGGCTGTTAACTCATCTAATGCTCTTAATAATGCAGATGCTATCACCATCATCCCTCTTCTACAAATGAACAAATTGAGGCACAGACAGTTTAAGGAATGTCCCAGAGATTGTCAGTACCAAGAATTGAAAAAGGAGAGGATGAGGAAGTTGGGAACATGAAAAAACTCATGTGGGGTCTTCTTAAAGACTGCCTTCCACCAGAGCCCAAGCAATTTAACAATCCTTCACCAGAACATAAAACAGGTCTATCAAAATAGGTTTGTTGCCTTGGGTCTGGAAAAAAAACCAAAAAAACAGAACTATGCTGTCCCATCATGGAATAGGAAGTAAGAAGGAGCTAGACAGGAGTTTGAATACGGCTGCAATACTTTGGAAATTGTTCTGAGTTAACTGATCTGTTGATTTAATCCTTTGTTTGAAAGAAAAAAAATGGTAGATGTGTTCTCCTTTTAAGTGGAATTGTCTCAAAATACCCTCTAACATCAAACCCCCATGATTTCTGGATTATCACTCATGACTCTTCTTCCTGTCATTGATAAGATTAATGCAGTCAACTTTCTTTAACTAGTTTACTGGTCTCAGAGATCTCTGCCAATGAAGCTCAGCCAAGATGACATCCTTTCTCTTACCTAGTCTTCCTACCTGCAAATGTGGGCTATAGAAAGTAAAATTCCTCTTCCATTCCCTTTTCTGCTCTGTCATTCCAAACAAGAGGCTCTTCTGTTCACATAAATCCTGCCTTAAAGTTTGTCTTCTTTTGCAGATACTTCCAGGATGCTGTTCTGAACACAACTTGCTCCTCTGTCTATTGCTCCCCATTTCAGCCTTAGATGTATAACCACTACTTATCTAGTAAACCAGTGGACTCAATGAATATTTCCATGTAGAGTGCTGGTCATAGCTGTTGTTCTTTTTCTTACTTCTTCTTTTTCTGGCTTTAGCATATGGCATGCAGGATCTTAGTTTCCTGGCCAGGGATTGAACCCAGGCCCCCTGCATTGGAAGCACATGGAAGATTTTAGTTTCCTGACCAGGGATTGAACCCAGGCCCCCTGCATTAGGAGCATGTAATCTTAACCACTGGGCCATCAAGGAAGTCTCCATAACTGTTTTAAAACCAAAATAATTATCATAGCCAGTGTGTAGGTATCTAGAAAACAAAACCAACAGCTTCTTAATGTGGACATTTCAAAAGATTATTTCTATGAGTTTGTGAAAGACAGTACCCTTTAAAGATTTTTCACATTACATGGTCCTTAATTTTTATTCAACAAAACCTTGAAAGAGTCATACACATCCGCAAGAAGGGTTTTTGAAATTAATAAATTTTAGATTCCTTGACACCCATCTGTGAAACATTACTTCTTCTAAGTAAAGAATATTTGGCAAAAATAGTTTGAGATGTTTCCCATAATCTCTCAAAGAATCTGGCTCAGAATCTGAGTCATGGGACCAAATACAGATACTGACAAGTCAGGTGGGCTCCTATTTCATCCAGATGAGTTTGTTTTTCTTTTTCCTGGATGGATATTTTTTAAGTGCCTGCTGGTTATTAGTCAGGGAAGAGGGGTGTTATAGGCCATTAACTTAAAAAAAAAGGACATTTCTTCTCTTGAATTTTTCCCGAATGCTTTGGATGGATTTCTGTTGCATTATTGGTTGTGTCTATCCTGACATGATAATCTACTTTTAGTAGCTTCATTTACATTAGCTATGACTCTGGGGAGCCATAGTGACAGGCCACTGAATTACTCGAGAGAAATTGCTCTTGAAAGTAATCATTGTGAATGAATTTTCATCACTTGGTCTCATCATTTCATGCTGTTTCATCTTTCTTTTTTGCCCCTGACAAAAGTTAAGCACAAAGAGGCCTTTGTTATTATCTCATTCTCCTCAGAAAACTTAATCTTATTAATATAGCAGTCGATTTACACAAACAGCTGAAGAGTATCACATATACACACACACTCACCCCTGCAGAGTTTTTGAAATGAGTTTCATCTTCTTGTGGCGAGCACTGTTTTATTTTACTTTACTCTACAATATCTCATGTAAATTTGGTTTTTATATAACCTAATTGGTGCAATTTTAAGTACAGGGGCTTGCTTTAAGCAGGAGAATTGGACTTATTTCAACAACAAAAAAAAATGAAATGTTAAACTCTTGGAAAGAAAACTTAGAATATAGAAGAAATAATATTCAAAAAGTATTTAACAAATACTTAATGTCAGGTGCTATTTTAAAAGATTCTTAAAGGGGATTCTTGTTATTGTTATTTATTAGTTTTAAATACTTTCATTTTCCCCCATGAATTTGATGCTACAAATTTGTTATTTTCCTTATTTTCCAGGTGAGTAAACAGGATTTCAGCAGATACATAACTTGCCTAAGCTCACACAGTTATCAAACAATGGATCCAGGCTTACAACCCCAAAAGTCTGATTTCTCAATCTTTCTCCTACATTCCCTTATATGGTATCTGCTAAGGAATACTAAAGTGAGTGGGGAAAAAAGAAATTAAAATTCTAGTTAGTTACTACTTATATGAGATTGTAAAGCTACAGATGATGACTGACCTAGTTGCTGAACTGTTGAAAAGGTTTCTCCCCAAATATAATTTGCCATTTAATCGAAATGAAATTAAGTTTCTACATGGTACCTAAAAACTGGAAGTTCTGGATTTTTTTGTTTTTTGTTTTTCTTTTAAAATATCTAAAGAATGGGCCAACAATGAGTAACCATTGGGGAAAACAGACACCAACAGCTGTTTTCTTCACCAAAATACACTTGTGTTCAGGGTCACATTCAGCTGTACAAAGTCAGAGTTTCATATGTTAAGAAACTGTCAGAAATTTCGGCCAGACTCAGTTTTTTAAAATAGAAACTTGAAGTAATAAGTGATTACAAATGTTACTGTTTTTAATTGTTAAATTTAGTTATCAGTACTGTTTCCAGATGTCCGCTCTGCATTTACTCCTTTCAGCAGATGGCCGTTGACACCTGCTCTGTGCCCAACTCGGCCGAGGCCCCAGGAAGACAGTGGCAAACAGAACAGACGACTGGCTTTCAGAGATTCTGCTCCACTGAGGGAAACACTAATTGACAAACTAAAAAGAATAAACATGTAATGTAACATCAGGAAGTGGTAAATTCAGTGAAGAAAAAAATAAAACTGGGCAAAGCAATAGCGACAGGGTAAATAGTGAAGCCTTCTCAGATACAGTGATACTTGAAGGCCTTCTCTGAGGGCTTCCCTGGTGGCTCAGATGGTGAAGAATCTGCCTGCGATGTAGGAGACTCTAGTTCGATCCCTGGGTCAGGAAGATCCCCTGGAGAAGGGAATGCCTACCCACTTCAGTATTCTTGCCGGGAGAATTCCATGGACAGAGGAGCCTGGCAGGCTACAGTCCATGGGGTCACAAAGAGTTGGACAAGACCAAGCGACTAACACTTGCACTTTCTGAGAAGGTCACAGAATCTATACAAAAGGGTAATGGTTCACTTCACAAGGTGAGGCATGGGAGAGGCCTTTCTGCATGTTTTGCAGAAACATGCATAAGATTTGAATGTGAATGCACTGGGTTTTTAACTCTCTGCCACTACCAGCCCCTCCCCTCAAATTGTCTTTTTAAAGCTCCATTCAGAGTGTAAGTTAATAGTTGCTTTGCAAAGGGCTGGCCCTTGAGGTCTTATTAATGTTCGGGTGTTTTATTTCCCACATGTGGAAAAGAAACATGATTTAACCAAATATTTGTGAATTCTTTTTCATCTTACAAATATTGTTAAAATTCCAGTGTGCTTTGATGCAACATTTGATATTTTCATTTCCCCAAGCATTTGCTAATCATCCATTTTGAGAGGAGATGAGGTTTTCCTTCATGGTTTTTAGAAATGGGGTGCTTTGACAAATGTCTTGCTATTCGATATGAATAAACTTAGTTTGGCTTCAGATTTAATGATAAAATATTCTCTGGCCTCTGTTTATAAACACACACCTTTAAAGCTAGTCATTTGTAAAAACGAGTAAAGGTCCCAAACTTCATCTTCCACTTAGATCTCCTTTCTTGAGCCCTCATTGAGTCAGCTGTTCTTGTTTCCTTGGGATTTCTAACCCTACATTTGGTTCTCTCCAGTCTAACCACATTGGGAGCTCATAAAGCAGCAGTGTACTATGTCATGGATTCCACAGAGCTTCTGCAGCCTTCTTTCCCAACAAAAGTGGTTGCAGCAGCTCTGAGGTCCTCCGTAGCTCTGTTTTTCAAAGATTCTCCTTGTGTCATAGAGGGGCAGCACTTACAATGGAAGGATATACAGCTGGGACCTGGGCATCCGGAGGTTGAAGGAAAGGTAGGTTTGAGGGTTAAGGAGTTACAGCCCCAGTAAACGGATTACCCCAATGGAATCATAATGGAAATCAGGTGCTCCACACATCTGAGTGGCCTGTGCAAGGAAATCTTGCTTCTGTTTAGTATTCATTTCCTTTCTCTCAGATTGAGTGGGACCTCCCAGGGTGACCAGATAGCCTGAACCGGTCAGTTCAGAGCATTTGAGACCCCTGACTCAGGATGGGCACCTCCTAACCTAGGCCTGTGTGGTGAAACATACTCCCAGGCCTTCGGCTGGACTGTGGGGAGACAGAAGTTGTCCTTTTGGAAATACTAAGATGATATTGTATGTATCTGGGTCTACGGGAGGCTATTTTGCCAAGTCACTGGAGACAGCCTGTCTGAAAAAGAATCCAGTAGAATGAAAAGCATGTAAGAGGTTGGGGATGTAGGATCACGTTCTGTCACGTCATCTGGTCTTGGATCTAGCTAGTTCTTTTTCTTTCTTTAAACATTTATTTATCTACTTATTTATCTTAGCTGCACTAGGTCTTAGTTGTAGCATGCAGGATCTTTAGTTGCAGCATGAGAACTCTTAGTTGCATTGTGTGGGATATAATTCCCTGACCAGGGATTCAACCAGAGCCCCCTGCATTGGGAACATAGAGTCTTAGCCACTGGACCACCAGGGAAGTCCCTGGATCCAACTAGTTCTAAAGCCAGTTTTACTCATGGACTTCTTGGTTCTCTGAGCTCATAAATTTTTGCAATTTGATCTGGGTTTATGTCATTTACAGCTAAAGGACTCCTAATCAGATACTAACTAAGGGAAAACCAAAGACTGGTAGGCAAGCAATCTGTCAAAGCAGAATGAAACAAAAAGGTCTAGGTGACCAGTGGCTTGGGATTCACTGACTGCATGTTTTGAGATGATCATAACCAGGCAACAAAAATGCCAACCTAATCCTGATCCTAGGGTAGGGGCTACTTACCCTCTGGCCTATTTTTTTGCATGGTGGCTCTGAAGTTACAGAAATCTAGGGTTCAGCTGGAGCTGGAGAGAGAATCTACAGAGGTAGATGTGATCTAGTCCTGGCTGGGGCCAGACAAGGACAATTGGAATTATTAGGTGATTCTTCCTATTCCTTTGCTTGATTTCAGAACAAGCCTGGAGTTTCTGTTTTTTACTAACTGTGACCATCAATAAAGTATTTCATGCTTTTTGAGCTTATTTTCCTCTTTGAAATGGAAGAAAGTTCTATTATCACTTGACCCTTGAAGTAGTTCTAGTGTTATCCAAAGTGGGATATTTCATCATGATGAAGGGTTGTTGTTGTTCAGTTGCTAAGTCGTGTCTGACTCTCTGCGACCCCATGGACTGCAGCACGCCAGGCTTCCCTGTCCTTCACTATCTCCTAGAGTTTGCGTAAACTCATGTCCATTGAGTCACGAAGATGAAGAGCTAGCCAGCCTCAATTAGGGCTGTTCCAGGCAGATCAGGACCTATGGGACCCCCTTTCTGAGTCATTTCTCCTGGTTCTTTTTCTGGTTCTTTTCTTTTCTGGATTTTTCACACCTATCTTCTCCCTTCAATCTTTTTTTTTTTTTTTTTTTTCCCCAGAAAAAGCATTCTAGGTGATTTCTCTTTTTGCTGTATATACAGCTGGCTACATCATGCTGCTACTATGAGTCAGGTCCTGTTTTATACTCACTTTGCATGTCTCATTGCATCTTCCCAGCATTGCTGTGAGGTAAGAATAATTTAGATTTGAGAAACAATCCTGGAGAAGTTGAATCTATGCCCTCTGCACTGCCAGGCAGCGGTGGACCTGTCCTACAGAGCAGGCAATCAGAAGCCAGAACCTTTGCTCTGCTCACAGTGCCTGGTTGCCTCTTTGTCATTCAGATGTGCAGATGAGAACAGTCAGCCTCATTTGCCTCTGTATCATTTTAAAGCCTGGGGGTTCAATAAAAAGGAATGAAATCTTGCTATTGGCAACAACATGAATGGACCTAGAGTGTATTATGCTAAGTGAAACACGATAGACAGAGAAAGATAAATGCTGTATGATTTCACTTACATGGGGACTCTAAAAAAAGCAAACCAAACGAACAGACATAACTAGACAGAAACAGAGTCATAGATAAAGAGAACAAACAGGTGTTTGCCAGAGGGGAGGGAGTGCATGGAGGAGAGAAATAGGTGAGGGAGATTAAGAGGTATGAACATCCACTTGCAAAATAAATGAGTCAAGAGTATGAAATTTATAATGTGGGCAATATAGTCCATAATTATGTAATATCTTAGTATGGGGATGGATGGTAACTAGACTTATCATGGTGATCATTTTGAAATGCATAGAAATACCAAATCACTATGTCATGTAACAGGGACTAACATAATGATGTAAGTCAATTATACTTCAAATATAAAGAAGCAAATAAAATCATAGGAAAGTAGATTAGATTTCTGGGTACCAGAGGTGGGAGGTGGGGGGAGAGAGAATTGAATGAAGGTGGTCAAAATATACAAACTTCCAGTTATAAGTAAGTTCTAGGGATGAAATGTATAGCATGGTGAATATAATCAACCCTGCTGTGTGTTATATATGAAAGTTGTTAGAGAGTAAATCTTAAAGAGTTCTCATCGCAAGGAAGGCATTTCCCCCTCTTTCTTTAATTTTGTATCTGTATGAAGTGAATGTTCACTAAACTTATTGTGCTATCATTTTATGATTTATGTAAGTGAAATCACTATGCTGTACACCTTAAACTTATACAGTGCTTGGTGTTTAGTCACTAGGTTGTGTCCAACTCTTTTGCAACCCCATGGGCTATAGCCCATCAGGTTCCTCTGTCCATGGGGTTTCCAAGGCAAGAATATGGGAGTCAGTTGCCATATCTTCTCCAGGAGATCTTCCTGACCCAAGGATCGAACCCATGTCTGCACCAGGGAAGCCCCAAACTTATACAGTACTATATGGCCATTATATATCTATAAAAATGGAAGAAAAAATGTCTGGGAGATCATAATTTTCAAAGATAGAGGTAATATTTTTTAAAATCAGAGGTCTCCCTCAAAGTCTTTCCACTGCAGCTTCTGAAGGCTGTGCTAATAAGAAAAAGAAGAAGGTTCCCCTTGAAGTGTTGATGGAGCCTGGTTCTCTGGGCTCCAAGTGGTGATTTTTCCCTAGGTCTCCTGTGGCCCAAGCTCTGCCATCTGTCACAGAGCCTTCTAGGAGGGTGACAATGAGAGTGAGCTCCTAGTTCCATCTTAAGCGTTCCCTGGAGGCTTGTGTGCCTGTGTGTTTGACACTCAAATGAAGCATTTTCTACACCCTCTTCCTCTATTCCCCAAATTTATTTTCAGTAATAATCCTATAATAATCAGTGAAAATTATTCTTTTTTTGACTTGTTCTTTAGTTTTAAGTTCAGTTCAGTCGCTCAGTCATGGCTGACTCTTTGCGACCCCATGGACTGCAGCACGTCAGGCTTCCCTGTCCATCACCAACTCCCGGAGCTTGCTCAAGCTCATGTCCATTGAGTCGGTGACACCATCCAGCCATATTATCCTCTGTCATCCCCTTCTCCTCCTGCCTTCGATCTTTCCCAGCATCAGGGTCTTTCCACCTTGGCAACAGGTGGCCAAAGTTTATTGGAGCTTCAACTTCAGCATCAGTCCTTCCAATGAATATTCAGGACTGATTTCTTTTAGGATTGACTGGTTTGATCTCCTTGCAGGCCACAGGACTCTCAAGAGTCATCTCCAACACCACAGTTCAAAAGTATCAATTCTTTGGCACTCAGCTTTCTTTATAGTCCAACTCTCACATCCATACATTACTACTGGGAAAACCATAGCTTTGACCAAATGGACCTTTGTTGGCAAAGTAATGTCTCTGCTTTTTAGTATGCTGTCTAGGTTGGTCATAACTTTTCTTCCAAGGAGCAAGCATCTTAATTTCATGGCTACAGTCACCATCTGCAGTGATTTTGGAGCCCCCCAAAATAAAGTCTGCCACTGTTTCCACTGTTTCCCCATTATTTGCCATGAAGTGATAGGACCAGGTGCCATGATCTTAGTTTTCTGAATGTTGAGTTTTAAGCCAGCTTTTTCGCTCTCCTCTTTTACTTTCATCAAGAGGCTCTTCAGTTCCTCTTCACTTTCTGCCATAAGGGTGGTATCATGTGCATGTCTGAGGTTTTGATATTTCTCCCAGCAATCTTTAGTTGTAAAGCAAATGTCAATTCTAAAAAGAAAGGAAATTATACTTTTAATGATACTGTGGAAGCTTGGAAAAATATTTCAGGTATTAAAAATTTATGCTTAAAAACCAAAATATTATACCTTGCACTTCATGCTGCTTCACTGTTTGAAATTTTAAATACAAACAAAAATTCCAAGCCATCCCACCAAATGACACATTTGAAGCAACTCCAGTATCTCTGTCTTTACAGTTACTGTATTATTTTTGCTTATTTTGAAGCCATATTTTTAAATCAGGAATACATGGTACCAAAGTACCACACAGACCAGGGCCATGAATTTGCCCTATAGTCTGTGTAAGTTGAAGGCTGATTGTATGCCTGGATGTTTTCCACAATCATTTTTATGTCAGAGTTAATTAAATGATAAATAATGAAACTGTGCTAATTTGATGCTTATTCATCTAATATACAACACAATGGAAATCACAATAATTACTTAAACTATAGACCAAGACAAGATTTCTTTCAGTGAGGAGTATTTCAGCACTGACATTGTTTGGAATTGTGATGCATGGCAATAATGATCGACTGGATTATTTTTGCTTTCAAATTCTCTACAGTGTGATCTGATATTGCCTGGATCAGAAAATCCTGTGGCCTTGAACTTGGAACTTGACTGCCTAGAAGAAATGAAGATCAGTGTTCAAAAGTACTTCAGTTCAGTTCAGTTGCTCAGTCGTGTCTGACTCTTTGCGACCCATGGACTGCAGCACGCCAGGCTTCCCTGTCCATCACCAACTCCCGGAGATTACTCAAACTCATGGCCATTGAGTCGGTGATGCAATCCAACCATCTCATCCTCTGTCGTCCCATTCTCCTCCTGCCTTCAGTCTTTCCCAGCATCAGGGTCTTTTCCAGTGAGTCAGCTTTAAGCATCAGGTGGCCAAAGTATTGGAGTTTCAGCTTCAGCATCAGTCCTTCCAATGAACACCCAGGACTGAACTCCTTTAGGATGGACTGGATGCAGTCCAAGGGACTCTCAAGAATCTTCTCCAGCACCACAGTGCGAAAGCATCAATTCTTTGGCACTCAGCTCTCTTTATAGTCCAACTCTCACATCCATACATGACTACTGGAAAAACCGTAGCCTTGACTAGATGGACCTTTGTTGGCAAAGTAATGTCTCTGCTTTTTAATATGCTAGCTAAGGTGGTCATAACTTTTCCTCCAAGGAGTAAGCATCTTTTAATTTCATGGCTGCAGTCACCATCTGCAGTGATTTTGGAACCCCAAAAAATAAAGTTTGACACTGTTTCCACTGTTTCTCCATCTGTTTACCATGAAGTGATGGGACCAGATGCCATGATCTTATTTTTCTCAATGTTGAGCTTTAAGCCAATTTTTTCACTCTCCTCTTTCACTTTCATCAAGAGGCTTTTTAGTTCCTCTTCACTTTCTACCATAAGGGTGGTGTCATCTGCATATCTGAGGTTATTGATATTTCTCCCAGCAATCTTGATTCCAGCTTGTGCTTCATCCAGCCCAGTGTTTCTCATGATGTACTCTGCATATAAGTTAAATAATATACAGCCTTGACAATATACAGCCTTGACATACTCCTTTTCCTAGTTGGAACCAGTCTGTTGTTCCATGTCCAGTTCTACCTGTTGCTTCCTGACCTGCATACAGGTTTCTCAAGAGGCAGGTCAGATGGTCTGGTATTCCCATCTCTTTCAGAATTTTCCACAGTTTATTGTGATCCACACAATCAAAGTCTTTGGCATAGTCTATAAAGCAGAAATCGTTGTTTTTCTGGATCTCTCTTGCTTTTTCAATGATCCAGTGAATGTTGGCAATTTGACCTCTGGTTTCTCTGCCTTTTCTAAAACCAACTTGGACAGCTGGTAGTTCACGGTTCATGTACTGTTGAAGCCTGGCTTGGAGAATTTTGAGCATTACTTTACTAGCATGTGAGATGAGTGCAATTGTGTGATAGTTTGAGCATTTTTTGACATTACCTTTCTTTGGGATGGGAATGAAAACTGACCTTTTCCAGTCCTGTGGCCACTGCTGAGTTTTCCAACTTTGCTGGCATATTGAGTGCAGCACTTTCACAGCATCATGTTTTAGGATTTGAAATAGCTCAACTGGAATTCCATCACCTCCACTAGCTTTGTTCATAGTGATGCTTCCTAAGGCCCACTTGGCTTCACATTCCAGGATGTCTGGCTCTAGGTGAGTGATCACACCATCATGGTTATCTGGGTCATGAGGATCTTTTTTGTATAGTTTTTCTGTGTATTGTTGCCACCTCTTCTTAATATCTTTTGTTTCTGTTAGGTCTATACAATTTCTGTTCTTTATTGAGCCCATCTTTGCATGAAATGTTCCCTTTGTATCTCTCATTTTCTTGAAGAGATCTCTAGTGTTTTCCATTCTATTGTTTTCCTCTATTTCTTTGCACTGATCATTGAGGAAGGCTTTCTTATCTCTCCTTGCTATTCTTTGGAACTCTGAATTCAAATGGGTATATCTTTCCTTTTCTCCTTTGCTTTTGGCATAATTAGTCCTCATTCCAATTTTGTCCATTAAATGTCATCTGTAGTAAAGCAATGGGTACTGGAAAATTTTTTCATATCTTCTAAGAGATCTTCAGAGTGCTTTGTTATAAAATACAGTTGTTGAACCCCTGACATGCATAGGCTAATGGCCTGGGATTCTCTCAAATGATAAGTTAACTGCACCCCTATAAGAAGGACAGTTATCCCCGATTTACATGCCTCCCCATCTTCACATACGTTTAATTAAAACCCTGAATTTTGAACTATAGTCAATATGAGTTTTGAACTGTAGTCAGCATACACACTGACTGATTAGTGACTCCTTATTTCTTTATGTAATTGGTAGTGAAGACTTGTAGATGGTCTGTGTGCTTGATTTTATAGTGACCCAAAGGTTATAATCAGTCCTCAGAACTCAATTTTGTTCACCCCAGCTCAGCTTGAACTTGAACTTCAGTTAAAAGTGATGAGGCAGTAGCAACATGGATCAACTTGGAGAGTATTATGCTAAGTGAAATAAGTCAGACAGAGAAATATAACTATTTCCTTGGCCAAAAAATTTGTTTGGATTTTTCCTTAAGATGTTACAGAAAAACCTGAACAAACTTTTTTTGGCCAACCCAATACTATATGATTGTCACTTATACATGGAATCTAAAAAATATAACAAACTAGGTAATACAGCATAAAGGAACCAGACTCATGGTTGTAAAGAATAAACTAGTGGTTACCACTGGGGGAGGGGCAGCATAAGGGTAGGGACATGTGAGGCCCAAACTCTTGGGTGCAAGACAGGCTCAGGGATGTATTGTACAACATGGGGAATGGAGGCAATATTTTGTAGTAACTATAAAGGAGAAGTAACCTTTAAAAGTTGTATCATTTTTTTAAAAATTTAAAACCTAGAAGGAAAAAAAAAGTGATGATTCAGTGAGTTCTTGGATCTTGTTCCTGGGAACTAGGAAATGAGAGCGGTAGTAACATTTCCTTTCGATGGAATTCTCTTCTCAGTGGCCTTGCTAAAAAGTTTGCCTCCCAAGCAATGAGATTTCAGGGCAAAAGCAAAGAACTGCCTATGTGTACATTGTTATTGTTCAGTCACTAAGTCGTGTCCAACTCTTTGCGACCCCATAAACTGCAGCATGCCGGGTTCCTTTGTCCTTCACTGTCTCCCAGAGTTTGCTCAAACTCAGGTCCATTGAGTCGAGGATGCCATCTCATCCTCTGTCACCCCCTTCTCCTCTTGCCTTCAATCTTTCCCAGCTTCAGGGTCTTTTCCAACGAGTCAGTCCTTGGCATCAGGCGGCCACAGTACTGGAGTTTCAGCTTCAGCATCAATCCTTCCAATGAACATACAGGGTTGATTTCCTTTAGGATTGACTGGATTGATCTCCTTGCTTTCCAAGGGACTCTCAAGAATCTTCTCCAGCATCACAGTTTGAAAGCATCAATTCTTTGGCACACAGCCTTCTTTAGGGTCCAACTCTCACATCCATACATGACTACTAGAAAAACCATAGCTTTGACTATATGGACCCTTGTTGGCAAAGTGATGTCTCTGCTTTTTAATACGTTGTCTAGGCTTGTCGTAGCTTTTCTTCCAAGGAGCAAGTGTCTGTGTATGTGACAGCAGGCAAAGGAATTGTGCAGAGAGGATGCTTTCAGGCAGTGTTTCCAGGGCGATGGCGGCACAGGAAGAAAAGTGAAATGTACAGGCGAGAGTAGGAGAAAGATGTGTTGTGTGGGAAAGCAGCCATCATAACAACAGCAACACTGATTTGGAAACTAGAACCGGTGCACACAGCGTACAGATAAAGCCAATGAAGCCTGAGAATGAAAACCACCCGACAAGAGAAAGCACAGCCACAGCGGATGTTTCACACGACAGCTCAGAACCAGGTGACTGACCCCAGCAGCAGAACAGGAGCAAGGGGAGAAGCGGCCCAGACCTGCACATTTTCACTCCTGGACTTGAGTCCAGACCTGTGTCAGAAGGATTAGTGACCACAGGAGACTATCTTTGGTTTAATGATATACGTAAGAATATAACTAATTTTTATATTTAGCCACATACGTTTATGATCTTAATTTGTCTTTAGTTAAATCATAATATATATTAGATTCAATCCTTTGAAATTGCAAATATGCACTCTTTTTTTTTTAACCTAGAAAAACTACAGTTTCGCATGGTTCAAGCTCATAGATCTGAAGATATTCTTTTTTTAATTGGAGGACAATTGCTTTACAATGCTGTGGTGGTCTCTGCCACACAGCAACGTGAAACAGTCATAATTACATATATACCCTGTCCTCTTGTGCCTCCCCCACCCCATTCTACCCTTCGAGGTTGCCGCAGAGCACCAGGCTGGGATCTCTGTGTAATACAGCAACTTCTGTCTAGTTATATATTTTACACATGATAGTGTATATATGTCAAGGCTACTTTTTCAATTTGTCTTACCCTCTCCTTCCCATGTTATATTTACCAGACCATTCTCTATGACTGTGTCTCCATTTCTTCTCTGTAAATAGGTTCATCAGTACTATTTTCCAGATCCCATATATATGCACTAATATGTGATATTTGATTTTCTGGCTCTAGGCTCATCCACCTCACTAAAACTGACTCAAATTTGTTCCTCTAGATGGCTGAGTAATATTCCATTAGGTACCACAAGTTATTTATCCATTTATCTGTTGATGGATATATAGGTTGCTTCCAGTCCTGGCTATTGTAAATGGTACTATAATAAACATTGAGGTGCATGTGTGAATTGTAATTTTTTTCAGGGTATATGCCCAATAGTGGGGTTGCTAGATCATATGGTAATTTTATCTCTAGTTTGTTAAGGAATCTCCATAATGTTCTCTATAATGGCTGTAGCATTGCAAACATTTTGGTTTTCTTTTGAAGTCCATGTTGGAGACCCAAGGAGAACTTTAGCCTTTACTAAGATTCCTCCCTTTTCCTAGAGTTTGTAATTTATGAATTTCATGCCATCTGGGGAAGTGACAAACCCATGGTGTCCACTCTGACTCTGCCCTGGATATGAAATGAAGCTGGGGAGAAAGAAAAGTTCCAGCATTGGATAAGCTGAAGGAGGTGGTTGTAGCTTCTGTACCTGTTTATTTCTTTTTATTGCTTTGTTTTTTATTTCTAACTCATTTGACTTGGGGTTCCAGATTTGTTTTTCTCTTTGTAAACTAGATTTTGAAATTATTATCCAGCCCATCCGTTTGCTTCTCTTAAATGAAACATAAATTGGCTTGTTTTAAATTTCAGGTACTTTAGATTTGATTCTACTATTCATCTCCTTTCAGCCTTGGCAATAAATTTTTTGCTGCCACGAAAAGAGAAGCTTTGCTGTTTAGAATCTTTTTCTTTAAAAGAATGTACATTTGAGTATTAAAAAGAATTCTCAGTTTTTAATAGTTTGATTTCTTTCTTCTGATCTTATGTCTTCTTTCTTTATTCTCATTCTTTCCTGTCTGTGACTCCACATTTATGCTACCTTTCATGTCTTTTCATATTCTCTGCTTCCACAAGGAATTCAAGATGTGATACTATCTGTTCCTGTCTCAAAATTTTTTTAAAAAGTGTGGGATCAGGCTGATTCCTGCGGGTCCCTGGCATAAATGACCATGGTGCATTAGATAATGACCCATCATTGGCCAATCAATAATTATTGAGCGCCTAGTTTGTGTAGAATCCTGTACACACAATAGTGTGGGTAATAATGGAAACACATTTCATGGGAGACATTGAAATATTCATGGACATGGACTTCCTTGCTACAATTGCTTTCGAGATCCATTTATAATGGACTCATATTTGGGATGGAAGGAAGCTTGAGACTCTCCGAAAGGTCTGATACAGTGCCTTAGTAATGAATCTAACCATTACGAAGCTTGGCATTATCTGTATGTCCATCACTGTTTACCACTGGCGGTGCCGTGCTGTGTAAGGCAGGCAGGTTAATAGGCAGACAGTTGTTCTGAGGGTGGGGAAGGTTCTGCCTTACAGAATATTCTCTCCTCCCCCCACCTCTGTCATACTACTAAAATGCCTTCTTGAGGATTATCTTAAAGGTACATTCTTCTACATAATATTTTATTACCTAGAAGAGGTACTTCTCAGCTAACCACACGTTAAACAGAGCAAGTGATCTGCTTCACATGGCAGGAAACAAGGCCATAAGCAACTAGGACCAAGGATGATTTGACTTTTTTTAATAATGAGTATATAGTTTTATTTTGGAACCATGTACATGCTTTACATAGTTTAACAAATGAAATAGAAGTAAGACTTTGATCTCATAGAAGTTGCTTGGGAAAGAGCTTAAAGAAAGGTCACTTTGAACTGCTCTTGGGAAGGAAAAAAAAAAATGTCAGGACCTTCAATAAACAAGGGTATTGAGAAGGAGGAACAGATGCCAAAAAAAGCAACACCACCGAAGCATCCACTCTTGTTGCAATTTAGCTTTGGGCCAACCTGAGCAGGGAAGTTGTGTGAGCAGTGCAATAACTTGCTGGAGTGCTTGGGGAAGCTTTGATTGGCCATCTAGATGGGGAGATGCATGTGCAGACACCAGCTCATCCAGGTTTGCCTAGGACTTCCCTGGTTTTAACACTGAGAGACCCACATCCCCCAGGACCCCCTTAGTCCCCACGTGAGAATACCATATACTGAGTATACCATATACTGAGAATACCACTCTCTTTTTCACAAATGATTTTGCCAGGAAATCTGCGCGAAAGTCATTGTTATATGAGCTATGTGAAATAATGTGATTCAGACTCAGATCTTTTGTTTTTTTTCCTAAGGTTTGGGACCGTCCTTGTAGGTTATACTGTCTTTTGTTTTTGGATAGCATTAGCCTTTCCTTCTGGTAGAATGTTACCTTACCCCTCCTCACTCCCCACAATTGTTTTCCTTTTTAATTTTAGAAACTGATTCATTCTAGGAATATCACCTCTTAAAGATATTGTTTGTCGCTATGTGAGCAGATTCTCAGAGGGCTCTAACAGGGACTGTGAAGCTGAGATATTTCAGAGGTGTCATTCTCACTAGAATCCAACAGTGGCCACCTATTTCCACGTGGAGATGAGTGTGAAGTGTGCTGTGACTTCAGGGACGTCAGGTCCTTGGTCCCAGGAGATAAGCAGTTAGTGATTTTCTCCCAAGAAGCATAGACTGCTTCAAGATACACAGCATTTATAAAACATGTGCTTGCCTTTGTCCTGACAAGTCTTTGTTTAAGTTATAGTTTACAGAAAGACATTAAATCCTGGTTGTAATCTTATATGTTTACATGAATCTGTGGTGATATCATAAAATCATTTATACATTTCATAACTGGAGAATGTTTTTAGAAAATTTAAGCCAGATTAAATAATTCACTGAAAAATCATCTGGGTGAAATCTAATACATTCTACTACCTGAAAATAATTATAATAAAATTCCATCCCGTGCAGATATTTTGTTACAAGATAGTCAAGTATTAATGTCCTTAACAGGAAAGACAATGAAAACATTCATAAATTAGGATTTTGTTCATAAAGTCAACTTTCATTAATTCTATTAAGAGTGAAAAGAAAATGCATTGTTTTGTTTTAAGCTGAATTATAGTTAAAAGTTGACAAAAAGTGGTACAAAACTCAGTCAGTTAAAAATGCATCCCATATTTAGAAACACAATTACTATTGAATAGAGATCATCCCAAAGTAGAAAATTAATATAAGTCACTAAGTTTAGCAGCATTAGACATTACATAAACTCTTGGTGAGGGGAATATGTGTGAAGTGGGGAGACTAGCTGTAAGGTTTTGATCTGTCAAAATAATCTACCACTGTTGGTGTTTCTCAGCTGAGCACTTTTTTATTCAAATATTTGAATAGTAAGAATCCTAATAACTAAAGCATATTGATTTCTATGTGAAACATGTAAAGTTAACTGGGTTTGCTGGTTTTTACTTGCATATAAAATCTCATTTAAATCATCTAACAATCATATGAGGTAGGTACAGCTATAATTCCTTCACATTTACATCTTGAAGTCTAGAGGATACCTACAAAGGTACATACTATGTGGCGCACACCTTCTGAGTTAGTGTCTCTGAAAGTAAGCTCAGGAATCCTCATTAACAAGTTCCCAGATAATCTGGATGCCCCCAAAATGAAATGTGTGTATGTGTATGTTTTGATAGCTCAGTCATGCCGATCTCTTTGCGACCTCATGGACTGTAGCCCGCCAGGCTCCTCTGTCCATGGAATTCTCCAGGCAAGAATACTGGAGTGGGTAGCCATTCCCTTCTCCAGGGGAGCTTCCTGATTCAAGGATCGCACCCAGGCCTTCTGCACTACAGGTAGATTCTTTACTGTCTGAGCCGCCAGGGCAGCCCTAGTAATTGGAGGCATGTTATAACCATTGTCGTTGCTGTTTTTCAGTCACTTAGTCGTATCTGACTCTTTGCGACCCCATGAACTGCAACATATCGGGCTTCCCTGTCCTTCACTATCTCCTGGAGTTGGCTCAAACTCATGTCCACTGAGTCAGTGATGTCATCCAACCATCTCATCCTCTGTCATCCTCTTCTCCTGCCTTCGGTCTTTCCCAGCATTAGGGTATTTTCCAGTGAGTCGGCTCTTATTATTACTCTCCAGTGACATCCCAGAATTAGGCAGTACCTTGCTCTCATTTTCAGCCAGAGCAGATACACTCATTTCTCAAATTAGTCTATGGTGTAGAAGAGTTCTGAACATGAGAGGAAACTTTTCTTAATAGAGCTTATACAAAATGTGGACGTAGGAAGTATGAGAGAGAGGGAGAGTTCATTTTTGATTCTCAATCTCCTCCAACAAATGCCGTTACTGGTAAAGTTTATGAAGAAGTTGACACTGAATTGCATGAATATCTTTGTAAGAATATCATCTAGGAGGTTTATTTAAAGACAAGAAACACATGGAGCTAAAGAGAGCTCAAGAGCCGACTCAGTGGAAAGACTGGTTAATGTAAGGTCAGAGAGTTTTGGCAGAAAAGCATGTTCCTTTATGTGGCTTGGAGAAGTGGAACAGGTGTTTTGAAACCAGGGTTTTGAGAAATATTTCATGGTATGGAATAGCTTTCTTTTTTAAAAAAACTGAAGTAAATATTTACTGCCCCCCCTGCAACACATATTTATTGTCATATAAACCTGAACTTCCAAACTTGAATTTCTGGACATACCAACAAGGGTGAAAGTGCATTTTGTTTAACATGGTCTTTTAGGAATTACCACCTCTCAAATTATTGCCTTCTGTAGTGCAAAACCCACTGCTTACCTGCCTGCCTCTCTCCTTCCTCATTCCTCCTACCAGCTTGTTTTTCCTTGTTTCTTTTTTTCCCCTGTTCTTTCTCCCCTCTTCCATACCTCTCTCACATTTTTTTTTTTTTTTTTGGTTTGGTTCTTCTCTCTGAATCTCACCCTTTCTCCAGTCTCATGGCAGCTCCCCATCTCATCTTGCCAGCCTGCTCCAGCCTGTAGTGATGTCTCCTTTTCCTGGTTCATCATATTACTGAACATATTACTAATGTTCATTACTGAATGAACCAAAGACTTTGGCTCATGGTTATTCTAACACACGGTGTGTTGTCCAGTTGTATTTTATGTATAAATCCAGTTCCCTCAATTAGATCCTAAATGTTTGAGGCCCAGAAAGAGAGCATACATTAATTTTACATTTTCAATAAGAATACCTAACCAATGTTCAGGAAATATACAGTATTTTGAATCACGTGGAATTTTTTCCCACTTTCAAAATCAAATGTATTTCTTTCCTTGTTCTTATCCTGCCATGCTAATTTTAACTTGTGACTCCTTTGATAGGCTGAGGGAGGAAAAAGGAGTTAAGAATCACAATCAAGTTATTCATTTGTGGAAAGCAAAGTGTTAAAGAATATTACTATTTATTTATTAAAGAATATTTAGTCCTTCATCAAGGAATAAAAAAATAACTATTAAATTTAATTTAGACTGAAAATTTGTTCTCAGTTCACACAAGGGAAGTGAAGACAGTTATATTTCAATTAATGTTAAAAAGTTGAATGGCAATAGACAGCAGTCAGCAGATAGATCCCAGATACTACCTAGAGAAGCTACAGATTGGCAAGATAAATTTCAGCTCAATGAAGTAGCCATGTAAAATGAAGAAAGAACTTTAATTTATAAAAATGCCTTTCCTAGTAAATTTGATCATTGCTTACATTTGATATGAAGACTTTTATGTAATTATTAGATGTTGCATACTGAGATTAGCCATATTGTGGAACATGTCTGTATGATTTCCCCCTTTATAGTCAAATAATTCTTTTTGATAACAATAAAACATTACCAGTGGAGAGTAGAGCCCCAAAGGAGGGTAGACAGTGATAACAGCCAAAGGACAAGAAGTTAGCAGGCTTTCAGTGAACTTACTGAGTGAGTGTAAGATTTTTAGAAAACACATATTCAATAAATACTGGAAATATATGAGGTCAGATTTGTTTATGATTCATTTCCCAGTGTTATGAGATGAGCACAAGCTGGGGTGCAGAAGAACTTCAGTTCAAGCCCCATTTATCTGCTTTCTGGCTGTGAGACCTTGGGCCCAATACTTAATGCATTTGAATATTAATTTCCTCATCTGCAAAACATGTAAGAGTATTTAAGTGGGTTTTTGAAAGTTACATTAGAAAAATGTGTAAGTACTTGGTGAGAAAAAAAAAATTGTAGGTGCTTTTTGAATGATGTCATCCATACCTCAACTTCTCCATATTGCATGGGATCAGACTGACAAAGAATGCTATAAAACAGAGATAATAAAAATTTACAGCGTGCGACTCAAGCAAGAGAGATGACTTAAGGATTAAGAACTGATCTATGAATTGAATCTGAAAAATTGTGCTTCTCTATGTGTCTGTCATCAAGGAAACTAACATTCGCTATTTACTCTGTGGAAAATGGCCAGAATTAGCATGCAGGTCTACAGCACAGACCACAGTAAGGCAGGCTGGGGGCTGCTGATGGCCCAGGGTGCCCAAGTACAGGAAGCCTGATGGAAAGCAGGGTGGGCAGCTACCCATTGTGGGCAGCAGTGGCGCAGAATCCCCCGAACCAGCGACAGCATGGCACATGCAGCTCTGAAGTCAGGATTGCCCTCGACAGTCCTGTGGACCGACCCCTAGCCACAGTTCACGTCTTCTTAGCATTTACTGCATGCACTGGCTTCCCTGGTGGCTCAGATGGTCAAGAATCTGCCTGCCAGTGCAGGAGACACAAGAGGGGAGAGTTCAGTCCCTGGGTTGGGAAGATCCCCTGGAGAAGGAAATGGCAACCCACTCCAGTATTCTTGCCTGGAAAAGCCCATTAACAGAGGAGCCTACAGTCCATGGGGTTGCGAGGAGTGGGACGCGACAGAGCGACTGACACTTTCACTTTCACTATTGCAGGCAGGCATTGTGGTCTGCATCTCTTTTCTCACTTCATCTGCTGAAAACCCCCACGAGGCCTGGCATCGTCTACTTACCAATGAGTAAATTGAGGCACAGAGAGGTTATGTAGCTGGTGCTAAGGCGCACACCTAGGAAATCAGCAGTAAGAGTCGAGCCCAGGCCATCTGCATCCACAGGCTCCCTTAAATCCTTCTGAAAGGAAAACACCTTTGGTACCTTTACACGAACACCAAGAGAGGTGGCTCCAGGATCTGGGACGGGGTGATGGATGTATGAAGGGAAGGGCCATCTGGTCAGGTGGCCCTGTGTGATTTTGTCAGTCTGGGGTGCTGCCTACACGGCAGAGAATCTGCTTGCAGACGGATGCTGGGTGAGAACGTCTGGCGATAAGAAGGGCTGTACGTGCTGTGTGTCCCAGCCACTGGGTGGGTTGTCTATTTCCAGGGCCTGGGGGCAGCTCTCCTTGACTTGACCCAGATAAGTGCCAGACGTGGGAGCACAGTTGCAAGATCAACTGGTCTGCTTCTTGTGTGGAATTTTCCTGCTCAAAAAAAAGGAAGGTGCAGGAAAACAACAGCTTCCTATGACCTCATTCTGCTCAAAATTCCTGGATATGTCTCTGTTTCCCTTCTGGTTCCAGACTTTTTCTTACTTACTTTTAAACTAAATTCAGCTTCTCTTGAAAGGAAACAAATATCAACTTTATAAAGATGTGGCATTATTTTTTTTCCAGAACATTTTGAACTATAGAGCCCAGTTATCTCATTTAATTGATCCCTGATTAAATTTTTTCCCCTGATGGTCAACCTTTTCTGAGAAGGTGATTCATATACTTTCTGCATTCGATTCAGAGGGCAGGTTCACTAAATTCAGCCATTGATTTATCAAAGCTATTTACTGAGTGTATAGTATCTGACAGGTGTTATGTTAGATGTTGATTGGTGGTCCTCTCCCCACACCTTCTGAATTAATATCTCTGGAGTAAATTCCAGGAATCCTCATTTTTTTTTTTTAACTTTATTTATTTATTTTTTTTATTGAAGGATAACTGCTTTACAGAATTTTGTTGTTTTCTGTCAAACCTCAGCATGACTCAGCCATAGGTATACATATATCCCCTCCCATTTTGAACCTCCCTCCCATCTCCCTCCCATCCCACTCCTCTAGGTTGATACAGAGCCCCTGTTTGAGTTCAGGAATCCTCATTTTTTAACAAGTTTCCAGATGAATTTTATGCCCTCAATGCTTTGAAGACCACTATCCTTTATTATAAACTCTTCAAGTATAAAGCTTGGGGTCTTATTTAACTTTGTTTCTAGCCTCTAACAGATTGCCTGGAAGGTTAGTGTTGATGTGTGATTGGTTACAATTCAGTGAAGAAAGGAATTTCCAAACTTACTGCTTAGAGTGATAAAGGAAGATCAAACCTATCATTTATTTTCTTAAAATATTTATTTATTTATCTGGACTGGGTCTTAGTTGCAGCACTCCAGATCTTAAGTTATGGCATGTGGGATAGTTAGTTGCAGCGTGCAGGGTATTTTTAGTTGTGGCATCCAAACTCTTAGTTGCAGCATATGGTATCTAGTTCCCTGACCAGGGATCGAACCTGAGCCCCTTGCATTGGGAGCAGAGTCTTAGCCACTGGACCACCAGGCAAGTCCCTGTCATTTATTCTTGTTCATGTGTTTATACTTTTTAATTTGCTGGTCCCGGACCTAATTTAGAGAAGGAAACGGCAACCCACTCCAGTACTCTTGCCTGGAAAATCTCACAGAGAGCGGAGCTGATAGGCTACAGTCCAAGGGGTCGCAGAGTCATACACGACTGGAGAACGTAGATATTCTAACACCTGTAAGTCAAAAATCTATTTATTTCAGAGTTTTGATTTTTATTTTGTCCAGGAGGATATTGATCATCAGATTGTGTGTTTCTTTATTGGGGGATTCTTAAAATCCACTTTGCTTTATTATTCACAAATTGAAGAGTGTCAAATTTGAGTAGACTTTAAAAGAGAAGAATGCCAACCTCTCATCAAGCACTTAAATTCTCCCCACAGTACTCTCTTTGTATTAGTTAGAACAGGGTTACTGCTTTAACAAATAACCTTAAAATTTCACTGGCTTCATCACAATGAAGTTTATTTCTCACTCACAACTTATTCCAACGCAGATAGCAAGAGGAGGCAGTGTCCTTCAGGGACCGAGGTTCCTTCTATCTTGTGCCTCTGTTCTCAGTTAGAAAACCAGGGTCTTCCCCATTTTAGCCAGCAGTGGTGTAAGGAGGTAAGGATCACACGGTGATTGAAAGGGTAGCCCAGCATAATGGGTACCACTTCCACTCACATTTCATCAGCCAGAACTCACCCACTGATTGCAGAGGATACTGGCACATGCAGTCAGAGTGGGTGATCAGATGCCCCCTGTCTTAGCCTCCAGGTAGTTATATGGCCTCCCTAGTGACAGAGAACTCACTACTTTTTGAGTAAGATAACATATTCTTTAAACATCCCAGACAGTTAGAATTCTTGCACTGAATTAACATATATTTTGCTGCATTGGCAAGATTCCATAGTACTTAAGAGTGTGGCCTCTAAAACCAGACGGCTTCAAACCTCATCTTGTATCCAACCTCATCAACTTTGGCCAGTTACTCATTTCTTGGAGTCTCTTCCTCATAAATTAACCCATGTTTTTGCCTAGGCTTGTGCCTGATAAGTAACAAATTCTCAATATATGTGAGTTGTTAATGCTTGGTATATTGGCCCTTGTTCCACCTCTGTGCTCAACAAAATAGGTATCTTTGTCCTTGGATATTTAAAGGTATTTCTGCCCCCTATTCTGAGTGTCTTCCAGAATCTTCAGCTGCTCCTTATATGACCTTATTTAACATTCCTTCTTCATCCTGGTCACTCTTCTCAGGTTGTGATCCAGTGTATCTATGGCCCTTTGAAGAGAGTAGCCCTCTTACTGGAAGATTCTAGTATGCTCTGATCGAGGAAAAGAGCAGCAAAACTATAACCTCCTTATTTTTAGCTGCTATACATCTATGTATGTAGCCTAAGATCACGTTACTTTTTCTAGCTACCATGTCACCCAGTTGATACCTATTGATCTTATTTTCTACTAAAATTTAAAAATTTTATATAAATGTAATTGATGAGCCAAGTCTCTTTTATTGCTGTAGACTTCTTTGGTTTCAAGAGAAGATTCTTATATTGCTAGCTATACATTTCTGGCATATCCTGTTTGATCTTCTATTTTCAATGTTTTTAATCTGAAAGGAGGAGTTACTGTACCCTTAGGGCTCTTCTGTTACCCAACAGTGGTTAATACAGGTTAACTCAACATCCAAGGAGAGTGACTAAGACTCACCTGTAAGTGTGAATTTCTTTTGGTTCAGCGCTTGTGAGCATGAGCTCAGTCACGTCTTTGCAACCCATCAGGGTCGTCTGTCCATGGAATTTTCCAGGCAAGAATGCTGGAGTGGGCTGCCATTTCCCTCTCCAGGGGATCTTCCCAACCCAGGGATTGAACTCTCCTCTCTTGTGTCTCCTGCGTCGGCAGGCAGACTCTTTACCACTGAGCCACTTGGGAAGCCCTTTTGGCCCAGAGTACTTGAGAGAAGACCCCTAATGTCAGAGATATTTACTAAGCTGGTGTTTGGGATTTTTCCCCCCTCTATTTATGAAAAGCTGAAAAAAAAAAAAAGACAACACCAGCTCATTTTCTTGACATGTAGACTTGAATCACTGTATTAACCCAAATTTCTTTGGCCTTTTCTTCTTTATGGGCAGGAGTTTCTGCATGTGTTGCCACATCATGTGGGTTTAGGGAAGGATAAGAAGGAAGGAAAAGATGGGGTGGGATAAGCAGGCAGATACTGCAGATGCTACTTCTGGCAAGCTGCACCCAGCAGGCTCCTTGGTGGCCCTGATGATTTCTTGGAAACCTATGCTTCTAAGACTCTGTATCATAAATAAGTGGAGTCCAGCTCCAGAAGATTCAGTGTACCAACCTGGAAAATGGGAACATTCTGATTTTTTTAAATCCTTCTAAGTACTCTCTCAAGAATGATCTACTTTCTTTTTAATAATTCCTCTGTGATCACTCTTCTACAGTCACCCTCTTCATTCTTGTGAAAACTTGAACTTGGAGCTTAATCCATCAAGCTTTCTGGCCTTCTTTACTAAAGTCAGTCTTTGGTAATGATTTATTTGAGACTGGTACACTGGCCTTTTCTGTAACAATAGCAGAGAAAATAATAGTAATACAATAGCTAATATTGATTGAGTACATACTCTGTATGAGGAACATGCTATGCGGTAGGTATTATATTATTAGCCACATGTCATAGAAGAGGAAACTGATAGATAGAAAATATAATTTGTCCAGGGTTACATAGCAGGAGAGCCAGTTAAATAGACTTTCCAGCTGTAGAATGCAAATAACCACTCACAAATGAACAAAGGCCCCACCATTCACCCCCAGATGGCTCAGCTGCCAGCCTGCCGCAGTCAAGTCTCAGACCACATAACATGCCCTTTTGTGAACACTCTTCACTAAACTTACTTGACTTTGATATATCACGCTTCAAAGTAGACCCTATTAACCCAGTGGTTGATAAGAAGCTAAAATGGTACTTCGGTGTAATTTCCAAATGATCAACATCGAGTCCAGGACAACACTTGAATCAGGGGCACTTCAAGGAACATAGGGAGAGATTTTATAGCATATTAATGTGATGACTTAAAAAAAAAAAATTCCTTACAGGACTGAGGCTACTAATCCCTGAGCTGAGGGTGGGGAAACCCCAGGAAACAGAACAATCCAATCACCTTCTCCAGTAGCCCACATGCACAGCTGACTTCTGAGAAATGAATTTAACTTTTAGAGGTTTCATGATCAGCTGCTGGACAACATCCGGCACCAACCTAACCACTAATCTCAGATCTCATAGCAACACAGATCGTCTGGAACCCAAAATAGTCCTGCCTCGGGCTCTTTTCACTTCTTATCACTTGAGCAAGAGCATGTGTAAGAAAGGTGTCTGTTAGCCGACAGCTGCTGATTCTCAGAGAAATGAATGGATGTGTGGCTGCTTCCATTTAATCAGTCACCATCTATCTCAGCAGTATAAATGCTTCTATTTTATACCAGATACATCCCTGAATGTGTATTTCTTTTTATCCAAGAGTCCACTGGACTTTTTCAAATTCACTCACACGTGATATTTTCATAGGGCTTGATATTGAATGAAATCCTCTTTAATCCCAATCCTTCTCCACTTTATTTTGTTTCTTAACATTTTCCTTTTGTAGAAACACTAGGAAGTCTGACTTTGCTAGAGGATCTTTAACCTGCCTGGAGCTTTGATATCTTCTGATTACAGCTCCTCCTTTTTTCATCCTTTGGCCTCAGTTAGAGACTTTGCCGCCATAAAGTGGATTATTTCTGAATAAGGGCGTAGTGTCCACTGTGATAAAGTTCCTTTCATGCATGATGGCTATGGGACTGGCAGCCTAAGAACACTTCGCTTGATAGTAGGTACCATTTAGTTTTGACTAGAATTCTTATCTAAACAAAACTCTCTGGGCTTACTCAAGGACAGTTTACGTCAGCAAGAGAAGTCAATAAAGAAATAGGAATGGAGAATATGGTGGGAATTTGTTGCAAAGGTGTATTGTTTTATGATGAAAAACCAATAAAGATGTTTTAATTGCATATTTCTAGATTACCTAAATAATTAGCTCCTACACTAAGTTTAATATAAGGAGACAACATGAAAAAAATTGTCATTTTTCCTTAACTTCTGCCCCTCCCCTCTAGTTATATGCAGACTTCATGTACTTTGTCATCCTTTTCTGTCCATCTGAAGCTATTACAACATTGTTAATCAGCCACACACTACAATATAAGCATTTAATAAAATACAATAAAAAGAAATATTTAATTTAAAAACCAAATAAAGGCAAATAAAGAATACAAAATTTCTACAAGAAAAGAGAAAGCAGTTGGATAGTTATATTTGTTCTCTACAATCCCCATATGTTCTTGCTTTAATGTTTACTGGGCTCCGTAGGAACTAAAGACTCAGAGTTGAATTTAAATTAAACAAAAAGAGATCATCAAGCTCCAAGCAAATCCTGGTATGTAAGGGGATGTTTATAAAGATCAAGAAGAACTACTATATTGCAGAGATACCAAGGGTTTGGTAGAATACAGTTCAATCCTTAGGCAATCATTAATCATTTATGATGAATAAGCCATTTTTTCAGTTAAGAATCCTGCCTTTAAAGCACATTTAAAGGAGAAGAGGAAAGGAGAAGAAGGAAGGAAAAGGAGAAGACAGTGGTGATGACACCACCTTGTTAAAGAATCAAAAAGTGGACCTGTTTGTCCTCTCCCCCACCCAGCCACCCAATCCCTGGTGATGTCCCACTTTGATATTCACCAGGGTAGAGGCACAGAGGCCGGCAGGACCCTCCTAAGATGCCTGCCTCGGCAATATTACCAAGTACCATCCCTTCTTGAGGTTTTAGAAGGGAAGTAATGTTTACTGGGCTCTTTGGCACTTTATGTGTCTTAGATATATGGTTTTGTTTCATTCTCAGACAAGTTTGTGAAGGAGGAATGTTTTCCCATTTGTATAGATTAAGTGTAAGAGGTTGAAAAACTTGCCCCAGATCACATAGCTAACAAGCCAGGAGCTGGCATCCAAATCCGCATTGGGAGTGCTATGCCTGGGCTTGTCCCGTCATCTCACATGCACTTCTCTGCTCTACCAAGAAATTAATCTAGCATCTCCTTTCCAACCTGGTGGCCTGGCTCTCTGCCATAGCTTGCCCTAAACAACGTTTCCTGCACTGTGCCATGTCCCTATACCTCACTGGCAAGACCCTGCCCAAGCATGTGAGTTCTGATTTGGCCAATCTATTCTCCCAATGTGGCTACGCATTTATGTTTCTCACTACTTCAGACAGACCCTCCCTCAGACGTAAACACTGACAACACAATGGATACACTGACAGTCGCCACACAGGTCAGACAACTCTCAGTGGAAATGAAAATGCTGGGGAGAATGTGGGAAGTGGATAAAGATGGATTTTGTGTGATTTAACAATGCACACAATATTAATAAAATACTATTTTAAATAAATATTATTAATACATTTTAATAAAATATATCTCCCTTCTTTACTACTGATCACATCAGAAAATGCTGTCATGCATGTTGCTATTTTGAGCTGTGAGTTTTTAGAGTCGTTTTTTTTTTTTTTTTTTTAATGAAGTAAGGGCTTTTTTCCTGGGTATGCCAGGGCACTTTGACTGAAATGGAAGAAATCCTCCCACAAGATTGTTGAATTTGACATAATATTTTTCAAAGGAAGAATGTCAGGGGAAAGATATACCATCATAATCCATACTAAGGAGAGGGGAAAATGAGTTGAATGCAAGAGGACTTTAAATGTATCAAATGCTCATTCTGTGCCTTGGTTTCACATGCAGCCAACTTTATTTTCTTTGTTCCTCTCAACAATTCTGGGAGATATAAATATTCTACGTACACTACCATCACTACCACTGCCAAGACTCAAGGAGCAACACTTGGTCCATGCTCCAACAGCTGCTGAATGGTAGAGCTGGGATTTGAATCCTTGTCTCCCTGGGGTAATATCACTACACTGTGCAATTTCTTAATGAGCAGGGCTCTATTTAAGGTCTGGGGAATAAAAGAGTGACATAACATACACCCTGTACTCAAGAGGCTTACAATTCAGTAAGGAGACAAACAGATTTAAAAGATCAATAACTATATATACTTGCCCAAAAATATGACTAAGGAGAACCTCAGGAAAGGTATAGGATCTCAATGGAGACATTGATTATGGAGACCCTGAGTGGTGAAAGACTCCTGGTGAAGGACAGAGATTTGAATGAGATTTAGAGGGAAAACTGAGAACTTAGAAACGGAGAAGAAGCTAGCAGTTGTCTAAAAATGGGGATCATCCTGAGCTACGAATGTGCATGCTGGATTCAGGAAATAAGTGGGAAGTCATGGTGGTTTTCATTGTTGTTTCCAGAAGTGAACATAGAGGAGGAGCTGAGAAGTGACTTTTTGGAAGGTGCATTAGGCCTTTTCTCCTCGAAGTGTGGCACCAATGTCATCTCCATCATCTGGGAACATGTTTGAGATTCAGAATCTCAGGCCCTGGGCCAGATTCATGGAGCCAGAATTCTGCATTTTCAGAGGATTCCACATGTGATCCAGGGGCACATTAAAGTCTAAAAAGGACCACCTTAGAGAAGTAGGTCTGCTCCTCTTTTTGTCCTTCTCATAAATCCCAAAACAAGAATGAAAAGAGGACAGAAAAGTTCTCTTTTCTGCTCTTCTGCCCCCTTCTTTTCTTTCTTTTTCTGTAGAAGCCCAGGTGGCTGTTGGCGAAGTCAGGGACTTGAATGGTGCTTCCTTTCTGCTGCTTTGCCTAAAATTCAACATCCTCTTTCTGTAACTTCTGTGCGTCATTCTCCTCTTCCTTTTCACTAGCATTCACTGACCTGTGAATGTCACACTGAAGAATGTGGAGCAGATGCATTTTGTACACAAATGTCTACAAAATGGAGCAACTCAATTGCCTTTCCGGGAGGCAATCCTGAACAACTGGCCTATCTGTGAAACTGGTTGATCTCCACACAATAGAACGTCCTGTGTGAACACTGCCCATTTTCAACAGTGGAGTTTAAAAGGTCAATGCTTCCCTTAGCGAGACTGTTTGGAAACAGAGCACCTCAAGAAGACAGAGGCAGCTTCAAGATGTGAGCCCTGCCTTGTGATTCACCCAGTTTGTTTAATTCAGACTCTTTATTCCTATTAGTTAATGTTATTGATCTTCTCACTTGGGACTGCCGCTACCATTTTGGGAAGAGATCAGGTTTAGGAGAAACTTGGGAAAAGGAACATTGTGTACGTAAACTGGGGGCACTTCTAGTTTCTGGGCTGACACATAAAGAACTTGGAAGTCTTCACTTCCATCCATACAACAAGAACAAAACAGAACAAACTGGAAACCAAGAACTCTTCTTAGATCTCTCAGGTAACTGAAGTCACAGGACAAACCATTGTCCCCCAAACTGGACAGACAGATAGATATGGAGAATTACAGCTTACCAGGAGCAGAAGCTTTTCAGAATCAATACCAGAGAAGGACAACCTAAACTATAATTGATGACTTACCAGAAGCTCTGTGTAGAGAAGTTTGAGAATTAAAAGCTCGTAGGAGGGCCACAGTTCTATGAGCTTTACCTCCAGGAGCTCCATCAGGTTCCCGCTGTGAAGATGAAGGAGGTGGGGGGTTGGGGCGGGGGTCATTCTCTCCTGTTTCCTGCAGGGGGAAGACAACAGTGGCTACTTACTACACCTTCAAGTACCCCCCCAGAGCCCTCCACTCTCCTTAACAAGACCTGCCCTAAAGGAAAACTACTTTATCAGAGCCTGATCCACTGGAGTTTCACCAAAGGACTTGGAGGAGGGAATTGTCCAACTCAGAGTCAGTGAAAAACAGACCTAAGCATTGGACTTTAGAATGCTTCCCCACCCCACATCTTACCAACCTGTCTATAGTGCTCCTGACTAATAACAAGAGATTATAGCTAGAAGAACGGGATGGGAGGGGAGCTTGGGGGAGAATGGGTATGTGTATATGCATGGCTGAGTCTCTTTGCTGTTCACTTGAAAACTATCCCAACATTATTAATTGGCTATACACCAATACGAAATAAAAAGTTTTTTTTAAAAAAGAACTGCAAGCCTCAGACTCTAATTAAGGTCTCTGTGGGAAAACTCAAAGACAACCTGGGTGACTAAAATGACATGAGAAGAAATTTTAGCCTCTGACAACACATAACATAAACACAGTCTGACTTAACATAATAGCTAAGTAATAACTTAACAGCCAACTAAATATAAAACATCACACCAAATACTTATCTATAATCAACTGGGGAAAATTTGTAATGTAGGTTGCACTTAACCAGATGTAGTCTCTGCTCATGTAGCAGAGTGTTCTAGATTTTTTGCTTAGGAAGGAAACAAAGGACAGAGAGAAGCAGTCATATGAATTTCAGATTTAGACAGAAGAGAGAATCACCTTCCTGCCTACAGACTCTACCTTCTTTGAATTTGACAGCTGTCATCTAGCCACAGGCAATTATTTACCTGCAGTTCTTGCCATCAGTGAAATAACTTCAGCTGATATTTTAGAGATTACAGAATCCAGGGGGTTCATTTGTTGCAAGTCATCAAGATTTCTATGAAAGTTTTGTAGTTGACTATAGTAATGAGTTAGGTCATTAATGCTGAATATTTGTAGGGATAACTTTATCTTGACAAATCTTGTGTGTTCAAGTGTTTCTCCAGCCCCTTTGTCAGACCTGCTTGCCAATGTGTGGGTGTCATGGGAAAAAAACAGGTTCCTGAGAACTAAGGACATCTAACTTCTAGTTCTGATTTTGCCAGGCATTTGTTGTATAATCAAGGGGAAGTCACATGTCCTTTCTGGGGCTCAGTTTTCCTAGCTGTAATGCAGGATAATAGTAGGTAGACAATTTCACCCCCAAAGACAGAATCCAGTAAAGTACTAAGATGTCATTTCAATGCACAGTTATTAATGTCTGTAAGCTTGTAAGTATATATATACACAAAATGGTGGCAGTAAAAAAGAATTATGAGTATTAAACCTAATTCAGATGCAACTTAAAAGGGTGTCCTCAGAAAATACGGATATTTTTGTAGAAATCATGAGTTTTTCTAAGTTTCACTTTATTTTTCTAATTTCTGCACCTTCTTCTCATGCAACTCTATTTCATCTCTTTTTAAACCTCTCTTCAGAGCTCTACTTATGTTTTGAAAGTATTTGGGGAGAAATCGAGTTTTGAGATTTGCAAACATCTTTGAGGCCTACTAGTCAGCTTAAATTTGGCTGTATGTGGATTTTCTCTAACAGGAAACCAAATAAACCACTCTTGACAGGGCAAACAAACAGTCATCCTGAGGGCAATATTTTTAGGAGCTATGTGTAAATGAATAAAAAAAAAAATTGATAGTGATTTGTTTTCCCTGAAACATAAAAGGAAGCTAAAAAATAAACATCTCATCCCAAATGCAATTTGGATCTTATTGAATTGAAAACAATTGTGCAAAGTATTGAGGCCATTTGAGGATCACATCAGGCAGTTGGATCCCACATCCGCCTAGAAATCTTACCTCTTATATGTAACACACAATTACTGGTTCACTGAGCAAGAATAAGTCATTCCAGTGATCCAGGAGAGGACAAAATTGGAAAAACACAGCATTAGTCACCTCTCGCCAGGAATGCTCATGAAGGCAGACCTGTGAAGGGAAGACATCAGGCTTGGGATTGGTCCAGCTGTTCGTGTGTTAATGGGAGGTGGTAGATGAGCCCAGGACTGATAGCCCGCCTATGGGTGAGGATCTGGAACTTGAGGTGAGTTCCATGCAAAACTGACTGTTGATGAAAATTAAGGAAATGGATCAATGCCAGGACTATTCATGTCTTCAAAATAATGTAAGCTGACATACAGGTTCAAACAGGGCTGTGAACAATGAGTCAAGCATTAAAGGAATCAGTTTACCAATGGGTTTTTGTCCCCTACACCCACTTTTTGGAAGTCAAGAGAGCACAGATGTTAATTAAGAAAGTGGGTTCTGGAGTCAGATAGTAAATTCCTAAGTGTCCTTCCCTAAGTGTCCTTGTCCATAAAAGAGTGATCGTGATAATGATAGTGCCCAACACATTGGGTTGTTGTAAACACTGTAACAAAAGAATTTGAACAAAGCGAAGCACCTGGACTTATGTCCTATCTGTGGTGATTATTGTTACACATTCCTCTTTATCTGTTCTGTCCGAACACTTCCCAGCTGCCCTTCTTCCCTCTTCACAACCTCATCTGGCCTTAGGATTCCTTCTAATAGCCTGTGCTCTAAGCATATCCCAGCTAAGGCCCTTTTATCGTGTGTGCTTGCTAAGTTGCTCAGTCGTGTCTGACTCTTTGCAACCCTATGGACTATTGCCCGCCAAGCTCTTCTGTCCATGGGATTATCAAGGCAAGAATACTGGAGTGGGTTGCCATGCCCTTCTCCAGGGGCTCTTCCTCACCCAGGGATGGACCCTGCATGTCTTATGTCTCCTGTATTGGCAGGCAGGTAGTTTACCACTAGCACTACCTGGGAAGTCCAAGGCCCCTTCATACCTTCCTCCAGTTCAACTTTACAAAGGTTTTGTCAGACCAGCATTTTTCAACTCCAGTGTGCATATAGGACTTCTTGGGGAATCCAGATAAAATGCAGATCCTTATTTAGTAGATTTGAGTATATCCCTGGGACAGTCTGCCTTTCTAACAGGCTTCAGTGCTTTGCGTCTTCAGGCCACACTTTCAGTAGCAAGTCACTAGTTATCCCAAATAACCAGCATGTTCTTTTTCTGATCCACTTGAATGACTGAGTTTTTCAGTCAGATACTAGGTTACTGTCTGTAGTCTACAAGTAGTCTGATCCTCATTCAGTCATGGAATCCAGTTGTCAGATAGACTCCTCACATGGCTTCATTTCTCTGTATGCCAAGTTTAAAATTAACCATGTTAATTTAAACTGAGGTATGTGTGAGGAATGACACTTTAATTTGTGGACCAGCCAGCAAGTAATTTCACATCTAAGGAAGCTTGGTCTAAGGTTCAAATGTGAGACTAGTAATTTTAGGTAGATATATGTAGAGGCAAAGCTACTCTTGTTAGCAGTCCTGAAATTACTAGACAGGTATTTACAATGTCAAGCCGTCCCATAGTGGTTGGGAAAAATAAATGGTGAACACAGACAAATATTTTTTTCCTGTAAATATTTCCACACAGTTCAGTTTAGTTCAGTTAGTTCCATTTAGTTCAATTCAGTCGCTCAGTCACGTCCACTCTTTGTGACCTCATGGACTGCAGCACACCAGGCCTCTCTGTCCATATGTCCATTGAGTCAGTGATGCCCTCCAACATGCAGGACCTTATTTAGAAATAAGGTCTTTGCAGATGTGTTTAGTTGAAATGAGTCCAAATTGGATTAAGTGGGCCCTAAACCGATCACTGGAGTTTTCACAAGAAGTGACACAAAGAGCTGAGGGTGATAAGACACACGGGGAGGACACCATATGGAGGCAGAGATTGGAGTTCGCTGCCTTAAGCCAAAGAATGCTGATGATTACCAGTGATCACCAGAAGCTGAGGAAGAGCCAGGGAACAGACCCTTCCCCTGAGCCCACAAGAAGGAACCAACCCTCAGACACCTGCATTGTGAACTTCTAGCCTCCTGAGCTGTGAGAGAATGAACTTCCATCATTTAAGCCATCTCATCTGTGGTAATTTGTTACATCAGCCGTAGGAAATGAATATACCATCCATGAAGGGACATGTTCAGTCCAGGTGCCGACTGAACCCTTGGTGTTCAATGCTCAAAGGCCCTCTGCCCTTTTGATCTCCGGCAGCTGAGCTGGCAGTGGAGAATTAGGGGATACTGCCAACACGGATGCCTTAGTCCTCTCTGCTCTCTTAGATCAAGAGTAACAGGGGAGAAGGGGAAACGTTTTTCTCTTTGGTTTGAAGACGAATCCTTTCAAAGAAAAGATAATTGAACGCCCATAAAAGAGAGTTCAACCAGTCCCTCGGCTTTCACATCTGGCCTAGTTGCCTGACCACAAACCTCTCCATGTGGTCAAGTCTCAGGTGAGGCAGGTAAGGGAGAGGCAGTGGTATAGGAGGCACTGAATGAAACCTCCTGAGGATGATACCCTTGGACACAAGCTAATGGAGGATGATCAACGGTGTCCGAGAGGTGAGGGAGAATGGCAGTGAGTGGATGAGATGGAAGCAGTCTAATCCATCAGCGCTATTTTAACTCCCCCCATCCCCGCATTTGCAGGCACTTTGGCTTGTGCTTCTTGCCTCTGCCTGGGTACCAAGGCTTGCCTCCTAGGCTTTCACAATCTCAGACAACTTGGAAACTTTTGCTTTGACTAGTGAGGAGCCTGAGATCCACATTTATCTCAAGAAAACATACTCAGTTAAGGAAAACAGACTCCTTACCCATGATTATTCTATATTCAGTAACGCTGGTTAAACATAGGCCTCCTGCCAAAAAAAGTCTTCAGTCTGTTTAAACAGAATGAGGAAAAGGCCTCAAATTATTCTTTCCCCATTTCCAGCCCAGTGTACTCATATCTTCTTTATTCTACTGTGTGGTTTAAGGAAGAACACGGGAATCAGGAAGAACCTTTTATCTATAGAAATTAAAATAACCCTGTTGAAGTGCTCTAAACACACTTTATTTTAATCTGCTAAGGTTGGCTGAAAATGTTATCACCAAGTGTTTGGGGGGATTGCCAAAGTGAATATGTGCATCTGAGGAAATTCAAGTCCCATCCTCTGTCTTGAGTGGATCTGGGACTTGAGCTGCAGATTTGGAGTTGAAAGGACTCTCTGAGCTCAAGATCTGCCAGTTACTAAGGAACCTGAGAACATTTCTTCAAAGTCTCTGAGTGACTCAGTTTATTCCACCTAAAGCATTGACTACTAAGTTTGCAGAGAAGACTTTATAGTAGATTTATAAGTCATAATAGATCAGCTAACCAATAAATCATTCACACTCATCATCTGAGTGCAAAGATAATGAAGAACGAACTTCACTTTGAGCAGTTTCATCATTTTCATCATTTATGAAACCATCCTCCTTTCTGTTGGAAGTTCTTCTTTCTCTGATTTTTTTAAAAAATTATGTGGCTTGAACTATATTTACAATGACATCAGCCCACCTCACTTTTTTTTTAACCAAATATGGCTTCATTCACAATATACTCTGTATCTTTAGTCTGGGTTTAGGGACATATCTCTAGAGTTCTCTGCCCACCTTTTCCTCTGACCATTTAGATAATCAGGAAACATATGAGTATTAGTTCTAGAAGCTTCTGGTGTTGGTGGAGTTTGAACTGCAGTCTCAGCCTTCTTTGGTGATTGAAATTCACTTTTCTCAACCATCGTCATGGAGAACAAAAGCAATAAAATATTTTGATTGTTATACACATAAAATGAGGTGTTATATTTAAACATCCATTTAAAACTTTTAAAGCTCTCTAGAAATGTATTAAAAATTAAATGCCTTTTTCATTCAGTAAAAACTTTTTGAGCAAGGGAACCTGGCTGAGTTCTCCCATGTCACACTTTTCAGCTGTCTAGGCTTACTTCTAGCCTTTGGTTGTATGGAAAACTGTATCCTGAAGGTATTAAGGATGTGTATATTTATTTAACAAGTATTTTCTGGGCACTTATTAAATAACCAATACTTCTCTAAGCTTTGGGATAACACAGAGAGAAAGAAGTAAGTCATAATTTCTGCCCTCATGAAACCTGTGTTCTAGCAGTGGAGACCAGTAGTAAGTACACAAACTAATATAATCATTCCAACTAGATTTTGTATGATGAAGAAGATGAGAACAGAAGCTAGAAAACCAGGAAAGAAAACCTTTATATAGTCCATCTGAGATGGCATCTCTGAAGAAGGGTGTTTAAGCTGAGACCAAAGGACAACGATAGACCTGTGTGAGTGACTTCCAAGGAAAGGATGTTCTCGAAACAGAGATTTGTCTGAAATAGCAGCTGAACAGAGAGATATGCAGCTGCAGTGTGGTGAGCTGTAGAAGGAAGCTCATGGGGAGGTTAGAGAAGGGCCAAGGGTCAGATCCTACAAGACCCTTCAAGGGCCTTGTGTTGGGTTTTATTTCAAAGTCAATAGAACGCCATTAAAGAACATTAAGCGCAAGTGTAATGTAATTTGGTTTATATGTCAGTAAGACCACTCAGAGTTCTGTGAAGAAAATGAGCTGGAGTGGGGACAAGAATAAAAACAGAGAACCAGTTAAGGAATTGTTGCAGTGCTCCAGGCAAAAGGTTCTATTGGCCTGTATTCTTTTTAATGTACAAAGATTTTATTGGAAAAAACTCCTATGAAAGGTAAGGGGAGGGAGCTGAGAAAGGCTGGAGAAGCTATCAGAGCACCATGAAGTCTAACACAGGGTGATAGTTGGAGGGAAGGAAGTCGGTACCATGTTGCATTGTATGGACCTGGCTGCAGAAGAAAATGTAGAAAAGCAGATACAACTGAAAAATTTTGGAATGGAGCTGAACAGGACTCACTAAGGGATTAACTAATAGCAGAAGTGGGGATGAAAAGAGGGATGAATTAGGATTTGTCTATTCAAAACAATGCCTAGCACAAGGTAGATGCTCAGTAAACATATTCAGGATTTGTTTTTCTCCCATAAAAGCAAGATTTCCCAAACTGATAATCAAGGAAAGAACAGAGGCATTATAGAAAATAGATAGATAGGGTGAGTGAGAACCCAGAGGATGAATAAAGGAGGAAAAGACTCAAATTTCCTTTTGGTGAAGCTAGATAATGACTTTACTGTCAGTGGATCAAGGTTAAAATCTTCTTCCATGTGTCTCCCTCCAGACAGCTTTTCAATAAATGTCAAAAGACATCCTCCCAGGGCAGCAGAGGCAGAATTGAATATTGCATGGTGAATAAGCGACGGGACTATATAGAGAAAAGACATTTTTAAAGTTATCTTGTGATCTAGGAAATAACTTTTCATCATTTCCTTGGTTAACTTTGAAGAGAGAACTTAAGAATAAAGAAAAGACTGTGAAGCATATAGTCTGAGAATGATGGAACCGAGCAACTCTGTCTTGGTCCATCGATTTGTATATTACAGAGGCATTTGTTAGCACTCCACTTTAGCATAAATATCGCATACATGCACAGCCACGTTCCTTTTGAACAAGACCACTAAAAAAAAAACAAAACCCTGAAATAGACAACATAATCCTTGCAAAGATTTTAAATAGGAAGCACAAATATTCCCACACTTCAGACTGGCAAGGTTAGAAAAAAATAGATGAGGGTCATACATATTAAATACTAATGTAAGTGATTGCAAACACCCATGCTTTAATTGGCACCTGTGGTTTAATTCAGGACATTTTAGAAATTCTGATAATCTTAGAAAGGAGTTTCAGACATCTATATTTGTCCTCAGTCTTTCTTCCAAGCTTCAATTTATGGACCATTTTTAAAAATCCTGCTAGCTCCTCACATTGTGCCTTCTAAATTTCCTCTAAATGAACTTAAAAATAAAATGTACTTGCCTTCATGCTAATACCATGTGGAGTCTAAAAATGGTGTTCATGACTTTAGTCCTGCTCTTTCTCCTCTGGCTGTGGTTTTTAGTCTTCTGGATGTGATTGACACGCTGGGAAGGGACCACATCACACACATCTTCGTTCTACTCAGAACAGTGATGCTCAAGGGGTCTGCTTACTCTCTAACTATAGTTCCTTCACTACCTTTTCAGCCAAATGTTATCTGGAATATCGATAGCTTTGAAAAAAGTTATGTTTAAAACGGGATGACCCAGCCATTACAGGGATTAAAGGAAATTGTTGTTAGGTTGCTCAGTCATTTGGGACTCTTTTGCAACCCTATGGACTGTAGCCCACCAGTCTCCTCTGTCAGTGGGATTTCCAAAGCAAAAACACTGGAGTGGGTTGCCATTTCCTTCTCCAGGGGATCTTGCTGACCCAGGGATCCAACCTGCATCTCCTGCATTGGAAGGCGAATTCTTTACCACTGAGCCACCAGGGAAGCCCAAAAGGAGATAATAAAGGCTTTTAAAGGGAGAGGAAGAATACTTCTAAGTGTTGGGAAGTGGCATCAATAAACACTGACTTAGAGGCTGAAAGGTCTTTGGAAGGGTCCCTCACATTAAGTATCTGACTTGCTGTTCTCTTTATGCTGTGGTCAGCTCTGAAACTAAGACCTTCTCCAGAGGTGCGTTGTGTGCATCTACAGGCGCAGTGTGGGGCCAGCGTCCTCCCTGTGGTACATCAAGGGCCACCCATGTTGACTTGTAGCAAGATTTCTAAAAATGCATTGGGTAGTCTTACCTCACTTTGCAACTGCCTTCTTTTCCCCAGCCTGGAGTGATAGGACTGAAGATTTTAGAAAATTTGTGTAATTGATGAGTAGTCCATAGCAGATATTTCTTCTTCTTTGTTTTTCTTGGAGTATAATTGCTTTACATTATTGTGTTACTTTCTGCTGTACAAGAATGTGAATCAACTATAAATATACATATATCCCCTCCCTCTTGGACCTTCCTCCTACCCCTGCCCCCATCCCAACCCCCTAGGTCATCACAGAGCACTGAGCTAAGTTCCCTGTGTTGGCAGCTTCCTACTAGCTAACTATTTTACCTATGGTAGTAGTGTATATATGTCAATACTAATATCTCAGTTTGTCCCACCCATCCTTTCCCTCCCTGTGTCCACATGTCCATTCTCTATGTCTGTGACTCTATTCCTGCCCTATCTTTTCTGACCCCTACTCCCTCCTTAGGTGTCATAGATGGCCCCATCCTTTGGATCATTTGGTACCTGGGCTTACTCCCCTACCCTCCTACACACAATACTTTATTGTATTTATTCATATACTGTGTTGTCTCTTTTCCCCACTAGTCTCCTTAGCAGAAGGGATTGAGCTTTATTTGTACTTTCATCCCCAAATGCAAGATGTAGGTGTCTCACCCAGATGAAAGGATCAGGAAGCATTCTCCACTGTATGAAATCCTGCTCCCTTGGGACCTTGTAAAGTTGATATTCACATAGTAGAAAGAGACAAACACATTAATTCTTCACTGTTCCAAATCATCACTAGTTTGGAGGTTTTAATGGAACTACATGTACCACACAACATTTTTATCTCTTGTCCTAATGATGAAGCAAAAAGGAGAAATATAGGGGGTCCTGACTCCTCCAGGCTGAATTTGGGGGAGCTTGCTTCTGGCTTGAGAGAACCAGTGTTGAAATTCCACAGGGTCAGCCCGCCGCACAGCCCTGTAGAAGTATAGGCTTGCTTCCTTATTGTTATCGTCAGCCAACACCTTATCTTAGCAGAGGTGGGGATGTTCTGCAGCTACGGAGGAACCAGTGGCATTCATTTATCTTAAATGAACTTTCCTGAGTTCAGCCAACACTTCTGATGAATTTTAAGCCACAAACTCAGAAACCCAGAAGTCAGTGCCATTATTTCCAAAGGACAACCTTAGTCAATTTAACTCATTACCCTTGACTATGCAGTTCCTGAAAATGCAGCATTTAAACCTTCATTTCAGAATAATTTATTGAATGACAAGGGCTGCTAATGTAATCGTCTGATTTAATCCGCACTACAGTTTCTGGTCAGGAGCAAAGTGACCCTTTAAAAAAGAAATTTCTGGTGTCACTGGAGATGATGCCCAGTACATGTTTGGTGAAGGAATGAATGAACCAATGAATGACATCTAAGTTCAGTTTTCACTCTTTCACTCAGCACTCTGCATAATCACCTCTCCTGACAGCAGGTGCTCATGTGTACTCGGCATCACTGTCCGATTTTAGTTCTGCTGCTGCTGCTGCTAAGTCACTTCAGTCGTGTCCGACTATGTGCGACCCCATAGATGGCAGCCTACCAGGCTCTGCCGTCCCTGGGATTCTCCAGGCAAGAACCCTGGAGTGGGTTGCCATTTCCTTCTCCAATGCATGAAAGTGAAAAGTGAAAGTGAAGTTGCTCAGTTGTGTCTGACTCTTCGAAACCCAATGGACTGCAGACTACCAGGCTCCTCCGTCCATGGGATTTTCCAGGCCAGAGTACTGGAGTGGGTTGCCATTGCCCTCTCTGGATTTTAGTTCTAGAAGACAGTAAATGTAAAGAAGAAACTTGACTGCTGGTATCATAAAAGATGCATCCTATGAACCTAGAGCCTATTATAGACAGTAAGTCAAAAAGAGAAAAACAAACATTGTACATTAATGCATGTGTATGGAATCTAGAAAGATGATACTGATGAACCTATTTGCAGGGTAGCGATGGGTACTCGTAGAGAAGAGACTCATGGACTTGACAGGCGTGGGGGAAGGAGAGGGTGGGATGAATAGAGAGAGTAAGTAGCATGGAAACATACATATTACCATATGTAAAATAGACAGCCAGTGGGAATCTGCTCTATGATTCAGGCAACTCAAACGGGGGCTCTATGACAACCTAGAAGGGTGGGAGGGAAGTTCAAGAGGGAAGGGACATAAGTGTACCTGTGGCTGATTCATGTTGATATATGGCAGAAACCAACACAACATTGTAAAGCAATTATCCTTCAATTAAAAACAAATACATTAAAAAAACAGTGCATCCTAAAGATTTTAGATGACTCCCAGAAGGTGGCTTTTTGAAATTACTATTTTTTAATCAACAGAAGAGTTGGAGAAAAGTTTCAGCCCTTCAAAAGATTAAGGGTTGATAGGTTTATAGTATCTGTCCCTTGGGAATATCAAAGTATTATATACATGAAGAAAGTTGCAACACCAAATAATTTTTAAAAAATACTGAATATCTTTCTCCAAAATTTCAGAATATGACATTAGAAGAAACCTCTGAATGATTCCTCAACAGATCACTTCACTCATGGTACCATCTGTATCTTTTGTCACTTGTGTCATTAATTCCTCTTTCCTTCCTTCTTCCCTTTTTTCTTCCCTTCCTTCCTCTGTTATTCTTCCTTTCTTTCTCTCCCTCTCATTTCCTTTTTTATTAGTCACTAGGTTTAGATGTATTCATAAACATTATATAGTCCTCACAACAATGAAATATAAGTATTATTGTAATTATTTTTACAGCTTGAGAAACTGAGTCTCAAAGACATTAAATAACTTGTCCTGGGTCACACAGTACACCCAGAATTCAAAACCAAGACTGAAAGACTCCAAGGTCCATGACCAGTCCATTTTATCAGTTTGTTTCTGATATTGTTCTTGAAGTGACTGTTGAAAAATGGTAATGTGCTTTGGGGTTTATTAAAAGCTAATGGAAAAGAAGAAAAAAGTTGAAAAATATAAGATAAATCAGAAACATAGCATATTTTTATAGCCCTAAGCAAAAGACAGAGAAAAGCAGAATTAAACAAAAATTAAATGCTATTTCCTTCAATACTTTTCTTAATATATTGTAAAACTTGATCATGTGCCCTTAAAAGGCCATAATACAATTATCTGGATGCAATTGTTTGACAATGAAATGCAATTCTTTGAGTCTATTTTGATATTCAAAGACAGCCACAATGGCCTCTAGGGACAGAAAATAAAAATACAGATAGAGACACGTAAAAGGATGTCATTTACAGAGAAGTCTCAAATATTTTACGGCTTTTTTTTTTTTTTGCTGTTGTTGTTGTTTAGTCACTAAGTCATGCCCAACTCTTTGCTACCCCATGGACTGTAGCCCACCAGGCTCCTTTGTCCATGGGATTTCCCATGCGAAAATACTAGAGTGGGTTGCCATTCCCTTCTCCAGGGGATCTTCCCAACCCAGGGATCAAGCCTGTGTCTCCTGTGTTGGCTGCCAGGTTCTTTACCACAGGGAAACCCTCTTCCACCACTAACCATATTTATTTTTTCCAGAGTACCATGTCCATGTTCCTTCCATTTCAGAATCTGCACCTTTTCATTATGTTTCCTTTGCTCATCCCCACCCTCCATTCCCATTCTCCCCTATCTTCTCACCTTTTTTCACCCCTCCTTATTTATCCTTCATGTCTCAGCTTACCCTTTCCTTAAGGAGACCCCCACACAGCATTGGCTAAGTGTGTCTCCCCACCCCAAGCTGAGCACTTGCTAGTTCCGGACACTGTTCGAAATATTTCCCATGTACTGCCCTTTATTCCTATTATAGCCCCATGGCATAGCTGGGGAAACTGAGGCACAGAGCAATTAAACAATTGGCCCGCTGTCTCAGGGCTGGTATGAGGAAGGACAAAACTGGAGCTTCCTTGTTATAATCCAGAGCCCATCATTCTCTCAACCACTTGGCTATACTTCCTCTCTTAGGAAACCCTGTCCGCTCACTCCTAGCATCCAGGAAGAACTGATCCTCACAATTGTTTGTGAAATTGTTTGTCTTTTTTCAATCTTTTCCACTATAATCTTTATGAAAGCAAGGTCTAATTTATAGATCATAGTCCCTACATCTAGCATTTGTGCCTGGAGTATAGGAGATAGCTAATAAATATTTGAAGAGTAAATAAATAAATAGATGATCAAATGGAGGGACAGATGGATGGGCAGATGAATGACTTGGTTGGCTTATGTCTTTAAAAAATGGTGCCAGTGAATTTTGAATTTTAAGCTTTATCCCTGTCCCTGGGGTAGCAATATCATCATCTTATATGAAGAGCAGGATGTTTTGGACAGACTGGGTCTTGGTTCATCTTGATTTTCTTTTTCAATGGGAAACACTGATGTAGAATGTAGAATGTCCTACATCCAGCGAAACTTTTAAGAGGTCAACAATAAAATTAGAATGGGGTAGAGAAGAAGTCAGATAAAATGGTATAGTATTTTTTAGCTAAAAGAGACCATAAAGATCACCAGATTCAGTTTCTTTGTGTTACAGGAGCTGCTGTAGTAATGATCCTTAGGTACTTAGGCCAGATTTCTCCAACCTCACCTTCACCTGTTTTCAGCATAGGTGACAGGATTCAGAACTGTTCTGCCAGTGCTGTACTGTCTGGCGTGCTCAGATGCTGTCAGATAAAGATAAGACATGGGCATTTTAGACAAGCCATATGACTCTGATATGACCCTTTCATCCAGCTGTGGAAGACACAGTGACTGATAATGACTTCAGAAACATCACCTACTTACCAGGTATCTGAACTCAAACATAAATCAACAATCTGAAGGGATAAAGCAATTATTTCATTGAAGTGTGAGGTTTGAACACAGGTTTCTGAAGGAAAAGGATTTCACAAAGGTATTCCATTTGACAATAGTATGGCAATTTTTGTTAAGATCAAAGGCTGATATCAAAGGAAAGACCTCTCTGAATATTTTCATTATTCGGGTGTCTGACCTGCATAGAAATACAACTCCAAACCCAAGTTTGCCTAGGAAAAAACTGCACAGAGAGCAGTGTTTGATGCCCGAAAATTGTCCTCTTTCTAGCTGTGACCTTGGGAAACCACTTGACCTGAGTCTCAGTGTCCTCGTCTGCAAACTGGAGCTAGTCCGTTAACAATTACCTCTGTGGTGTTTTCTTTGGGTGAAGTTTACAAAAGATGGCAAGTGCTACCATTTCTCAAGTGCATACCATGTTTTGGGAACTTTACCTACATGACTTCAATCTGTCCGCAACAAAACCCTGTTATCGAGACACTGGAATTGCAGCTTGGAGAGTTATCAACACAGTGAGTGGAAAAGCCAGGATTCAAACTCAAGTTTGTTGACCCCAAATCATTGCTTCTTCCACTCAGCTTCATATCCAGGCTCTTGTAAGAGAAAGGGCTTTGAAAAACTGTGAAGGGCTAGGAATGTGACTACTATTGTGTTTGTAGGTGGCCTTAACTGGATTTAGGCTCCCCACTAAATCCGTTTTTTTCTCTTTTTTTCTCCCATTTTTATCTCAAAGGGAAATCCTTACGGAAATTTTCTTTACTCTCTGCAGCTCCCTGGAGGAAACCTGGAATGGAGCTTGCAATAACTTTGCCTGCCTGCCTGTCCTGTAGCTCTGCCCAGCTTCTTCCATCTTTCCAAGAGGAGAAGAATAGTTGTGAGGGCTTCTTCACACCCCACAGGCTGAGATAACAAGCCAAGCCCTCCTTCTCTTTCCCTCTTCCCAAGTGTCAGAGTATCTTCAGGCAAGAGCCCTCATTTCCTAGCAAAATCTTACACTTTGGGGAGGACTTATTCTCCTGAAGATAATCTACCATTAAAGGTCTTGAATGTTTAAAGTATTGATTATTTTAAATTTTTCCAGCTTTATTGGGGTATAATTGACAAAATTGTATATATTTAAAGTGTACAACAGGATGATCTGATATGAGTATACATTGTGAAATGATTGTCACAATCAAGTTCATTAACATATCCATCACCTCATATAGTTACTTTTTTTTCTTTTTGGTGAGAATGCTTAAAATCTACTTTCAGTGAATTTCAAGTATACACTATAGTATTATTAACTACAATTACCATACTGTACTTTAGATACTCAGAACATAGTCATCTTATAACTGTAATTTGCATCCTATGACCAGTATCTTCCCATTCCCCCCCATCTAATGCCAACCCCTAGCAACCATCATTCTATTATACTATGTTTCTGTGAGTTTGCCTTTTTGTTAGATTTCACATATAAGTGATACGATACAGTATTTGTCTTCCTCTATATGGCTTATTTCACTTAGCGTAATATGCTCTAGTTTTATCCATGGTGTTGCAAATGACAGGATTTCCCTCCTTTTCATGGTTGAATAATATTCCCTGATGGGCTTCCCATTTTACTCTTCCTCAACTCTGCTCCCAGATAGGCTTTTGTTTTCTCAAATAGAGTCTTTACTTGGATTCTTCAATTAAACAGACCTGAATTTTGATTCTATCTTTTCAATTACTAGCTATGGCAGTATTTAGGCAAGTTGCTTGAATATCCCCAATTCTCTCATTTCTCACCAGTGAGGTAGGGATAATAATAGTACATACTTCATACAGTATTGTGAGAATGAAATGAAGTAAAGTGGGTAAAATGATTGATAGTGCCTAGCACAGAGCTTGTGTTCAATACACATTTGCTGTCTGTGTGTGTGTGTTTGTGTGTGTGTGTGTGTGTTCAGTCACTCAGTCATGTCTGACTCTTTGCAAGTCCATGGACTATAGCCCACCAGGCTCCTCTGTCCATGGAATTTTCCAGGCAAGAATATTGGAATGGGTTGCCATTTCTTACTCCAGGGGATCTTCCTGACCCAGGAATCAAATTCGTGTCTCTTGCATCTCTTGCACTGGCAGGCAAATTCTTTATGACTAGCAACATTTACTAGAATTACTAGCTATTGTTCAGTGCTGATAAAAAGGCAGGGGTTATATTACCCCTCATATTTTACCCCAGAAGACCAATAAATATCTAGAACAACATCACTCAGCGCTCCCAGTAAATTGATCCCTTTTCCTGTTTGACTTGTACTCTCACACTCCTAGTAATGTCTACCGTCTGTTATGCCCAACTGAACTTGTTATCTATTTCCTCTCATTCTTTTCTTCTTCCTTTCACTGATACCTAGGACTGCCTCACCCATGGAACACACTCGGTAATTCAAATTCCACCAAGAGTGAGCTACAAAAGACTGTCCAAATTCTTTGCAACTCAGTAAATAAATGCATCACTTTGTACCATGTCTTTGAAACTACGCCCATCGGCTCCTGTGGACGGGTGAGTACACACTGGAAGAACACACCAGAACAGAGGTCTGGCCTTGGGTTGAGTAGGTCCACAGTCTGTTGTGCTGGGCACAGCACGTGAACTGAAGTGGAAAGAACGAGAGTGTGGGGCACAACCTGCAGTGTTTCCTAGCACTTCTACCAGCTTTGAGACTTCGGCAAACTTTATAACACTCATTGCGCCTTGCCTTCTTCAGCTGAGAAGTGGAAATGATAACTATATTTTTAGTTAATCTAAGATAAGAAATGATATCAAGTATGTGACATGTTAGTGGGAGTACAGTAAATGGTAACTACTGCACTCCTGGACTTAAGAGAGGAGGTAAGAATTCCCAGCAAGGCTAAGATCAATTTAGAAGTTCAGCCACAAAGCAGCTTAGCGGGAATTATCAACACGCTGAAAGCAGAAAACAGGAGGAAGCTTGTGTTGAAAGTTGACCAGAGGGTGGGGAGGCAGGTGGGCGGGCGGGGGGCGCTTCACATGTATACCTGTGGTTGATTCACGTTGATGTATGGCAAAAACCATCATGCTACTATAATTATTCTCTAATAAAATTAATTAATTAATTAGAAAAAATAAATCTAAGACTGACCCAAGATTGCAAAGATCAAAAAAAAAAAAGTTGATCAGGTTTCAGAGCAAGGGTCAGACAAAATTAATTAGAAAAAATAAATCTATGACTGACCCAAGATCACAGCAACAACAACAAAAAAGAAAGTTGACCAGGTGACCAGGTTCTGCCATAAAATAAACCCAAATCCCCAGCTCAACATGGGCACCCAAATCATGTTAACCAAGGCATTTTGCTTGTACATCAACCTTAGGATAAATGTTACCTTTTAAACTCTAGCCTTAGTACCCAAAGTGCAGTCCAGGGACCTGCGGTTTCAACATCACCTGGAAGCTACTCTTAGAAATGCAGGTCCTCAGGCCTTACCTCAAACCTCTCAGTCAGAATCTGAATTGCATGATGATCCCCTAGTGATCCACATGGAATGTTCCATAGGTCACACAGATCAACCCCAGTGCAGACTGGGCCGGGGTTGGGGGGAGGGCAGTACACAAGGGTATGAATGCCCTTAAGGAAGGTGGGGAGGTGGAACTAATGAAAGGCCACCTTCAAGTCTGGGTCCCGCATGTGTGTACCTTATGAAACACTTAAAACAGTGCCCTGCACATACCAGCATTTCGGCCAATATCATGACGATTATTTGGTACTTCAAGCATCTGGGGAAAAGTTTATTTGTATCTCTTGAGCATCAGGATGTCTCAGTGAAATCAGTTTTAGTTGAGAGGAGAGAAGAGGACAGGGAGAAGAAATATACCCTTCAATAAGCCAAAGAGGGTAAAAGGACCCAGTCTGCCAAGAACAGAATGAGGCAGTGAGAGCTCTGGCCAAAGAAAGGGGAGAATTTGACAAATGGTGGCAGGAAATAGAGTTAAAGCATGCCACGCTGGCAGATAGGGGTATTTGAGCACACCTACTGACTATAACGACCCACCCTCCCTTGGTTCTCCTCTTCCTTCTCAGACTGAAATGTTTTGAACAGCTCTGCAGGCTCATTCTTCTTTCATCCTGGAATGACCTTCCCTACTTCCAAGACTGACAACACCCCCGCCTCTCAGCAGTGTCTATCTCTCAGCTCTCACAGTGCATCCTTTGTACCCGTGACCTCTTATTTTGTTCTGTTTGACTTGATTGCTAGTTTACCTCCATCTCTAACATTACATTTGAGCTTTCTGAGCCCAAGGGCTGTGTCTTATCTAGTCTGAGACTTTCCGAAGTGCCTGACACATAGTAGATCCTCTATATATGTTGGTGGAAATGACATGTGACTGAGATTCAAGTTCTGTGTTCTCTAATCTAAAATGTACAAAGACTCACGGTCTTCTCATTAACCACCAAATTAGTCAACCTCCAACAGAAAATAATGATTCCCTCTTCTCACACACACATTCCCTTTTTGGAGCCTGTGACTATACAGAATTAAATCGGGGAGTATTTATGACTTTAGCTATGATGGTGACAGTTGATGTTGAAATTAAAAAGAAAACTATAAAATATTCTTTTTTATAACTTTAAAAAATCTTTTTATTTTGTATTGGAGTAGAGCCAGTTAACAATATTGTGATAGTTTAAGGTGGACTGCAAAGGGTCTCAGCCATACATATTTATTCTCATGTGTTTATTCTCGTCTAAACTCCCCTCCTGTCCAGGCCACCACATAACATTGAGCAGAGTTCCATGTGCTATAGTAGGTCCTTGTTGGTTATCCATTTTAAATATAGCAGTATAGTTTTCTGTGTAAAAGTCTTCCTTCATAGGATTTATTCCTGTGTATCTGATGATTTTTCTTGGTACTGTGTCATTTTTAATATTCGTTTTCTAATTATTCTCATATGGAAATATGATTTATGCATATTAACCTTAAAAAAAAAAGAAAAAGGGCACAGAGGGACAGATTACCTCTAGACAAAGAGGAGGCCTGGTTTAAAAAGAGACTATTTCAGACAGCTGTGGGCCAGTCAGGAACTGAAGCAAACACTTCATTGAGTTTTTCTTATAGTTATCAGTTCTTGTACATTTTTCCATTTATGTATCTAAAGCCGTGTGCTTATAATATTCCTTAAGCACCCTTTTCATTATTACCTGCTTTTACGTTTCATTACCTGCTCCTGGTAATTCCCCAATTAAAAATCCATCATAATACCCAGCTTTCTTTTTTTGACTTGAAGGAAATTTTTATTTACAGCAAATGACTTTCTATTACATCTTTTCCATTTGGGCTACATGATATCCTTTTCTTCTCCTAGGACCTGGAGTCCCAAGTACTTTGTAAGGTCTGTTCATGGACAGGTACCCTGGGGCATAGCTTCAAGAGCTTTCCAGGTTGGGAGGAAAAAAATCACAATGATCTCACTCTTGGAAGTGCAAGTAGGCCAAGTGTCCCAGGACAGACCCTGTCAACAACACAGAATTCAGTACATGTGTCCTCAATCTGCCCCGTCGTTGGAGTCCTTGTCCTGAGACTCCAACTCAAACCTTGTGAGTCAGTCTTGACTAGTTGAAACTACGGTGCTGTGAGCCCCACCCATGGGTGGACTCCAGCATTAATTAGTCCTGGTTGCCCATCCTGCCATCTGCGTATGCCTTTTCCCATAACCTGCAGGGCATTTACAGGCATCAGTCAACATGAGTTAGGGCTGAGTATTAGGATGGGACTTTGTGTTTCTCTTTTCCTCCCTAGTCCTTTAGTTGGGTCCAGAGTGAGAGGCAATGTGATATACTTAATAGAAAGAACCACAAATCTAGAGTCAAGCTAATCTAGTCTTCCTCTCACTTCCATCTCTTATTATTGTTTGGTCTTGGACATATTATAATCTCTTTTCTCACTTGGAAAATGGGAAGAATAATACTTGCATTATTATTCATTATGATAATTAAATGACCAGAGGGATGTGCAGATGGTTATTATTTTTGTTTCTGTCTTCCCTTAGACTGAAGTTCTGTCCTTCCAACCCAGGGGGTCCAATGAGGACCTGTCCTCTGGTGCATGTCCCCCCGCCAGTTCCCTCCATTGATAACCTGACTGCCACTTGAGTCCACTTCCGTAACTCCTTGGAAGTGACTGCAGCGCAAATAAACACAAGGTCATTGTGTCCTCTGGACTTGTTATTCTGGATTGGTGGTTGCTTTCTTTGGGGCACAGTTTGGCTGTTGATTCAGTTTTCCCTCTCTTAGCCTTAGCTGGTTCCAGACCCTCCCATCCCTCTGCTCAAGGCCAGTAAGACACAGGCAAGCAGAGTGGAATAGTGAGTGTTCAAGTTTACAGGCTTCAGGGTTGCACAGCTTGAGCTTAATTCTCAGTGCCACTACTTTCTTACTGTGAGACTTTAGGCAAGCCTCTCAACTCCTCTAAAGCCTCAGTCCTTCCATCTTGAAAGAGAGCTTCAGAGTATTATGTAACTGTAAGACAGTGGGGAGAGTCACATGAAAAAATACATATGAAGCTCTTAGCAAAGTTATTGTTGTTCAGTCACTAAGTCATGTCCGACTCTTTGTGACCCCATGGAGGATAGCATGCCAGGCTTCCCTGTCCTTCACTGTCTCCTGGAGTTTGCTCAAACTCATGTACATTGTGTCAGTGATTAGCATAATGAATGCTCAATTAATATTGGCTACTATCTTATGCTTTGTGGCTGAGCCCAGTTGTGTACTGATAATAAGCACTAATCATGAAGCAGTATTTCTGTCTTGAATACTGCTTACCTGTCAGTATTGGAATCGGGCCACTACTGTTGTCTGTCAAGTTAGGCAGTTTCAGTTTTGTGTGATGTATTTTGAGTGAAGGGATGAGTGATTCATTGGCCACATGTACACTGGAACATGGTTTTTATTTGCTTTACCTCCTCTAGTCACAACTGACCTCAGAGTTTAGGTTTGAGGTAAGGAAAGAGTAATCAGTCAAGATTCTTACTTTATCTCTATTAGTATGTCCATGTTGTGTTGTTCAGTTGCCAAGTTGTGTCCAACTCTTTGCAGCCCCAGAAACTACAGCATGCCAGGCTTCCCTGTCCTTCACTGTCTCTCAGAGTTTGCTCAAACTCATGTCCATTGACTCAGTGATGCCATCCAACCATCTCATCCTCTGTTGCCCTCTTTTCCTATTGCCCTCAATCTTTTGCAGCATCAGGGTCTTTTCCAATGAGGCAGCTGTTCTCATCAGGTGGGTAAAGTATTGGAGCTTCAGCTTCAGCATCAGTCCTTCCAATAAATATTCACATTCATGAGGCAAAAGGAAAAATTTGAATCTAGAAGAAAAGTGATCTATAAGCAGTCTATCGTGATAATCTCAATGAGAATCTCTCAAGGCCTCAGCTAAGCAGAAGGCTATGAGAGTAAAAGTCCCCATGAATTCTGGGCTTTAGGGCACCCTGCATGTCTAACTACACTGATGAAAGAACACCTGGGAGCCTCTGTGACTTGGAATCCTGCACTCTGGGCTGGCAACCACATGACTGAAACCCAAGACACCGTTCTTCTGCTAACACCGTTGGAGCCCTCGGAAAATACTTCTCCAAGTCTGTTGACTTATGTCCTTAGAAGAAATGACAATTGCATCATATGCCATAAAGGTTTGTGGATTGTGCCACTGCTCAAGTGGAAGTCAGGAACTGTTTAGAAAGACAGGGAGCCCAGTTGGCTGGCAGGAGCACCCAGATAAAAAAATAAAAACCAATTGTTTAATTTGTCAAATTCTTCCTCTGTGAAGCAGGTGTGAAACAAGATATTGGTTCCTTACATGGCAGCTAAATGTAGAATGGTATGTGTTTTATAAAAGCATTTAATAATCTTGTGTAACTTTTTAAAGAAAATAAATAAAACAAATTTTATTTAAAAATTTTGATTTATATTTTGATACTTCTTAGTTATAACTTGTGTTTGTCTTTTAATTTTAATAACTTGATGTTTGACAGACAAAATGACTTTTGAAAGCACATGAAAAATACTATTTTACATTTTTTGTTTGCTTTATTCTGTATTTTTTATTAAAATATATTCAAATTTGACATGATTTGGACATAATTACACTTTCATTTGTAATGCCTTAGATCACTATTATTAATGGAATCAGACTCTATGAAAATTTTGAGAAGAATAATAAATAATGTTGCTGAAAGGAAGGCAAAAACATGAATTTCATGAAATAAATATACAATAATTTTTTATTATGTATGCTTAAATTATGTATACTAACAGAAGCAGAAAATATTAAGAAGAGGTGGCAAGAATACAAAGAAGAACTATACAAAAAAGATCCTCATGACCCAGATAACCATGATGGTGTGATCACTCACCTAGAGCCAGACATCCTGGAATGCAAAGTCAAGTGGGCCTTAGGAAGCATCACTACAAACAAAGCTAGTGAAGGTGATGGAATTCCAGTTGAGCTATTTCAAATCCTGAAAGATGATGCTGTGAAAGTGCCACACTCAATATGCCAGCAAAGTTGGAAAACTCAGCAGTGGCCACAGGACTGGAAAAGTTCAGTTTTCATTCCAATCCCAAAGAAAGGCAATGCCAAAGAATGCTCAAACTACTGCACAATTGCACTCATCTCACATACTAGCAAAGTAATGCTCAAAATTCTCCAAGCCAGGCTTTAACAATATGTGAACCGTGAACTTCCAGATGTTCAAGCTGGATTTAGAAAAGGCAGAGGAACCAGAGATCAAGTTGCCAACATCCATTGGATCATCAAAAAAGCAAGAGTTCCAGAAAAACATCTACTTTTGCTTTATTGACTACGCCAAAACCTCTGACTGTGGATCACAACAAACTGGGGAAAATTCTTAAAGAGATAAAAATACCAGACCACCTGACCTGCTTCCTGAGAAATCTGTATGCAGGTCAAGAAGCAACAGTTAGAACTGGACATGGAACAACAGACTGGTTCCAAATCAGGAAAGGCTGTGTATTGTCACCCTGCTTATTTAACTTATATGCAGAGGACATCATGCAAAATGCTGGGCTAGATGAAGCTCAAGCTGGACTCAAGATTGCTGGGAGACATATCAATAACCTCAGATATGCAGATGACACCACCCTTATGGCAGAAAGTGAAGAACTAAAGAGTCTCTTGATGAAAGTGAAAGAGGAGAGTGAAAAAGTTGGTTTAAAACTCAACATTCAGAAAACTAAGATCATGGCATCTGGTCCCATCACTTCATGGAAAATAGATGGAGAAACAGTGGAAACAATGACAGAGTTTATTTTGGAGGGCTCCAGAATCACTGCAAATGGTGAGTGCTGCCATGAAATTAAAAGATGCTTGCCCCTTGGAAGAAAAGCTATGACTAACCTAGACAGCATATTAAAAAGCAGAGACATTACTTTGCCAACAAAGGTCCATCTAGTCAAGGCTATGGTTTTTCCAGTAGTCATGTATGGATGTGAGAGTTGGACTATAAAGAAAGCTGGGCGCTGAAGAATTGATGCTTTTGAATTGTTGTGCTGGAGAAGACTCTTGAGAGTCCTTTGGACTGCAAGGAGATCCAACCAGTCCATCCTAAAGGAAGTCAGTCCTGAATATTCATTGGAAGGACTGATACTGAAGCTGAAACTCCAATACTTTGGCTGCCTGATGGGAAGAACTGACTCATTGGAAAAGACCTGGATGCTGGGAAAGATTGAAGGAGGGAGGAGAAGGGGACAACAGAGGATGAAATGGTTGGATGGCATCACTTGATGCGATGGACATGAGTTTGAGTAAGCTCTGGGAGTTGGTGATGGACAGGAAGCCTGTGGTGCTGCAGTCCATGGGGTCAAGAGTGGACACGACTGAGTGACTGAACTGAACTGATGGTTTTATTTGGGCTTTCCAGGTGGTGCTAGTGGTAAAGAACCTGCCTGTCAATGCAGGAGACAAAAAAGAGCTGCTTTTGACCCCTGGGTTGGGAGGATCCCCTGGAGAGAAGGGCATGGCAACCCACTCCAGTATTCTTGCTTGGAGAATTCCATGGACAGAGGAGCCTGGCGGGCTATAGTCCATGGGATCCCAAAGAGTGGGACATGACTGAAGCAGCTTAGCATGCACACACACATGCTTTTGTTTATTTACTCACCCTAACTTTGGCAGCCCAACTGACTGTTTAGACATGTAAATATTTTTAATTAACTTCAGCCATCCTTGATAGTTTTTAGACTTTCAAGTGTACAAAAACTATAGCTTATATAGTTTTAACAAATTTGTCATTACAAAGATAGACTCTTACTAAGGTAGGTGATAGAATCAAGAAGATAGTATCAAGCAGTCTGTATGCTTGAGTTGTACTTTTACTCCATTCATACTCCTGAAGTGAGAGCAAGGTTGGGATCTGGTTTATAAGTCTTCCCATGCAAGAATGTTGAGACTGAAACAGAAAAATGAAAGCAGAGACGACAATTTGAAAACCAATCAACTAGCCAAAGACAGAACAGAGAACAACAAAAAGCAGTTACTGAATCTGGTTCCGTCTGCCCACATAATGGACTTTACATCTTAAACATAGGCACTCTGAACTCCAAATGCATTGCCCATAAATTTTAGGCAAATTTGTCCTTTATTAATTTTTTCTTTTCTTTTTTTTTCACAAGAAAAGGTAGGCACAACCTACAGAATGTTTCATTCCTGATTTGCTCATGTTTGCTTGCTAACAGTGGAATTCAGTTGTAATGCACTGAATTCAGAAAGCCAATATCCAGGTATTTTGACATGCTTAGAATAAGAATGCAGTCATAGATAATGATTAAAGATGACCAGGGACACAGAGCTCCAGTTAAGAGAGATTGACCAGACAAATTTTCTGGTTTAAAATGTTCAGAGATTAAAGGACAAATTTCTCATCTTGTGTACCTCACTGACTCATTTCAACACTTTTCAAATAAAGAGGAAAATGAAAAAGCTGGCTTAAAACTCAGCATTCAAAATACTAAGATCATGGCATCCAGTTCCATCACTTCATGGCAAATAGATGGGGAAAAAGTGGAAACAGTGACAGATTTTATTTTCCTGGGCTCCAAAATCACTGTGGACAGTGACTGTAGCCATGAAATTTTAATGAACAAGATTAACAAGAAAATTTTAATGAACAAGCCATGAACAAGATGCTTGTTCCCTGGAAGAAAAGCCATGAAAGACCTGGAGAGCATATTTAAAAGCAGAAACGTCACTTTGTCAACAAAGATCCATATAGTCAAAACTATGGTTTTTCCACTAGTTGTGTATGGATGTGAGAGCTGGACCCTAAAGAAGGCTGAGTGCCAAAGGATTGATGCTTTTGAACTGTGGTGTTGGAGAAGACTCTTCAGAGTCCCTTGGACTGCAAGGAGATCCAACCAGTCTATCCTAAAAGAAATCAGTCCTGAATATTTCATTGGAAGGACTGATGCTGAAGCTCCAATACTTTGGCCATCTGATGTGAAGAGCTGACTCACTGGAAAAGACCCTCATGCTGAGAAAATTGAGGGCAGGAGGAGAAGGGGGAGACAGAGGATGAGATGATTGGATGGCATCACCAATTCAATGGACATGAGTTTGAGCAAGCTCTGGGAGACGGTGAGGGACAGGGAAGCCTGGCGTGCTGCAGTCCTTGGGATCACAATGATTCAGACATGACTTAGTGACTGAACAACAACTTGGATACTATTCAGATGTCAAGTGACATTACATTCTGTACCACCAAGGACAGCACTGCCTTTCCAGAACAATCAGGTGGTCATCAAGGTAGAAGGCACCTAAAATGTGCAACAAGCAAGACCCCCCCCCCACCCCCACACACACAGATACATGCATAGTTACAAATGAAAAATACCATATCATTGGTTCAGGGTTCTGAGTTGACAAAGATCTGTGCCAACAAACTTTGTAATTTTAATGTTCTACAGGGCAGTGGATAGAAAGCAAATTTATTCTTCCTGAAAGTAGGTATTTAAGAAATTAGCAAGGATTAGGAAAGCCTTTTGTAAATATCTCTTTGGTCTTATTTTACAGGGTTCTGTGAAACAATGAAATCAGTGTTCTGCATTAGAGTCTGATCTCCTTGGGTATAACATTTTACTATCTGGTTCCATTGCTTTGTAGCTGAGTGTGTGTTCAGTCTGAGGTCTATGTAGAAGGCACAGGGACGAATGGGTCCCTCCCATAAGTCCTCACTGCCACATTCTATATTTGTAATCAGACAATCAATATGTCTAACCCATGCCACCTTCCCTGGAGGAGAGTGAGTGATCGTGTTAGAGATCCGTGATACTAGAGAAATAATGTGAAGAAGCCGTGTGAATGGGACTCATTGTTTGCCTGTATTTTAAATGTTCTCATTTTTCGTAACATTTTATGGAGAGCTCTTAAAAGGCCTATACTGATAGAGATACTCATTAAATGTCAATTTTAAAAGAGGTGCTGTTGATGTAGTGTAATATAATCTACTTTTGCATAAGGCTTTTCATCCCAGTGTTTGAGGAGTACTTTGCCAAACCAATCCTATCACCAAAATCCCAGACATAATTCATAGAAGCTAAGAAAACTGCCTTCTAGATTTAAACTCAGATGCATGGGACATTTGTTAGATCCAGTACCCAAAAACTACTAGCATAAATTTAGTATGTGACTTTCTATCTCTGTGATAATTAGACATCACATTCAGATATCATTTATTGAGAACCTACCATATACCAGGTGCAGTGCTGGGCAGAGATTTAAAAAAGCTAGTATTTTTACCTTATGATGACAGGAATGGACTTGTGGGTACATTGATAACAATACAGAGTGACAACTGCAATTAAGTGCAGTTTAAATAATATAAGTGCAATGTAAGAACCTATGCAAGTTAGAGAGTTTAAACAGAGCATGTGTGTGCTAAATCGCTTCAGTCATGTCTGACTCTTTACGACCCTATAGACTGTAGCCCACCAAGGCTCCTCTGCCCACGGGATTCTCCAGGCAAGCATAACTGGAGCGGGTTGCATGCCCTCCTCCAGAGGATCCTCCCCATCCAGGAATCAAACCCACTTCTCCTGCGGTTCCTGCATTGCAGGTGGATTCTCTACCTCCAAGCCATGAGGGAAGCCCATACATAGAGCACTGATTCTCAAAACATGGTCCCAGGCCCAGCAGAATCAGCATCATCTGGAAACTTATGAGAAATGCAAATTCTCAGGCTTCAGAACTACTGAATTCTAAATTTAGAGAGTAAACCCTGCAATCTCTGCTTGAACAAACCCTCTAGTGAAACCTGATCCTTGCTCAAGTTTGAAAACCACTGGCCTAGACCAGTGAGTCTCAAAACTCTGGTGCATATTAGTATCACCTGGAGAGTCCTTAAAACTCCCAAGGCTCAGGCCACAACCCAAGCCAATTAAATCAATCATTGGGTGTGGATAAAGCAGTATCAATGCCAGGGTTTAAAAGTCAAACAAGATATTTCCAGGAAGACAGCGGGTCTTCCCTGTGGTTCAGTCAGTAAAGAGTCTGCCTGCAATGCAGGAGACCCAGGTTCAATTCCTGGGTCGGGAAGATTCCCCTGGAGAAGGAAATGGCAACCCACTCCAGTATTCTTGCCTGGAAAATTCCATAGACAGAGGAGCCTGGTGGGCTACAGTCCATGGGATCACAAAGACTGGGACACGGACTGAGTGACTAACACACACACACACACACAGGAAGACAGTGAGGTGTTTCAGGCAGAGGGGAGGTTCCACAAAGGCTCAGACGCAGGGAACAGCTCTGGATATTGGAGGTAAAATCAACACTGTTGCTGAAATATAAAGTTTGAAGGGAAAAGTAAGGGGAAAATGAGCTGGAACAGTAGGCAAGGGTCAGGTCACAGAAAGCTGTGACTTGGAGGATGAATTGAATCTTGGTTACAGGTTTTTTTCTGTTCTTTATTGGGAAGTTGGTTCGGGTTCCATCTTACTACCTACACCCATTTTGCTTCCTGGGCTTGGCTTTCCTAGCATTAATGAAGTCCTTTCTCTCAGCTGAGGCTGTTTATAATTAAGACCAGTGATTACTTAGCGTCCAGTAGAGCTCAGCCACTGGAGAAGGAAATGGCAACCCACTCCAGTATGCCTGCCTGGGAAATCCCATGGACAGAAGAGCCGGGTGGGCTACAGTCCATGAGGTCGCAAAGAGTCAGACGCAACTGAGTAACTACTACTCCTGGAACTCAGCCACGTGCTGCTGAGTGGAAGGAGAGAGAGGACTGGGAGAAGACAACAGAAAAGAGGATCCGGGACCAAGGGAAGGAGCTTCAGAAAAGAAAAGGGTTGCTTCAGATTTCTGGTCCCAGTTGCTGTTGTTGCTGGTTGCTGCTGAATCAGGGAGCGACTCTGGAATATGTGCATCTGCCCTCTAAGAAATCAAAGCCAGACACAGGAAGTGGCTGGAAGAGCCTCAGCTGCCACACGCCTTCCGTCTGCGGTGGGCGCAGCGGCTGCACAGGCCCCTCTTGTTGGGAGACAAGACAGGACCCTTTCAGTTCCCTGACCTCAACCTCCTCTCCAAGGGGAGAGAAGAGGGAGACTGAAATTCTTCCCTGTGACTGAGTGCATGAGAATATGACAGTTATTTAGGGTAACAGGTTTCCTGAGGGCCGTGGCAGCCAACAAGGGTGACTGTGTGGGGCAAGCACCCCCCGGCTTGTGTCAGGAGAGGGGACAAGGAGAACGAGGAGGCAGGTGTGGTTCATTCCCTGATTTGCAGAATAGGAGTGAGGGGAAGTCACTCAGTGGTGTCCGACTCTGAACACTTCCGATGGGGATTTTCAGGGTATCCAAATCTCTGCCGTTTGAATTGGATTCAAGGTCAACTCTAACCAGGTGTTTACATTTGCTGCAAATTGATGAGGTCAGAGTGACTGTGAATCAGCTGTGAAGATAAAGGCTAACAGCCAAGCCAGTACTGACTTTATTAGACCCAAGTTGCCACCGTTAAAATAGATATGGAAGGAAAGGAAACATGTGAAATGGAAGAAAGTGGGGATGCATATGCTTTGGACAGGATGTACCAACTAATTGAGCCTGAGATTGTGATGAACAGTTTTAGGCTCATTTGAGCTTATTCCCAATAAGCTCATCATTTGATGCTGAATTGGGCCCTGTCAAGCTATTTCAGCATCATCTCCCATCTCCATACATAATACCACAGCACATATTTGGGACACAGTGCCAAGTCGGTTTCCTTCTGACAGGTTATTTGGTTTTCTTCCTCAGTTAATTTTGAATGTAGCTCTTTCGACTGACTTTATTGAAGCCTTACTCTGTGCCAAGTTATGATAAGCACTTTGTATGTCAATATGATAGCATAGTTCTTAAACCACAGGCTGCAGAATAATTCTGCTAGTTTCAGATCTCAGCTTTCTCTCTTTGGGCAAGTCACCTAATCTAGCCTAGCTTCAGTTTTCTCATATGTTAAATAGGAAAACAATAATAGCACTTGCCTCATTGGACTAATATGAGAGTTAATCAGCTTATTCATATGACATTCTTACTATAGTTGCCTGACACATAGTAAAGTGCTGAAAGAATGTTATTACTGTCATGAACCATTGTTTTCACTAAGTACGTATTGTTTGCAGAGAGAGGAAGGGGACTGAGAGAGCTGAAGTTCTAGTTCAAAGTTACACGATTTGTAAGTGGAAGGGAGGGTGAAGATTCACACTCAGCACTGCAGGTGGAGTCTGTCTTGTTCAACACTACACTTGACGGTCTCTGCCAGTCACTTTTTAAAAAAATTATTTGATTATTTAAAGCTGAGTCTCTTTCTCAAAATGATTACCAGTTTGTCCTATGCATAATTTGTTCTCAAATCTTACACTTTTCTGCCCCGATTTGATTCCTCTTCTCAGCTTGCAATTTTACTGTTGTGTTCTGCCTTGTACTCACAACAGTTTTAATGCCGTCTGTTAGAAACTAGTCATTTTGCTTCCACGCATTCCTAAAGATAAGACTATTTCTTAAGAAAAAATAGAATAAAGCAAGAACAGATTCTCAGATGTAATCATCATGATGTGCAATGAATTTCTGAGCGCTTACAGGCTCATTACACTTTCAAATTTTCCTTTTCTGGTCTGCGTGGCAAAGACTCAGTAACGCTTTCTAAAGACAGCTGGCTATTGTAGTCTAAGTGAAAAGCTTCACCAATAGATCTGTGCTCAGTTTAACAATGAGAGAACAAACATGGTGTGAGTTTTAGATGTGCATGCTAAGTCACTTTAGTTGTGTTTGACTCTGTGCGACCCAACGGACTGCAGCCCACCAGGCTCCTCTGTCCATGGGATTCTCCAAGCAAGAATACTGGAATGGGTTGCTGTGCCTTCCCTCCAGGGGATCTTCCTGACTCAGGGATCAAACCCGTGTCTGTAACATCTCTTGTGTTAGTAGGCAGGTTCTATACCACTAGAGCCACCTGGGAAGTGTACACATATATATCTACATTTATATACACATGTATATGTGTACATATATATGCATTCATGTATGTACATACACACCTGTATAATCACTTTGAACTATTAGAGAAGATACAGTTGGGCTCCACCAATAGATCTATGCTCAGTTTAACAATAAGAGAACATATGAGGTGTGAGTTTTAGATATACGTGTACATATATGTATATAAATATATATATATATGCATTCATGTATGTACATATACACCTGTATAGTCATTTTGGGCTATTAAAGAAGATAGAGTTGGGCTCATAAGGCTATGTCCATAAACGCCCACCATAAACTGAAAAACCATTCAGTCATTTACCAACTTATTAAATTGAAACAATTGAAACTGGACAGTTTCTCTGGGACTATTAAGATGTTGATAATTTGAGAAGTCAGTTATTGGAAATCAATTGTTGTTACATGTATATGATATCAAACAGATTCATTTTGGACTTATGGTATCAAATAGGTTCTTCACCGTTATGGCAAAACATATTTTATAATGTCCAATGCTAATGAATGCAATATATTTGTAGAAATGTTACCCCTACATCTTTTTCTGTTTGAGTTTCCAGTGAGCCATTTAGCTGTGGTTTCATGGAGACAGGAGCTATACTTTGCTTGTATTTTTTACACCCCCTCCAGGGTGTAGTACTTGGCATACGATTTTTCACTCAGGAAAGATGTACAATTAACTGAAACTCATTCTCTCTCTTTTTTTCAACCTACTGTTTAACTGGTTAAGAAACAAGTTAAATTTTTTTTTTCCTTAGCCCTTTAAAAGGAGTTAAAACACACACACACACACACAACTAGTCAACATCTATGGGGCACTCACTGTTTGCAGATGTGCTTTAGAGAAATGCAAAGTGTTAGACAGAAAACAAGTAAGCCCATCCCTACCTTTAGTTAGCTCCGAGACCAATGGCAATATAGGCCTGATCGAAATCATTATCAACCTGCAGATCTTGTCACTGGGCTGTGAACTCACTGTATTCTAGAAACAGACTTAGCATTATTTCCTGTTAGGCTTCACAAACAGAAGAAATTGTGTATCCCCTGTTTGTCACTCTTCCTTAAGTTAGCTCTTTCAGGTTGCAGAAGAACTCAGGAAAACCGCATAAGAGGAAGCACAACTTCTTTTTGGTTTTCAATGTATGAACATACTAGATAACATGAATTATTAAAAAAAAACAGCTCTCTGTTGACGCAGGCTGTGGGCCCCATGCTCACCCTGGGCCCCATGCTCACCCTTTCTCCAATGACCTTGCAGAACTCTGTACTTTATCCACTGAGATAGTTGTCACAAAGTTAGGAGATTCCAGAAAGGGCATGTCCACTGACAACTGCACTGTCCCCATTCAGTAATCACAGCGACCACCTCTGGAGGATTAATGGAGGGAAAATGGAGATTCCAGGTAGCTTGGGGCTCTAAAATGGCTCAAAATGATCATTTTATGGACATGACATCTCTGGAATATTTCATCAGAGATCTGCCTCTTCTGTTATTTATTCTATACACATTTACTTCACTGTCCCAGGTTTTGTTTACATGTCAAGGACCCATGCACGAAAAGATATAGATCCTGTTCATAAGGAATTTATATGTCTGGCTAGACTATTTGAAGGCCCCAGATGTGTGACACCCACTCCTAACCATTCTGAAGGAACAACTGTTAGATTCTGAAACTAGATACAGTATTTGCTTTAAGAGACTACAGCACAGGAAGTCCTGAAATACACCACAGAGTATGAATAGCTTGTGAATAATATTATGCTGTGGCTTAATGCATACTGTAGCCAAGGGCAAGATATCTCATAACTAATTATATTTATTTTGCATTTAACAGAGACATTCAAAATACAGATCTTAAAATGTGTAAGTTGAACTTCTGTTAAAATTACACTCTCCCTGAGGAAAATAGCTCTCTTCCCTTGTTATATATTAGGCTACATTTACAGGCTGCCAAAACACTTCATTTAATTTGGAGGAGAAGTCTGTCCAACTGTTGTCTAGGATCACGTAACAACTGGTTGTTTTGCTGATTTTTTTTTTTTTAAACCTTGTAACTGTATGTTTGCGTTTTGGTGGCCTAGCCTTAGGCTACTTGAGAGAGATGGAATTGAAAGAGTCAATTCAAATAGGCAATGAAAAAGAGAATGTGTATCCTTAAAGAGATCTGGAGTTTATAACACTTCCACATGTATTATCTCATTTCACTATCCCAAAGGCTCTGCAGACAGAGGTACTATTATTGTCCCTAATTTTTAGATGGGTTATTATTTGAAGAAAAGAGAAAGAGATAGAATGTACAGAGGTGGCATGCCTCAAAATCCTGTTTTCCCCCCGCATCATATTTCTAATGTCCAGTGTGTGTTGGGATAAATCTTTGCTAGAACCATGTTTTCAATCTGATTGCTGATGCCATAATGCCAGTGTTGCTTAGTTTTCTCAACTAAGGATCGTTCCTTGCGGGACCCAGACTCTCTAGTTGGGGTGCGTGGGCTCTGGGGTGTGCAGGCTCTCCAGTGTGAGGGCTCAGAAGCTGCAGTGTGTGGCTTAGTTGCTCCACGGCATGTGGGATCTTAGTTCCCCAACAAGGGATCAAACCCATGCCCCTCACATTGCAAGATGGATTCTTAACCCCTGGACCACTCTATGTCACTTTCAAGAGCAATGATGAGAGTTATCCAAAATGTTCAGAATATATGAAATATACCCTAGGATAGAGAACCTGTGGTTCAGATTTCATTCTCCATTGAGGAAGATCTATTTTGTTCTCATCCTTGACTGGACCACACTAGACAATATGAAGCTTTTTATCAATAAACGGAACTGCAGAGTATTCATTGTGTCTTGGTTGAGGGTCTGTATTTCTCTCTGATTCTGTTCTTATTTCCTCCTCCTCAGACTGATGCGGGCATTCATGTGATGCTTAGGAAGTGTGATGCTTCTGAAACAAGAACACGTTTTACAAAAATGGCCCCTAAAAACACTTTCCCTTCTCTATTCTTGCCATGAAGGTGCATTTTGGTGTTAAAAATATAAATTCTAGGCTGGTTCTCCTGTGAACAGTCTTTATCTGATTATTTAAAGGCTTCTGCTCTGTGGTTACTTCCTGTATTGGGCCATTAAATCTCCTACCCATAGAGTCCTGTCCCCCATCTTCCATCTATTTCACAGCTGTTTTAGAAGAAATTCTTTGTTGCCTCACCAATGTATTTATTTTTAAGACTTTAATGTCTGCTTACACAAGAATTACACTAGGTCCTGTGAGTGATAAGAAAGAAACAGTAAATAATGGCTTCTAACCTTAAAAGAGTGGCCACACATTATAATTTGCTTGGGCAGTTCAGGTTCATGCCTGAACTGAACTATAATTATTAATAACATCTCTTTTTAGTCTCAAAAGTGTCCCAATTTGGATAATACATTATATGATCCCCTAGACCTAACAGGAAAAGGCTACTAATGCAACAAAGCAATGTGTGATGCATGCAAAGTATATGACCTGTACCACCAGTGAATGGAACCACATTTTTGAAGCAGAAATTGCAAGGGCTTGAAGACTGACATTGGCTCTTAAAGAGCATGTCAAACTCAAATAGGCAGTGAAGAAAGAAGTTCGTGCAATAAACCCTTTTCTTGAGACTCTGCTAAAATCAAAGCAAAACATAACTTTTTCAATTTGAATAAGTGCTTGTAAAAATTATTCCCTCTGCTCTTCAAAGCAAGCTGATGTCATGGGCAAACCAGCTTGGAGTCTTGAGCAGAAAAGCCATTTTAGTCTATTTAAATATGTGAGTGTTTTCCAAATGTTCACTCTGGTTCCCAACCACATGAATGAGCCATTTGCTTTGCTAACATAATCACTACCCCATGGTTACGGAGGGACCAGAGCATGGGCCCAGGGAGCCCCAGAAGGTAGCCTGGGCTTCAGTGGCAGTTCCAAGATGTGGAATTGTACACATCATGCATTTCCTATTTGACTCATGTTTCAATGATCTCTTGATCCAACTGGGTTACAGGGACACAGTGAGAAGGAAGTGACGAGTAGGAACATACATATATAAGGCTACAGCTCAATTTTCAAAGGCTTCTAAAGGAAGTGGTGAAATGTGTACACCAGTGTTACTAATTATTCAAAATATCCATAATGAACAGAGTTAAGTTTAAGGCTTTTGAACCTAAGGTGTGAATATCACAGTCATCCTGCCTTTTTTGAGCATCGTTCTGTTAAATTAAGTACATGTGGCTGTTCTATTCTTAGAGATTGAGTACATCAGTGGTTTTTACATTTTTTCCTTTAAGGTTTAAAACCTTTTATTCAAACAAAATATTGGAAATGGTGATAATTTGTATGTTACAGAACCTGCTAGTTACTAGTCCAAAAGTCATGCTCTTTTTTTCTTATTAACAAAGCTCCAATTTTTATTGGAGACAGTAGTATGCCCAGCTTAAATCAATAAAAAGTGAATTACCTAGTTTTCATTTTACCTAACATAGCCAAAAGAAGACACAATATGATGTGTTCAAGAAAACTCTTCAAAGAGGAGTAAGTCCTCTGATATATACCCTTTGGCTCTTTCCCTCTAGTCTTAATGAATAGTGGATATGATGGCTGGAGCTCTAATAGCCTTCTTGAGGACATGAAGATGGGGCCATATTCTAAAGATGTGAGAATAGAAAGCTGTAAGAAACTTGGGTATCTAATGATAACCATGGAACTATCATTCCAACCTCTAAATGTTATACTTTTGGACTTATTTGAGAGAGAAAAATTTCTCTATGTTACTTATTTATTTGTGTTGCTCAGTCACTCAGTTGTGTCTGACTTTGTGGCCCCATGGACTGTAGCCCACCAGGCTCCTCTGTCCTTGGAATTTTCCAGGCAAGAATACTGGAATAGAGTGCCATTTCCTACTCCAGGGGATCTTCCCAACCCAGGGGTAGAACCAATATCTCCTGCCTTCTTTATGCTGTAATTTAAAAGTTTCTGCATTAGCAAAAAAGGGCCAGTTTTAATATTAAACTGTTAAATTGATCCATGTTAATCTGTTGAATAGTAATCTACAAATAGGAATAGGAATCTACAAATAGGAATAGGAATCTACAAATCTACAAATAGGAACATTATCTGATTATAGGTGAATGGAGACCAGAGTTCTACCTAACGTAATATTTGGATTCTAAGATATTTACTAAGCAACTTTGAGTTAATATTGCATTTGTGGAGGCACTTAATAATATGAAGGACTTATGTAGCTTACTTAATCTTACTAGAATCATAGCCCTCTGTATTGACTGAAGATTGCTCTTTGAGGGGCAAATATTAAAAGAAAATAAAATTTGTTTCTCTTTTATTTCAGAGCAAGTGCTAGTAAATCTGGAGGGCTTTAATTCAGACCTTCATCACTATTGAATTAACTGATTGGCCTTCCCTTGATTTAAGTGTGTGTGGGGGGGGGCGGGGGGGGAGGTGCAAAAGAATAAAGAGAAGAGACTTTTTTTGAGTATCACTTGCTGGTCATTTAATCTGTATTATACCATTTAATCCTCACTACAAACCTATAAGGGAGAGAGACTTTACACTTTGCCCAGATCTAACAGACACCATTCACAGAGAATACAATGAAGAGCGGGCCTGCAGCAGCTGTGTAATACAGCACCCCTAAATTAGAGGGCATAACCACTTTTGTTTGTCTAGTGTTCCTCCTTTTGGAGAACCAGCCTCCATTCTGTAGCAGTCCTACACCATCCATGTTATTCAGCGAGCCTGTTTTCCTTGCCACGGGCCTCAGTTTGACCATTTGACCCAGACTTGGCCTGACTCTCCTTCTGTTAGCCACAGATGATTCAAAAATATTCTTAACAGAAGACAGACCGATGAGAGTACCTCCTGAGACATTTCAGGAGCTTTTCTTCCTCTTAGATCCTGAGTTGTAAAGAACATGTGATCCTTTAATCTTATAGTGGCCATCTCATTGCTCAGTAGCAAGAGCCTCCCTACAAATGAAGCTATATCATTATTTGAGGACGCAAATCCAGTAATGTTGAAGACACTGGGCTTTTTCAGTTACATGAGTCCATTAATATTTTTTTCTGATAAAGCTAGTTTGATTTCTTTTTCTGTCACTTGCTATCAAAAAGTTTCAACTAATGCAGGTAGCTATTACCATCTCCATGAGGCTGAGAAATTAAGTAACTTGGCCATGCTGAGTCAGTAATTGATGGAAACAGGATTCTAATATAGGGCAGTCTGGTATTCACATCCATCTTCTTTTCATTGTGCTATGTTGCCGCCCCAAGCCAGTGAAAATCAATCACAATTTATGAAAGTCATGTTGATTTATCATTAAGCTTTCTAAAATAGAATATCATTTCTACAAATATAGTTTCCATGTCTCAAATTTTATGCCAATTCTAGCTGGTAAGTTTGTGAAGCAGGGTTATTATTCTTTGTTATGGAAATATTTCCATTTTTACAAAGACTTAGAGAATGTTTCAGTGAGACTTGTCAACAAATCCTTTTGAACACCTACTGTGCACATGACATTGGATTAGTTATTAACAAGGAAACAAAAGAATGAGTAAATGGTCTAGAGCATAACACATATTTAAGTCACTGTATATCTAGATGGAAAGTGGTAAGTGCCATAACACCAACACATATAAAATGCTATCACATAAAAGGGTGGGGGACTTCCCTGGTGGTCCAGCAGCCAAGACTCCATGCTTCTAATGCAAGTGGTGTGGGTTCGTCCCTAGTTGGGGAATTAAGATCCCACATGCTGCAAGCCATGGCCAAATAAAAGGGGCGGGGGGGGGGCGGGGTAAAAGAAGGAGGTGTTATTTGAGCTAGGCAGTAAAGATCATATAGGATTAAATGTGAGGCAAGGTGAGCAGCATATTCTAGGCCAGCACCATTCACCAGAACTTTCTGCAATGATGAAAATGTTCTGTATCTTCCCTGTGTAACATGGTAGATACTGGCCACATATGGCTACTGAGCATGTGAAATGTTAACTCGGCAACTGCATTTCTCATGTCTATCATATTGGCCACTGCAATACTAGACCAAGAAACAAGAATTTAGCACCAGCAAAAGTATAGGATGGGAAGGAAGAATGGAAAGTATAGGGTTCACATGAACAGTTAAAACAAGTTGTCTATTTTAGCTGAAATTGAGCTCATAAGAAAATAAGTAAGAAAAGATATTTGGTAAAGTTGAGTAGGTCCAGATCATGAAAGATTTTAATTTGGGCCTTTGTCTTTGGTTAATAAGGAGGTGGTGGTGGCTCCCAAGCTAGGAAGTGATATGATCAGCCCAGCTGTGGATATGCGGAACTCGAAAGGATACAACATGGAAGTAGAGAAGCCACATATGAGACCACAGTGAGAACCTTGACAAGTTAATGAAAACCTGGACACTATTTAATGAAGACAGTGATGAAATGTAATTAAAAAAAAGAGAGAGAGAGATGTGAAATACATCATGAAAGTAGAAACAACAGAACTAAGAACTGATTAAAAGAGCTGGAGAGCAAGGAAGAAGAATACATTTTGGAGAATAAAGAACAGAAGGGACTTCCCTGGTGGCGCAGTGGATAAGAATCCACCTGCCAATGAAGGGGCACAGAGTCGATCCCTCGTCCAGGAAGATTCCACGTGCCACAGAGCAGCTAAGCCCATGTGCTGCAACTATTGAGCCCCTGCTCTAAAGCCTGTGAGCTTCAGCTGCTGAGCCCATGTGCTACAACTGCTGAAGCCTGCATGCCTAGAGGCTCTGCTCTGCAACAAGAGAAGCCACTGCAATAAGGCCCGCATACCTCTGTGAAAAATAGCCCCTGCTCAACGCAGCTAGAGAAAGCCTGGGCAAAGCAACGAAGATGCAGGCCAGCCAAAATAAATAAATTAATTAAATGGAAATGAAAAGAATGGAAGAAAAATTATAAGAGAAACAGATGTGGTGGTATAGTCGTATGATCTATACAGATATTCTGAGTTTTATTTTTTAATATTTTGGATTTAAGGTACTAGTGTTTGAAATATATTTAAAGGGAAATGTTAGAATTAAAGAGAAATATTTTAAAATGTAGTAGAAATTTGAATTGGAACCTGTATGCAAATAGATGAGAAATCAGCTATCTACAGCCTTACAAACTATAAGACCCTTCTAGCCCAAATTAGCCTTATAGTTTATCTGGCCTTCCACCTATTTTTTAAGTAAAGTTTTATTGGAATGCAGCTACTCTCATGTATTTACATATTATCTGCAGCTGCTTTGCAGTATAAATGTCGAGTAGTTTCAACAAATTGTTATGCCCACAAAGCCAACATTATTTACTATCTATCCCTTTACCACATACATTTACTGGCCCTGATATAGATGGTAGGAACCACCAGAATGCATGAGATTCTAATAACTTTGCTATAGGAAATTATATTATTCATTAGAATTCAAAAATACTTTATTGACTATTATTATTATTACACTGACATATCTATAACAGTATTCAGAATGAAAATATACAGGCCTCCATGATCCTAAACAATCTCTTGGATAATCAAGAAAATAGTAAATGATTCTCTATATAAAAAGATTGTTCATTGTATTGTATTTTTGTCTAGATATTTGGAAATTGGTACTCCTTTCATGGCTTATATTTGACCAACTGTTAATCATAGTATTTTATTAAGCAGAGCACTTCATTCTCTGTCTGTGAGACACAATATATATTTTAAGCCATGTGGAATTCTTACCTCATTAAAGTTTCCTCAATTCATGGAAAGTAAAATCAGAAGTACAAGTTTTAGGATCAAACTTGTGGGCCAAAGGAGTATGGGCAGCTATTTATATCTTACAGGGAGAATATATTTAAGTATTAGGATAATAAACAAATAAAAGAAGGAAGGGGAGGAAGGAAAAAGGGAAAAATACAAGGACTTCCCTGGTGGTCCAGTGGTTAAGACTTCTTTCTCCTAAGCAAGGGGTACAAGTTCAAGATCCCACATGCCTCATGGCCAAAAAAACAAAACATAAAACAGAAACAATATTGTAACAGATTCAATAAAGACTTAAAAAAAAAAAAAAGAGGAAGAAATACAGGGATAAAAGAGAAAAAGCAGATTAATCTATGGTATATAGTTGACCAGTTAAAAGGTCACACACAGAGTATATCAGGGTAGCTGTTGAATGCCTCAGATTCAGAGAAATAACAAATACCTCCAGAGTGTAAGAAAAAATATAAGGAACAAAACCAAACAACAACAAAAAAGGAAATCACAGGGTATTGAAATAGTACAGAAAGTAGAAAGAAACTTCAAAATGTTACAGTTAGTATCCCCAGAGGGATAAAATGTTTAATAAAATGAAACGATTAGGATAGGAATGAACAATGGAAATTTAAAGCATGCCAGCTGAATTAAAACATCAAACTAAAAGTTTGGAGAATAATATTAGGAAAATTTCCCCAAAAGTAAGCTTGTGACCTTTGACCAGCATCTCATTTCCCTCACTTCCAGACCCTGACAACCACCATTTACTGTTTCTATTAGGTTGGTGCCAAAGTAATTTCTATTTTTGACTGTGAATTTTAAATCAAATACCTAGGCCCCGTCACATCTTTATTAATTAACATAGGAACCTTTACAATCAACACATCTTTGCCAACAAGAAATAAATTTGCTTATTCCTGTAGCATAAAAATCCATGCTTTGGGATTCTGTGAACTCTTGGAAAGCATTTTCTGCATCCTACTGTTGGTTGTGGAATCATTTTTCTGGCCAAAAAAAGTTGTCAAGATGCTTGAAGAAGTGGTAGTTTGTTGGTGAGAGGTCAGGTGAATATGGGGGATGAGGCAGAACTTCATAGCCCAATTCATTTGCCTTTTGAAGCCTTCCTTGTGCAATGTGTGGTTGGGTGTTATGGTAGAGAAGAATTGGGCCCATTCCATTGACCAATGCTGGCTGCAGGTGTTTCAGTTTTCAGGACATCTCATTGATTTGCTGAGCATAATTCTCAGATGTAATACTTTCGCCTGGATTCAGAACACTGTAGTGAATCAGACAGGCAGCAGACCACCAGTGACCGTGACCTTTTTTTGGTACAGGTTTGGGTTTGGAAAGTGCTTTGGAGCTTCTTAGTCCAACCACTGAGCTTGCTGTCTCCAGTTGTCATATACAATCCACTTCTGTCGCGCATCACAATCCAATCCAGAAATGGTTCACTGTTGTGTACGAGAAAAGATGACACTTCAAAATTAGTTTTTCTTTTTTTGTTTAATTTTCAGTCAGCTCATGGGGCACCCACTTATCAAGCTTTTTCACCTATCCAATTTGTCTCAAATGCTGAATAACTGTAGAATAGTCAACGTTGAGTTCTTCCGTGTCTTCTTGTATAGTTGTAAGAGGATCAGCTCCGATGATTGCACTCAGTCAGTCATTGTCAACCTCCAATCACTGGCCACTATGCCCCTCGTCATCTTCAAGACTCTCACCTCCTTTTGCAAAAAGTTTTGAACCACCACTGCACTGTATGTTTGTTAGCAGTTCCTGGGCCAAATGCATTGTTGATACTGTGAGTTGTCTCCACTGCTTTATGACACATTTTGAACTCGAATAAGAAAATTACTTGAATTTGCTTTTTGTGCAGCATCATTTCCATAGTCTAAAATAAATATGAAATAAATAGCAAGTAAGTAGCCATTCCAAAGAATAGCAAGGAGAGATAAGAAAGCCCTCCTCAGTGATTAGTGCAAAGAAATAGAGGAAAATAATAGAATGGGAAAGACTAGAGATCTCTTCAAGAAAATTAGAGACAGCAAGGGAATATGTCATGCAAAGATGGGCTCAATAAAGGGCAGAAATGGTATGGACCTAACAGAAGCAGAAGATATTAAGAAGAGGTGGCAAGAATACACAGAAGAACTGTACAAAAAAGATCTTTACAACCTAGACAATCACAATGGTGTGATCACTCACCTAGAGCCAGACATCCTGGAATGTGAAGTCAAGTGGGCCTTAGGAAGCATCACTATGAACAAAGCTACTGGAGGTGATGGAATTCCAGTTGAGTTATTTCAAATCCTAAAGGATGATGCTCTAAAAGTGCTGCAGTCAATATGTCAGCAAATTTGGAAAATTCAGCAGTGGCCACAGGACTGGAAAAGGTCAGTTTTCATTCCAATCCTAAAGAAAGGCAATGCCAAAGAATGCTCAAACTACCACACAACTGACTCATCTCACATGCTAGTAAAGTAATCCTCAAAATTCTCCAAGCCAGGCTTCAGCAGTACGTGAACCATGAACTTCAGGATGTTCAAGCTGGTTTTAGAGAAGGCAGAGGAACCAGAGATCAAATTGCCAACATCCTCTGGATCATCGAAAAAGCATTTGACGATGCCAAAGCCTTTGACTGTGTGGATCACAATAAACTGTGGGAAATTCTGAAAGAGATGGGAATACCAGACCAGCTAACCTGCCTCTTGAGAAATCTGTATGCAGATCTGGAAGCAACAGTTAGAACTGGACATGGAACAACAGACTGGTTCCAAATAGGAAAAGGAGTATGTCAAGTCTGTGTATTATCACCCTGCTTATTTAACTGATATGCAGAGTACATCATGAGAAACGTTGGGCTGGATGAAACACAAGCTGGAATCAAGATTGCCGGAAGAAATATCAATAACCTCAGATATGCAGATGACACCACCGTTATGGCAGAAAGTGAAGAAGAACTAAAGAGCCTCTTGATGAAAGTGAAAGGGGAGAGCGAAACTAAGATCATGGCATCTGGTCCCATCACTTCAAGGCAAATAGATGGGGAAATAGTGGAAACAGTGGCAGACTTCATTTTGGGGGGCTCTAAAATCACTGCAGATGATGACTGCAGCCATGAAATTAAAAGACGCTTACTCCTTGGAAGGAAAGTTATGACCAACCTAGACAGCATATCAAAAAGCAGAGACTTTGCTTTTACTTTACTTTACTTTGCCAGCAAAGGTCCGTCTAGTCAAGGCTACGTTTTTTTCCAGTAGTCATGTATGGATGTGAGAGTTGGACTATAAAGAAAGCTGAGCACTGAAGAACTGATGCTTTTGAACTGTGGTGTTGGAGAAGACTCTTGAGAGTCCCTTGGACTGCAAGGAGATCCAACCAGTCCATCCTAAAGGAGATCAGTCCTGAGTGTTTATTGGAAGGACTGATGCTGAAGCTGAAACTCCAATACTTTGGCCACCTGATTCGAAGAGCTGACTCATTTGAAAAGACCCTGCTGCTGGGAAAGATTGAAGGCAGGAGGAGAAGGGGACGACACAGGATAATATGGTTGGATGGCATCACCAACTCAATGGACATGAGTTTGAGTCAACTCGGGGAGTTAGTGATGGACAGGGAGGCCTGGTGTGCTGCGGTCCATGGAGTCGCAAAGAGTCAGACACGACTGAACGACTGAAGTGCACTGAACAAGTCATTAGCAAAAAGCATAAAGAGAAAAATGTGCATTAAAATGATGTATAATATAACCACATTTATTAAGAATGTATTCCAATATCAAATGCAAATTTCAATAATGTAAAATCTGAAATTACATTTGCAGCAATCTATATGAGTTCAGCTTTTTTAAAGATTCTGCATATAAGTGAGATCATGCAATATTTGTCTTTTTTGGTTTGGCATTCACTGGCATAATACCCTCAAGGCCCATCCATGTTGTCACAAATAGCAGGATTTTCTAATTTTTATGGCTAAATAATATGGTGGCACTAGTGGTAAAGCACCCACATGCCAATGAAGGAGACATAAGAGACACAGGTTCGAGACCTGGGCTTGGAAGATCCCCTGGAGAAGGGAATGGCTACCCACTCCTGTATTCTTGCCTGGAGAATCCCATGGAGAGAGAAGCCTGGTGGGCTCTGGTCCCCAAGGGGAGAGCGTTGGACACGACTAAAGTGACTTAGCACAATGTTTCATTTGTATATACACTAGCAGGACTGTAGTGTAACATTGCGCTAAGTCACTTTAGTCGTGTCTGACGCTGCCCCCCTAGGGGACCTAGTCCGTGGGGTCGCAAAGAGTCGGACAGGACTGAGCAACTTTCACTTCACTTTACTATATGTGTATACACACACACACACAAACACACACACACACTACTTTTTGTACCATTGTAAATATTCTGCCTTGGCATTAAGCTTCTGTTCTGAAAATGAGAATTCTAAATTATGTTCAGAGATAGTTGGAAAACTTTTATTAAAATCTTAAAAAGTAAAGGAGCTTCCAACTGACTTTTGAAACTTTTGGTAATTGCTGTTCTAAAAATAAACTCTGCAGATGAAAATACATTATAATTTATTTCTACAAAAGCAAGGAAGGAATTGAACAAATTAGATGATGACAGGATGGTGAACAGAATTTAAGTCCGAAATTCTGTAGTTGTGTTTTGAAATATTTCTACTTGTGAGAAGAACCTTTTTATGGACTTCTTCTTCAGAATGGAATGCAATAAAATTAAGAAGACCTGTGACATTGCAGCATCTAAATGTGGCAAAAGATTTAAATAATTGCAAAAATGGGGAAAACTTATTTGATGTGTCTGGATTCCTAAAAATATTTGAAAAAAGAAGCCCTCTGAATGAAGGGTAGAAGGCAGTATGATTAAAATAGTTAAAGTGAGATATTTATAAAATTCAATAAACTCCCTTAAGACTGTCCTTCACTGAGCAGAATTTACTCTGAAATTACAAAATACCTCAGTAGCTTTAGAGAGAGTATTTTCTCAGTAAAAAATTTATGGTCAACAGAGAAAAGTCAATTAAGGTTTTCAAAATGTCAAACTTATTAACCACTAAAAAAATGCAACTTTAAGGAAGACTGCAGGCAATTTTGTGGACAAAAACTAAAATAATAAGACCATTAAAAATTACACTCTTCCTGAATTTTCCAGTGTCTTGATATTAGATCTAGGTATAAATTTAAATGATAAAATTACAGAAATAGGTGCCAAGAATAATTATTCTTATACTATTTTTAATATTGATATAATCATAAAAGTGTTTTTAAGCTTTACATGAATACATATTATTTTGAATTTTTAGACAAAATTTAAAAAATATTTTTTGAATAGAATTATTTTATAGACCAAGCGATATATATATATATATATACATATATATATATATATATGTATATAAAATAATTGTGTAGGCCTGGAGTACTGACATGGAGCTTCTCAGGTAGCACTAGTGGTAAAAGAACCTGCCTGCAAATGCAGGTAGACATAAGAGACATGGGTTCGATCCCTAGGTTGAGAAGATCCCCTGGAGTAGGGCACGGCAACCCACTCCAGTATTCTTGCCTAGAGAATCCCTGTGGACAGAAGAGCCTGGCGGGCTGCCATTCATAGGGTCCCAGAGAATCAGACATGACTGAAGCGACTTAGCACGCACGCACACACAGTGTTGACATAGCCCCGATGCCCACCACCATCACCAAAGGCAGGCTCAACAGCTATGACCTCCAGGCCCTGCTTCATCTGAACTGGAGGAGTCTGGACACTGTGTCGACTTTTGAAACCTTGAACTCAGTCTATACCTCAGAGAGAAACAAAGAGAGGCCCAGAAGACCGGTTATCCATAGAATTGTAGCTTGATGCTTAGGTATATATTTTGCATTTCTAATTTGCTGCTTAAACAGTAATTTCAAGCAAAAATGAGTAGCCATGTTAAAAAAAAATCATCATTCCCTTCAATTTCCCCCCCTTTTTTCAGTCTTTTGACCTGTCCTCACATTTCTGGTTTAACAAAATTTGAATAGAATCATATTAGGTCTATGGGGGAAGGGGTTGAGCTAACAGAGAGAATCCTCATTTTCCATACAGAAAATCATTATTCAGTAGGCAATGTCTAAAAGTTTTTAAAATAATCAAAAAGCATTATAAATATATTGTATTAATATGGAAATAAAAGATACTTCTAAAATGGTTGAAAGTGGGAATGGTTTTGGGACTGAGGGAGAGAGAAGTTGGTAGTAAAAGTTTTGTTATAGTATCTGTGTTTTAAAATTTTGAATATGTATTGTCTTGATTTTTAAAAGGCAAACAAGGTTAAGTTTTTAATGAAGTGCCTGATACACATAGTAAGAAACTGAATTTTTCTTTCCCTTTCATTCCCAATTTTCACAAATCTCTACTGATGCATCTAATTTCCTCCTGTTTTCTGGCAATTTCTGTATAAGAAATTACTAATTCACTATGATCTTGAGGCCATGCAGTCTGACCTAGATAATCTTGGAATTGCTAAGCCATTATGAAAGGTTATCTATTGGGTAAGTTTCAATCCCTTTTCTACTCAAAATTTTGCTAACTCAGAGCATTTTTACAAATCCACAGTTGATTGGAATCTGGAAAAATAGTATTGAGCTTTTTGATGTTCTTATTTGGCATTTCCAATGTCATACACTATAACTAATTAATTTGAAAGGTTACTTCCTACTCCCAGATATTCTTCTCACCATGTTCAAAGAAAACAGAGAGCACCCTCCTCTAGTTTCTCTTCTGGAAATGAGACTTATGGATGCATTATTACAAATCAAGGTCAATGGTGGGTGGAAATTCTAGGATTCAGTAAAAGAAGTTGTGCTCAAGAGTAAGCTTGTTCATGAAACATTTTTTTTTTTTTTTTTTTTAATCACTGACTTCTCCTTCCTCTAGTTTCTGGGTAAACAAGTTAAGAATGCTAAGTGTTGTGGGCTGGTCCCTTGGTTTCCCTGCAATACCTTGTCTGGACTCTAATTACTGAAATGCACGTCATTGTCTATATGGTTGCCCAGAGGCCTGCTGGAGCTGTTGTGACTTGCTCATTCCCAGTGTTCAAATCTGCCAGCTGTCGTGTCAACACTTTAAGGTCAAGTCTCTGATCACGGCTGGCCAGGCTCACTGTTTATTATTGGCAATAGAATCTCTTTCACTGTGATCAGACCTCAGATCAGCCTCTGTCCCAAACAGACTTGATCAGCGGTGAAAAGTAGAACCCTTCATGTTGAAATTGGCAGCAGAGCAGACATAGGGTCACGTTAGGGTCTGGATAGAGTTTCACAGCAGGTTGAAAATGGTATCAAGTAAAAAATGTGAGTTGATATTGAGGGTGATTATCCATTACCAGCCTACTCCAGCCTCTCCTATAGAGTAAGAAAGTAGCTGATCATAATCACAGTACATTCACCAAGGATTATAGGGGGTCCAGACAGGCTGGGTTAAGTGCTTTTTCTGTCTTATCTCATGTAGTCCTCATCATATCCGTAGGTGGTATTTCCTTTTCATGAGATTAAACAAAAGAAGGCCCTAAACACTTAACACACTGTCTGAAAATGCATAAGGAACTATTAGTTTACTGTCTTCACTGGTCATCAATAAAGATGCATCGATGTGTTGTGATTATAAAGCTGAGTCTTTTAAAATCCTACCATTCAAGGTAGACCTTTTCCGCTGAGGAAAGAATGCAAGTGGTAGAATGACAAACTGTCATGCAAGTTTACATTTCCCTGTTTTGGTGGTCAGTAATCTAAACAAGTGAGGGCAAGACAAAAGATATTTTTCAATACCAGTCTTTGTTCCTGAAGTACATCCTGTATCCAGGTATCAATTACATGTGACTTTCCTGGGCCAGTGCTTCCCCTGTCTAACACCAACGTTTTTGCTCAGTGACCAGACATTAAATCTCAAAGCCTCAAGTGTCCAAGGAGGGGATGGGATACTGGGGCAGACAGTGGGAACACTTTGTTCAAAAAGAGGTGAAGCTTGATAGCAAAAATGTTATAGAGGAAATTCCAGCATCAAACTAAATGCCCTTTAATACCACATCTTACTGTGAGCGTTTATGATGTTAAGAACACATGTTGATAACGTTATTAAAGGACTAAAGTAAAGACTCTATCACTGTATTGCTAAGTGTACATTTTGGAAATAAATCTTAATGAAACCCTATATTTAACTAAAACCTTTAACTTTGAAAACGATTGCCTTAAAAATAGACTCTAGAAAAAGTTCAGCATTACAGTCCTGAGTGGCTACAGTTGGGGTGGACAAGGGGCATGACAGAAGGGTGTGATTAAATCATGGCTTTGGTATAGGCAGATACGACAAGGATTAAAACATGACCTTGAGTCCAGCTAGCTGTGTGATCTTGAGAAAGAGGTGAAATCATCCCTTTATATGTGTGCTTTTGGGTCAGTGCAATGAGATACTTCAAAGAGTTTTTATGGGGATTACATGAGATTACATGTATAAAACACTCAGCACATATTAGATACTAAATAAATGACAGTTATAATGAAAATAATCAAGGAGGATGAGGAGACCCAGAAAGCACCTTAAACTCCATAAATTCTGAACAACAGAGGAGGAATTTTCAAGTCACTTATCATAAACAGTTTTCTCATTTTGCTAAAATTTCAATCATGCCTAACCCCTCCTATCCTCACAAAATAGCTCAGAAAAATGCAATCCTGTACAAGAAAGAGCTTCCCAGGTGACTCAGAGGTAAAGAATCTGCCTGTAATGCAGGAGATATAGGCTCGATCCCTCGGTCAGGAAGATCCCCTGGAGAAGGAAACGGCAACCCACTCCAGTATTCTTGCCTGGAGAATCCCATGGACAGAAGAGCTTGGCAGGCTGCAGTCCATGGGGTCGCAAAGAGTCAGACACAACTAAATGACTAAACAACAACAACAACACAAGAAAAATAGAGAGCTACATTAAGTGTTCCTCATATAAGTAATACCTCAATAAACAGAACAAGCAGAACAGGAACCACATGTAGCATTAACAGCATTCCCTGTAGGAAATAATCAGTGTTTCTAAGTTTCCCAGAGGACAACAGGGAGGTGGAAGTCACTGATGCAAATTCCATGGAATTTGGAAATTATCCCTAGTTAATATGCAAAGGGAAACTAACCATTTCAATAAGTCTGGATGATTACCAGAAACACAGATGACAAACATTAGGAGACACAAAATCTGGAGATGGACAGGTAAGGGATTCTAGGCCACATAAGGCAAAGAAATGACCGAATCCCCAAAGAGGAGGAACTGGATGTTAACACCATGCCCACCCTTTCATCATGTGTTACACCATTAACTTACAGTGAATTCTCATATTGTAGTATATGCAATCATCCTCAATGATTCCTTTCACTAAAAAACCCCTTCTGTTACTGTTAATGACACCTGGAATAGCTGAACTCCCAAATGACATTTTAATATCAGTCTTAGGATGGACAGTCCAAGCTCAGTAGACTCCCCATTTTAGCAAAATGTTGTTTTCATAGGGTTTAATCAAATCTGGGTGTGATAAGTGTTATATTTCATACCAATTTGTCTTCAATCTCAATACTACCTTTGTAAGTACGTGAGAAAACCGATGACTCAGCAGGTAAAGAATCTGCCTGCAGTGCAGGAGACACAGGAGATAAGGGTTTGATCCCTGGGTTGGGAAGATCCCCTGGAGAAGGAAATGGCAATCTCTCCAATATTCTGTGGACAGAGGAGCATGGTGGGCTACAGTCCAATGGGTCATAAAGAGTCAGACACAACTGAGTGACTAAGCACAGGGAAAGTAGTGTCAAACCAGTTTACATATGACAGAATGGAGCTCCTTGGCATTTTAGTTAATTTATCAAGTTTACAGAGTTTATGTTAGAACTGCCAGCAAAATCCAGGCCAAGTCCAGTAAAACCAAATCCCAGGACCTCTCCTCTTTACCACATAACCTTCTGAGAAATACTTTTGTGAATAATAATATGGTGCTTTTACTTGCTTCTGCTTTCAAAATGTTACATCTCAAAATCCAGTTTGGATTTAAGTCTACGATGTGTTGAATGGGCTTCCCAGGTAGCTCAATGGTAAAGAAACTGTCTGACAATGCAGGAACCATACTGAGATGAGGGTTCAATCCCTGTCTCAGGGATTGAGACAGGGAAGATTCCCTGGAGAAGGAAAGGCCGCCCACTCCAGTATTCTTGCCTGGAGAATCCCATGGAGAGGAACCTGGCAGGCTACAGTCCATGGGGTCATAAAACAGTTGAACATGACCTAGTGACTAAACAGCAACAACAAATGTGTTGAATATTTAATCTCTGAACTGTGAAAAGCCTTGTGATATCCTAAGACAAAAATCACTTAGAAAGGAAATGATGAATGAGTTGTATCTTTAAAATATTCATTTCACACAAGGAAATGTTTTAGAATTAGACTCCACACTAATATACTACAGAAAATATTAATATCAATAACTCTTCAGGATGGAATTAAGACTGAAATTTAAACCCAGCCTAGCCCTAAAATTTCTATGAGTAACATTTATTGCAGCAGGCATACTCAGTCACATTCTGAAACTTGTGACTTGTTAAATTGGAGTGTGTGTGTATCCAGACAGGCTAAGAAATGGAAGTGTAATATAGTTTTCACATGTTATGTGTGAAAATGTTCTCCTTTTGGTTGGTTGGTTGGTTATGGAGATTTTGAATTCGCAGACCCTGACACCTGCAGATATATGCACATTTGCAGATGGTAATTGGAGCCTTCTCCTCCACCACCTCTCCCAGTATCTTCACCTTTTGTTTATCTCTGCAGGGCTCACAGGGAGGAAGAAGAGACTCCTGTACTAGCACACTCTCAGGTCTGACTCTGTCTTCCCTGTCGTTTTGAACCAGCTGCCTCTTTGCCTTTGGGTTCAGAAAGGTTAGAGTGGGTCTCATCTCCCCTCCCGAGAGATGTGAAGACATCAGCCCTGAGGGAGTAAGCTGGGTGGTCGAGGATGAGTCAGTCATTTTGTGTAAGGAGCAGTAGGTGCATGTCATCAGGTCAAGGTCTTTGACACCCTTCATCAATTCCGTCCTTTCTGAGTTGCCTTTTAACGATGCTGGTAGAACAACTGCTTTAAATGACTTATTGAATTTTCCAGCCCGGGAAGAGCTTAGGGATTATTGAATGTCATTTCTATCATTTTATGGAAATAAGAGGCCCAGAGAAGTGACATGCTTTTCCCAAGGCCACATAACTAGTTGTGACAACTGAATGGGGAAGTAAGTTTATTGCCACCCTTTTGCTTTAAACTCCACCTTCCATGTCCAGGCAAATGAGTGACTGAGCTGAGGTGGTCAGCAGTTGTTTTGATTGAACTGGTCTAATCAATTAAAATTCCTGCAACTAGGGTTTATTTTTCAGTTGAACTACAATGCTGGTGAACAGACTTGAAGCTGATTAAGCATTTTTGATTCAATTCTTTCTGGATTCCTTGGGCCATTCTCTCATCTGAGCCCCAGAACATTTTATTCCTTAAAAAAAGCAATTAGGCATGCCATGTAAAATGTATAGTCTTGTGTGATTATAGGAATTTTGCCATTATATCCTCTCAGCAAAAGATTATTTTATTATGTAGAACTGAATTGAAGTCATGTAAATGGAAAACAGTTTTTTAAAAACATCAAGAAAGAACCACCACTGTAAAGAATGTGATAACATCTACATCACATAAATATTGGGTTTTGACTAAGACTCAGTATTCTTTGGAACTCAGAATAAGGAATCCATGAAGGAAATAATCCAGCACCACCTTAAAATTTCTCAAGCGTGTCTCAGGGAAAAATGCAGTTAACAAGCATTCTGATAATCATCATAAAATAATAGATTTCTTTCAGTTGTAAGACAAAGAAATTTGTGTCAACAAAAATGGGATATTGGATATAAAGACTGATACTTCTTTCTGTAGCTTCTGGCCTGGTGTTTTAAAAGTTAAGAAGTGTATTTTTCATTCACAGCCATAGCAAGGTATAATTGAATCAATCATAAAATTGTTTAAACAAAGGCATTTATGAAAGCATGCAAAACTGATGCAAAGAGAGAAAGTTAGATCATCAGTGTGTCTACCATAAACATTTATTGCGTCTACGTACATGTACACATGTTTCAATTATAGCCACATTGATTTTTTGTTTAATCTTCTATTTTCAGCAGCAAGTTCATTCTTCATTTCATGCCAAGTTCCTTTTAGGATTTCCACGTGACATGCATTAGCATTTTTGGCTTCAAAAGTACCTCTAATGAACCATTTACAATTTTTTTAAGAGTGCTTAAAAAATTAGGTTGTGACAGTTATCCAAAGCATAATTTGATATGCTATTTAATTATTTAATACATTATTTAAAAATTGAAGTGTGGCCTCTGATTGGTTGATACAGTACCATTAAGGTGGATTTGAAGCCCTTTCAAGACTATAATTATCAGCTGAGTCCTTCATGGTTGGGATTTAGAAATTAGATTGTGTCCTAATAAAATGCAAATTCAAAAATGTCAACTTCAGTGTTTTTAAAAAAATATATCCTTAAAATATTACTAAACAGCTACATCTTTAAAAAATAATTACTAAGGAAATAGAGTAAAATATTCTATTAAAGTGAAAATGGACTAATCGATATAGTGCTTCTTATTATATTTATGTGCATTCACATTGATAGCCCATTTTCATATTCTCAAGAAAAATACATGATTCTGTTTTACAAAAATATTTGTTTACCTAACATGGTCCAAACCTGCAATAATGGTGGGTCTTGAAGCAAACCTCATGATAGCTCTCAGTCTGTTCTAACAAATGATGATCGAACATCATGACAAAATTTCACAACTCTCTTTACAGGAGAAAAATGAAAGTGATGAATAGCTCTCTCTGCAGCGAGTTATCAAATTGTGCTTTTTTTGTGACACAAAAATCTGCATTTTTTTCCTGGGAGTAACACAAAAGGAAATGATAATGGAAATATGAAGCAGCTTCGTTAAATATCTTTTTTCAAATTGGAGCATAATTGCTTTACGATGTTTTGATAGTTTCTGCTGTACAATGGAGTGAATCAGCTACAAGTATATATATATCCCTTCCCTCTTGAGCCTCCCTTCCACCCATATCCCACCTCTCTAGGTCCTCACAGAGCACCAATGTGAACTCCCTGTGCCATGCAGCAGCTTCCCACTAGCTATCTATTTTACAAACATTAGTGTATATATGTCAATCCCAGTCTTCCAGTTTGACCCATCTTCCCCTCCCCTGCTATGTCCACATGTACGTATCTATGTTAAATATCTTTTGAAGAGTACTCTGAAGACCTCTACATTAGGCTTACCTGTCATTTAAAAATGCAAATTATTGGCTTGTCTCAGACCTATGGAATCAGAGGGTTCTCTAAAATTTGAAAACCAGTGATTAAGATGCTTAACGATATCTATATTTTTTTCTCTAAAAAAGAATAGGTATGTGTGTGTGTGTGCATGTGTGTGTATACACATAACTGAGTCACTGTGCTGTACAACTAAAACTAACATGACATCGTAAATTAACAATACTTCAATTAAAAAAAATAAATTTAAAAAGTCATCCTTAATCCTCAAAATCAGATAACTGTATTTTTCTTTCACTTCATAACCCTTACATCATAATTACTGCTGAGACAGCAAGGGCTGTGTCTTCTCTGCTGTGTTCTCAAAGCTTAGCACAGTAACTGATGCATGGTAAACCCTTAAGAAACCCTTTGTTGCATCAGTGAATGACTAATTAATATAATGTAGACCGCTGGCCAACGTGAAGCAGAATTCTTGAGGATAATTCAATTTCCCAAGGCACAGACAAAAATGATTTTAAATAAGTAATGACTCCTTCCCTCTCCCACCACTTATGTTACCACCCCTTTGGAGAGGAGAGTGTTCTTTTAACCATAATTTTCCAATCCACCACCTTTAAAACTGAACTGTCATGTCAGCAGTGATATTGAAGCATGTCTACATCTCTCCCATTATTCAAGCCAAATGCTTTTGCTAATTCAGGTTTAGACCAGAAACTCTCCTATATCCTTGGCATTGAAATCAAGAATGCTCTTAAGAGAAGGAGTTAAAAATGCAAGACAAGAGAAGTTCCATACAGTGAAGTGGTTGATTAAGGGTTAAGGGAAACGGAAGAAGTCTCAGAACTAGAGGATTTCCCTTTTGGCTCAGCTGGTAAAGAATCAGCCTGCAATGCAAGGAGACCTGGGTTCAATTGCTGGGTTGGAAAGATCCCCTGGAGAAGGGAAAGGCTACCCACTCCAGTATTCTGTCCTGGAGAATTCCATGGACTATACAGTCCATGGGGTCACAAAGAGTCAGACACGACTGAGAGACTTTGTTTTATTTTTGTTTCACAGACACTAGAAACCTTGTATAATTTTTTGAGGTTAAGTCCAGAAATCAGTTAGAAAACCATAGTTAGAGAGTTTTGAAAATTTTTGGCCAAGGCTTCAAGATTAAGGGGCATATTTTATTTACTTGAATATAGAGTACAGTTTGTGTTAAAAGTATCACCCCTTAAAGTGAGAGCATGAAGGGACTTAACCTGGTGATCCAGGGGTTAAGACACTGTGTTCCATTACAGGGCACATAGGTTCCAACCCTGGTCAGGGAACTAAGATCCCACATGCCATGCAGCATCGACAAAAATATAGAAGGATAACAAAACAAACAAACAAAAATGGAGAGCATGGTGGGCTGATCTGGGAAAATGACCCCAGTGCACCTGCCCTTATATTTATGGCATAAACCACCCTTCTGGGATAGAAAGGAGTCCAGAGAGGGAGATGCCTAGAACACTTCTTAATTTAAATGATACATTTAGTAATAATGTTCCAGACTCAGAAGCCTAGAGCAGGACTGTCTGGAAGTCAGCGACCACAGCATCTTTACCTTAGCACCCTCCTCCCCACCCCCAACCAAGAGCTCTTGCTCATTCAAGGCAGGAGCTACTTGGTCAAGGTCTGTTGAATACAAACAAAAAGAAAACTCACATAGAACAAAGAATAGAGAATTTTAAGTAGTTGATCTTTCTATCATTGAAATTTCCTCTTGAGTATTATACTAAATTCTAGACTGACCCTAAAATTACCTATACTAAACTACAGACCCAGATGGGGCGAGAAAGGCGAATATGGACAAGACCATGTAGGGTCTGAAGCCAGAGTGTAGGGTGGGAGACTGGCCACTGGGAAGACGTGTACAGTTGCTGAGATCAGAAACAAGTAGAGTTTATTCTGAACATCTGAGATAATGGCGTGAGACTTCTCTTTCTCATCTAAAGGACTGGCTGAGTTAAAGATTTTCAAGTGGGATTTGAATCCTTGGCCGAAGAAGGTTGGTAAGTGTTTAAAGGGACTAAGACATAGGAAAGCTTACACAGTTTGACTTGTAGAACCTTCCTCCTTTCACCTCTAGATTAATAATTCCCAGGAAGGGCCAGATTCATGGGCATACCACCTTATACAGCTTGAGGGGCTCTATACTTGCTTCAGTGCTCTGCTATTGCCATCTTGAAACTCTCCAGAATCTTATTTTAGAACTTTTACTTTATAAGCAAGGCTCTGTGGGGCAATGGATTGTGCACATGAGCAGAGAGGATATGCACAAGCAGCATGTCTGCCACCTCATTTGCATATAGTATTTAAGATGCCCCGTAAGCATAGACTTCTGAGGGACCCACGACACAGGCAAGTTCAGCAAGGCTGAAAGTGAGTACAAGTAACATTAAAACTGAGTAATCCAAGGGTGCTGACAGCCCAAATCTACACTTTCAGCCTGAACCAGAACATGCTTTGAACAGAAAAAAAAAAGCAGTGGGATTCTAAGAAGCATCAGTAATTTAAGAATCCCATCATTTTTCATTCATGTTATTCTCTTGCTTTAGCCAAACACTTTCACCAAAAATGATGACATAGGAGGAAAGGGAGAGATAGGGCAACACATAGTTCCTTCTTTCAGTTCCTCTTTACTCAGCCGAAAGGTAGAGAGTGTGGGTACAAGGTGTATATATCAAGACATGATGTAAACACAGTGCAGCATTTCCAGTCTTCTGATAAGAACAAAATATGTAAGTATGTGTGTGCATACTGAGTCACTGCAGTCATGTCCGACTCTGTCATCCTATGGGCTGTAGCCCACCACGCTCCTCTGTCCATGGGGATTCTCCAGGCAAGAATACTAGAGTGGGTTGTCATGCCTTCCTCTGGATATATGCAAGTACAATCTACAAATTATAAATTGTACCATTCCAGTGATTCTGAATATGATCTTATGTTTATGCTTAACACTGACATTGCATGATATAAAAATGAATGGTAAGATTCATGCAAATAATTTAAAAATTTAATATCTTTCTACTTAGAATGACATTAAATAAAAATAAAGAACAGCATGACAAATCAAGAAAGAAGTCCTAGAAGGGAAAAAATGTGTTTTAATACCTTTAATAGCATTTTACCCCTGCTCTTTCTTACTTTCTTTCTTTTTTTTAGTTGAAGTATAGTTTATTGACAATGTAGTGTTTCAGGTATATAGCAAACTGATTCAGTTATATATCAGTTGTATATATATTTATATATATTATATATATATTCTTATTCAGTTTTTTTCCCTTACTGGTTATTACAAAATATTGAGTATAGTTCCCCCCACTGCTTTTTCTTTTTTTTTAAATTTATTTTAATTGGAGGCTAATTACTTTACAATATTGTAGTGGTTTTTGCCATACATTCACATGAATCAGCCATGGGTGTACATGTATTCTCCTCCTGACCCTCCCTCTCACCTCCCTCCCCATCCCACCCCTCAGGGTCATCCCAGTGCACCAGCCCTGAGCACCCGGTCTCATGCATCGAACCTGGACTGGCGATCTATTTCACATATGATAATGTACATGTTTTAATGCTAGTCTCCCAAATCATCCCACCCTCGCCTTCTCCCCCAGAGTCCAAAGTCTGTTCTTTACATCTGTGTCTCTTTTGCTGTCTCGCATATAGGGTCATCGTTACCATCTCTTAAATTCCATATATATGCGTTAATATACTGTATTGGTGTTTTTCTTTCTGACTTACTTCGCTCTGTGTAATAGGCTCCAGTTTCATCCACCTCATTAGAAGTGATTCAAATGCATCCTTTTTAATAGCTGAGTAGCTTTTTATCAGCTTTCTTATCCATTCATCTGCCAGTGGACATCTAGGTTGCTTCCATGTCCTGGCTATTGTAAACAGTGCTGCGATCAACATTGGGGTATACGTATCTCTTTCAATTCTGATTTCCATGGGGTGTATGCCCAGCAGTGGGATTGCTGGGTAGTATGGCAGTTCTATTTCCAGTTTTTAAAGGAATCTCCACACTGTTCTCCATAGTGGCTGCACTAGTTTGCATTCCCACTAACAGTGTAAGAGGGTTCCCTTTTCTCCACACCCTCTCCAGCATTTATTGTTTGTAGACTTTTTGGATAGCAGCCATTCTGACCAGCATGAGTTGGTACCTCATTGTGGTTTTGATTTGCATTTCTCTGATAATGAGTGATGTTGAGCATCTTTGCATGTGTTTGTTAGCCATCTGTATGTCTTCTTTGGAGAAATGTCTGTTTAGCTCTTTGGCCCATTTTTTGATTGGATCACTTATTTTTCTAGAATTGAGCAGCAGGAATTTCTTGTGTATTTTTGAGATTGATTCTTTGTCAGTTGCTTCATTTGCTATTATTTTCTCCCATTCTTAAGGCTGTCTTTTCACCTTGCTTATAGTTTCCTTCATTGTGTAAAAGCTTTTAAGTTTAACTAGGTCCCATTTGTTTAGTTTTGCTTTTATTTCCAATATTCTGGGAGGTGGGTCTTGGAGGATCCTGCTCTGATTTATGTCAGAGAGTGTTTTGCCTATGTTTTCCTCTTGGAGTTTTATAGTTTCTGGTCTTATGCTTAGATCTTTAATCCATTTTGAGTTCATTTTTGTGTATGGTGTTAGAAAGTGTTCTAGTTTCACTCTTTTACAAGTGGTTGACTAGTTTTCCCAGCACCACTTGTTAAAGAGATAGTCTTTTCTCCATTGTATATTCTTGCTTCCTTTGTCAAAGATAAGGTGTCCATGGGTGAGTGGATTTATCTCTGGGCTTTCTATTTTGTTCCATTGACCTATGTTTCTCTCTTTGTGCCAGTACCATACTGTCTTGATGACTGTAGCTTTGTAGTATAGCCTGAAGTCAGGCAGGTTGATTCCTCCAGTTCCATTCTTCTTTCTCAAGATTGCTTTGGCTCTTCGAGGTTTTTTTGTATTTCCATACAAATTGTGAAATTATTTGTTCTAGTTCTCTGAAAAATACTGTTGGTAGCTTGATAGGGATTACATTGAATCTATAGATTGCTGTGGGTAGTATACTCATTTTCACTATACTGATTCTTCTGATCCATGAACATGGTATATTTCTCCATCTATTTGTGTCACCTTTGATTTCTTTCATCAGTGTTTTATTGTTTTCTATATATAGGTCTTTTGTTTCTTTAGGTAGATTTATTCCTAATTATTTTTCAACAAAGAATTGTGCATTTTTATTTTGCCCTGGGCCTGCACATTATATAGCTAGCCTTGCTCTCAGGCAGGTTTTCCAAGGAGCATCATCTTGAAAAATTTTGGAAAGGAGGAATGCACAACAGGGAGCCAAAGCCTGAAAATTTATCTAACCCCCTTCCCAGTCACCGGGCAGTTAGAGGGCATTGTCAGAAACTCTGATGAAATAGGCAGATCTGGGCTCTGCTCCTTAACTATGTGGTCTTCTGAAAGTTGCCTAACCTTTCTGAGCCTCTGTTTCTCCATCTGTGCAAGTGGAAAGTAATGTGCATGGGTGCTGTGAGGGCTAGACATAACTCATGCAAAGTGTTTACTACATGGTAAGCTCTTAATATATAATAGTTACTAACACAGCTATAAAGGTCTATTATTTCTGGAACCCATAGGATGGTCCTTATATATGGCAGATAAAGGATTGCTTTTGTGAAAGGATTTGAAGACATACTGATTTCCTCCTGATGCCTGAAATCCCACCATCAATCCACTCCTGTTTATTCTAACTCTCTTTTCCATGTGCCTACCCAGAAAAGGTATAACACAAAACCTGAGCATCTCAGTGTGAATGTAACAACAGATAGAGGAAGTATCTGCAGTGGAAGGTGGAGTGGAGGATGTTCCTGAAAGAGAAAAGTGCCCTAGATTGAACACATGAGGGATGAGTAGAAAAAAGGACAAAAACAAATTCCACCTTCTTGGAAGCTGGCTAAATGTTAGACTTATGATCATCAAAGTGGGCAAGCTTGAGTAAATCGAACATCTTCCAACCCATCAGTCTCAGTTTCATGTAAAATAATAGGTTGATTATTGTAAAAATACCTTCACAACCTAAGATTCAAAAATTCAACAAGCATTCCTCAGTGGCTAGTTCTATGTGTGACATGGTGCTAGGCACTTTGGAAGACACAAAAAGGAATAAAGAAATATCCCTGCCCTCAAATATCCCTGCCCATGTGGGAGACAGGATGAGATCAACACCTGCCATATATAAGGCAGGAAAGAAAAAGTGCTCTGGGGAGAACAGAGACTAAGATACAGAGAAAAGAGCAGGTGTCTTTGTATGTTGAGCTGAGGTGTTTCTTTCTCTAGGGCTTCCCAGTGGCAAAGAATTTGCCTGCAATGCAGGAGACCCAGGAGACATGAGTTCAATCCCTGGGTTGAGAAGATCCCTTGGAGTAATAAATGGCAACCTACTCTAGTATTCTTGCCTGGAAAATCCCATGGACAGAGGAGCCTGGTGGACTATAGTCCATGGGGTCATGAAGAGTCAGACGTGACAGAGTAACTGAGTGTGCACATGTCTTTCTCTTTACCCTTCCTGTCATATTCTAACCTACATAAACATTTTTGTTTTGCTACATACTAGGAACTACGTTTTGGGGAGGCACATAAACTGTATCAAACATTATGTATAAACTGTATAAACTGTATCAAAAACTTTCACCTATATCACATCAGTTAATTTGTGTAAATACTGCTAGGATGAGAAAATGGACTATTAGAAGCTAAGGACTTACTCAAAGTTGTACAACTAGTGAGTATCAGAGTCAGAATTCAAACCTAGGTTAATCTGATTGCATAGACCAATTAGTCTCTTTCCATTTGTTTCTGTAAGAGCTTTCTCAAGTTTTCCCAAAGAGACCATGAGATTATGTTCCTCTATACCTTTGCATCTGTTCTTCCTCTGTCTAGAACAACTTTAATCTCTTGTCTCCAGGGTAAACTCCTATACATAATTTCAAACCCAACCCAGCTATTAACTCTTTTTACATACCTCTTCAGCCCTCCAAAAGATTAATAATTCTCTATTCTCTGCTTCCAGATATCTCCTGAATATGCTGTTATCTACTTATCATATTGTAGAGGAGTTCACTTATAAAATTTTCATCAATTTAGACAGCAAAATCTTTGAGGGATGGTTCATATCTTTTGTGTTTATATATTTAGCACATGGTAGGAGCTCAACAAATTTTTTCTAAAACATTAAATTGGATATTCAATTAAGGGAATTAGTATTGGGGATTAGAATTATGATTTTTTTTTTTTGTAAAGGACCAGAAAATAAATATTTTAAGCTTTGCAGGCTATAAGGTCTCTGTCACAATTACTCTGCACTGCTGTTTCAGTGCAAAAACAGCCTTAGAAAGCATGCTGAAAAGAATGAGCTGTGAAATGAATGTGACTATCTTCCAATAAGACTTTATCGATAAAAGCAGTCTGGTACGCCAGATTTGGCATTCAGGCTGTAGTTTGCTAATCCCTGATGTACTGTATGCCATCAAGCTGATATTAGGAGTGGAAATAGGCGAGGCCTTCCCAAGTGGAATAAGTAGCATGTGCAAATGCCCTGTGGCAGTATTCATTCAGGGAAAAACAAAGACCAGTAAGGTTGGTTTATGCTGTGCAAAGAAGGGAATCATAATAGATATATCTGGGAAAGTGGGGTAAGACTATAGAGAGCCTCAAAAGCTAGAGTAAAGTCTATTCTAAATCCAGTAGGTATGGGAATGCCATTGATGTTTTTGAACAGATTGATGACCTGTGGTGACTAAACATTAGAAATTAAACTGCCCACACATGTACTAGACACACATAGATCAAGACCTTTGTAAAACAATCTAAGCAAAGGACTAGCAACAGTGAAAATGGAAAAATATGGGCAAGTGTAAGAGTGACAGAGGCAAAGTGTGCAGGAATTGGTAACTGATTTCACATCAGCATGAACAGAGTAAAAGATGACTTTTCTAGCCTGGTGCCTGGGAACACAGTAGACTCAGTAATAAAATTAGGAAGGGCAAGAGGAAAAACAGACTTCAGGAAAAAAAAATAATAATAATCAATTTGTTTCAGACATGTTAAGTCTGATTTTAATACTTGTTTTGCCTGGTCAAAGCCCAAGTTTAAATTCTGTGAATTATAACGGCATTCCTTTCCAAAACTGGATTAAAATATTTCTGCTCTTTGGCAGGGAAAAGACTTATAAGTTTTTTCCAAAATATACCTTTCCATGATGTTTGATCTCTGTTTAATTTTTATTTTAAGCTCCACTTGTCCTAACAACTAAAGAATACTTAGAGTTTTCTCTCCTTCCCTGTGTCTTCTAATTTTCCAGTAATGGACTATGTAACTCAGACCATTCACTTTAGGTTCACATTTTCTCCATATAATGGGATAAATTAATGGAGACATGAATTCAATCCCAGGGTCAGGAAGATCTCCTGAGAAGGAAATGGCACCCCACTCCAGTATTCTTGCCTGAAAACTCCCATGGACAGAGGGACCAGGCAGGCTACCATCCTTGAGGTAGAAAAGGGTCAGACATGACTTGGCAACTGAACACCCACACATGCTGGGTGGGGATTTAGGTCTTTCTGTATGCGCTGTGATTATTGAGATAAGCGGATTAAGGGTACAGTCCAATGATAAGAACACAAAAACCTAAATGTCAAGCTTGAGAGACAATTGAAATTGAATTCCAGTCCATTTGGAACATGTCCCGAAGGATCATTGATGTGGCACGTAGAAGCTGAGGTCAGGAACTTGCAAATTCTGAGTCAGGTTGCATGATCTTGGTGAGAAGCGTCTGAGAGCAGAGTCAGAATGACTAAGTCGAGTCACACGGTTGAGATTCACATACAGAAACCAGGTGAGGTTGAAAGTGAAGAGCAGCGGAAGGGAGAATGTCTGGATCTTAACTGACCATGAGCAGCCAGGAGGTATATACTCAGCCCAATGCAGCAATGTTTGGAGCCCTTGATGTCAGGCAACAACAGTGGTGGTTAAGTATATAACTTAAAATGGGAAACTACGTTCAACTCCCTATAACATTTAAAAAAAAAAAAAAATGTAGATCCACCACTACACAACTAATAGAAAGGCCAAAACCCTGAACAGTGACAACACCACGTGTTGGCAACAGGAACTCTCATCCTTTGCTGATAAGAATGCAAAACGGTACAGCCACTTTGGAGGACAGTGTGGTGGTCTTATAAAACTAAACATATTCTTACCATACGATTCAGCAATCGTGCTTCTTGGTGATTACCCAAAGGTGTTGAAAACTTTTGTCCACCCTGAAACCTGCATGTGGATGTTTAGAGCAAATTTGGAAGCAACCAAGATGTTCCTCTTTAGAAGAATGGATAAATGCTGTGTGGTGTGGTACATCCAGACCATGAAATATGATTCACCACTAAAATTAAATGAGCTGTTAAGTTATGAAAAGACATGGAAGAACTTTAAGCACATATTTAATTTTCTTAAAAGTGAAAGAAGCCAGTCTGAAAAGGCTACATACTATGTGATACCAACTATATGACATTCTGGAAAAAGCAAAACTATGGAGATAGCAAGAAATATCCGTGGTTGCCAGGAGTTGGCAGGGAGAGCTGGGGTTAAATAGGAAGAGTGCAGAGGAATTTCAAGGAAGTGTAACTATTCTATGTGATAATACAGTGGGGGATACATGATATTACACATTTGTCCAAACTCATAGAATATATAGCACCAAGAGTGAATCCTAATATAAATTAGGGACTTTGGGTGATGACGTGTCAAAATAGTTTCATCAACTGTAACACATGTACCATTGTGTTAACGATCACTGATAATGGGTGAGGCTTTTCATGTGAGGCGACAGAGAGTATATGGGAAATCACCGTACCTTCCTCTCAGTTTTGTTGTGAACCTGAAACTGCTTTAAAAAACCAAAGCCTTAATAAATTAAAAAAAAAAAAAAATCAAATTTACTAAAAGAATAACAACAAAAAAAGATCCTAAAAAGGATGATAAAATCAAAAGTTACAAGAAAAACTTACAAATAAAAATTGTGCTACAATCTGAACAAAGTCTGTAGTTTAGTTATTAGCATTGTAACAAAGGTACTTTCTTAGTTCTGACAAATACAGTATGACTAGGTAAGATGTTAACATTAGAAGAAGCTGAATGAAGGTAGACAGGAACACTCTGTTGCTATCTTTGTAACTTCTCTGTAAAATCTAAAATAATTCCAAAATTAAAAAGGCAAAAAAAAAAAAAAAAAAAAATCTCCACATAGCTTCCTGGATCCACCATTTACAGAGCTGAAAGATTAGTCATTGCTTAGGATGGCTTTTCTTCCAAAAGCCCTCACTGCAATGAGTCAGTCAGTTGCTCAGGGCACAGAAGTAGAGACTGATGGACCTCGGTTCCAAGCCTGGCTCTGTCATTTACTAGCTGTGTAACTTGGAGCGAGTTTCCTTAACTTCCGTAAGTCTCTGTTTATTTCACCTATAAAGTGAGTACACTAATACCTGCCTATTACAAAATAATCCAGGGTGCTTTGCACATTGCCTAACACATGGATAGTGCTCTTCATGTGACAGTTAGTAGTACTGATTGATATCTGTATGTATGTATGTGTGTGTGTCAGAATTTAACCTCTCCATGGACAGAGCTGCCTTCATGGCACTCAGCGTATCTCATCAGTGCCCCAGATGAAACGCTACACTTGTTTGGCTGTGCTTCAGGTTCACAAACAGAAGGTTCATCCAGCCTTCTCTCAGAAATATGATTTCCAACTCAGCCCCTCTTTTATATTAAAGTAAGCACCGTGACCAGATGGTCCCTGTTCTGGAGTTCCAGAATGACATTAAAAATGAGTGGGCAGAGGGATTTTATTAGTCATTTGTTGGCATCAGAGCAGCCATTTCCATGAAATTATAGGACAATGACAAAATTAAAGCAGCTTAGGCTGGGCTTCGGAAAGCTGGTCTCTGTCTGCAAATACTCACAGGTCAGGAATGTGGAACAGGGGCAATAAATTGAAGAATTACTGCCTGATGATCCCAGGTCCTTTTGGCTGAGAAGCCAAGACCTCTCTGGAGCTGGGCCCTGAGGAAAATAGTCTAATGACAGGAAATACTGCCATGCTGGAGGAGGCCTGCAACACCTCAGCTTTATGGTGAGCATGACGCCACCAGTGGAAGGAGGTAGATCTTAATGGGCTGTGGGAAACTGCCCATAAGCTGGATTTAGTAGGTGAAGAGAAGCTAGAATCAAACCTGGGACTTGAAGCCAGAGCATCCAGGTAGAGGGTCTGGTTCAAGTCTTCCCTAGCTGGCCAGTGCCCTGCCTACACTTCATCACCTTGGACCCCACCTCCTTTCTGTCCTGTCATTCCTCAATGAAGCTGCCTTCCCACCACTTACACGCCCCTCCTCTAGACTACCTCCTCACCCCACCCCCACCCCCTGCCCAGCTTAGGGTCTCAGAAGCTAGTGGCAGATACAGCGGAACAAATAAATATGGAGCATAGAGACTCCAGACCTGAGTTCTGATCCTAACTCCACCACTTGCTTATGCAACAAAAAGGGAATGAACATCTCTCACCATTCCAATTTTCTCATGTTAAATAGCTTCCTTTGCATTAAAAACAACAAATTCCTCTCTTGGTCTGTAATTTCCATATGTGATTGTTGGGGGGTTTAAATGAAACAATATGAAAAGCATCTGGTACCTTGCATTCAATCAACATTAATTCAGTTCAGTTCAGTTCCATTCAGTTGCTCAGTTGTGTCCAATTCTTTATGACCCCATGGACTGCAGCACACCAGGTTTCCCTATCCATCACCAACTCCTGGAACCTACTCAAACTCATGTCCATTGAGTCGGTGATGCCATCCAACCATCTCATCCTCTGTTGTCAGCTTCTCCTCCTGCCTTCAATCCTTCCCAGCAGCAGGGTCTTTTCAAATGAGTCAGTTTTTCGCATCAGGGCCAAAGTATTAGAATTTCAGCTTCAGCATCAGTCCTTCCAATGAATATTCAGGACTAATTTCCTTTAGGATAGACTGGTTGGATCTCCTTGCAGTCCAAGGGACTCTCAAGGGTCTTCTCCAACACCACAGTTCAAAATCATCAATTCTTCTGCGCTCAGCTTTCTTTAGAGTCCAAATCTCACATCCATACATGACTACTGGAAAAACCATAGCTTTGACTAGACAGACTTTTGTTGGTAAAGTAATGTCTCTGATTTTTAATATACTGTCTAGGTTGGTCATAGCTTTTCCTCCAGGGAGCAAGCATCTTTTAATTTCATGGCTGCACTCACCATCTACAGTGATTTTGGAACCCCTCCCCCCACCCAAAAAATAAAGTCTATCACTGTTTCCATTGTTTCCCCATCTATTTGCCATGAAGTGATGGGACTGAATGCCATGATCTTAGGTTTCTGAATGTTGAGTTTTAAGCCAACTTTTCCACTCTCCTCTTTCACTTTCATCAAGAGGCTCTTTAGTTCTTCTTCACTTTCTGCCATAAGGGTGGTGTCATTTGTGTATCTGAGGTTATTGATACTATTTACCTTCCTCTTATTATCCACTGGGGAACTTTAGCAAAATACCCAGGGACGGGTAGCATAATTTTCACTGTCATTGGCCTAAATTTTGGCCTTGCTCATAGCACAGTGGAAAGTAAAATGTCTTAGAATTCTAAGGAACATTGCCTTTTGAGATTTTTTTCAAAGCCAAGTGAATATCAAATTTGAATTGTCTGCTCTCTGAGCTCAGATTTTTTTGACAGCAACTGATTTTTATTTTTATATCAGAGTATATAGGAGGTAATTAGTGAATTGAAGGAGCTTCTTTCTTAGCATCCATTTGATATTTGCTTGAATAATTTTCCAACTCTTTCCGTGTATAGTTTCAATCTGAAACTGAAAAGAGAATAGTGAATGCATCTTGGTTGAGATCTTATGTCTCCTAAAAAGCTTTTTATGATTATCTTCAAGATATGCATCTTCTTTTCCAAAAGAAAAGATATAAGAGATGATTAGAATCCGCTTCTCCTAACATTATCCATTTCTTTAGCAGCTCCTAAAATTTCTAAAGGGGATAGAAAGTCTGCTTTTGTATATTTTGGAGAATGACAGGGAGGTAGAAACCATTTACAAGTGAGAAAATCGTTGTATTAACTTTTCAGACTGCCTTTTCTTTAAAATCTCATGTTTGATTGATTCTTAAGTACCTTGGTTCCAAGGCAGACAAGGGTCAGTCAGCCGTTGTTCTTCTCGGACAACATGTTAGTGGCATCAGAGTAACCATCATTTTTTTGTGTGATAACTTCACCATGGAGCTCATGTCTGCACACTTCAAACTCAACAGCAGTTGATTAAATGCTAACTAAACTTATTGTAGTGGTTGTTTTGAAGTTTTTACAAATATCAAATCATCATGCTGTACACCTGAAGTTATATTTAAATTATACTTAAAGAAGAAAATTTTAATGTATTTTTTCCTTTACCTTATATTGTACTCTGGTCTCTATTCAGCTTATAGAATAAATCATATTTTAATGTGTTTGAAAATTTTTGTTAGAATGAGGATTAGGTTTTGAATGAAGGAAAAACATTAAAATTTTTAAAAAATGAAAGGGCAGGTAATGAGATGTAGCAGGTAAAAGTTAAATTCAATGTGTGGTAAAAGGGAAATTGTTTTAGGATGAAGAAGAAGAAGAGAAGAATGTCATAAAAGTAAAAAAAAATGTAGAATAAAAAACAAATATTGTCTATTAACACATATATATGGAATCTAGGAAAATAGTACTGATGAACCTATTTGCAGGGCAGGAATGGAGATGCAGACGTAGAGAATGGACTTGTGGACACAGTGGGGGAAAGAGAGGCTGGGACATCTTGGGAGAATAGCATTGAAATGTACAGAACCATGTATGAAATAGATAGTGGAAAGTTGCTGTGTAACAGGGAACTGAACCTGGTGGTCTATGACATCCTAGAAGGGTGGGATGGGGTGCGGAAAGGAGGCACAAGAGGGAAGATATATATATATATATATATATAGATATATATAGATATATAGATATGTATACTTTATAGCTGATTCACATTTTTGTATGGCAGAAACCAATGCATCATTGTAAAGCAATTATCTTACAATTAAAAATTTTTTTAAAAATTAAAAAAAAATAATTATAATATCAGCTAGGTCTTAGAGTGGTAGATGCCCTAGGTTCTCAGTGGAGATCTACCCATGTTAGCTGTGTGATTTTTAAAGACATTACTTAGCCTTTCTATCTTAATTTTGTTACCTATACCAGAGATGATGTGCTAATAGCATCTAATAAGGTTATAAAAGGAGTAAATAAGTTAGTGTCTATCACATAGTAAGTACAATATAAATCTTTGTTAAAGTAGAGATAATAATGGCATAGTAGGTATTTGACACAATGCATTTGTCAAAACTCATACAAATTTATGGCACAAAGAGTAAAATTTATGAACCACTCATTACATGATGGGTACTTTCTACGCATTAACTTTATAACTCCAAAATAACAGGTACCAGGAAAAAAATGCCACTTATAATGAATCAACCAAAACTAGGGTCTTAACCTTTATATGTTAGTCGCTCAGTCGTACCCGACTCTTGGTGACCCCATGGACTGCAGCCCACCAGGCTCCTCTGTCCATGAGATTTTCCAGGCAAGGATACTGGAATGGGTTGCCATTTAAGTTTCATAGTGAGGAGTAAAACCATTTTGAAAAACAAAACTAAAATTATGAGATTACCTTTATTGAAATGCTCATTTAAAAATGTATAGTATGCATGTATATTCATATGGGAGTTCTTCGAATAAACAAGTAACAAATCAACTTGGGTTTGTTTTAGCATCATTTTTGCAATCAAAATGTTTGATCATGAAATGGCATCATAAAAGCTTGATCTTAAAGAGGATATTTTTACCAAAATAATTTATGACTTGCTTAATTTTCCCAATATTTCCCTCATCTTCTGATGTTCAAGTCATTCTCTTCTGAAGAAACTGTCTTGTCACCATCCTTGTCCCCCATGAAATCCAACTAGATCCCCTCACTTATTCTTTTTCTGCCTTTGACTTCCAGGGCCTTTTTCCCCCTCCCTGCTTCTCTGATTAACTTCATTTCATTATGTTGGGTATTAAAATTAGTTGTTTAAATGCCTTTCCTTTGCCAGAAAATGATATTAAGATCTGCAACAATGTCTAAGTAAGCTTTATGTTCTCTACAGCACCTAAGGTGGTGCCTTGTGTTCAGTCAGCCTCAGTTTCCCCCTTTATAAACTAGAGGAGTGACTTCCCTGGTGGTACAGTGGCTAAGACTATGCTCCAATGAAGGGGGCCCAGGATTAATGCCTGGTTCAGGGAACTAGATTCCACATGTTGCAACTAGGAGTTTGTACACCCCAACTAAAGATCCCTGATGCTCCAACGAAGATCAAAAATCCCATGTGCCACATCTAAGACCCAGAGCAGCCAAATAACATTAAAAAAAAAAAGAAACAAACAAACAAAGAAACTAGAGGAGAGTAACAAAACCTGAAACTCCTACTTCAAAGATTACTGTGAGAACTAATGAGACTATCCTGTCCCCCAGGCAGGACCAGGAGCCCATTGGCACTTTTCCTCGTTTTCCCTGAGAATGTCAATCCCTCTGCTTCATAAGCTATGGCAGGGAGAGTTTAGAACTTTCTCTTTTCCCAGTAGAGCAGGTTAGTCAATACCTTTCAACCTGCATGCTCATTCCAATATCCTGACCTCTGACCTCTGAGATACAGCACCAAGAACAATTCTAGGACCAATGGGAGAGACTGCCATGATGAGATAGAAATGTCTGCCATGACTTTAGGATTGAGAACTGATGGTGTGTGATCTGTAATCTCAAAATATTGCCACAGCGGTTACTCAGGCCCTGAGCATGCATGCTACTTCTCACATCAAGGAGAAGAACTGATTTCCTCTTCCTTTGAATCTGGGCTGGCCTTGTAACTTGCTTTGACTGAATTTGGAGGTAGTGATATGGGACTTCAGAAGCCAAGCCTTGAAAGAGATTAACAGTTTTTGCTTCCTCTCTTTTAGAAGCCAGATGCCATCTAAGATGTCTGACTAACCTGAGGCCACCATGTTATAAGGAAGCCCAAGATAGCCATGTGGCGAGAGAGGGGCCATGCTGAAGATCACTGAGGTGCCTGTCATGTGAGTGAAGCCTTATTGGACCTTCGGGCCCATTGAATGCAGCTGAATGACTCTAGGTGACACTGTGGAACTGAAGAGCCAGCCAGATGTGCCCTGCCCTGGTTTCTGCCCCACAGAGTTATCAAAAAATGGCTTGCCTGGTGGGTCACCCAGAAAAGAATCTGTCTGCATGCAGGAGACCCGGGTTCGATCCCTGGGTTGGGAAGATCCCCTGGAGAAAGGAATGGCATCCACTCTAGTATTCTTGCCTGGAGAATTCCATGGACAGAAGAGCCTGGTGGGCTACAGTCCATGGGATCAAAAAAAGTCAGACACTGCTGAGCGACTAACACTTTTTTTTTTCACTTTTAAGTCATTTACATATTGGGATGGTTTATTGCACATCAATAGATAACTGAAATGTGGTAGTTTGGACCAGAGTTTTACCATTTCCAAATTAAAGGGTACTGGTTATCTCCCAAACCCCTAATCCAGGTAATCTAATTCAATTGCTTAGATACTGGTATATCTTAAACCTCTCCATCAGACTCTCATATAGAATTAGAGTTCAGAATCACTGGTCCAGGTAGAATCGTAAGTGGATACCCTAAATTAGAAAGTCAAACTGAGCTGAAACAGAGGGATAAAATTCAGAAGTCATGAACATCTAGGATTAGCTAGATAAACAAAATAAAACAAAAACCCTTAGTAATTGACAACAAGCCTCATTATGTCAGAGAAGCTGCAAAGGTTCAAACTGAGAAGAACGCAGCAATGAGAGATTAAGGAGGAAACCGAAAGATAAAAGAACCTTCCTCTTTTTTTCTGAACAAATATAATTTTTCTATTTTTTTTTTTTTCTATCTCATTTTTTTCTGTGTCTGTACTAAATGAAAGTTACCTGGAGTTGGGTGACAAAGGTCTGCATTGCATTCCCATTAATGTCATCTTAAGCTAAGTTTACAGTGTGTTCGAGTCCTCTAGGTCCTTATCCTCAAACTCAGGCCCAGGATCACCTGAACTGCAGCAAAATTAGCCACACAAACAAGATATAATAGATGATAGAGAGACAGACATCTTTTTTGGCCAAGATTTTCAGGATTGTAATGTTGTGCCTCATATCATATTTTCAACTGAGATTTGGATAGCAAAAAGGTTTGAGAGTTTTTGGTGAAAACACAAGAGGAAGGAGCTTAAGGCCCTCTGATGTGTGGAGTGCTATTTGATATATTCGAATTACACTGGCAAGTCATTAAGGAAGAACGTATGCCAAGCCACACCATCAATTTCGAGATATTGACTCTAACAGAGATGTCAATATTCTGGTCACATCAGCAGAGTTTAACCTCAACTAATGTCTACTGACATATAATGCTTTGCCTGCCCTTTAAACCATTTATATCTTTGCTTTAGGCCAAATGCATTCTGTCCCTATTGATATATAATTAGCAAGTACTTGAATCTAAAACTGTAAACATAGAAGAAAAAAGGAAAGAAAGAAAAGAAAGTGTTGTTTGCATTGGAGGTATGTCTGCCTTTGAAGCTTTGTATTTCAGAAGCTGAAATAAGAGTCTCCGGTGGTTTTGATTATAACCATTGCTATGTGGTCCTCCAGCTTTCCAGGGCACCTCTCATAAGACCACGTGTCCAATTGGCTGAATAGCGCTGATTAGTGAATGAATATGACAGAGGAAAGCCTAGAGGTCTTTCAGCCCCCAGCCACTTTCCAGGAGGGGAAGAACATGCTCTGGGCCAGGCACATTCAGTCTTCGGATGTGTTAATATGAAATACTTTCATCGCTCCAATTTCCACTCATGTGGATTTTTCCTGGCTCCAGCTCGGTGACCTGATTCTCTCATTTTCCCCCCTCTGAGAACATACTTTTTCTTAAGTTATTTTTTCTCTGAAATCCACACCGCCTCTCCTCCCTTCCCTTTTGATTTCTTATTCAGCCTGGAAACTACCTCACCAGTTGTAATTAGCCTGAATACTGGAGGAAGGAGGGGAGGGCTCTCCATGGGAAATAGCCGAAATAAAGCAAGATTCCTTCTTCTAAGACTCGAGAAGAGAAACCCAGACCTATGGAAGCTGATTAAATTGCTCTTTGCTTTTTTATCTATTGTAAAGCACCAAACTCTGATGAGGGCCTATTCTCTCTGCTACTTTATAACCTTAATTGATCCATACCACACATTCTTAACTTGTTAGGAAAGATATACCTTCTAAAATACTTTTCTGGACAAAGTAAAGAGCAGAAATATACAATTCTTAAGTGAAAACAGCTTTCTGGATTTTTCTATCTGTCTTTCCTGCGTGTCTATTCTAATCTAAATGAAGCTTGCCTGGAGTTGGGTGACAAAGCTCTTCATTTAATTCCCACTAATGTCATCTGGCACTGATTTTGCAGTGTGTTCATGGGTCCATTAGAACCTTACAAATAGTATTTCTGTGAAAAAATTATCTTTCCTATGTTTTCACAAGTCAGTTTGTCATTTTTAAAAAATCGTGATAGTTATGATTTCTGCATGCTCTGTTCAGCTTTTGAACTGCTTTTTCTCCAACAGTCACCCCAATAACTGTGAAAGTAGTTATCAATATCCCCATTTTACAGATGCAGGTCTTAAGCTTAGAGCTAAGTATATAATAATTTGCCTTAAGGGGCACAGTTAGTGTCAGACCTCAGTTTCAAACCCAGGACTCTTTAGCTCCAAACCTTTATGCTAAGCACTACGTTCAACTGCCTTTCAAAAACATGCATGACCAGCTTGAAAACTGTTGAAGAAGAAGAGAAAAACAATTTTCTTTTTAAAAACAGGAAAGAAAGTAAAAGAAATGAGAAAAATTTCCCTGTTTGAGCATAGTAGAAAGGTAATAGAAGGGAGAATGAAGGAGTGGCTGTTTAAACCCAGGACAGGGCAGGGCAGAAACACTTTGGTTTACACAAAGCTGATTTAATACAAGAATGCATGTTATCTAGATACCCAGTTTCCAAGAATAGTTACAGGCAATGTCTGTAAAACTGTGTTGAAAAACTGGTTGCTGAATTTGATGCAAACTCCACCTAACTCTAATAAACAAGAAATCACTGAATTGAAGTGCAATCTCCTTTATCAATTGGTGGTCTTTAGAGAAGATATTGCCTTCTCCCTCTTAATAAAGAAACCATAAAATTCTAGTCTGCTAACATAAAATTTCATACACATTCTCTTGACCCTTTAATAAGGATAAAAACTAGAAGAAATGTAAAGACAGAAGCCTACTTCATCATGTTTATGCATTCCCCACTGCATGCTAAGACCATCATATTTTATTCTTTTATATATTTTTCAAATTCTAAAACTATTATCTGTGTAATTATTAGATACTGATTTTAAGCATCTCTGGTGATTTGTATTAGTTTATCTAAATTGATGATGACGATAATGGGCACTTGCCATGACTGCGTTATTGACAGATACTCTCTTTAGTTGGACGTGACTGAAGCGACTTAGCACACGCACTCTCTTCAGATCAAGGACTCCTGACTGAACAGCCTGTTACACTGACAGCAAGGAACTTGCTCCCTGATCTGCATAAGGTAATTATTTTGAGTGTTCAAAAGACATTTATGGTTGCAACCTCTTGGCTTTATCATTGATTTAGCTCCTGATATTTTCCAGAGCTGAGTTTCCAGAGCACCTAGAGCTGAGAGTTGGCTGGCTGGCTGGAACAGAATCCCTAAGAGGTACGTGAATGAAATCATGGGAGACCATGGTTACTGGTCAACGGACTCACAGAAACCTAAGGGAAATGTAATTTTGTTTTACTTTTGAGCTCATGTCAAGAAGATCTTTCACTTTGTGACCAGGGCACTGAGACTTTTCTTTTTTTTTTTTCAATTTCCCGTAGCTTAAGGGCTTTTCATGCTGCATTAAGTGTCTGTGGTGTTTAAATAGCATTATAGCCTATTAAATCCACGACCCAGAAAATAAGGAGCTAGATAAACACAAAAGAGTAATTTGTAAGAACAGTTTTTTATAAAGTTATTTCTCTATAAAACAGAAAAAAGAAAGCCTTTATGTAAAGTCAGAATTTGGGTCTTTGAGGCCTTGATAAGTAGAATATAAAGGGGAAAATTTTTCAACTGTTTCTACCTAATTGCCTGTCACATGTTTTTAGCTTCTTATAGCAAATGTGTCTATGGTGTTACATATTCAAAGCATTAGTAATCATTGCCTTAAAATTCATGACTTCTTACTTTCCATGCTGAAGTTTGACCACACCTGTGTACCTAGGACGCAGCGAGAAACCTTCTTGTTGCAATAAAAATAGCTTCAACCAGGGGCTGCTCTAATTTTGCTTGGCTTTGGTCTTATGAAATGACTCACTTAACACTTTTTAAAACTTCTCCCCACATATTGAATAAATAAAATGTAACTGAATCACTAATTTGCAGTAACTAACTGCACTAGCTAGCTCTCACTTGGAAATATAAAGATTGCAAAATTTTATGCTCTAAAGTGAATCTATTTTTTTTTTTAATGGGCCCTTGGAAAGTCACCATTTGACTTCTGGACACAGTGTTTCAGATTCCAGTGTTAATTTTATTAAGCAGTATAATCAGAAAGTCACTTGAATCATCATGTAATAATTTGTGCTTCTGGACCTTAATAGTTATGGCTCTAAGAACTCAATGTTCAAATAATTATTCCAAAAAAGAGAGAAATAACAAACTCAGTGTTACTCAGACCCCAAAGTAACTCACTTTAGTGATTCTTGCTTTTTAAAAATGTAATCTTAAAATACAGAGAGAGAATAAGGAACTAGGCATTTTTGGAGACTTCCTACAACAATGGTGAGTTGGTAATTTTGAAAATTTGAAAGGAGGTAAGAGACATTTTACTTAATCTTACAAGTACATAAACTTCACAGGAAGGGGGTAAATCTCCTAATTTTATAGATGTTCACTCTACTCTTTAACAAAATTGAACTAGTTGTACTGAGGGATCTCACCATACACTATGGAGAATAATTTATGTATAATTTAAACACAAAAGTAGTATAAAACATTCAGGGAATAAACCCAAATATCTACAGTGTTACAACACCGTGTATAATATACAGCATCCATCACCTTTCCTTTTAAAATCCCATTTATTAGTGTTACTTTTTCTGGTCTAAATGGTGTACATGCATGATCAGTTGCTTCAGTAATGTCCAACTCTTTATGACCCCATGGACTGTAGCCCACTAGGCTTCTCTCCATGGGATTCTCCAGGCAAGAATACTGGAGTGGGTTGCTGTGCCCTCCTCCAGGGGATCTTCCCGACCCAGGGATCGAACCCACATCTCCTGCATCTCCTGCATTGCAGGTGGATTCTTTACCCACTCAGCAACCAGGAAAGCCCAGTCCAAATGGCACTCATATTCATTTATATGAAAGCTTTCTTTCTTAGATTACAGTTTCACATTCATTTGACAAATATTTAATGAGTGCCCCATTCTGGGCTGTATAGAGGATGATGAACAAGGCTCAGCATTCAGATTGCTCACAGAGTAGTTGCAGAGATAGAAATATAAGCTAATAATTGTAACTCTGAAAAAATGTTATGAGAGTATTAAGCATTATGGGGTCCTAGGAGAAGGAAGGTACTATTTGGGCCTCTCCCATTCTCTGTTATACACACTCCTTACAAGCTTTCATACTCACCAGTCCTCACACTGTTCTTATCCAGGACAACAATGACTCCCACTTTGCTGAATCTGGGTCATGTCTTAGTCCTCATCTTGCTCAATATGTCAGTAATATTTCACACAGTTGTTCATTTCCTTCTATTGAAAGGCTTTCTTCACTTGGCTCCTGGGAGGCCACTCTTGCTTCATTTCCTGTCTCATGGTCACTCCTTTTAAGTCTTCTGTGTTGACTCTTCTTTATCTTCCCAAACTTTGAACATGATGTACTTCAGAACTCAGTCCTTGAACTCTGTTCTCTTCTCCCTTTTCTCTAAGTGTTCCTACCTCATTTCAGGGCTTTTAATATCATCTATTTCAGACAACTCCCCAATACGCACCCCTACCCATGATATTCCCATTGAACTCCAAAGCAGTTATGTCCTATAACAGGCTACCCGAAATTTACACTTACAGGTTTAGCAGGTATCTTGCACATAACATAATTTTTTTAAAATCTTTATTATCCCCACCCAATCTGTTCCTTCTACAGTCTTTGCCATCTCAATAAATGGAAACTTAATCCTTCCAGTTCCTCAGGTCAAAAGTTCTTGGCATTATCCCTGTTTCCTTCACATTTTACCTTGCTGCTTAAAATATATTTAGAACCTAAAAACTCTTAGCACCTCCCCTCTTGTCACCCTGGGAAACATTTGTCACCTGGATTATTGTAAAATGCTCTTATCAGGTCTTTCTGCTTTTATTCTTGCCTCCCTGTACTCTATCCTACACATGGCTAGAGGAGAGATCTTATTAAATATAAGGCAGATTATTTCAGTCTTCTGCTCTCTACCCTTCAGTGGTTTCTAGCCTTATTCTGAATAAAAATTAAAGTCCTTTCCATGGCCCCACGAGGCCCTACAAAATTTTGCCCATCGCTCCCTCTCTGAGCTCATCCCTCCCTCATTCACCTCACTCCAATCACACTGGCCTCCTATCACTTCCTCTGAAATACCAAGAAGGCTCTGCTTTGAGCAGTGCGCTTGCTATTCCCTCTGCCTGAAATGCTTTTCCTACCACCACTACCCCTTCTATATCCACATTGACTGAATCCATGCTTTATTTTCATCTCTGATCTCATGTTACTTCATCCGAATGGCCTTCCTCAACCACTATTTAAAATAACATCCTCAGGACTTGCCTGGTGGGCCAGTGGCTCAGACTCCACATTCCCAGTGCAGGGGCCCAAGGTTCAATCCCTGGTGAGGGAACTGGATCTCACATGCCACAGCTAAAGATCCCACATACTGCCACCAAGACCCAGCACAGCCAAATAAATATTTAAAAAATAAAATAACATACTCACTCACCTACCCTCCCTTATTTTTCTTCATCCTGGTTCCACCTGGCATGCATGCTGTTGCTTGCTACTTGTTTATTGTTCATTTGCTTCCATTAGAATTTAAAGTCTATCACTGTTGAAAATGTCTGTTTTTTCATTGTTGCATCTCTAGACCTTAGAACAGTGTCTGGCATCTAATAATCTTGCAATAAATAATGAATTTTTAATGAATTAATATATTTGAGATAAAAGGACAAAGGATCCCAGGCAGAAGAACTAGCACCTACAAAGGAATAAGTTTGGGCTATTTAAAACAAAAGTGAGCAAACTAACAGCTTGGAGACCAAATCTAGCCTGCCATCTGTATTTGTTAGTAAAGTTTTGTTGAGGACGTCCCTGGTGGTTTAGTGGTTAAGAATCCACCTTCCAAAGCGGTGGACCTGGGTCCAATCTCTGGTCCGGGAAGATTCTGTGTGCCACAGGGCAACTAAGCCCATGTGCCACAAATACTGAGCTCACACTCTAGAGGATGTGCTCTGCAACAAGAGAAGTCACCACCACAAGAAGCCCCTGCGCCACAACTAGAGAAAGCCCTCAAGCAGCAACAAAGACCCAGCAGAGTCATAAATAAATATATGTATTTTAAAAGATTTTTTGAAATATAACCAGACTCATTCATTTACATTACTCCTTATGAATGATTTTGTTCTACAATAGCAGAGTTAAATAATTATGAACGAGACCATACAGCCTGAAACCCTGAAATATTTACTATATGACTCTTTTTACAGAAAATGGTTGCCAATCATTGGTCTGAAGGGTAGGATGCATGGCACACATGGTGGGAAGATGGAAGAGTCCCTGAGGACAAGCTGGAAGGGGTTTACATGAGTTTGGGTGTCACATATAAGTCATGAGAGAGTGAGATAATGGGTGCTTTTAGGCAAGGGATCCCCTGTGGCTCAGACGGTAAAGAATCCGCCTGCAATGCGGGAGACCTGGGTTTGGTCCCTGGGTCGGGAAGATGTCCTGGAGAAGGGAATGGCAACCCACTCCAGTATTCTTGCCTGCAGAATCCCATGGACAGAGGAGACTGGCAGGCTACAGTCCATGGGGTTGCAAAGAGTCGGACATGACTGAGTGACTGACACTTACTTACTTACTTTAGGCAAGGGAGTCCCTGAAAGGCAGGAACTCTGTCTAATATATTTGTGCATTAAAGACTGCTTGCAATTTAAACCTGTTGACCCAGTGGCAGCTGCTGCCCGGACTCCTGCCTTAAAGTCATTGGCATATCTGGGTTTAGCTCTTGACACAGGGACCAAAAAGTGGTGAAAATCCCTTTGCTTCACCCACCCTCCTATACTTGATGCTGGTTTGGAAATGATCCATCTCTTGGGGTAAGTCTAGTGCAGACGGCTCCAGCAGAATCCATTATCACTTCTAGATGACTGGCCTGGACTGATCTCCAGAGTCCCAGACACATGAGGATAGTTCTTTAGGGTCGCTAAGAGACTTATGTCTCCTCAGACTTGTTGGTCCTACTCTAGGAAGCTTCTGGAATTTGAGAAACTGTGGAATCATTTCTATAGAGGGTGACAAACAAAGCTTTAAATTTTCAGTGGTTTGACAGCTCATCAGACCTTTTCCAAGTTCTCTAAACCGCGTGGATCAGTTAGACTCTGCCTCTAGGTGAGGTCAAAAGACTGCTGATCCGTTTTGCTTTTACTCAGATTGGATTTCACAATAAAGCAGCCTTTTCCCTGCTGTCTTTGGCTCTTATGATTTTAGCTCCAGCCAGACCCTAAGTGAGGACAAGAGTAAATTTTAGGAAAAAAAAAGAATTAAATATGTTCTGAATTTCACAGAACAAAGTGGAGCTCTGGCTTGAGGTGGAGCTTGTGAGTGGATGCCCCTCCACCCCTCTTCCCTCTGAGAATGCAGTGGTGAAATCAGGTCTGCTCCAGTGAAACTGTGGCATTTGGGTTTAATTTGATAGATCCCAGTGTGCCTACTTTGGTTGGAGACTCGATTCTGGCCTGACTTTTTTTTTTTTTTTGGTCCATCTCTCAAAGTGTGCCTAGGCAGGGAAAGCCAAGTTCCCACTTGTGTACACTGATCATTCAATTAGAAGTGCATAGCCCTTACAATAGCTAATGGTGTTTAATGGCTTGCCTTTAAAAATTCAAAGCATGGGTTATCTGAAAATTGATAGGTTATCATTTGAAGGAGGGAGTGGAAAGTGCCAAATAGACACCAGTCTAGCCCTAAGTGAAAGAAACAGAACTGTGATTTCTACTGTAGCCTTTGGAGCCCACCCTTCCTTTTGGCTTTACAGTAGATCAGAACCTTTTTTTTGGTGGTGGTGGGGGGGGGGGTAATTTAATATTTCACTTTTCAGGAAGGAGCCAGATCAAGCTTTTTAGGCATGATCCACCTGGGATGTGCTGAATTAATTGCAGGCTTCATTTTGTAGGAGTCGGTATCAATGGATGGGGTGCTAGCTCAGCCCTTTTGAAAGTGACAGACGGAGGTGGCTCCAATAATTACATTAAGACCATGGATATACACTTGCCTTGGGGATTTGGAGTTGGGCTTAATCAAATCTGGATTTGACATTTCACAGCCCACATCAAGGATTTCTACAAAGGAACATCAGAGCATCGCCGGCTATGCTCTTGCTCGGACTTCCTGCCTCCTCCTGGGTAACCGGGCAGGCCTTGTGCTAATCTTCTTCATGCTTTGGCTGCATCTTTGCCCTGCTGCACAACACTCAGAGCTTCTTCAGACCATAGTTTCTTTCCATCTGTGAAAAAGTGTTTAGTGTCTATCACGCCCTGGGGCCCTGGGCAAGGATCCGGGATAGATGGCGATGGTAAACAAGACCAACTTGTACTCTGAGCTGCATTCATAAACATTACAGAGAGTAGCAGCTACAGAAGCTCAGCCTGTGGCAGAAGAGCAATTAACTCTTTTTATTCATTCATCACCAACCATGTCCTAATAGATGATGCCTGCCCTTGCGGAGTTTAAAGTCCAGTCCAAGTGGTTCGCAGCTTAAGTCAACTAAGAAGCCCTGGGCAGGCCTATTTCATATGGGAACAAGCCTTCTGCACTTCTCAGAGGCAGATATTTTTATTTATTTATTTATTTATGACTGTTCTGGATCTTTGTTGCTGTGCATGGGCTTTCTCAAGTAGGGGCAATTCTTTCTTGTGCATGGGTTTCTCACTGCGGAGGCTTCTCTGGTTGTGGATCACGGGCTTCAGTAGTCATGGCTCCTGGGCTCTAGAGCACAGGTCCAATAGTTGCAAGGACTTAGTTGCTCCAAGACATGTGGGAACTTCCCAGATTAGGGATCAAACCCCTATCTCCTGCATTGGCAGGCAGATTATTTTACCACAGAGCCACCAGGGAAGCCTCAGAAGCAAATATTTTTGAGGCACTTGTTCTTCAGGCCATATGTAGAGAAATACTGATATATGTAGAAGTGATGTGAAAAAAAAAAAAAAAACCATTGTGGAAATAGAGTAATAAATGCTGCATCTGTCACTGTGGAGGCTCCAAGGTGGGAAAGCACAACCTGGTTGGTAGGGAGGCCAGAGAAGGCTTCCGAGATGAAGATCTAGGGCTTACAGGATGACGAGGGCTTATCAGGCAGACGATGCCACGGGTGGAGACAGGTGGGAGTGGGAGAGAATTCCAGGTAGAGAGGAGAGCAGGTGAAGCATACCACGGTGGAGAGCGTAGGCCCTTTTAGGTGCTTTGTGAGCACAGAGCTGGGAGGGAGAGTGAGGGAGTATGGTGCCAGAAAGTAGGCTGGAGGCAGGTCATGGAAGATCTTGAAAGCCAGTGTTGGGTTGAGAAACCATGAGTGAGAAACCATTCTGTAATAGGGAAATAACATGATCAAATTTGCATATCAGACAGAGTAGTCAAGGGCAGTGTGGTGTTGGATGGGGAACAATGTAGGAGAGGGGGAGCAGTTAGGGGTTCTTCATGAGTGATTTCCTAAAGGAAATCAATCCTGAATATCCACTGGAAGGACTGATGCTGAAGCTGAATCTCCAATACTTTGACCACCTGATGCAAAGGGCCAACTCAATGGAAAAGACCCCAATGCTGGAAAAAATTGCAGGCAGGAGGAGAAGGGGACAACAGAGAACAAGATGGTTGGATGGCATCACTGACTCAGTGGAGTTAATGGACATAAATTTGAGCAAACTCCAGGAGCTAGTGAAGGACTAGGAAGCCTGGTATACTGCAGTCCAAGGGGTCACAAAGAGTCGGACACAACTTAGTGACTCAACAACAGCAGTGTGACTGTAAAAACAATAGGGCTGTTGTCAGGATATACACACAAAGTATTCTTTGGCAGTAAAGACATACATGTAAAGAAGCAGCCCCCCAGCCTCAGGAAGGGCAGGAATCACAGAGTAGCCGACTGCCAGAACCTTCCCTTGGGAGCTCTGCTGTTAGCACTAGGCAGGTACTGTCCTAGCACCTGCTCACCTTTCTCTCCATTCACTGGCTTCCTCTGTGTTCCATCTGGCTCAGACATTCTTCCAACTCCTAATTTATACTCTTTTAGGAGTAAAGGGAAAAGATGCAAATTGAACATGTGTGACAAATGGGGTGACTGTAGGAGGATCCTCGGAATCTCCCCAAGTTGCCCCTCACTTAGCAGGTGACCTTGACAAAGCCTTTCACACATCAGTGATCCATTTGTTAGTGGACCCTGAATTTATTTATACAATGATGATCCTTGGCTTTTTTTTTTTAATTATATATTTTTTTCTAGTGGAAAAACCTATGTATTGAATTAGTGCCAAGTAATTGATTTTTTGAGCCACAGCTGCAAAGGAGTATGAAGATGCATAAATGTAGCGTTTTTTTTTTTTTTTTTAATTTCTCTAGCAAGACGTTGCTAATACAGAATGATTGGGAGAAAACAATTAGTAGCATAAATATGTTCTAAATTGTGACTCATTATAAAGCAGTCAGTTTTATTTTCAAGTGTAAAATTTAAACTTAGTTCCTGTTACAATTACATCTTTGAGGGCCTTCTTAAATAAATTATTTAGAGTGATTCATAATGTACATATCAATTTCTTTTTATGTAAACAGATCTTCCACATTTTTAAATGGTATATTATTTTGCACAACTTTAATATATTCTCCTTGCTAAAGGTAAATGCAAAAATGTCAGAATAAGTAAGGTTTTTCTGCGTTAGCCACAGCAGCTTTCCAGAGGTCATTATCCTGGTCTCCAAGACTCTAGGTCAGCCTTGAATTCTGATTTCAAACATCCAGAAGTCATGAAAAATTCTTATTAGCCCATTGGCAGTGTTCCTTGTAAACAGCAACTTCCACTTCTTCCCACAAGGCTGGGCTAAGAGAACTTACTGCCCGAAGTAAATACATACCTGGCCTCCTCACCACACACAAGTTCCCATGAAAGCAAGCAAAAACAGGACCAACAGGAGAGGCAAACACAGAGATAACTATCTATTCCCTGTGCTTCTTTGGTTCATACCTGATTTCTCTGAAGCTAGTGCTGATTTGCAAGCCTTGGAAGGAATGTGTTATGAAGGTTTTTGTCAATTAGAGGGAAGCCAAGCCTCCCTGTCTCTGCCGCTCCAGTGGAGCTGGTTGCCCTGTGGTTCTGGATATTCTTTGGACTTCCCTGGTGGTTCAGATGGTAAAGAATCAGCCTGCAATGCCAAAGACCTGTGATCAATCCCTAGGTAGGGAAGATCCCCTGGAGAAGGGAATGGCAACCCACTCCAGTATTCTTGCCTGGAGAAGTCCATGGACAGAGGAGCCTGGAGGGCTACAGTCCATGGGGTCGCAAAGAGTTGGACACGACTGAACAACTAACTTCACTTCACTTTCTGGATATTCTTTACCTCTTTCTCCATGGTGGCCTCTGGGGTGGTGAGCCACGTTTCTGTGTAGCTCACATGAAGACAGAGGGAAAGCATATAATCATCTACAGGCAGGAGGTGTTTGCTGCTGCTGCTGCTGCTAAGTCGTTTCAGTCATGTCCGACTCTGTGTGACCCCATAGACGGCAGCCCACCAGGCTCCCCGGTCCCTGGGATTCTCCAGGCAAGAACACTGGAGTAGGTTGCCATTTCCTTCTCCAGTGCATGAAAGTGAAAAGTGAAAGTGTTTAAATTCTCCTAAACAATCTCTGATAAGTTTCAAGTGAGGTCCCATCCCTGGCATATGTATCAGTTTGAGGGACTCAGTCCACGTCCTCCAGGACTTTAGAAACTTTGATCTTATCCCCTCTTAATAGGAATCTCTCAAGGCCTGTCTTGATTATTCTATTCTGTCTTCACAGGGTTATCTCTTAATCCACTGCATCAATTTAACAGCCTATTCTTAGATTTCAGAGCTCTGTCCCGTTTCTTTTGAGAATTCAATTCAGGGAGCCACCTAGCATAACATGGTACTAGTGGTGAAGAACCCACCTGCCAATGCAGAAGGCCCAAGAGACATGGGTTTGATCCCTGGGGTTGGGAAGATCCCCTGGAGGAAGTCACGGCAACCCACTCCAGTATTCTTGCCTGGAGAATCCCATGGACAGAGGAGACTGGCAGGCGGTCGTCAGTAGGGTTGCGCAGAGTCGGACACGACTGAAGTGACTTAGCATGCACACAGGATCCTTGGCATTTGCAATTCACAGATCAAGCACAGGCTCTGCTACTGAATTGCTCTGAGATCTGGGGTGAAGTGCTCAACTTTCCTGAGTTTGTTTTCTCATTAGTAAACCCAGAAGACCAATAGCACACTTTTTATCAAGTTTTTATAAGGATTAAATTAACAGGTGTATTAATACCTATTAGAGTACCTGGTCTGGAAATAATACATACATAACTAGATGACTGAGTTCTCTTCTTTACATGAACGTTTGATCAACTACAATCTACATATTTGGTAGGAATACAATCCTAGAATTTTTCTGACCCTGACTAAAGTGCAGTTAATGCCATCTAAACTTAAAGGCAGAGGAACCAGAGATCAAATTGCCAACATCCACTGGATCACTGAAAAAGCAAGAGAGTTCCAGAAAAACATCTATTTCTGCTTTATTGACTATGCCAAAGCCTTTGACTGTGTGGATCACAATAAACTGTGGAAAATTCTGAAAGAGATGGGAATACCAGACCACCTGACATGCTTCTTGAGAAACGTGCATGCAAATCAGGAAGCAACAGTTAGAACTGGACGTGGAACAACAGACTGGTTCCAAATAGGAAAAGGAGTACATCAAGGCTGTATATTGTCACCCTGCTTATTTAACTTATATGCAGAGTACATCATGAGAAACGCTGGGCTGGATGAAGCACAAGCTGGAATCAAGATTGCCGGGAGAAATATCAATAACCTCAGATATGCAGATCAGTTCAGTTCAGTTCAGTCGCTCAGTTGTGTCCAACTCTTTGCAGATGACACCACCCTTATGGCAGAAAGTGAAGAAAAACTAAAAAGCCTCTTGATGAAAGTGAAAGAGGAGAGTGAAAAGTTGGCTTAAAGCTCAACATTCAGAAAACTAAGATCATGGCATCTGGTCCCATCACCTCATGGCAAATAGATGGGGAAACAGTGGAAACAATGGCTGACTTTATTTTGCGGGGCTCCAAAATCACTGCAGATGGTGACTTCAGCCATGAAATTAAAAGACGCTTACTCTTTGGAAGGAAAGTTATGACCAACCTAGATAGCATATTAAAAAGCAGAGACATTACTTTGCCAACAAAGGTCCATCTAGTCAAGGCTATGGTTTTTCCAGTGGTCATGTATGGATGTGAGAGTTGGACTGTGAAGACAGCTGAGCACCAAAGAATTGATGCTTTTGAACTGTGGTGTTGGAGAAGACTCTTGAGGGTCCCTTGGACTGCAAGGAGATCCAACCAGTCCATCCTGAAGGAGATCAGTCCTGGGTGCTCATTGGAAGTACTGATGCTGAAGTTGAAACTCCAATACTTTGGCCACCTGATGCGAAGAGTTGACTCATTGGAAAAGACCCTGATGCTAGAAGGGATTGTGGGCAGGAGGAGAAGGGGATGACAGAGGCTGGATGGCATCACCGACTCAATGGACATGAGTTTGAGTAAACTCTGGGAGTTGGTGATGGACAGGGAGGCCTGGTGTGCTGCAATTAATGGGGTGGCAAAGAGTCGGACACGACTGAGCGACTGAACTGACTGAACTGAAACTTAAAGTTGTACATTCCATACATAGGACCAGACGTTGCATCTCACTGAAAGCCACACGCATTATTTATCATTTGTTCAATGCCTACTCTTATCCAGGCACTGTGTTAGGCAGTGAAATATCAAAGAACAAACCAAAGCCTTTACCCTTAGAAACCTTAGAGTGCTGCCCATTGTATGTCCGTAGTCACTGTAAGCATCATCCTGCTGTGTTAGTACCGTAACAAACAATCCCAGTGGCTCAGTGAAAGTTTACTTCTTACTCACGTTGTATTAGTTATTTACTGCTTGGCAGCAAATGACTCTAAAACTTAACAGTTTACACAACAAACACATCAACTCTACTTCAATTTATAAAAGGAGGAATTTTCTCACACAGTTTTTGAGATTTGAGACTCCAGGAGCAGCTTCACTGTGATTGTAGCTCAGCATCTCTCAAAACACTGTATTCAGACTATGTCCTGGAGTTGCCATCATTTGAAGGAGCATCTGGAGTTAGAATTCTTTTCCCAACTCACTCACCTGATTACTGGCAAGCTTCAGCTCCTTGAGGAGTTGTTCGCTGTTTGGTGGAGGAGGTTTCCATTCGTTATTAAGTGGGCATCTTCACAGATGTAGCCCCTTGGTGTCCTTGAGAGAGAACGAAAACAATCGAGAAATCACCCAAGGCAGAAGTTACAGTCTTTCATAATCTAATCTCAGAAGTGGCACACCATCACTTCTGCCATACGCTATTGGAGATAAACACACAAGGGTATGAACCCCAGAAGATGCGGCCACTGGGGACTGGCTACCACATGATGAACGTGCGTCATAGTCGTTCGTGAGTCGTTGGTCAAGGGAGATGGATGGGACAGAGTGTGCTCCCCGAGGTTTTATTCTAGGACCCCCACCTCCTTCCATTCTGAGGCTCCTCATTATACCCTTAGTGTTCCCTCCTGATCCTCTGCATCTCGCCAGGAGGTCAAGCTAAGGGAAACACGCCAGTGTAAGTGCTGCACAGTAGATCCTAGTGGCTAGACTTGGACATTGTGTAAATCACTTTCGCCCACGGTCCTCCAGCCAGAAATCACCTAACTGCAGGGGAGACTGGGAAATGTGTTCTCTCTGTGACCCTGGGTTAAAGGAAATGGGATTTGGCAAATGCATAGCAGGCACTCTGCCACACCCTTTATTTGAAAAGAGATTGTACATTTAAACAGCTTAATTAAAAAAAAAAAAAAACCAGTCTGTTTAGTTTTAACACAAGGACAAAAAAAATATGATTGCCTGCCACTCTGCGACAAAGCAGCTGATTGATTGCATATTTTCACCTTTTCAATGCATTGTAAACGCAGCCCCTCTTTAAGGGGCCTGAAAGCAGGTGGTGGAGAGCAGTTCCTGAACCATTGAGTTTGCTGCTTTTTCAGGAATACTATTAGGATGCTGGCAGAAACAAGTCTTGCCTTGTTTCCCAAGTGGGGAAAGAAGAAAGTCTTTGTTCCCAAGCAAATGAAAATACAAATCACAAGACTAAAATTATGGATGCAAAACAATATATTAAAATGTGGCTCGTGTGTAGTATTTGCATGCATTTTAATATGCATCTGTCATTCCCTTTGCTAAATTCAGTAGGCTGAAAATATTAAGCAACTGAGTATACTTAATAATTAGAGGAATTGTTTTGAAATATATTTTAACCCATTTATGTTCCTGTTGCCAAACCTCTTGGTCTTTAATGGCTCTGAGATGTCAAATCAGATCATCTTATTGGTCAGATCACTGTGACCTAAGAACTACTCGCCAAAGTATTTTCCATAAACTGACGTGATAACACTCAGATAATCATTGGCATGACTAAAATCACTCCTAGGGTAGAAGATTTTCATATCCAAATTTGAAAGCTGAAAAGGCTGTAGAGAGCCTGGGGATTCGTTAGTCCCATCTCTCCTACTCATTCGGAGATCTGACCATGTCGATTTTCAAAGAACCTGTGAGACATTTAAGATCACTTTTTCCAAAACCCCAATTTGCTGAGCCTTCTGCTCCAGTTATCTCTGCAGCTGAAGTTTTCAGAATCGGTTTTCCCCTTTTCTGGGGTTCATTTGCCTGGTTTCCTACGTTGAGCTATCCCCAGAAAGTGAGATCACTTTTAGGGCCATAGCAAAAAATGAACCAAATTTCAACCACACGTAGAATCTTTGCTCTCTAGCACATCGAGGCTTCTGGGCTAGAGAAGAAGAATATATTTCATGAGAACCCAGCTCTAAGTCATAAACTTGAACACATCAAGCTCTTTGTTGTTAATTGGCACTTACCTCACCTGAAGGCTTTTGCCAAGAAGAGCAGAGGGTTTTAATGGAAAGGAAGAAAGGAAAGAGCCTGGAGCTCTGGAAAACAGCCCCAGCCACATGTGATTTTTAGCTGAGGGGCTTCCCACCCCCTAGGACGCTACAGCAACAAAGTAGCCTGTGTGCTTTCTCAAACCCCCGGCTGTTTGTTTGGGGGGTAATGCTCAGACTGGGGCATGAGTGATAACTGCTTCGTGTAATTACGAAGACAGCTCGAAAACTATGCCCCTCTTTGTTTTGGACTCCAGATGACGGCTGTCTAACCGCTGTTTGTGCCAGTTTTATTTCAAAGCGCTTTTCTTTCCATATTTCAAAGGTCAGTGTGTTTACTGGTGGCCAAAAAGAGCCTGTGTGTGAGAGAAAGAAACACATGTGGTTGAGTGGTAGAACTGTATGAGGGGTCAGAACTGGATTCCCATCCTAGATTGGCTTCTAGATCAGTGAGAGAAGTGACATTATTTGACCTTCATGTCTCCATTACCAGAGAAAGGAGAGGAAATAAATGGTATCTGTGGTCTCTCCTAGGTGAAAAAAAATTTTTTTTTAAATTCTGAAAGTCTGATTCAGGGAGAAAAAATAGAGGTATTTCCAGTAAAGAAACATCATCGAATACATAGCCAAGAAAATGTTCATTTCATCTCTTCAAAATGGAAATATTTCTTCCTTCAAAGAAAGCAGGCTGGGGAGCCTGGCTACCCTTGGAAACCTTGAGATTGTTTTTGGTCAAGGAATATTAGCACAGGGAAATAAAGCAAATACCAAACACTTTTCAGGAGTCTCCACCACTGGCTTTCTGACATCATTACTGAGAACATTAAAGCTGATCAGACTGAGATACCTGCCCTTTTATAAAACATTAGTGTTTCTATTATGAGTATTTGGAAACAGCATCAAATTTCAAATACATAAGCTCAATACCTATTTCAAATGTCCTTCATGATCCATTTTCTTCTAATCTGTGTTTTCCATATCCGTCTTCCCTCAGTTTTCTATATATTGAGCTGCTAGGGAAAGGAGATGAATAAGCTTCAGAAATGGTAGAGAGCCTGTATTCCGACAGTACCTTTGTTGTTGTTGCTGTTTAGTCGCTGGTCTCTGTCTCATTTGCAACCCCGTGGACTGTAGCCCTTGCCACCCCATGGACTGTAACCCATCAGGCTCCTCTGTCCTTGGAATTTCCCAGGCAAGAATACTGGAGTGGGTTGCCATTTCCTTCTCCGGGGGATCTTCCCGACCCAGGAATCAAACCCTGTCTCCCGCATTGGCAGGCAGATTCCTTACCATCTGAGCCACCAGGGAAGCCCGACAGTAAGTTAACCTGGGCTCAAATTTCAGTATTGCCATGTATTAGTTGTGTGATTCTTGCATAATTTGCTTACCCTCTCTGTTCCTCAGTTTCCTTGCCTACTAATCCAAGTTCTCACTTCCTGGTGTTGTGAGGATGAAGGTGATTGATACATAGAGTAATGCCTGACACTTAACAGGCATTCACATGTCAGCTAATCATGAAAAACACTCCCTCTTTTGAAATGAATTCTGCACTTGGAAAATATCTTCTTTTTTGTGCCACCATTTCTCTTCTTGAATCAATCCACCTACACCTGTAGAAATAAAAAAGTAAATTTGCAAATGCCAAGGGAACAGTGCCCATGTTATAAAAGGGAGGAAAAGTAAAATAGAAAAAAAGAACAAACAAAATGTCTAAAGCCTAATCTTCCAGTGAGTGTGAATTTCCAGCTTCCTTTGAAGTGAGGGCATGCTTTACCTTGAGTTTGTACAAGGCAAACAGAATTCTCACTACTTGACCAGGAAAAGGCATGGTAGTTCTTGGCTATGACCCAAGAAGGAAGAAGTGGGGAAGGGAGGGAGCACAAGAAAAGAGGAACTACAGTCTATTGACGGAGAAGGCAATGGCACCCCACTCCAGTACTCTTGCCTGGAATATCCCATGGACGGAGGAGCCTGCTAGGCTGCAGTCCATGGGGTCGTGAAGAGTCAGACATGACTGAGCGACTTCACTTTCACTTTTCACTTTTATGCATTGGAGAAGGAAATGGCAACCCACTCCAGTGTTCTTGCCTGGAGAATCCCAGGGATGGGGTCCCACAGAATCGGACATGACTGAAGTGACTTAGCAGCACAGTGTATTGAAGACCTTGGCTAGGCTGTGCATTTTCATTGCATTCAATTCATTAGTTGACTATTATTACCTCCATTTTATAATCAAAGAAAACAGGGTTTAGGAAAGTTAAGTGACTTTTTAAAGTCTATTCATATTCAGCCAGTCATTGATGTCACTGGGATTTAGTGCTGGAGAAGACTCTTGAGAGTCCCTTGGACAGCAAGGAGATCCAACCAGTCCATCCTAAAGGAGATCAGTCCTGGGTGTTCATTGGAAGGACTGATGTTGAAGCTGAGACTCCAATACTTTGGCCACCTGATGCGAAGAACTGACTCATTGGAAAAGACCCTGATGCTGGAAAGATTGTAGGCAGGAGAAGGGGACAACACAGGATAAGATGGTTGGATGGCATCACCAACTCAATGGACATGAGTTTGAGCACACTCAGGGAGATGATGAAGGACAGGGAAGCTTGGCATGCTGCAGTTCATGGGGTTGCAGTCAGACATGACTTAGTGACTGAACTGAATTGAACTGAAAGCCACTTCTATTAGATGCCAAGACCCCTGCTTTTGTGTCCTTTCTGTATGGCCTTCTTAGGAAGGATTCAGCTAGGACAGGGTTCAGAGGGGCCACCAGCAGTGTAGGCTGAACCAAGAGTCCAGATGATCCATTACCTATGCACAATATTAGCAGGAGGCTAATATGTGTAAGCCTTCTCTACCCTGTGACCAACTAGACAGCATATTTAAAAGCAGAGATACTTTGCCAACAAAGGTCCATCTAGTCAAAGCTATGGTTTTTCTAGTAGTCATGTATGGATGTGAGAGTTGGACTATAAAGAAAGCTGAGCACCAAAGAATTGATGCTTTTGAACTGTGGTGTTGGAGCAGACTCTTGAGAGTCCCTTGGACTGCAAGGAGATCAAACCAGTCCATCCTAAAGAAAATCAGTCCTGAATATTCATTGGAAGGACTGATGCTGAAGCTGAAACTTCAATACTTTGGCCACCTGATGCGAAGAACTGACTCACTGGAAAAGACCCTGATGCTGGGAAAGATTGAAGGCGGGAGAAGAAAGGGATGACAGGATGAGACGGTTGGATGGCATCACCGACTCAATGGACGTGAGCCTAAGTAAGCTCCAAGAGTTGTTGATGGACAGGGAAGCCTGGCATGCTGCAGTCTATGGGGTCACAAAGAGTTGGACACGACTGGGTGACTGAATTGAACTGAACCCTCTTTCAATTGAAGTAGACTCATGAGAGTCTTCACTGCGAGCCACATAATTTTAGGCCTCAAGGAGAGGGGAAGCTTTGGGGAGTAATACCCCTTCATTGCTAAAGTCAGAAATTCCTCTTCTGTCACAGCCTTTCTGACAGTAGTCTGCACCTGCTTTTCAAGGTCTTCAGCATCTCTGCAGAGCAGAGATCAGGCTGACCTCCACTTGGTGCTCACGGGAGCTGGGGCCATGTCTGCCACAGCAGAGCCACCGAGGGAGCTCCCTGGTTGTGGCTCCGGGGTGGCGATGTCCACCCAGCACCGAGGAGAGTCGCTGAGACACAGTGATGGTAGGTGGGTTAGCAGAAGACGACTCCCAGATCAGCCCTGGGCCAGTCACCGGGGCAAGTCTCAGCTCTGGGAAGGCAGCCTGGATTGAGTTAGGGAAGTTTCCAGAAGAGACACGGCCGGCAATAGGAGTGACTCCAGTGGCGGCAGCAAGCTTCAGCACAGATCTCTGGCCAGTATCCCTGGAGGGCGAGACACTGACATCAGCCTAGTTGATGTCAGACATTGGCAACAATGGCTGGAGCTGCCCCTGGAGGCTTCTCCCGGGTTCTCCGTAGGTGTAAGAGGTAACATCACCACTTTTCCTTTCATAAGTGTACTGTTGCATTTGGTAGTCAAGTTTGGTGCCACCTTAGCGGGTTCCTCCTGCAAGGAGTTTGGGACATTCTCTTCCTTTATTTGCAGGACATCAAAGACTTCTGAAATTATAAACACTTCAGTTTAAGTTACAAGGGGAACCCAAAACCATGCCTTATGGACCCCTCTCTAGGTAGCAGTGGAAAGTGCAGAACTTTTTTATGAAGATGAGGAGAGCTTGGATACACAAATTTCCTTCCTGGTCATGACGTGACCCCCCCTACCCCCTTATTGCCTTAGACCGTGTATGGTCCTTGTTGATAAACATCTAGCACAGAAGCCTGGGTTATTTTTTTTTTTTTTCATACTTAATGATTTCATTAAATTCAACCAGGTTTTCTAAACCTGTTTGTGTGTGTTTAGACATATGGCGTAAGTAATTTGTGAGCATATTACTGAGAAGCCTTATCCAAATTCCTTTTAAGAAAGATGCCAAGACCTCATTCTCAATTCTGTTACTGAAGCTGTGATTTTTCCATTTTAGAGTTGAGATGCTAAAGCTAAACACGAATATGGATTTCACTTTCAATAAAATCACTGGCTGCTAAGACCCAAATTAAAGCAGAGCATTGGAAATCAAGCTGCCTTTTTCTATTAGAACTAACAAAAGCTGTTTCATTTTCCAAATCCAAAGTTCTAGATGCTGAAATCCTATTTGTTGGAAATGCTAGGTGTTATTAAAAATGCAGATAGTTATCACAAGCTGGCATGTTTTCTTGTGGTTGCCAGGATGTTTTAACGACAAAGCTAAGGACAGGTGCACGTAATAATATATCAGCATTTTAATCAAAGAACAAAGAAAAGGGAGAAGACGTGAAATGCTTCAAAGCATTTAGGAAAAATAAGTCTTCCTCTGGACACTTGGCTGTGATTCATTGTTAGGACAAAAGCTGTCTAAAACACATCACTTTCTTTATTATCTCTTCTTGAAGTGAAGTTTGACTTAAGTCAAACTCAGTCGTGTCTGACTCTATGTGACCCCATGGACTGTAGCCTACTGGTCCTCTCTCCATGGACTTCTCCAGGCCAGAATACTGGAGTGGGTAAGCTATTCCCTTCTCCAGGGGATCTTCCCAACCCAGGGATCAAACCCAGGTCTCCTGCAATGCAGGCAGATTCTTTACCATCTGAGCCACCAGGGAAGCCCATGATTACTGGAGTGGGTAGCCTATCCCTTCTGCAGGGGATCTCCCTGACCGAGGAATCAATCTGGGGTCTCCTGCATTTCAGGTGGATTCTTTTCCAGCTGAGCTACCTGGGAAGCTCTATCTCTTCTTCTCTATTTATATTTCTCTTCTACCTATAGTTCTTCATCATAAAACAGCAACTATACAACAAAACTTCGTTTGGCCTGGTGAGCCCTTTCGTCCGTATCTAAAAAAGAGATTTTTAACCTGAGCTCCGTATTAACCTATATATATATTCTTTTAATGGTACTTTTCCCCCTGGAAATTAGGTTCATAGCTTTTGCAAATGTACAAAGTACTTACATCCCTCCCAAAGAAGTTAAGACAAAAAATAAAAAGGCAAACACTGAAGAAATACAGGGTACCCTTCTCTTAGTGCATCTCTCTTGTACTGCCAGTTGTTTCAGCTGGACTTTTGATAAAATCAAATCGAAGTTAAATTTTCTGGTCAGAAAAGATATGGTGCTGCTCATTACTTTGAGTATTGTAGAAAGATGGAATTGCTCAGATACCCTGCTAACCACTTCAGTTCAAGTTTATCTTCCCTCCAACGCCATTTCCACTTTAACAGGGTACCACAGCCTCCTCCTCTTAAGCACCATTGCTTGAGATCGAGTTTTCTGGGAATCTTTCCTGATCTTTCTCTCTCTGTCTAATCAGTTGTCAATCCTTTCAGGTCGCCTTCAGAAGTCTCTTACACACAGCTCTTCCTTTTGTTATTAAAAACCTGCATTAGTGATTTTTACCACTGACTGAACCTGAGGATTACATAGAGAGCTTTTTACTTTATACTGAAGCTTAGACCCTAGACCCAGAATGTTCCATATGACTACTTAGGGATAGCACCTGGGCATTTGAAATTCTTAAAAACTCCTTAAGGTGCAGCCAGTGCTGAGATTCACTTGCCTAACCTATCTTATTTGACTATGTGCATGCTTAATTGCCTCCAACTCTTTGTGACCCCATGGACTGTAGCCCGCCAGGCTTCTCTGTCCATGGAATTCTCCAGGCAAGAATACTGGAGTGGGTTGCTGTTTCTGGTCCAGGGATCTTATTTGACCACACACACACACACACACACACACACACACACACACACACACACATGTATTTTAACTATTCTAGCTATTTGACCTTCTAGCTGGTGATCCTGTCCAATCTTGCTACTGTCTGTCTTATTCCACATTACTTTCCTCTCCCCCAGATTAATTGTCTCAGCATCTTAATTTCCTTATGTTTTTTTTTAATGCTTTGATTTTAGTTATTTATTTGGCTACTTTGGATCTCAGTTGCAGCATTTGGAATCTTTTGATGTGGCATGTGGGATCTAGTTCCCCAACCAGGATTGGACATTTGCCCCCTGGCCTTGGGAACATGGAGTCCTAGCCACTGGACCATCAGGGAAGTCCTAGGTGTTTTTTTGTTTGTTTTTTGTTTTAATCAGGAAACCTGGTTACCTTCCATTGCATGTCTGTAGAGGCAGTTAAATTTCTCTGCAGGGCATTAGGAGTTCTCTGACCGGGGGAGGATGAAGGGAGAGTGTTCTGAAACCTCTCTCTCTCTCCTAGTTTTGCTAATGCATTCTCCAAGGTAGAGTGAGTCAACGTGCTTACAGACACAATCAGTTAATGGCCAACATGGATCTCGACCTCAGATCCCCTTACCCTTGGCCCCTTTTTTGAATTAAGAAAACTGCCTATCCCAGGGCTGTAATAATGGGTGATCGAAGCCAGCGCTGGGCTGTTGCCATTTTCTCCATCTGTTAGCTCTAATCTGCAATCTTGGCTTTCCTCTGTTTGGAACATCTTCAGCAGGTATATCTGTGTCTTCTGTAAAATCAAATATGACTGAAAAATTTGGCTAGTCCAATTTGTCATGATTTGTTGACAGCAACCCCAGGAGCTGTGGGACCAGGAACGCTGGGACCTCAGTGCCACGCTTGTCAACTTTATAATGCTGGGTTTAAACACATGTTCTGCTTTTGCCTCAGAGTCGGTCTCTGATGCTTCATATTAAGCAGGTTAACTTTAGGACAAGCTCTAAAGGTTATCTAAATAGCAGCTTATTTGTGAGTCAAAGAAAACCAATGGTCAACCTGCCCCAAATTTTTTTCCTTACCTCCCTCCCACAATACCTGAAGTTCTTGGTTTTGGTCACTCCTCCTAGTGATAAGGCAATCTTCAATTTGTAAAATGTAAATGTGACATCTTGAAAGCATAATATTTACTTATCAGCATTCATTAAGATCTTAAACCAGATTTGATTTTTTTTTCTTCTTATATTATCACCTGGTTTGGAGTGAAGTCCTAAAGAAATAGAACCAGTGTGAATAAAAGTTGATTGGGGAAGGGTGGGTATAGAGCAGAGCAGAGCAAACAATCTAGAGCTTGGGTGCAGTGCTATAGAGGGAACCTGGACACTGACATTAGTAACAGGAGAGACAGAATTGGAGAGAGCACCAAAGAATAAGTTCTGCTTGATTCCCAGTTTTGCCAAATTCAACATTTTCTCCAATGTTTTCCTTGGTTAGCTCACTTTCTTTATTGATTTTGCCTGGCATTGGCTAAAATGCTGAAAATTTGGGAATAATAATAATATCAACTTATTTCTTCCTCCCCCGCAACATTTGGAGGTGCCGTTAACAGTCCATTTCACAGATAAGGACACTGAGGCCAAAGGCTTGGAGAATTTCTTTAGGATCATCCAGCAAGTAAACAGTAGAATCAAGCTGCCAACCCAAGCAGCCTGCCTCCAAGGCCTATATTCTTAACCCTTGTGATCTACTCTCTCCAAAATCACTGCATTTGTTTTATTTTTAATTTTTATGTATTTTATTTATTTTTGGCCACATCATGTGGTTTGTGACATCTTAATTTCCTGACCAGAGATGGAACCAGATAGTGAAAGCACCAGTTCTAACCACTGGACTGCCAGGGAATTCCTGAAAATCACAGCATTTGTAAGCAAATGGTAGAGTGAATCTTCAAATAATCTTCAATGGGGGAGGGGATGGTTAGGGAATTTGGGATGGCTATAGACATACTGGTGTGTTTAAAATGGATAATCAACAAGGACTAACAGTATATGGAACTCTGCTCAGTGTTATATGGCAGCCTGGATGAGAGGGGAGTTTGGGAGAGAATGGATACATGTATATGTATGGCTGAGTCCCTTCACTGCTCACCTGAAACTGTCACAGACTGTTTGCTAATCAACTATATCCCAATACAAAATTAAAAGTTTTTTAAAAATCTGCAAATATAATCTAATTCCAGATCTTTCTACTATAATGCTCCCTGGACTCTAATAGATTTTTTCAGTCAGACTTTTACAGTCATAGAGACTCTTGTGACCCAGAGAAAGTTTCTTGGTTTAGGATCTTCCTAAAGTTGTGCCAGTCTGGTGTCTTAATAACAGTGCTCTATTGTTTTAATATAAAATGCCCATCTGACAAAGGTGGTTGAGTGTAAACCTCACAAGTGTTGGGCAAAGTCCCTGCCTGGCTGTTACTGTCCTAGACTGAAATGGAGAATTCAAGCAAAATTACTTCTTGTCTCTATAAAAGGTCAGCTGAAATAAAAATTGGTTAATATTTCTCCTTCCTCTATATAGCTAAACACTGCTAAGTGTCCAGGGAACATCAAAAGTAAACCTGAAATCCTGGATTTAGGAAATCAAGGAACAATTTTGGTTGTATTTAGCAAGGCTCTCTGAAGGGCTTTTTGGATATTATCTAATGAATTCTCACAGACATTCAGCCAAGTGTTTATCTCTTTACCCCTTGGAGTGCCACCTTCCCGCTAAGAAGAACTTCCTGGAAGTAAAGCAGATGGCAGGAGTTGGATTAATATAAAAATGTGGTTATAGTTTGGAGAAAGACTTGCTCAACTCATCTTCTCCCCTCTAATGATAGAAGGAGTACTGGGATGATGGTCCATTTGGGGGCTGGATAAAGAATGAAATGTGCTTTAGGGCAGTGCTACTAGAACTCAGCTTCTCAATGGTTCTCTGGGAGCTGAGAGAATGGAATCAGAATTGCTGAAGGGAGGTGGGAAGGGCCAGCAAGCTTACATGACTGTAAACTATGGGGCATCATCTTTGAAATTCTCCCCTCTTCTTCTAATAGCTAGTTATTTTCATACTCAGATTATTTCTCCCTATTGTTCAGTAAATAAATGTGAAACAAAATCAAACAAGTAAACCAAAATATTTATTTTGTCAGAAAAGATTCTTTTCTGTTTTTCTCCAGGTTTCAGGAGGAAAATGCCTGGCCCACTCTCTTAATAGATTTGACCCGTCTTTACTTGTGAACATCTTTCATCTTTGTTTCATGGCTTAAGGAGACAGTGAGACATGACAACAGGGATTCCCAATCTTTTTGTTAAGAGAAGCTGTTTTTCATTTCTCCAAAAGCTTTATAGCTCAGTTGATAAAGAATCTGCCTGCAATACAGGAGACCCCGGTTCGATTCCTGGGTCGGGAAGATCCACTGGAGAAGAGATAGGCTACCCACTCCAGTATTCTTGGGCTTCCCTTGTGGCTCAGCTGGTAAAGAATCCGCCTTCAGTACAGGAGATCTGTGTTCAATCCTTGGGTTGGGAAGATCCCCTGGAGAAGAGAAAGGCTACCCACTCTAGTATTCTGGCCTGGAGAATTCCCTGGATTTTATAGTCCATGGGCTCGCAAAGAGTCGGACATGACTGAGTGACTTTCACTTTCATTTTCAAAGCTTTAAGGTCAAGTGATAGGGGTGGGGAGATTTTAGCAGATGTTTCACTCCTCTGTGGGCAAGCTGTCAACCCCCAGGCCACTGACCTGAGCTCTATCAGATCAGGCTTCGAGATCTACCAGCAGATTCTCATTGACTGGTTGAGAACTCACATACAAGGATTCTTCACTGGATGAGACATGGAAAACCTCTTTTTAAAAAAGTGGCGGGGTGGGGGGCATATAACTTGTTCTTTCACTTCTCCAGAGCATGTTCTGAGAACCAGCTAAACTCATTTCCTTCCAGATTCTTGAAGTTGATACACTTTGGCTTCTATAATTTCTTAGCTTTGCGCCATCCTTGTATGTACCCCAGACTGAGTTTCAAGTTTCATTCTCTTGTTGCCCTAAGTTGAGTTCCAGGCTTACCATCCTGATTGAATGGGACCTTCAGCCAGATTTTCACCCATTGTGGTGTCATCTTCCTTCTAAAGTTCTGCAGTAAGAACTTCCTTGGAAATGAATCTCTGACTATAGGTGCTTACAATCCCCACTGATTACTCTTAAACCATTCATATTTCTTGAGTTTTCAGGGTACAAACTATGCTCTGTTCTGAGTTGGAGGACATGTACTATGGAGATGGAGAAACTGAGTTGTCCAAGTAGCCATGCTGGGATGATTCCCTAGGAATACCTTATGGAGGAGAGTATGGGCATCGGAATTCAACCCATAGAATTTCGGATTTTATAGTTAAAAGGAATTTCAGTAGATCCTTTGATCCAGTCCAAATGTCTTACATATAGTGACCTTATTTTACAGATGACACAGAGGCCTGGAGAGAGCTAAAGGTCACATCTGAGATTACCTGGTTATCTTCTAAGAGTTCTGAGGGCCTTGATCTTTTGCCTCCTAATTAATGCTGCTGCTGCTGCTAAGTCGCTTCAGTCATGTCCGACTCTGTGTGACCCCATAGATGGCAGTCCACCAGGCTCCCCCATCCCTGGGGTTCTCCAGGCAAGAACACTGGAGTGGGTTGCCATTTCCTTCTCCAATGCATGAAAATGAAAACGGAAAGTGAAGTCGCTCAGTCGTGTCCGACTCCTAGCTACCCCATGGACTGCAGCCTGCCAGTCTCCTCTGTCCATGGGATTTTCCAGGCAAGAGTACTGGAGTGGGTTGCCATTGCCTTCTCCATACTTTATGCTACTTTATAGATATTTAAAAGGGCCTGTGATGCCAACATGTAATCACTTATGTACACGTGCTGTTTGCAATGGAGAGAAAAAGAATGGAATACTTAATAAAGCTGTTAGGTAGTTAGAATAGGAAAAGGGCGTCCAAAATGGTGGTGGCTAAAAGACAAAGAAAGAGAAAAGCCCGTGAAAAGTGAACAAAGCAAAAATCCTCGGACCAGAGTACGAAACTCAGGTAAAACAAACATGCCCCTTCCTGGCTAGCCCTAATTTGCATAGGGCAGGCGTAGCGGGGAGGAGACAAAACATGTAAAAAGTGGGAGCCAAGATGTGTTGAGATCTCTCCTTTGGGGTCAGCCCACCCTCACACCTCTGGGTGTACTATCCTTTGTTTGCCGAATGCAACTCTGAGCTGTAACTGAGCTGTAACACTGGTCTGCCGTTTCAAATCCTTACTGTGGTGAGGCAGAACCGAGGACATTACACACTCCCCCAACAATGCAATATAGGAAGTCTTATGATATCAGTCCCTTCTGATTCCTAGCCTAGTTTGACTCCTTTAAGAATCTGGTCCAAACTCAAAGTAGTGCCCTGTTGCATAGTCAGTGTTTATGGGTTAATGGTTTAGATGCCTGACTTTATGGCATAGAATGTTGCTTCTTATTCTATTTTTGTTAACTTTACTCCATACTGGTCCTCTGCTAAAGTCTCCTCCTATCCTTCCCCCATTTGCCACATGACTTGCCACCTCTACTTGGTTTTTTGCTTTTTCTTGGGTCTTGAGCTGAGTGATTCTTCAAAAGTCAGATAAGTAACACCATTCCTGGGTCAACCAGGTTCCCAGGTCTTACCTCCTATATTCTGCTTGTAGACAGCCCCCACCCAGTCTATAATAGACATTGGTGAGTAGTGAAGAGCTTTTCTGGTGACTGTTATTGTAATTACTAACTCCAGAACTACATACAAATTGCTTTTGTTGTCACTACAGTAAAGATAGACAGAACTTAAGAAGAATGAGAGAGAGAAGAAAACAAATAGTGGGGGTTAGTTTCGTGGAGTTCCCAGTTAGTGTATGTCTTTGCAATAACAAAGTAGTATCTGGAGTGCTAGATATAGAGTTGAAATATAGATTCTGTACTTGAACTATGCATTTTGAATTGCTGCAGACAGAGACCAAGAATGTTCTTCACTTGATGTAAAAATACCTATTCCCACACAGACAAATGTGGCAGAGGGAACCATATGGAACCTGAGAAGGAATGGCCATATTTCAAATGAAATGCAAAGAAAAGATACAAATGGCATCAGGATATAGACATTTTTCTTAACCCCAATAGCTTTGGGTTAAGCTTTGTAGAAAACCTTTCCCCCCACCCCCCACCCCCGTTTGCTTTGTATAAAGGAATAGAAGCTTGTCTTGGATTATTATTACTATCTAATATTATTGTGAATTCATCTCATTCAGTATTGTTGTAAATTTGTATATATATATAGTTATGTGTGTGCTCAGTCACTCAGTTGTGTCCGACTCTGTGGCCTCATGGACTGTAGCCCACCAAGTTCCCCTGTCCATGGAATTTTCCAGGCAAGAATCCTGAAATGGGTTGCCATTTCCTACTCCAGGAGATCTTCCTGACCCAGGTGTCAGACCCACGTCTCTGGCCTGTCCTGTTTTGGCAGGCAGGTTCTTTATGACTATGCCTCTGGGGAAGCTCATATGTAGTTATACTATATTCAATATCTATTGCCATATAATGAATTAGCCCAAGATTTGGTGGCTTAAAACAACCACCATTTATTATCTCATAGTTTCTGAGGGTCAGAAATCCCAGAGTGACTTAGCTGGGTGGTTCTGGCTCAGGGTCTCTTATGAGGTTATGGTCAAGACACCAGCCAGGGCTGCATCATCTATAGACTTGGATAGTCTGGAGGATCTGCTTCCAAGAAGGCTCACTCTTTGGAGTCACCAGTTCCTCACTGGAGTGTCCAGAAGTCTTACTTATTTGCCATGTGGGCATCTCCACAGAGCTGCTTTGGTGGCCTCAAGACATAGTAGCTGGCTCTCCTAGAGTGAAATGGTCCAAGAGACAGAAAGAGAGAGAGAGACAGAACACTCAACATGGAAGGTGCAGTCTTTTGGGAGAATTTTTTTTTTTATTTTGGTAAAAAATATATAACAGATTTATCATTTTAACCATTTTTAAGTGTATAATTCAGTGGCATTAAGGACATTCAGTTGTTGTGCAACCATGACCACTAGCCATTTCCAGATCTTTTCATCATCAAACAGAAGCTTTATATATACCCATTAACAATGATTCTCTATCCACCTACTCCCAACCTCTGGTCATCTCTATTCTACTTTCTTTCTCTATGAATTTGCTTATCCTAGGTACCTCATATAAGTGGATTCATATAGTATTTGTCTCTTTGTGTCTGGCTTATTTCACTTAGCACAATGTTTTCAGGATTCATCCATATTGTATCATGTATCAGAATTTCACTCCTTTTTATGCTGAACAATATTCCGTGTGTATATACACGTTTTCTTTATCCATTCATGTGTAGAGGGACATTTGGGTTGTTTCCACCTTTGCAGCATCTTTTTAAAATCTAATATGGTAGTAACACACTGTAATCTAGTCCCTGCAAGCGAGTCTGAATTGAACCCACTCTCAAGTGGAAGGGAAGGAGAGGAATATCAAAGAATTTGTAGGAGTATTTCTAAAAGAATAAAAAAAAATTACTTAAGTTAATTTTACTGATTGCACATGATTTTTTTCATGGGGTTTGGTCATTGTTCTTAATTCTCCTGTTGGTTTTGTAAAATGCTGAGTTTGAGAATCTTTCCAAGGACTGTACGTGGAATAGCCCCAACAGAGCAAAGTGATGAAAATGGACAAACCAGAAGAATGACATGCCATGTACAAATTGCCCTAGTAAGGTACATTTTGATACATAAGATACCAAACAAATACAGACCTAATTTCTATGCTGCTCTTAGGCCTGCATATACCAGCAGGAGGAATCAAAGTAGGTCTGCCTCATGTTTCATTTTATTGCATGTGAGTGGGAACCATTTAAGTAGCAGTGACCATGGCATATGTTTTTTGAACACATTCAGAGTTATTCCTGTTTGAGTCCGTCTTTGTATGTGGTTAAAAGAAGTAAAAATAACAACAAAGGAATGATCCCTCTGCATCCCCCCCATAATTATCCTTTTTATTAATCCTGTAAATGTTGTTATTTCTTTGTTTTAAAACTGGTACCACAAAGCTGAGCTCTTTTGCCTTTTTAATTTATTACACTATTTCAATTGTCTATTTTGTGATGCATGTAAAGAATTTGGAAGTAGTTTGCAAAGATGAAGGCAGGGAGGATAAAAAAGCAATTACCTCATGCCAATTACACTGGGAAATAGTGGAGGTGCCATTCCTGCAGCATTTCTGTCCATTTTTCTTCATTACTGTAATGGTGGCCACTCTTCTCATTAGCTGACACATTTCTCTTCATTACCAGCTGTGGTGATGGGGGTGATGATGAACGCTATTTACAGCTGGAATTCTGTGAAAGGCCAAGCAGATGAATAATAATTATTCAAACAGATATACAGAGGCCAAAAAAGGCGAGTGGTTAAATTGAGGCTATTATGTCCCAGAAAGGCAGAGAGATAATTTCTTTTGAAGAGGGTTTGGTCCATGTTCCTCAATCAGGGGCTGTCCTACAGAGCTGGGCTGGAATGGCTTATCTGAAGTAATCAGTGTGTTCTTATAAGAACTGAAGGGAAAACAATGAATTATGTATATCATAAGACAAATGTCTATTCCCATGGACCCCTAGCTTCATCTGTCAGGGAGGGAGCAGGGCTTTTATTGAGTCTATGCTCAAAAAATAACCAACCCCCAAACTTTCCATTCCATCCCTCAACCCCTAAAACATGCTACCTATCTATCTATAGTATCTATCTATCTGAGACAACCTTGTTATAGCAATACTTATAAAGCATGTTAACTATCATCTATTTGTGTATCTAGGTATGTATATATGTGTATATCTATCTATCTGGGGAAATTTTGTTATAGCAATACTTTAAAAGCATATAACTATCATCTCTCTGTGCATATATGTGTGTATGTATGTATCTGTAAATCTAGCCAGCTAACAATTTTTTTTGTGTGTAGTCAGAGTTCTCCAGAGAAACCAAACCAGCAGGATGTATATAGAGAAAGAGAAAAAGAGATTGATCTTTGTGAATTGGCTCATGTGATTGTGGAGGCTTGGAGCGTTCAAAATCTAATGGAGTGAGCCAGCAGGCTAGAGACTCAGGAAAGAGTTGCAGTTCTAGTTCAAAGGCAGTCTGCTGGCTTCTTGTTCGCAGGATGACAGCCTTTGTTCCATTAAGGCTCTCAACTGGTTAGATAAGGACTACCCACATCATGGAGGGTGATATGCTTTAACCAAAGTCCACTGACAGACTAATCTCTGGCTAATCTCATTAAGGCTAATTTCATTCAAAAAAGCACCTTCACAGAAACATACAGAGTAGTGTTTGACCAAATATCTGGGCATCATGGCCCAGCCAAGTTGACACATAAAAGTAAACATTATTCTATCTATCATCTTCAAATCTAGACCAACTAGGTACAAAGAATTTATGACTCACAAATAAAGGTGGTGATTGGGTTTTTACCTAATGGAGAGTATTTGAATTGGACCTTGCAGAGTCTTTTGGAGGTGGGGCCAGTTGTTGAAGAATCCAGCCTCTCTAGTCAGGAATGGAGCTCTGCTTTCCAGCCAGCCTCCTTCCAGACACTTGAATGGAGGGGAATAATTGCTCTAAGGGCAGGAGAGGATCTATAAGTGAGTTTGAAAGAGGGGCAGAGTGTACATATCATTGGGAACTGTGGTGAATTGTTTCGTAAAGAACATCTTTCAATTTAATCATCTAATTGCTCCTCTTGCTTTGACTTTCTCCCTAGCAATGGCCCTCACAGTTATCCCATGAACCCTGCTCAATCAAACATGGCATTGTTGAAACAGGCTGCAAAAGTTCCAAGCCAGACAAGTAGGAACACGTTGGCTTCCCAAAGAAGGGCTCATGGGCAGGACTCTAGTTAACCCATGCTGGCCTGGAACATTTGGGAATGAGGCCCTGAGAAGAGATTTCCACTAGCGGGGCATTGCCATTTGCAGACTCTGATGGTGTGTGCAGCCAGTTAGGAATGATAGAGGCAGTGTTCCAGCACAGCAAGCTTTCAGTATGAGACAGAGGCATGAAAGGAATACAATATGAAAACAGCAGGTGAGAATGGATGTATCACACAGGGAAAGGATGTTAGAGGAATATTGAGGGTTATTAATTCTCCCCGGGTCCCCTCAAATTCAGTAGCTTTGGCAAAAGCAAAGATAGGCTCTTGAATTAGGCCCAGCGTCCTAACAAGTGCCATAGCACCATCTGCTTAGTAGCAAAAGGCATAGGAGGTGGGAAAAACAGACCTGCATGCCAACCGGTGATATTTTCTTCAATAACCTTGATTTCCTTAGGGGCCTTCACAAGCTGTCATGTGTGGACAAGCTCAGGGAATTTGATGTTTCCTAAGTGATGCTTCTCCAGAGCTACTCCTACAGGCAAGATGGCATTTGCCCAGTGGCTTTGGGATAATTTGCACTTTTCTAAGGGCTTGAAACAAACAACAGAAGTAGCACCTGTTTGGCACCTGGAAAGTCCTTCCTAATGATTTATGTCTGTAGAGGCTTCTCAGTTTACTGTCTATAGGCAAATTATTAGACACTGTCCAAGACAAATGGTTCACCATTGAGAAAGAGCTTGATATTGTACCTTCCCACCTATCTCATTATAACTTTAATGAAACAAGGACCCTACCATGTAGGGGTGCAAATCAACTATATCTCTGATAGATAGAACTCAAGGATTTCCTGAAATAACGCAGTCTTTTGGACTAGGTATTTGACTTATTTTCCTTAGGGTTTGAGCAACCTACCATTTGTCTAAACCAAGGTCCTGAGCCTCTGAGATTATAACAATTATTATGATTATTATTATAACAAATATAATTATTATAACAATCTCCCCTAGGTAGATCCAGCTGGCTCAAGTCCATCACGACTCTGCCCCAATTTGGCATCAGATATCCATCTGAAAAATGTGCGTGCACTAATTTCACCAGGCCTCTCCCCACTGTCCCTGGGTAACCTCTAATCTCAAGGATTCAGCTGCCACTTATAATTGGTGACTTCTAATCCATATCCCTCTTCTGAGCCCTGCATGTAGAACAGATACCTGAAACATATCTAAAACTCACCCCAAGCTTGCTCCTTTCATTTATTTCTTGGCTCTGTTATTGGCATCACACTTGACCATTTACTAGAATTAGTTACCCTTAACTTCTCCATCTCTACCCACTCTCACACAGGCACATTTATTATCAAATTATGCTGATTTCATATTCTGAAGAGCATTTTTTTTTCAGTGTATCTCTTTCTTTCCTTTCCATTCCTACTATTGCCATAGCCCAAGCTCTTAGAGTCATCCTGATTTGCTCATAACTAGTCCGTTTGCCTCTTGCCTTAACTCATTTAAGGCTACATAGCAGCTTGAATCGGAGAAGGCAATGGCACCCCACTCCAGTACTCTTGCCTGGAAAATCCCATGGACAGAGGAGCCTGGTAGGCTGCGGTCCATGGGGTCACTAAGACTCAGACACGACTGAGCAACTTCACTTTTCACTTTCATGCATTGGAGAAGGAAATGGCAACCCACTCCAGTATTCTTGCCTGGAGAATCCCAGGGATGGGGGAACCTGGTGGGCTGCCGTCTATGGGGTCCAACAGACTCAGACATGACTGAAGTGACTTAGCAGCAGCAGCAGCAGCTTGAATCGGAGAAGGCAGTGGCACCCCACTCCAGTACTCTTGCCTGGAAAACCCCATGAACGGAGGAGCCTGGTAGGCTGCAGTCCATGGGATCGCTAAGAGTCAGAAACGACTGAGCAACTTCACTTTCACGCATTGGAGAAGGAAATGGCAACCCACTCCAGTATTCTTGCCTGGAGAATCCCAGGGATAGGGGAGCCTGGTGGGCTGCCGTCTATAGGGTCGCACAGAGTCGGACATGACTGAAGGGACTTAGCAGCAGCAGCAGCAGTAACAGCTTGAATTATCTTATCTAAAATACTTAAAAATCTTTAAAATTTCCCCATCATTTACAAAATGAAACACTAAAGTACTTATTCAGGTCCTCTTTGACTTCTTTCCAAGTGTTATCTCCCAATAACTCCTCCTGTCCCTTTCTCCTCTTGTAATATCTTTTTAATTCCCCACATGTGCCCTGCTGCTTCCAGCTCCAAGCCTCTGCGGGAGTTATTTCTTCAATTTTGAACACTCATCCCACCCTTCTCCACAGGCTAATTACGTCTGACTCATCTTTAATACTCTGCTAAAGCATTATCTCTTCCAGGAAACCTCTTGTGAACTCCCAGATGGAACAAGGACCATGCCTCTCTACTGTTCCCTCTAGGACTCTGTGGCTATCTCTGTCATTATCTGCCATGTCTGTCTTTCTCACTGGATTTTAGAACATTTTTTTTTTAATCCTTACCTTCAAAATTCTTAGAATAGGACTGCAGTGGCCACTGAAAATTTTTATTTTGCGCAGAATTCCTATATCTTTGCATTTTTAGACCTTCAATCATGGAATATTATTAATTCTACCAATACATTTATCTGGTTCACTAAGACATCCTAATATCAGTTTACTGTACATGGAACATTCCTATCTAAAAAGCTCCAAGTATTTTGAATATCTCCATTCTCAAAAGCCATGCATCTTCTCTATAACCCACATCTACTTCTCCAGTAACACTGATCGAGTGTCTCTGTGATGTATGTTTCCAGTACGACTGACCTTGTGGACTTACTCTCTGGGACACCACAATCATCAGAACATGAAACAAACCAAAGCAACCTAGCACCATTATGTCTGTGCATGTTGCTTCATTTCTCAGGTGATTCCGATACATACTCAGATGTAAGAATCATTGCCTTAGTTTTTGTTTCCATGCAGCCTAAAACTCCATTAGAATTTTGAAATCCCATAAATGCTGTCCCAAACTGATCAAAAAGCTAGGTTAAAATCTACTTTTTCCTTGTAAATTCAGCTAAACCAGGTCTCTCTCAATCTGTATGGAATCTATGAGACTTTCTTAAATTCATAACTTTGTGTTTCTGTTCTTTTATATTTTATGTGCTAATTTTGGAAGCTACTTCAGGACTGCTCATTTCATTGTGGATCGATAACCTACCACAGAAGACCTCAGCTAAGATGTATGTACAAATATGGTCATGAAATCTTATGTCTCTGCAGACTTTTCATCTAAATTTCTAAGAAAGATGATGAGTACTGAATCAAGAACAGAGTTCTTTATCCACCCCCTGCCCCAATATAATCCATTTCCCCATATGGCAGTCTATGATCTTTTAAAATCACAAATCAGATCACATCATGCTTCAAATTAAAATGCTCTGGTGAATTTCCTTACACTCTCTATGGTCTTCAAGACTTCCCTGAGGAACTTCCCTGGTGATCCAGTGGTTAAGACTCTGCTTCCAATGCAGGAGGCACAGGTTCAATTCCTGGCTGGGAAACTAAGATCCCATATGCCTCACAGTGTGACCAAAAAAAGTCTTCATTCAGGACTGCACTGACCTTTCCTGTCAGACTTCATCTGCCTCGTTCCTCCAGCATGCCAGGCTCATGGACAGTCCCAGGCCTTCATATACTGCTCGTCCCTTGGTCTAGAATGCCCTTACATAGGTCCCCTTGTAGCTGCTTCCCTCTCAATAGTCAGGTCTTGGGTCAAATGTCAACACCTAAGAAATTTCCTCTCCTCACTGTAACTAATGTGCGTGGTTTATATTTTATTTGACATCTGTAATTATCTTTATGCATTTAGTTGTTTTATGAGAGCAGAATATTGCCTTGTTCATCAGTGTATTCCTAGCACCTGGAAGAACATTAGACTACAGGGATGCTCAATAAACATTCTTTGAATGAATGAAAGAATAATACCTTTTTGTTTTATTTACAATGATCTGTTAATCAACCCCCTTTGGATATAGTTATTCAATTAGCTACCAGTTCTGCTTATATGTCCATGTTATCAAAAGGCATAGCAAGAAAGACTTTACTAGCACCTCTCTGAAGGTCCAGTGGTTGAGAATCTGTGCTCCCACTGCAGGGGGCATAGGTTTGATCCCTGGTTGGGGAACTAAGATCCCACATGCCACGTAGGTGGCAAAAAAAAAATAAGACTTTCCCAAAATTCATTCTTGTTACTGACATTCGTGTGTGATGCAGCTGTGGTGTTTTCCTGATACCAATGTGTCCATCCAAAAGGAAACACAGGTTCATTTGACAGAACATTTTCTTAGTGACCCCACAGTGGTTCCTTGAGAGCATCCTTTAGCTCTCTAATTTAAATTTTCCAGGAATCTCTGTCAGTTGCACTGGAGTTTATTCTGTTGATTCCCCTTCCCTCAAACAATCTTTCTGAAAACCACGGGGTTTGTTCATCATCTCTCTCCTTCTACCCCTCTCATACTTCATGACTTCTGAAAGGTCATTTACAGAGTCCTACACTCACATTTGTCTGGTCTTTAGTGTGATGGAGATAGCAAACCATATGATTGAGTGACAGAGTATGGGCTTTGGAGCAGTAATTCTGATTGCAATGTACAATGCAATGTGACTTTGGAGGAGAACACAGCGACCCACTCCAGTATTCTTGCCTGGAAAATCCCATGGACAGAAGAGCCTGGTGGGCTACAGTCCATAGGGTTGCAAAGAGTTGGACACAGCTGAAGTGACTTAGCAAAGCTTGGCACAGCACAATGCAGTGTGTGTGAGAATTACCTGGAGATCTTATTAAAAAGCAGAAGTTGATTCCATAGGTCTGAGATTCCACACATCTAACACGCATCTGGGTAATAAAAATGCTGCTAATTTGTGAACTGGATGCTAGAGCTGGAAGGCTCTAGAATCAGACTGTCTGGGTTCAAATTCCAGGCCTGCTGTGAACAAGCTATTTAACTTCCCTGGGCCTCAGTTTTTACATCTGAAAAGTGGGAATATACCACCATCTACCTTCTAGGTTTTTGTGAGGACTAAGTTAGGGGATATATATCAGGCACTTACAGCAAAACTGTAAATCTGATCATCAGTATTTTCCATGATTATCACTACCTTAGAACGCAGTTCATTCAGACTTAAGTTCATATAATTGTGATATGCTTTCTTGTCTCTCTTGGGCTTTGATTCTCCTTTGAACAGAATTTCTATTTTCCATATTTTCCAGTTTACTACCTTTTGATGGCAAAAGAATGGAGAACTTGTTTTTGCCACATATTAGTCATGTACCCTCTACCCCAAGTCAGCTTATCCTTCTTATGTTTTTCTTCTTGTTCCCAGTGTACTTTGAAATATTCTATTTAATATTCTTGGCATTTTGGCAAACTCTAATTCATTCTGACATGACTCAATGTCAGGAGTCTATTTACCAATAAAAACAGAAGCATTTCATATTAGTTATTGAGGATAGCTAAGTGATTTATTCAAACCTATTTTTGTGGCATAAATGAATAAGAGCTTCTCACAGTCAGTATCTTGCTTCCCAGGTAAGGAAGCCAGATAATAACAGGTAAAGCTTTCAATTACTTGTGTTGTGGGCCAGATAGAACAGGTTGTGGAGTTTATTGTCAGTTCTCCAAGAACTCACCACACCCTTGTTTAAAGACAATTTAGAAAATGGAGATAGTGATGAATGGGATCATTCCTAGGTGCACTTTATATCAATTTTTACAAAGTTGTTGCCAAATTTCAGTTTATTTGGATAAAAACTGACTTAGGGTTGTAATGTCATGTACATGTCTTACAAATCATGGCCGTGGTAAGTGTTATAAAAATTAAAGTGATAAGTCTGCAATTCTCATGAGACATCAATCATCAGATTTTATGATAAATTGAAGATCATCCACATCTAGGCCAGGGGCTGAGAGCAGGCAGAGTCCAAAGCAAACTATGCTGTGTGAACTGTAAATAATAAGGACAGCTTGCATTTGCATTCAATTTAAGAGATTATAAAATCTTCCCACATATATTATTTTACTTGAGCACCCCAGTGGAATCTCAAGTAATTCCTCAGACACACTTATTTCTTTCCACTACTTATGGAGGGGTGGTCAATAGCTCGGGCTCTTAAATCAGATTACCTGATTGTGTTAATTTAGGCCCTCCAGAAAACAGATGCCAAAATGGATTCAACATGCAAGAGTTTTCTTAAGGGGAAATGCCTGAATTGGAGAAAACAAGAGAGGGAGCTGGGATAGGCTGGGTAAGCCGTTATCAGTGATGCATGTCTGACCCTGAGTGAAGAGAGAGGGAGGGAAGTTGGGTGGAAGCATCTTAATCTGCTGTAAAGTCCAAGAAAGACATGGCAAGGATCTTAAGGAGTTCTTAAGGCAAAGTGAGCTGTCAGAGAAACCGTGTCATCCAGGAATGGCCCTGCACAGCATGCCTGCAATAGATTTCGGTGAGCTGTAGCTGGGCACCCTGGTCAGTAATGCATCCCATACTTGAAGATCATAGGTGCCCCATGGTTCAGATTGTAGCTCCACCATTAATTAGCTGTGTTATTTTGGCAAATTACTCTACCTCTCTCAAAGCTTCATCTTACTCTTCTGTAAAATGGTAATGATAGTGGTACTTCCTCTGTCATGTGGCTTAAACCCTCACTGCACCAACGGCTTCAATAAAATAGGGGATCCAAGCCCATCCTACTGCTTGGCATGTGATCATGGGCTTTCTAATCTCATCAGGAAGCATTTAAAATATTTTACCTTTTGACTTTTGAATATAGTTCTCTCTTTAGAAAAATAAATGTATAAAGAACAAAGAGATAATATACTGGGAACAAAATGAATAAAAATCTCAGAAACATGTAAAACTAATATCAAAAGATCTAATATTGCGTCCTTGAAGTCCTGGAAGGAGAGGGGAAACACATAGGGCTGAAGAAGTGCTCAAATACCATGGCTGAAACTTCCAAAATTTGGCAAAAGACATAACCTACAGGTTCAAGAAACTGAGCTAACCACAAACACAGAAATACAGAAATCTGCATTAAAGGCACATCATAGTCAAATTACTAAATATTAAAGACAAAGAACAATCTTGAAAGCAGTGAGAGAGAAACAATACTTTACCTACAGGGGAAAGACAACTTGAATAAAAGTGGATTTCACATCAGAAATATGACAAAAGGAAGCAGTACATCATTTTTCAAGTGCTGAAAGAAAAGAACTGGCATTGAAAAATCCTATATCCAGTGAAAATACCTTTTAGAAATGAAAGAGAAACCAGGAAATTCTCAAATGGAGAAAAACAAAGAGAATTTATCACCAGCAGAACTTCCTAAAAGAAGGATGGGGAACACGTACACCCATGGCTGATTCGTGTCAATGTATGGCAAAAACCACTACAATATTGTAAAGTAATTAGCCTCCAATTAAAATAAATAAAAAAAAAGAATGGCTATAGAAAATTCTCTAAGGAAAAGAAATGATAAACGATGGACTTTGGAATGTTAGGAAAAAAGAAAGAACATGATTAGCAATAATAAGATTAAATACAATAAACTTTTCAGTTTTCTAAATTATGTTTGATGGTTGGAGCAAAAATTATAACAACGTCTCATGTGAGTCTAAATGTTTATTGAGGAAATATTGAAGCTAATTACAGTTTAAACAGGTAATAAAGGGCATACAAATTAGAAAGAAAGAAAGAAAACTTCCCCTATTTCCAGATGATGTGATTTTCTACAAAGGAAAAAAAGACCTCCTAGATCTAATACATGAGTTTCTCAAGGTACAGGATTCAAAATGCATATAAAAATTCAGTTGTATTTCTATATATTAGCAACTAACACATAAACACTAAACTAAAAATAAAATACTATATGCGTGTGTGTGTGTTAGCCTCTCAGTCATGTCTGACTCTTTGCGACCCCATAGACTATAGCTCTCTAGGCTTCTCTGCATGGCATTCTCCAGGCAAGAATACTAGAGTGGGTGGCCATTCCCTTCTCCAGGGGATCTTCCCAACCTAGGGATTGAACCTGGGTCTCCTGCATTGCAAGTGGATTTTTTACCGTCTGAATCATCAGGGAAGCCCAGTCAATCAAAAAATGATGCACTTTGATACAAATCTAATAGAATGTGTATGAAACTTAGATGCTAAAAATTACAAAATGCTGACAGAAGAGATCAAAGAAGACCTCACCAAATGGAGAGGCATACCATGTTCATGTATTAAAAGATTCAACCTAGGAAAGATGTTAATTCTCCCCAAATTGATATACAGCTTTTAACCCAATTCCTATCAAAATCCCAGCAAGAGTTTTGTAGATGTAGCCAAGACTATTTCCTTTTTTTTTTTTTTAAAGCATGGGAGCTAAGATAGATAAATCAATTTTGAAAAAGAATAAAGTGGGAGGGTGGGGGGGGGGGGTTGGAATTCCCTGGCAGTCTAACGGTTAGGACTTGGAGTTTTGCTGCTGGGGCCTGAGTTCAGTCCCTGGTTGGGGAACTAAGATCTCACAAACTGTACAACACGGCCTAAGCAAACAAAGTAACAGGAATCATGTACTTGATTTCAAGGCATATCATAAAACTTCAATAATCAGAATATTTGGTCATGGCAGAGGAATAGACACAGAAATGTGTCAGCAGGACAGAATAGAGAAGGAACCCAGAAGTCAATTCACACAAATATGCTCAACCAATTTTTGAGACAGGTGCAAAAGCAATTCAAAGAAGGAAAGTCAGCATTTCCAATAGTGCTGGAGAAACTAGAGATATACAGGCAAAAACTGAACCTCAACCTGTCTGACACCTTATATAAATGTTAACTCCAAATAGATCATAGACTTAAATGTAAAAAATAAAATGAAAAAGCTTTTAGAAAAGCAATGAGAGAATTTTCAGGATCTAGAGCTAGGCAAGAAATGCTTAGATTTGACATCAAAGGCAAAAATTATAAAAGGAAAAGAATTACTATGTGAACTTAATTAGACTTAATCAGAATCATACCTTTTGCTCTGAAAAATCCTGTTAAAAGGATGAAAAGACAGGATACAGACTGGCAAAAAATATTTGCAAACCACCTATCCAAAGGACAAGTATATGGGATATGCAAACAACTTTCAAAATTCAATAGTGAAAAAACAACAATCCAGTTAGAAAATGAGCAAATGACATGGAGAGACATTTCAGAGAGCATATAGAAAGGAATTAATACATGAAAAGATGTTTGACATCATTAGCCTTTGAATGAAATTAAAACCTCAGTGAGATAGTACTACACAATTACCTACTTAAATATCACATGTAACCTATGGGCTTAATATTGAATCCAAAGTATGAAAATTTATAAAATATACAGCATAATCTAAGGGACAAATGCATGAGGCACCCCCGTGCTTTATACTATTCGTCAGATACGCTCATAACACTTTGCAACAGTAATTTAGAAGGCACATAATCAGTGTTTTCTAGTTAAATGATTAAATTATCAGATTATTGAATAGTTGAATGAATAAATGAATGTATGAATAGATGGATGGTGCTCTAGACTGAATGTTTGTGTCCCCCTAAAATTCATACGTTGGAAACTAGTCCTAATGTGATGGTATTTGGAGGTGTTTAGGAGACACATAGTCTTGAGGTAGCATCCTCATGATGGTATTAGTGTTCTTATAAAAGAGACCCAGACAGTTCCCTTGACGCTTCCACCAGGTGAAGACACATCAAGAAAACAGCCTTCTATGAACTAGGAAACAGGCCCTCCCTCTCCACACATGGAATCTGTCAGCCTCTAGAGCTACAAGAAATGAATGTTTGTTGTTTAAGCCATCCAGCCCATGGTATTCTACTATATATTTTACTATAGAAGCCCAATGGACTAAGGCAGATGGATGGATAGATGAATGTGTAGGTGGATGGATGGTTGGCCATTTGAAATCAGTGAAGTATGGAACAGTGTAAAACATGTTAAGACATAAGACATTTACAAGCATGACGTTAAAGAGCTTCTTTTAACTGAATTCTGTTCACAATACCCATTTAAAGGCACAGGGCCAGGGCAGAAGGAAGTTCAAAGAATATAAAAAATTTGTCATACCTTGTAAATAAGAACTCAAGTTATAGACATCTTTGGGGTAATGTGCATGACTTCTTGGAATAAGTATGTAATATGATGTTTTGTATAGAACTTTTCCTATTATCTGCTGCATAATCTGGTCATTAATGGGACTGGTATCTTTGATCTCTCAGACTTTTGGCTGACCACACCTTGGAAGTCAGTTATCTGTATTCAGCATGGCGGGAAATGCAATGGCAAGCTTCCTGGCAAGGAAGGCCAGTAACAGAGCAACATGTGGGCTGGCACAACCGTTTGCCTGTCTTTGACTCTTGACAGGACTTGACCTCCACTTCTGAGCATTCTATTTCCTAGCTTTGGATCAGAGGTCACCACACTTGACCTCTGACCTCAGTGTGACCCCTGACCCTCCCAACTCGGTTTTGATTGTTCTGCATAATCTGTAGTTCCCCAGGGCCCAGAAGAGCTCTTCCACCAGCTCCCACCAGCTGTTGCCACCTTTGTTCTCTGTCTCCCCTGGTCCCGGCTGACTGAAATCCACAGTCCCTAACAATGGCAGTGTCCCTCCAAGTTGCCTTGTGTGCTGACTTTGATTGAATGCTAATAATTATTATTAGGAGTGCCCCTTTTCTGAAATGCTAACCGTGCTACTACATTCAGCATCTCATTTAGCATTCAAGAATCCCATGAGAAAGATATCATTTATCCCTGTCTTTGGCGATCAGGAAACTGAGGCTCAGCAAAATTGAATGTAACTGGTCTAAGTTCATACTGCCAGAAAGCGTCAGATTTAGGGCCTGTCATATTTTACTCTAAATCCATTTCCCATGCTTCCTATTTATTAAAGATTGTCCATTCAGCCTTCCATTGTTCCCTGAGTACTGAATATACGCAGTGTGAAAAAGCTTTGTTTTAGTTTTAAAAGATGTTCAATTTGTAATGCACCAGACATCTCTCATGTGAATTTTAAGTCCTTTCAATTCTACCACTAATCTAACCTCAGAAGCAGTAACTAGTTCCATGAAGCTTTGACCAGTTTTAGCAGGTGCAAGCTGGCAGCATCTCATCTCAGTTCTCTGAGACTTAGGACATTTGTGGGAAACCATGCCACTCATGCTTGCACGATCCAGAAGTATCTGGGAGCTAATGCCCATGAGTTCACCCTTGACCAGTGTGGGATGGGAGCCAATGAACCACTTCCTCCTTCCATCACCCATGGCCAGCTCCTAGATGCCTCTGTTAAACCTCCTCCAAAGATCTTATAGCAGCAAGCACCAGTTAACCCTAGCAATGGTGAACTGGAAAAGCCATTTTTGTGTCAAGTTCCCTTCTTCCTTGTTTCAATTATCTTGTCTCTCACTCCTGCTCCCTGGAATCGCCTCTCTAAAATAACTACCCACACGCAAGATTGACTTAGGATCAGATTCTGGAGGTTTCCAGGCTGGCTCTTCCTATGAATGAGTCTGAATTAGTGAATCCTTTTTTAAATCTGTACATCATCATTTTGCATCTTACATGTCTGTATGACTGTGCACAAGGAATAATCCAGTTTATCTGACTTAGTTGATTTGGCTTTGACAATGGTTTTATAACAATGTGAATAAATACCTACATGGAAGGTATTACCAACATATTTGTGTAAGCATTTCTTTTCCATTCATAAGGAAACTTTAGTGAACTGCTAAGTAAGAGGACTCAAGTTGGTTCAGAAGTTTCCCAGCTGGCTGTTCATGGTTCTTATGTAAATGACAACTAAAACCTTTCCTTGATCAAAAAAACCCACACTAACAAATAGCTATTCTTTCACATTCCTCTGCCCCCCGTAAGTACTCTTCTTGACAAGATGTATAATGTCTGTACCCTAATGATTTACAGCTCTTTGCTCCCTGTAGGAACATACTCCCTGGCCATTTTAGCTCATTTAATCACTGGTTCTGTCACTGGTTGAGGTTGAGGAGGGAGGTGAAGAGGGATGTGCACTTTGGAAAAGTTTCCTGACGGCTCTGAAACTCACCCAGTCCAGACCTTCCCACCACCCTCTGCTCCTCCACACCACGCATGGTCTCACACACCTGTGGTGCAGGGCAAGCCCAGATGCAAACAAGGTGATGATATGATAAAATCATTTCCTTAGATCACTGCCTTCAGAATCTCTGTGCATTAAAAAAGTAAAACCAGATGAATGAAGTCAGTGGAGGGAAGAAAACTGAAAATTGAATGCTTCTCTTTCATTTTATATATATATATATATATAATCTCCTTAAGAGACCCAGAGTTAAATTGCTTTCTATGAAATCTCCTTAGCAAGTAAATTTGTACAAAAGCAGATAAGCTTAGAAATTCTCACATCTTTCAGAGAATCAAATATTCCAGGTAATTATGATCTAGGAGTCTGGGGAATTGATGGTTGTGGTTTATTCTGAATGGCAAGGCATAAAAATATAGGAAGAGAGATTATATATAGATTATGCACCACAGCTAATTCTGTTTTCTTTTTCCTTTGCCTTGAACAGCAGTCCTCTAAGCTGTATAAATTAACTAGTACAGTTAGCACAGAGCTGCATTATTTGACCAAACAGCAAGATTAGTCATATCAAAATAGTATTTGAAAGCAAGGATTCCATTAGCTGCTTTATTGTCTTTTGTGTCTGATACAAAAGATAGCTTCGCTGTTCGTGTGGGAGTTAAGTCAGTGAACACTGAGCTTCCAGAAAGACTTTCTGAATTATCCAAGGTAAAAAATGAATTATAAAAATGAAAATACACACACATACATTGGCATGCATGCATGTACACATACATACAGGAATAGCAAGATGATTCCACGATTTTGTTGTTCAGTTGCTAAGTCATCTGACTTTTTGAGACCCCATGGAATGCAGCACATCGGGCTCCCTGTCCTTCACTATCTCCTGGAGTTTGCTCAGATTCATGTCCTTTGAGTCAGTGATGCTATCTACTTAACCATTTCATCCTCTGCCCCTTGTTTATCCTTTTGCCTTCAGTCTTTCCCAGCATCAGAGTCTTTTCCAATGAGTCAGCTCTTCTCACCAGGTGGCCAAAGTATTTGAGCTTTAGCAATAGTCCTTCCAATGAGTATTCAGGATTGACTGATTTGATCTAAGAGTCTTCACCATCACTACAATTTGAAAGCATCAGTTCTTCCGCACTCAGCCTTCTTGATGGTCCCTCTCTCACATCCATACATGACTACTGGAAAAGCCATGATAGATGAATCTATTTTTTAAATTGTAAATGAAAGCATTTATTAAATTATTTAATATCAGCTTCTATGTGACACTTACCAAAACAATACAAATTTCTTCTTCTTATACTTCTTTCCAACCTCTACTGTAGCCTTTATGACATTTAAATCAAAGTTTGTTACACATCACCCTTCTTCCCAAAGAGATTGTAAGAGCATAGAGGACAGATGCTGGCCTGGTCAACCCTGGCAGGTGTGTGGCACAGGATAGACAACAAGTATGTGCTTTGGGGAGTGAATTAGTGAAAGATTAAAAATTATTTGATAGTTGATCTATCCTAAGTGGTATCCAAGCTTTCCTTTTGATCTGAGGACACACCTTGACTCATCACTCAGAAGATTCAGTATTTTGAACTTATCATGGTTCTCCTTGTAGTTCATATATAAACTGTTAGCTTAATACAGAAGACAAACTATGCAAAATTTTTTATAAAATACATGGCACACACCATAAAAAAAAAATGGTGGTGTTTGGACCATGGTGCTTGGACCATCGCTGAGCCCTGTTTGGAGTGTATATTATTTACCAGATACTTTAATGCACCTTCTCTAATTTTACCCTCACAGCCCTTTGAAGTGGTCATGTCCTCCATTTCCAGATCAGGAAATGGGTAATTCAAGCAAGTTGCCCAGAAGTACACAGCTAGGCACATGATCTAAGCTTTCAGAATCTATGCTCAGGGCTCATTTTACTGAAATGCAGCTGCTTCCTTCCTTTAAGAGTATTTGTTTAGACAAATATTCCAAGGGGGAAAATAGCCAAACTAACTGCTTGGCCTTGCATTGGTTCAACACGAAACAACCTGTTGATGAGATGAATTATTCACTCTTCACTCGATTATTTTGTCATCTTGTACACACAAGCATACTCTGGTTAAGAATGAAAAATGTCTTTCATAAGACTGTTCAGCTCTGCCCCTGGCATGTTCTGTTCAGTACGATGTTGTTATTTTTCTTTTAAATCTTCATGCTTCTTATTCCAAATGCAAAACAATCCAAGCTCCTTTGTGTTCTCATTCTGTAATTTAGTCTTGAAGTTATTCCTCATGTTTTATTTAAAATTTTTAGGTTTTACTTGTTAAATGCAGGTGTGAGGCATATATAAGTTTTAATAAGGAGGGTGGATTTTTTCCACCTGACAAACATACCTTTAATTTTACAGATATCAATAGACAGCTATGATTTGCTATATTGAAATTCACCTTATGAACAACTTTTTAAAAGGCATGCTATTCTGCAAAATGCAACACCTGTTCAGACCAAGGGACTAAAAGGAGCAAAGGTATAAAAATTCCTCTTGTAGCACTATGAATGCTCTGATCGGTTGTCACTTTTCTAAATGCAATTTCCCCCCATCACTACATTTCCAAGCATCCAAATGGAGAATTATAATTCTGGACAGTGATGGAATGAATTGGGCTCCACAGATGCTGAGGCAGCCGGTTCACTATTAGATTTCAAAGGCAACATTCCCAAACTGATGCCTGAGGAGATTTGTTTTTATTTGGATAACAGAGAACTCGAGATGAATAAAATGATAGCTTTATAAGTACTATCCAGCACTACTATGTAAATAAGTAGCTTACACAGCTAGACTTAGTGATAAACAAAGGAACATGTCAATTGACATTCAAATCTCATTACTGCATTAATGTAATCTTCCTAGGTATGGGGTGAAATGATTTCTATAAATGTGTATAGAGGCACAGAATAAAAAATCTCCACATACAAATTTTCAACAATTTATCCTGCAACAATAGACTCCTTGAAAACACATGCTAACAGTGTCTTATTCTTCTTGCACCATTTTAGCTGTTTCCTTTATTTGAGCAACTAGAGATTTCTAATGACCCCTCATCACATCAGTCAGTGGTAGGACTGACCTCATTCAGCACAACCAATTGTTCATAATCGAGTTTTGTGAACTGTGCTGAGTACTAGGTGCTCTCCACTGAAAGTGTCTTCTGCGTGTGATTCCCCACGAGTCCCATCTGTTTCAGTTTTTTGTTTCTATCAGTAATTTGGTCATGCTCAGAGCTTCAGAATCTTTACAATATGATAAAGGGTGGAGTGTTGCCATTATCATGTGTAACAGCATGTCTCTGTTCTGGGTGGGGATCTGTCTGCTCTGAGATGAAGTCAGGAGGATTAATAACTGTAAGCTATTTTAATTCTGAAATTCCACTCCTTGGAGTCATTCTATGAAATAGTGGAGGCCATAGATGCTAACATGCTGGTTTTGAAATCCCTACTTGAATAAACTAAGGATTAACAATTTAAGTCTGAAATATTCATTCCAATCCCAAAGAAAGGCAATACCAAAGAATGCTCAAACTACCGCACAATTGCACTCACCTCACACGCTAGCAAAGTAATGCTCAAAATTCTCCAAGCCAGGCTTCAACAGTACATGAACTGTGAATGCCCAGATGTTCAAGGTGGATTTAGAAAAGGCAGAGGAACCAGAGATCAAATTGCCAACATCCATTGGATCATCAAAAAAGCAAGAGAGTTCTAGAAAAAACATTTACTTCTGCTTTATTGACTATGCCAAAGCCTTTGACTGTGTGGATCACAATAAACTGTGGAAAATTCTTAAAGAGATGGGAATACCAGACCATCTGACTTGCCTCCTGAGAAATCTGTGTGCAGGTCAAGAAGCAACAGTTAGAACTGGACATGGAACAAGAGGCTGGTTCGAAATCGGGAAAAGAGTATGTCAAGGCTGTGTATTATCACCCTGCTTATTTAACCTATATGCAGAATACATCATGAGAAATGCTGGGCTGGATGAAACACAAGCTGGAATCAAGATTGCCGGGAGGAATATCAATAACATCATAAGATGTGCAGATTACACCACCCTTATGGCAGAAAGTTAAGAAGAACTAAAGAGCCTGTTGATGAAAGTGAAAGAGGAGAGTGAAAAAGTTGGCTTAAAGCTCAACATTCAGAAAACTAAGATCATGGCATCTGGTCCTATCACTTCATGGCAAATAGATGGGGAAACAATGGAAACAGTGAGAAACTTTATTTTTGGGGGCTCCAAAATCACTGCAGATGGCGACTTCAGCCATGAAATTAAAAGACACTTGCTCCTTGGAAGAAGAGTTATGATCAACCTAGACAGCATAATAAAAAGCAGAGACATTACTTTGTCAACAAAGGTCAGTCTAGTCAAGGCTATGGTTTTTCCAGAGGTCATGTATGGATGTGAGAGTTGAACCATAAAGAAAGCTGAGTGCCAAGGAATTGATGCTTTTGAACTGTGGTGTTGGAGAAGACTCTTGAGAGTCCCTTGGACTGCAAGGAGATCCAATCAGTCCATCCTAAAGGAAATCAGTCCTGAACATTGATTAAAAGGACCGATGCTGAAGCTGAAACTCCAATACTTTGGCCACCTGATGTGAAGAGCTGACTCACTGGAAAATCCCTGAAGCTGGGAAAGATTGAAGGCCGGAGGAGAAGGGGGATGACAGAGGATGAGATGGTTGGATGGCATCACCGACCCAGTGCACATGAGTTTGAGTAAACTCCAGGAGTTGGTGATGGACACAGAGGCCTGGAGTGCTTCAGTCCATGGGGTCGCAAAGAGTCGGACACGATTGAGCGACTGAACTGAACTGAACTAAACTGAAGGATTAACAACTATGTGTCAACTCCACAGCTATCTAGACTTTGCTGGTCTATAAAATGCAAAATTTACTATCAAAAATTTTATTCAAAAATGTGTTGAGCAAATTATTCTTTGAATAAAATGTAAAAATAATAAAGTTTCATGGGTATTTCACAGTTAAATCCCAGATGCGGTAAACATCTAATTGTAAAAGGCAGAACAGTAAAAGCCATTGGAAAAACTAAGTAGTAAAATATTATCATCAGACTGAGGAAAATTTCTAAGTAACACAGGAAACCCAGTAACCATAAAGGAAAAAAATGTGAAAGTACAGATTTGACCTTAAGAGTTTTAGTTCTCAGAAAGTTTATTATCCAAGTCCCTTTAGTTTCAGCAGAAGTCAAAATTTGCTTAATACAAACATGTTTATTAAATATTAACACCTCTGCTCCTTCCCTGAATAGAGTTCATGTTCAGTTGCTTTAGTCATGTCTGACTCTGAGACCCCATGGACCATAACCCACCAGGCTCCTCTGTCCATGGGATTTTCCCCAGCAAGAACACTGGAGTGGGTTGCCATTCCCTTCTCCAGGGGATCTTCCCCACCCAGGGATCGAAACTTCCCAACCCAGGAATTGAACCCATGTCTCCTGTGTCTTCTGTGTTGCAGGCGGATTATTTACTGTTAAGCCACCTGGGAAGCCCTTCCCTAACTAGTATACTAATACCTATTTCTACCCATTATGTCAGTGAACTAAGTATTGTCTAATGTTGCAAACAGTGAATAAACAATTCAAAACAAACTGATTGCTAAGTGAAGTTACACATCTTATAAATGTTTTAGGATTTGCACTTAAGTGATTACAGTGATGCTAAAGAATTATTTGAATCATAAGCAACGTTGCTGGCAAATGATGATCCAGAAGAGTCTGAGCAGTTAACAGCTACTTTAGAGATCCTTAGGCAAAAGAATAAAATCCTTTAATATTTCTACAAAATAGATCCTCTTTATGACCGTGGTGGGAAAGCACTTATTCTGTGGAGGGCTTTTTAATGGGCTAGAGTACAATCTGACTTACATCTAACCTACTATCAAAATAAAATAATTGTATTTGAATGTTTTAAAATTAGCTAATTGGGAGACTTCCCTGGTGGTCCAGTCGTTAAGATTGTACTTCCTCTTGCAGGGGGCAAGGGTTTGATCCCTGGTCAGGGAACTAAGATCCCACTTGCCTCATGGTGTGGTGAAACAATAATTTTTTTTAATTGGCTAATTTTTAGAATTAAATTTAATATAAGAAAAATATCACCCTAATTCCTTGTCATTTTATTTTAAAGTTAAGACTAAATCAACTTAAAAATGTATTTTCCATGACATTTTGTTCTATTTTTAAAGTGAAGTCACTTAATTTAGACTTATTGTGTCAGATCTCCTTGAGACCACCTATTCATAAACATACGTGCTTATATATAGAGAGAGAAAGATAAGCAAAGACTGGGGAAAAGTACTGGAAGCACCTACTACTGGTAAAAAATTATTTTCTTTAATATAAAAAGAGCATCTACAAATTAATATGTATAGGATAGACACCTCATATAAAATACTCATGAAGAGCATGAATTCAGAGACTAAATTATGAATTCAGAAGAAGAAATATAAATAAAGCTATGAAGAGATAGCTAACTTCACTAGTATTCTAGGAACAGTAAATAAACTAAGCAGTAAGCTAAGTTTCACCCGTTAAATTGACAAAAATGACACAAACACATTCATCACATTTTGGCAAGAGTGTGAAAAAATAGCAATTTTATTGGAGTGTGAAAATTTAGATTTCTTTTGCTGACTCATTTGTAATCTCTGCTAAAATCTAAAATAAGTATATTACTTAATCTAACAATTCTACGTCTAGTACCTATTTTGTATAATATCTTCCCAATCTAGGATCGAACCCAGGTCTCCTACATCTGCACTGCAGGCAGGCTCTTTACCTCTTGAGCCACTGGGGCTTCCCTAACATTAGACAGAATACATAAAAATATGTATACAGGATATTCATTGTAGCATTATTTGCAATGACAAATAAAAGAACTTACTAGAAAACTTCAGTAAATGTGGTGTATTCATACAATGGAATTTCAAAGACTCATTAAGTCAATGAAAGATGATTTTTTTTTAAAAATATACAAAGTATAGTATTATGTGAAAAAAAAATCCAGGAGCAAACAAATTTGTTCAGTATTATTCCATTCCTGTGAATACATAGGTTTAGCACACATGTACACACACACACATGTTAAAAATCAAGCATGGTACTCACCGAATTCTTAACAGTGATTATTTTTGGGAGATAGAATTGTTAGAGAAGGGGGTGATTCTTACTTCTTGCTTTGTATTTATTTTTTAATGGTGTAATAACAGGTGAGTATGCTTTTCATGTGTTTTTCAGTATTAAAAGTTCATAAATGAATGCAGTTGCTGAAAAAAGTTCTAGGACCTTATTTAAGGCTACAGATGTTATCCAAGTGATTTCCATGGCTGAAAGTACACTTACAACCAAGATTCACTTGCATGCCCTCCTGAGCACATGCCATTTCTCATCGTCTCATCCCATTATCTTCATTTGGGGCCCAGGGATCTGCAAAGATCTATGTCTAAAAGTAAGGGGCTCTGTGAACTTGAAAGGGAAAAAAAATCACATCTATTTTTTTTTTTTCTAACCTCTAATTGAAATGTAGCCATTTCTAAAATCAAGGGGCAACAAATCTCAGAATTGTTTGTAGTACCTGCAACTTTGTTACCAGTAGAAATCATAGTCGTTTTCATATCTCACTGCAATTGTTAGAGACATCTGAAAACATTATTTATGAATGTCTCTGTCCTCAGAGCAAATCATTTCAGACCCTCCATTAGATGTTGTTCTTTAGCACAGGGATAAAGAAGCACATACATTTGTGTACTGTGTGTGTTCCATAGCTCGATCTTGTCCAACTCTTTTCGACTCCATGGACTGTAGCCCACCAGGCTCCTCCACCCATGGACTTCTCCAGGGAAGAATACTGGAGTAAGTTGCCATTCTCTTCTACAGGGGATCTTCCCAACCCAGGGACTGAGCCCACATTTCTTGTGTCTCTGGCATTGGCAGGTGGATTCTTTACCATTGCACCACCTGGGAAGCCATTACTATTTCACAAATATCATGTTTTTAAATACCATTTTGATAACTATATATAGCATGACTGGCTTCCTTTGTAATCTGTGTGTGTGTGTGTGTGTGTGTGTGCGCGCGCGCGCATTTAAACATTATTCAGAAAAGGAATCCATAGGACTCATCAGACATCTCACCCTACCCCCAACCCCAGGGGCCATGGCTCAAATGTGAAATGTTTAAGAATCCCTTTAGGTGTATTGGACTTCTGGAGAAAGACACTGGAATGTGGTAAATATGACACTAGACTATAATTTTGAAGTTTGTGGCTTACTCTTTACATTCTGCCCAAGGATGGGTTTTAAGCCTTTTGAAAGCCTTTGCTTTGTGCCAGGCACTTTACCAAGTGCTGAGATGATAATTTCAGTGAACAGGTAAGGAGTGGTTCAATGAGCTCGCATGGAGCTTCCTTCCAGAGGAATGAGGTGGGCAGAAGACAGATAGTAAGTTCAGTTCAGTTCAGTTGCTCAGTCATGTCCGACTCTTTGCAACCCCATGGACTGACTGCAGCATGCCAGGCTTCCTTGTCCATCACCAACTCCCAGAACTTGCTCAAACTCATGTCCATTGAGTCAGTGATGCCATCCAACCATCTCATCCTCTGTCATCTCCTTCTGCCTTCAGTTTTCCCAGCATCAGGGGCTTTTCCAATGAGTCAGTCCTTGGCATCAGGCGGCCAAAGTATTGAAGCTTCAGCTTCAGCATCAGTCCTTCCAATGAACACCCAGGACTGATCTCCTTTAGGATGGACTGGTTGGATCTCCTTGCAGTCCAAGGGACTCTCAAGAGTCTTCTCCAACACCACAGTTCTAAAGCATCAATTCTTTGGCACTCAGCTTTCCTTATAGTCCAACTCTCACATCCATACATGACCACTGGAAGAACCATAGCTTTGACTAGATGGACCTTTGTCAGCAAAGTAATGTCTCTGCTTTTTAATATGCTGTCTAGGTTTGTCATAGCTTTTCTTCCAAGGAGCAAGTGTCTTTTAATTTCATGGCTGAAGTCACCATCTGCAGTGATTTTGGAGCCCAAGAAAATAAAGTAAACAGGAGATCAAATAAGTAATTACAGATAGAAATAAGTTCTACGAAGAAAATAAAAGATCATGGATGGGCATTTAGATTCTTTTGTAGATGCATCAGGAAGCTATTGTATGTTTAAAGCCAGGTGGGAAATTGATTGCAGGAGGATGAAACATAATGGTGGTTTGGAATATAGAGATGGATTCGTGGAAATGGAGAAAACTAGAACGAAATGAATTACGTTTTGTTGCTGACCAATAGTTTCCTCATTCCACTTAAGGAATAGAACATCCATCCTAGAGATTGTAAAACCAATCCTCTCAAATCACTAGTATATTCTGTAGATTAGACAGTAAGATACCTGAACAGTAGCATTAAAGCATGAATTCAAACTGGACATTTGACACGATACAGAGAGGCAACAGGATGACTGAGTATAAGCTTCGGCTGATAGAGTTCCTGCAGAAGATGGGCTCACATCTCCTTTGTAGATACAAGGAAAACGAAATCATATTCTGTGAGAACAAACATGTTGACAAAGCGCATGCCATTCCAAACCACCAGAAAAAATTAGGAATCGTATCATATTCAAAAGATTAAGGACAGAATGTCTTGGGATAGAGCCATGTTTTCAACAAAGGCACACATGACCACACTTGCAAGGTGGAAGCCTGCTAACCAGTTCCTAGCAACGCTGGGCATCTTTCATAACAAGGAGCCTCTCAGCTCCATGACACACAGCCCTCATCAGCAACAGCTGTGTGATCATTGTCAAGGCCTGGCAGCCTCAACGTGTTGGCAAAGCGCCTTGTGCAATGATACTGCCAGAATTATCTACCAGGGATGTGATACAACAGCAATTATGTTGCTGCTTCTGGTGTTGTTCATGTTGCCGTTCCTATCGCTCCACTTATTGAGTGCCTACTCTGTGCCTTCCAGTTTTCTAGGAACTTCATGTATATTGTCATATTTAATCCTCAGATGGGTCTCAGACTCATCATCTTACTGTCTGATGAGTTCAATGTATGTGTTGTTTGTATTACATATGTAACGTATGCATTGTGTGAGTAAAAATCAGTCTGTTAGTCACGTAGGACATTTCCATCATTGTAGAAATTTCTGTCTGACTGTACTGGATGCTAGATGCTTAACCAAAAGTTCTATGTGTCCAATTCAGTAACTGCATTAGCTATTGAGCTTTTGAAATGTGGCAAGGCAAATGAGGAACTAAATTCTGATTTTTATTTATTTAAATTGTATTTAAAATGTTTAATTTTTTTGGACTTCCCTGGTGGTCCAGTGATTCAGAATCTGCCTGACAACGCAGAGGACATGGGTTCCATCCCTGGTCTGGGAAGATTCCACATACCACAACTACTGAGCCTGCTCTCTGTAGCCTGTGCTTCTGAACAAAAGAACCCACTGCAATGAGAAGCCCTCGCACCACAACCAGAGAGCGATCCCCACTTGCCACGACTAGAGAAAACTCCAGTGCAGCAACGAAGTAAAGCAATTATCCTTCAATTAAAATAAATTAGTTTTTTAAAAAATGAGTAGTAAGTGGGCACTCTGAAAGATGCTATCATTTTGCACCATGAGAGCATTTCAGTGAGTGCTTACAGCTGCTTTCTGCTCTGGGAGCCTAAATTCTGGTGCCTTTAGTAATCTGTCCTGAATATTCTGTACTCACAGGCAGTTTCATCTGCTATGGACACTTTGGTATTGTTAATAGAGCCCCCTGGTTATGTCCATCAAGCTAATCAAATGTGAAGGTAGGAAGTAAAGCTAAAAGAGAAACTATTGGTGCTAGATATTTTCTGTTTGTCCCCCTCATCTACACCCTGCTGTTCTCCACTCTGCTCTGGGTCCAGAGGCCTGACAGTCTACGGGCTGTTTAACAGGGCTTTCTTGTCCTGTGGCTTCTGGTTGGACTGAGCCAATGGCAGCCTCCCCTCAGAACCTGAAGGGTAGGGAGGGAAAGAGATCCAAGTCTGCATTCCTCTCAGCTTTCTCTGCCAGGCCATTGTTCAGCAGTGGCTGTATAATTTTACTTGAGGGCACAGCTGCTAGTGAGCGTGTCTCTGCTCAGATGCAGGTGTCATTGGGCTCCAGTAATCACTCCTATTTCCCCTTCTGTTAAAACTCACAACAGCTTCCCACTGATGCTAGCCCTCGGGTGCTTCACTGAATCTTGTTGGTTTTCCTTAACCCTGCCCGTACTTCTGCAAACACTTTCTTTACTAAACTCCTTTCTGTCAACCCTTTTGAATGTCAGGTTCCTCTGTCCTCCACCATCTCCTGGAGTTTGCTCAAATTCATGATCCTTGATTCAGTGATACTATCTAACCATCTCATCCTCTGCTGCCCTCTTATCCTTTTGCTTTCAATCTTTCCCAGCATCACAGTCTTTTCCAGTGAGTTGGCTCTTCCCATCAGGTGGCCAAAGTATTGGAGCTTCAGCTTCAGCAACAGTCCTTCCAGTGAATATTCAGGGTTAATTTCCTTTAGGATGGACTGGTTTGATCTCCTTGCTGCCCAAGGGACTCACAAGAGTCTTCTCCAGCACCATAATTAAAAAGCATCAATCTTTTGGCACTCAACCTTCTTTATGGTCCAGCTCTCACATCTGCATGTAACTACTGGAAAAACCATAGCTTTGACTATAATGGACCTTTTGTCGGCAGTGATGTGTCTGCTTTTTAATATGCTGTCTAGGTTTGTCATAGCATTCCTTCCAAGGAGCAAGCATCTTTTAACTTCATGGCTTCAGTCACCATCTGCAGCTATTTTGGAGCCCAAGAAAATAATATGTCACTGCTTCCACTTTTTCCCTTCTGTTTACCATGTAGTGATAGGACCAGATGCCATGATCTCAGTCTTTGAATGTTGAGTTTTAAGCCAGCTTTTTTCACTCTCCTCTTTTACCCTCATCAAAAGGCTCTTTAGTTCCTCTTCACTTTCTGCTGTTAGAGTGTTATCATCTACATATCTGGGAGAAAGAAATGGCAGCCCACTCCAGTATTCTTGCCTGGAGAATCCTGTGGACAGAGGAGCCTGGAGGGCTGCTGTTCATATAGGGTCGCACAAAGTTGGACACGACTGAAACGACTTAGCATGCATGCATTGGAGAAGGAAAATGGCAACCCACTCCAGTGTTCTTGTCTGGAGAATCCCAGGGACAGAGGAGCCTGGTGGGCTGCCGTCTATGGGGCCGCACAGAGTCAGACACAACTGAAGCGACTTGGCGGCAGCAGCCACAGCATCTACATATTTGAGGTTGTTGATATTTCTCCTGGCAATTTTGATTCCAGCTTGGGCTTAATTTAGCCTGGCATTGTACATGATATACTCTGCATGTAAGTTAAATAAGCAGGGTGACAATATATAGCCTTCTCATACTCCTTTCCCAATTTTGAACCAGTCTGTTGTTCAATGTCCACTTCTAACTGTTGCTTCTTGACCCGCATACAGGTTTCTCAGGAGACAGGAAAGGTGGTCTGGTATTCCCATCTCTTGAAGAATTTTCCACAGTTTGCTGTGATCCACACAGTCATAGACTTTAAAGTAGTCAATGAAGCAGAAGTAGATGTTTTTCTGGAATTCCTTCACTTTCTTCATGATCCAATGAATGTTGACTATTCACTGTCTGGTTCCTCTGCCTTTTCTAAATCCAGCTTGTACATCTGTAAGTTCTCAGTTCACATGCTATTGAAGTCTATTTTGAATGATTTTGAGCATTATACCTTGCTAGCATGAGAAATGAGTGCAACTGTCCAGTAGTTTGAACATTCTTTGGCATTGCCCTTCTTTGGGATGAATGAGAACTGACCTTTCCCAGTCTTGTGACCACTGCTGAGTTTTCCAAATTTGCTGACATATTGAGTTCAGCACTTTCACAGCATCATCTTTTAGGATTTTTAAATAGCTCATGGAATTCCATCACCTCCTCTAGCTTTGTTCACAGTAATGCTTCCTAAGGCCCACTTGACTTCATACTCCAGGATGTCTGGCTCTAGGTGAGTGATCATACCATCATGGTTTTCCAGGTCATTAAGACCTTTCTTGTATATGTCCATCAAAAGACGTATGATTAGATTAGAGTACTTGTTTTATCAGGAAAACTATATAGTCATTAAAAAGGACGAAGAATATCTTGAAATACCAAAATGGAAAGATTTCTGTGACATACCTTTGAGTGGAAAAAAAAAAAGTGTCAAACTGTACATACCATAAATTGCAATATTTCTAAAAATAAATGAGACTTCATGTATGTATTCTACAAATATATTGAGTACCTACTATGTGTCAAGCATTGTTCTAGGCTCTAGGGATTTAGCAGGAGTCAAAACAGACAAAAATCCCTGTCCTTCTGGGGCTTGCTCTCCATTGGAGGGAAGGCAGACAATGAGGAAATTAGTCAAACATATAGTATGTTAAGAGTATGAAGAGTATTTAGTATGCAGAAAAAGGGATAGAGAGTGTTGTTCAGGGACCCCAGTGTTGGAGAGTATGGTGAAGGAAGGGCTCACTGAGAGGTGACATTTGCGTAATGACCTGATGGAGATGAGAGGGCATAACTGGGAAAAGAATATTCTGGTAGAGGAAATAGGAAGTGCAAAGGCCCAGGGGTCAGGGTCAGAGTTAGGAGCACACTTAGTGTGACTGAGGTCTTAGAGAAGGGGTTGTGGAGGGCAGAGTGGCCGAAGTAGAGTGAGTTGAGGAGGAGAGTCGTAGGAAAAGAACTTAGGTATTTATTTAACTATATATGTTTATATGTGGATCTTAAAACGTCTAAAAGTACCCACCAAACTCTTAACAGTAGTTGTTTCTGGGGAACTGGGGAAAAAAAAAAAAATCCTTCTTTTGAAAAAGCAGTCAGATTTTTTTTTAATTGAATTATAGTCAATTTATAGTTTTGTGCTAGTTTCGGGGGTATAGCAAAGTGATTCAGTTAGTTTTATCTATCTATATTTATATATTCTTTTTCAGATTCTTTTCCCTTATAAGTTATTACAAAATATTGAGTATATTTCCCTGTGTTAAATAGTAGGTCCTAGAGATTTCAGTTTTAATTTTATATGCTGATGTATTTTTTTAATCTTAACATAGATGGGGCTGGCTTTTAACATTTTAAACCCATTTGATTTTTGAAAGAAGAAGCAGAAAACAAAAGACCATATAGAGGCCTCGTATTTGCCAAAAAATTAAAAATAACTCTCCAAAAGCAACAGTATTTCCACAGAAAGTGACTCAAGACATTTTTTTTTTCTTCCTATCTTGTTTTATTTTTTTTATTTTATTTTATTTTTTATTAGTTGGAGGCTAATTACTTCACAACATTTCAGTGGGGACTCAAGACATTTTTGATCAAAATTACACAGTGATATTTCAGGATTATTCTGAGTGTTAACCTCAGTGCAGTGAGTTCCATTTTAAACGCCTACTATGCCAATGACAGCCCCACAGCAATTACTTACCTCCCTTGTCTTCCTAGATGCTGTAGCCTCTAACAGTGGATTTGCATTTATTTCTATTGAATTTAGGGAATTTGTATATGAGAATATTATGAGATGTCACCATTGTGATTCATTAAGTGAACTAATAGCCTTAATAAAAGCTAAGGATGCCCTGAAGCAAGTTGTTAGAAGAAATTGGCCAAAACAACTTGTTAGAGTCTTCATTCAGTGTATAATTGCATATTCAACAGAAGTCCTTCTCGGCTCCCACTGAGACACAAAGGCAAAGCTCACTTCAACTGACCTCCATAAGATTAAATCGAGATCTCATTCCCTTACTCTTTGCTCTTTTTTATGAGAATAGTTGTTCTTTCCAGGAACTGTGGGATCTCTCTCTGCCTTCTTCCCTCACTTCCTTTTTTTTTTTTCTCTTTCCTTCTTTACCCTCATTTTCCCCTTTGCCGCGTAGGTGGCACATTTCTCTCCTTCCTTCCAGTCCCGGCTGGCACCTCTCACGTCTGGGCTCTCTCCTGTCTCCCTGTTCCTTTTTCCCATGTACCTTTTTGTTTAATTCATATCAAATTGTTCATAACATGAAACTGAAATATAACAGACTTTTTACTTTTTCATCTTCTTTCTTTAAAAAGAAAAAGATTGGGAAAACACTGTAAAATACAAATAAAGTGCTTTTCACTTTTTTTTTTTTAACATGAAGGAATATGAGGGTTTGCCCAGATGGGTTTCTATCACCGTAACTGAGGACAAGGTGTACACCAGACAAGATGAGACTGAGGCTAACTTTCCAGGGTGTTTGTTCTGCTGATTAACAGGAAGCCATTAGTTAAAAGAGAACTTTTAGAAGAAAACTGGTGTGGGATACCTGTGGTGCCGATTTCCATTCCTGTGCCCTTAAATATTCCGCCAACCAGTCACTGCCTTGCCCCTTCAGGGATGCAGTTTCCAGGTCCTTCTCAACACAGAAGTTCAGGCAGCCATTCATTGGCATTAAGGGTGAAGCTTACTTATCATTCTGCATTAGAAGCATCTCTTTGAAGGTCATCTGACCCTGAGGCTGGACTGTACCACTTCTCCAGAACCGCAAGGTTAAGACAGAAGCAGTAAGTCTCCTTGGTCTTGGGGAATTGCATCAGAGTTCTCACTTGGATGAGCTGGTCAGGGCTTTGACTCAAGACACCAAAATTTAATGAATAAAATTTTTTAAATTCTATAGCTTTTCCTTTTCTATTATTGACTCCATAGCTACAGGGAAGAGATTCTTTTGGCCATATCCAGACCCTTTAGTAGCTGATGTACTGTATGGAAGGAACCAGGGAGCAGAAGTCAAGGGCAGGTTGTCCATGGCTCAAGTTCCCTGTCTCCTCTTTTGCTTGCCCCCTCCCATCCACAGCCTGCTTTAAAATACCCCAGGTTATTCCAAGCTATGTTTGTGTTGCCCCAGATCAAGATTCCTGGAAGATATATAGAAAGTGAAGAGGAACTGAACAGCCTCTAGATGAAGGTGAAAGCGGAGAGTGAAAAGGCTGGCTTAAAACTCAACATTCAAAAAACTAAGGTCATGGTATCTGGTCCCATCACTTCATGGCAAATTAGATGGGGGAAAAAATGGAAACAGTGACAGACTTTACTTGCTTGGTCTCCAAAATCTCACTGCGGATGTTGACTGCAGCCATGACACTAGAAGACTCTTGCTCCTTGGGAGAAAAACTATGACAAACCTAGACAACATATTAAAAAGCAGAAATATCACCTTTCTGGAAAAGGTCCCTATAGTCAAAGCTATTGTTTTTCCAGTAGTCATGTACGAATGTGAGAGTTGGACCATAAGGAAGGTTGAGTGCTGAACAATTGATGCTTTCGAACCACGGCGCTGGAGAATAAGTTCCTTGGACAGCAAGGAGATCGAACTAGTCCATCCTAAAGGAAATCAGTCCTGAATATTCATTGGAAGGACTGATGCTGAAGTTGAAGTTCCAATACTTTGGCCACCTGATGCAAAGAGTCGACTCATTGGAAAAGACCCTGATGCTGGGAAAGATCAAGGGCAGGAAGAGAAGGGAGCAAGAGGATGAGATGGTTGGATGACATCACTGACTCAATGGCCATAAATTTGAGCAAACTTCAGGAGATAGTGGAGGACAGGGAAGCCTGGTGTGTTGCAGTCCATGGCGTCACAAAGAGTCAGACATGACTGAGTGACTGAACAACAAGATCCCAGTTATTGCTAAATGTGTCTCTAGAGTTGCTTGGTCTTTTTTTCTTTTTCTTTTTTTTCCTACTAGGTAATGAAACTCGTCTCACTACACTGCATGCGTGCTAAATCACTTCAGTCATGTCCGACTCTGCAACACTATGGACCGCAGCCTGCTAGGCTCCTCTGTCCATGGGATTCTCCCGGCAGGAATCTTGAAGTGGATTGCCATGCCCTACTCCATGGTATCTTCCCAACCAAGGGATTGAACCCACATCTCTTACGTCTCCTGCATTGGCAGGTGGGTTATCTACCATTAGCACCACCTCACTACATTAGTACCTCCTTTTCAGTGTGAATTGGAGATGTCTTAGAGGTAAAGCACAATTTGAAAATATGATTTAGAAGCCTTAAAAACACCTGGCTCTTTAACCTAGTGCTTCCAATTCTATAACCAATTAAAAAAAAACAAAATTTTTAACCACACACACACAAGTTATTCATCTGAGCATTGTTTACAACAGAGAAAATAGGAAGCAATCTAAATCTTGAATATTAATGAACAAAAATTCCATATGGAGTACCACAGGAAAACTTAACCCCATGACCTATTTATTATCCTTGTACTATACTGTGAAGCTGTAAAACAGAGTAAAATTGCAAACAGTAAAAATTCTATCATCTGTTTTCAAAAGCACTGAATATGAAACAACTAAAAACATTGGTAAATAACATCAAAATATTACCAATGGTATCTCTGAGGGGTGGGCTTGTGTATTATGTTTATTTGCTCTCTTTTGCTTGTCAATAAGTGGGTTCTATATTTTTCAAAACGAATCTAAAACATTTTAAATATAAATAAAATACAATAAAATGTTATTTACTTTAATGAAAACCTTTTCATTGGTGGTTATGTTAAGTGGGGAAGAATATTGAGAATGCTGAGAGTGTTATGGTGCAATATTAATACACTTATTTCATATTTGAGTTCTGTAGTTCTCACTAGGGTACTTTGGAAGGAGGAGGAACACTGGAGTTGCCCCTAATTAATAAAGGGTTGCTTGTTTCAACTCTTTATTCTTGATTGATTTATGAGATAGGGATGGTTTTGGTTATTCTTATTGCTACCAAATATAACAATATGGCAACACCCACTGAACAGGTGGTTTTGAGGAAGGAATGGACCTGAAATTAGAAAGTCCTTTTTGGACAGTGTGATTCTGTACAGACACACAGTGCTACTAAGGTACCATTATATAGTCTAAGCTCTTTACTGGTGGAATATTTAAACTGGTCATTTTGTAATCATGGATGCACAACTCCATCTGAGTAAGGAATAGAACAACCACTTCAGATACACATTACTAACTGTTTCTTGTGCCCCACGTCTCCTCTCAAACCTAAATTAGCATGTTCAATTGACTATGTCTTTCTTCTGAGTAAAAACAGCACAGGGTCAAAACAGTTCAGAATAAAAAGTAGAACGCTAACAAACCCCAGAAGATCGGTTAGTTTAGTGCAGTTGTTTCAATGTGTTTCCTATCAGCTACAGCAGCAGCACTCAGGGCCACAATGTGACTTTTGAGGGCAGGGGACACTTTTGCCTTCATGTGCCCATCCCTTCATTAAATCAATCCATAGATAAATAGGACTTCCACGGTGATCCAGTGGTTGGGAATCCGCCTGCCAATTCAGGGACACAGGTTCGATTCCCCTTCCAGGAAGATTGCACATGCCTCTGAGGAACTAAGCTCCCGCACCACAACTGCTGAGCCCGCACCTGCAGCCTGTGCGCCGCAACAGGAGAGGCCACCGCAGAAAGAAGGCTGCATGCCGCAACTAAAGAGCGGCCCCCGCCCCTTGCTGCACCTAGAGAAAGCCCACATGGCGCAAGGAAGACGCAGCACAGCCCAAAATAAATAATAATTTGTAATAAATAAATAATTTTTTAATAAGCCCTTGAGAGTCCCTTGGGCAGCAAGGAGATCAAACCAGTCAACCCTAAAGGGAATCAGTCCTGAATATTCATTGGAAGGACTGATGCTGAAGCTGAGGCTCCGATACTTTGGCCACCTGATGCAAAGAACTGACTCACTGGAAGAGATCCTGATGCTGGGAAAGATTGAAGGCGGGAGGATAAGGGGGCGACAGAAGATATGATTGGATGGCATCAGTGACTCAATGGACATGAGTTTGAGCAAGGTCTGGGAGTTGGTAATGGACAGGGAAGCCTGGCGTGCTGCAGTCCATGGGGTCGCAAAGAGTCAAACACAACTGAGCAACTGAACTGACTCAACTGAATAAATAAACACAATTTTTTTTTAAAAAAGCTACAGAAATAAGAAGGAATATTTTCAGACTTCATTGATATAAAGATGAATATAGCCCAGCTTGGATTCATCATTGTATATTGTTATTTTCTTTTTAAGTGTGGAGTTTGGGGGGGGGATAGATATACATGTTTGGCCGAGTTCCTTCCCTGCTCACCTAAAACAATCACAACATTGTTAATAAGCTATTCTCCAATACAAAATGAAAAGTTTAAAATAAATAAATTTTTAAAAAGTGCTTTTCATGGGCCTCTGAAAAGTAGTGAGCCACAGGCCCTCTGCCTACTGTGCCTAGTGAATAAGTCGGTCCTGGCTTCACCTGGAAACATGTAAATGCAAATTCTTGGTCCTACCCTAGAGTTAATAACCAGAAACTCAGCACTGTATGCTTTGACATGACTTCCAGGATATACCAAACCACATTCAAGTTTGAGAACAGCTGGTTTAGACAATTCAAAGCAGGATAGCTTGAACTTTACTCTGTAGAAGCTAAAAATTCCCCTTACCAGATCCAATTTTACTGCCAGGTGAAGCAAATGATCTCCACCCTCACAGGTATGTTTTTAGAGGTCAGGATGGACTGTCATCCTTTGACTATTTGTCAAATTCAGCTTTATCACATAGACAATGTTTAAAGCCTTGAAAAGCAACATCTTAAAAAGGACCAAACCAGTCAGACTTTAAATGGTTTTATACTTACGAATTTTATCTCGGGAAAGAAAAAGTCATATGCCTTCTCATGACTATATATGCATTTTAATATCTGTATACTGTGATACATGTGTTTTAAAAATCACTACACTATGCCAAGCCATGCAATAAAAATTACAGGCAATAAGAAGTTGGACCCACTGTTGTCAGTGACACATGAAAAGAGGGAATTCCCTGACAATCCAGTGGTTAGGACTTGGTGCTTTCTCTGCTGGGGGCCTGGGTTCTATCCCTGGTCAGAGAACTAAGATCCACGAGCCACACGGCATGGCCCAATAAAGAGAGAGAGAGAGAAGAACCTAATAAAAGCAGTAATACATTTCCCCCCCAATCCAGGATAGTTAATAAATGCACAAATACTATAGCACCTATGGCATTTTGTCTTGAAAGGGATTGAAGTTTGAAGTGAGCGTCAAAAGAATTGTAGCTTGTGAGTTATTGTGAAATAGTGGAGAGTTATCTGAAATGGGACAGAAAGTGGTAACACTCGGTTTGGATGAATGTAGCTCACAAGTGGTAAAATAATAGCTGGTAAATGTTAGAGGGGTGTGTGTGTGTGCATTTTATGTATTCGCATGTAGCTTAGTTCATCTGGGTACAGTTTTCTGTATTCACATAGTGTTTCTCTCATGTGAAATTGTACATAAGCAAATGCAAAATTTGCATTATGCTCAAATTGTTCCCTAATGGGAAAAATTCATATTCTCAAACACGCATTATAGCAGAGCTGACTCTGTATGTGTGTATAATGTTATAGTTCCACATATAAATTTCATATGCAAGTGTTATTCCCGCATCTGAGAGCTGACTTTGTATGTCCTATGAGTTTAGTGCATTGTTTTCTATACAACATTAAGCATGAATTGACAAGTAAGAGACAGTATATGTGTGTGTATGTTTATTATGCTAATGTACAATAAATCATATTAGGAGTAATAATGCATTACTCAGATGTGATTCCAGGAAATTTAATTTGTGAATCAATCCAAAACATTTGATTGTGACTTTGATCGATAGTTATATTTATTAATTCTAAGGAGTGACTGGCCATTAGATTAGCTTTTTTCTTAATCTTCCACACTGGAAAAAATGGGGAATGAAATTACACTTTTATTTGTGATTAAAAATTGAGACATAAGCTTTGTGATACACAAAAATATTTGTTTCTAGGTTTTCAGATTCTGACACCAACCATGGCATTTGAATTTTGCCGCAACAATTGTGTTAAAGAATTAAATACAGGCAGCCCTTACTTTCCATGGTTTTGATATGCACATATTTCAGTTACCATGGTCTAGTTAAATAACACCAGTCCCCCAACACCTTGGTTCAAATTTTAGTTACCATGGTATTCTAGCTGTGAGTAATTGTATAAAGTTCAGACTTCACCAGTAGCTCCTCAGTCCGAAAATCACTGTGTGAATAACAGATTCACATCACAATCAGTGACTAATCCTGTCACGTTTTCTAATTTATCATTTTATTGTCCCTCAAACATCTGTTATTCAGTTCTCATCTAGACAGCAAAGCATATAGTTGTGTTACCTCCTTCTCTCCCAGTGATAAACCCAAATGAGCATTTTACAAAAAAACATTGAAAGAGGGAATTGGCCAACAAGGTGATGGAAATGTAACAAAGAAACAAACAGTTTTATTGACTGGACGTGAACTTTGACTTTACCGTAGATAGAGTTATAGAAGAAATTAGCTGACTCTGAGAAGGCTGATACCACTGCAGTTGAAGAGTCTCTAAATATCTCGGTAGAATTTAGTGAAGGCTTCCCCCGTGGCTCAGTGATAAAGAATCCACCTGCAATGCAGGAGATGTGGGTTTGGTCCCTGGGTCAGGAATGTTTCCTGGAAGAGGGCATGGCAACCCACTCCAGTATTCTTGACGGGAGAATCCCATGGAGAGGGGAGCCAGGCAGGCTGCAGTCTGTGGAGTCACAAAGAGTTGGACATGATGAACAGCACAGCCCAGATTAGTGTAGCTAATTTATGAACATAAATTGGAAAGGGGGTTGGGGCCAAAGAATGAAGATGTCCCAGAGGAAGAAACACATTAAAGAAATCTTCACATTAAAGAAACTATCTGAGATATTTCACTACAAAAGATAAAATATTGGAAGCTAAGGAAAACATCAAAAGCTGTGTAACAATTTTTTTATTTGTATCACACCAGGCTCTTCTGTCCATGGGATTTCCCAGGCAAGAAAGCCACTGGAGTGGGTTGCCATTTCCTCCTCCAGAGGGTCTTCCCAACCCAGGGATCAAACCCGAGTCTCCTGCTTGGGAGGCAGATTCTTTACATTGAGCCACCTGGGAAGTCCCAATTAGCTAAGGCATAGAAAAAAAATGTTTGCTCCCTATAATAAGTTATGTGAAGAGAATAATACAAGTACTGTTCAAACTACTTGATATGTTGTTTTTACAAAGAAATAAAATACCTTAGTTCCAATGCTTCTAATGTTCTAAATTATAGTATAAATGTTAACTTTACTGCTTTTTAAATTATCTTATACATTTATAACCAGTAAGCTTCAGTTCAGTTCAGTTCAGTCGCTCAGTCGGGTCCTACTCTTTGCCACCCCGTGGACTGCAGCATGCCAGGCCTCCCTGTCGATCACCAACTCCTGGAGTTTACCCAAACTCATGTCCATTGAGTCGGTGATGCTATCCAACCATCTTGTCCTCTGTCGTCCCCTTCTCCTCCAGCCTTCAATCTTTCCCAGCATCAGGGTCTTTTCAAATGAGTCAGCTCTTTACATCAGGTGGCCAAAGTATTGGAGTTTCAGCTTCAACATCAGTCCTTCCAATGAACACCCAGGACTGATCTCCTTCAGGATGGACTGGTTGGATCTCCTTGCAGTCCAAGGGACTCTCAAGAGTCTTCTCCAACACCACAGTTCAAAACCATCAATTCTTTGGCACTCAAGCTTTCTTTATAGTCCAACTCTCACATCCATATATGACTACTGGAAAAACCATAGCCTTGACTAGACAGACCTTTGTTGGCAAAGTACTGTCTCTGCTTTTTATTATCCTATCTAGGTTGGTCATAACTTTCCTTCCAAGGAGTAAGCGTCTTTTAATTTCATGACTGCAATCACCGTCTGCAGTGATTTTGGAGCCCCAAAAGATAAAGTCTGTCACTGTTTCCCCATCTATTTCCCATGAAGTGATGGGACCAGATGCCATCATATTAGTTTTCCGAATGTTGAGCTTTAAGCCAACTTTTTCACTCTCCTCTTTCACTTTCATGAAGAGGCTCTTTAGTAAGCTTAATGTTATGTTAATAGTAAAATTAGCAATAATGTTAATATTTCAACAATTTTAAAGGTCACATAACAATAATAATTTCTTAGTTAATTTTTAAGATAGCTTTGCACATTTCAGCTTGCCTCTTATTTTTACCATCCTGCAGTATGTGTAAGGAAGATGTGAACTTGCAGTTATCTCTGAACTATCGACAATAACAATAAATGTGTGTTAAGAAGAGGTTCATTGTTTTGAGAACACTAGGGTAATTTTGTATTGTCTATTGCCAAAAAAATCCATCCAGAATTGCTGGTCTCAGACTTCTGTGATGGACCAGTGGCCAAAAGTCCACCTGCCAATGCAGGGGACCCAGGTTTAATCCCTAGTCTAGGAAGATGCCACCTGCTGCAGAGCTACTAAGCCCAGGCACCACAACTATCGCATGCTCTAGAACCTGGGAGCCACAACTGCTGAGCCCGGGTGCCCTAGAGCCCAGGGTCCACCACAAGGGAAGCCACTGCAATGAGAAGCCCGCGCACCGCAACCAGATAGTAGCCCCTGCTTGCTGCACTACGGCAAGCTCATGCACAAAACGATGACCCAATGCAGCCAGTCAATCGATCAATGAAAGGTTCTCTCTCAGTGCATAGCTGTACCGATGACAAAATTACTGATATCATTTTCATACAATTACTTGTTTAAACCATACCTGAGGTAACCATTGCACATGCATTCTGATCCCATCTGAAGTCCTCTAAGGCAATCAGTTATTTTGGTGGAACAGGAGAGAGCAAGTGACTGAAGAAAAATGTCTAGTTTTTAAATTTTGTCCCATCAGCTATGAGACGTCTTAGCACCAAGCTAACCCATGTTCACTGAATTTTAGGCTAAAAACCTTTAGTTCAAATAAATATTTTAGTAACATGTTCCACAATTTATAGATCATTCTGACCACTTGTGAATAATCATATCTGATAAAAATAAGAGAGAAATGTTTAACATCTCCTTTACATTAGGATACTGTATCATAATTGCCAAAAGGAAAAAAAATTAAGGAAAACTAATGGCTTTGGGGTAGTAATTCTTTATGGTTGCTTTGTAAATCATTACTAATTTACCTTGGGCTGAGCTCATTTCAAGAAAAGTACTACCAATTGGTGCTTTACGCATTATCTTCTTAATAACTACCTTCTCTGCCTATGTGTATAATTTAGAGATAAGAGTGTTTTGCTTTAATCAGATGACCAGCTTCATCTTTAATCAGTTGTATAAGTAGGATTTTTAGATAAGTTATTAATTAGATTTACACACAACTGCCATCCTGGGTATTTCACATTACAGGATCAGTTCAGTTCAGTTCAGTCACTTAGTCGTGTCCGATTCTTTGCCATCCCATGGACTGGAGCACGCTAGGCCTCCTTGTCCATAAACAACTCCCAGAGTTTACCCAAACTCATGTCCACTGAGTTGGTGGTGCCATCTACCATCTTATCCTCTGTCGTCCCCTTCTCCTCCTGCCCTCAATCTTTCCTAGCATCAGTCTTTTCAAATGAGTCAACTCTTCGCATCAGGTGGCCAAAGTATTGGGGTTTCAGCTTCAACATCAGTTCTTCCAATGAACACCCAGGACTGATCTCCTTTAGGATGGACTGGTTGGATCTCCTTGCAGTCCAAGGGACTCTCAAGAGTCTTCTCCAACACCACAGTTCAAAAGCATCAATTCTTTGGCGCTCAGCTTTCTTTATAGTCCAACTCTCACATCCATACATGACCACTGGAAAAACCATAGTCTTGACTAGATGGACCTTTGTTGGCAAAGAAACGTCTCTGCTTTTTAATATGCTGTCTAGGTTGGTCATAACTTTCCTTCCAAGGAGTAAGCGTCTTTTCATTTCATGGCTGAAGTCACCATCTGCAGTGATTTCGGAGCCCAGAAAAATGAAGTCTTGCACTGTTTCCATTGTTTCTCCATCTATTTCCCATGAAGTGATGGGACTAGGTGCCATGGTCTTAGTTTTCTGAGTGTTGAGCTATAAGCCACTTTTTCACTCTCCTCTTTCACTTTCATCAACAGGCTCTTTAGTTCTTCTTCACTTTATAAGTGAAGAAGTGCAATAAGGGTGGTATCATCTGCATATCTGAGGTTATTGATATTTCTCCCAGTAATTTTGATTCCAGCTTGTGCTTCATCCAGCCCAGCATTTCTCATGATATACTCTGCATATAAGTTAAATAAGCAGCGTGACAATATACAGCCTTGACATACTCCTTTCCCTGTTTGAAACCAATCTGTTGTTCCATGTCCAGTTCTAACTGTTGCTTCCTGACCTGCATACAGATTTCTCAAGAGGCAGGTCAGGTGGTCTGGTATCCCATCTCTTTAAGAATTTTCCACAGTTTATTGTGATTACACAGTCAAAGGTTTTGGCATAGTCAATAAAGCAAAAATAGATGTTTTTCTGGAATTCTCTTGCTTTTTCAATGACCCAACAAATGTTGGCAATTTGATCTCTGGTTCCTCTGCCTTTTCTAAAACAAGCTTGAATATCTGGAAGTTCATGGTTCATGTATTGCTGAAGTCTGGCTTGGAGAATTTTGAGCATTACTTTACTAGTGTGTGAGATGAATGCAATTGTGCAGTAGCTTGAGCATTTTTTGGCATTGCCTTTCTTTGGGATTGGAATGAAAACTGACCTTTTCCAGTACTGTGGCCACTGCTGAGTTTTCCAAATTTGCTGGCGTATTGAGTGCAGCACTTTTACAGCATCATCCTTTAGGATTTGAAATAGCTCCACTGGAATTCCGTCACCTCCATTAGCTTTGTTCGTAGTGATGCTTCCTAAGGCCCACTTGAATTCACATTCCAGTATGTCTGGCTCTAGATGAGTGATCACACCATCATGATTATCTGGGTCGTGAAGATCTTTTTTGTACAGTTCTGTGCATTCTTGCCACCTCTTCTTAATATCTTCTGCTTCTGTCAGGTCCATACCATTTCTGCCCTTTATTGAGCCCATCTTTGCGTGAAATGTTCCCTTGGTATCTCTAATTTTCTTGAAGATCTCTAGTCTTTCCCTTTCTATTATTTTCCTCCATTTCTTCGCACTGATCACTGAGGAAGGCTTTCTTATCTCTCCTTGCTACTTCTTGAAACTGCATTCAAATGGGTATATCTTTCCTTTGCTCCCTAGGTGCTGGCTTTTCCTTGGAGGTCAAGTTCACTTAGGAAATAATACCTTTGAAGTACAACCTCTATTCCTCCCACCAAAAGTTACCATCAGTATGTGATTCATCTTGTTTTGCTATATTGAGATTGCAAGAATTTCTCTTTTTTCAATGCTATTTATTGCAAGTAATTGTTTGTGTTCTCCACAATTGTGCCTACATTTATACAACAAATAAATAATCTGGAGAAAAGCAAAATATTTCATTCATAAATCAGTTGCTTACTCTGTACAAAACTCAAAAATCAATTTGATTCCCCCACCCTGTTTGTATTTCCCTTGCAAAACGACAGCAGTTTGTACTGAAATGGTTGAATTACCACCTGTTTTGACATTGTGTAGACATCACTTCAGCCAACAGACCAAATGTTATAGAAGAAACCTTAAAACTCAGACAAGTTATTCAAAGACTTCTAAACTACCACATTTTTATAGTGTGAATGATTGATTGAAATTTGTTGGGATTCCAGAAAAACTAAAACCATCTCAGTGAAAGCAGTGCATGATTTGAATAATTTATAAGGCAACTGGCAATTCTGCAATATGTTTGCTTTAGCAGAAGCAATTAAAATAACAAAAATAGAGAATTGTACACAAGAGTGTGAAAAGAATAGACTGAGGGAAAATAGAAGTGAAATACATTAAATCACACTCCTGTTTGTTTATGTTTCTACATTGTCATCAGAGATGATTCACATGGAATCTTCGGAGTGTTGCGTATATATAACATGCCCTTGTATGATGCTCTTATATTTTCCACATTCAGATATCTAACTCTGATTTTGAAAACTGGAAGAAAATTATGACTACTGTAAGTATGTAAACCAGCATGCTTAGCTGGGTCCTCTCAGGAAACATTAGATGTTAACACTTATCATCAACCTGGCTGTCCTTTGTGGGACCATTTTGAGATCAATGGGAATGTTTAGTGGCAGACTGTAATGTGAATATGACAGCTGAGGAAGCCAAGTGGTTGCTTCCTCTGATTGTCACATGTAGAACACTGTTTCATGAGGAATGAAAAGGAAATGGCATTCTCCTAAGTATGTACCATGTACCAGATACTCTGCCATTCACAGCCTATGTTATTTTTAAAATCTTTTTGATTGTAGTATAGTTGATGAACAATAGAAGTCACAGCTGTACAATATAGTAATTCACAATTTTCAAAGCTTATACAATATTTATAGTTATTGTAAAATATTGTCTCTATCCCCTGTATTGTGCAGTATATCCTAGTAGCTTCTTTTGTACATAATAGTTTATACCTCTTAATCCTCTATTCCTATTTTGCCTTACCCCCTTTCCTCTCCCTACTGGTAACCACTAGTTTGTTTTCTGTGAGTTTGCTTCTTTCTTCTTATATTCATTAGTTTGTTATATTGTTTAGATTCCACATATAAGTGATTTCATACAGTATTTGTCTGTCTCTGTCTAAATTATTTCACTTAGCATAATACCCTCCAAGTCTACCCATGTTTTTGCAAATGGCAAAATTTCATTCTTTTGGATGGCTAGGTAGTAGTCCATTCTTTGAATATACCTCATCTTCTTAATTCATTCATCTGTTCCGATTAAAAAAAATTTTTTTCTTTAGCTATAATTGATTTACAATATTTTGTTAGTTTCAGGTGTATATCTTCAGATTCTTTTCCATTATAGGTCATTACAAGATACTGAAGGTAGTTCCATGTGCTGTATAGTAAATCCTTGTTTTTTAATCTTTTATTTTATTAAGATCTCATGGCAACCTTATGCAATGTGTCTACTGTGCTCCTTGTATAGAGAAAGAAACTAAGATTCAAAGAGTTTATATGATAAATAAATCTTCTAAACAGAAAGTTGAATTAAAAAAGCAATTATAGGGGCTTCCCTGGTGGCTCAGTGGTAAAGAATCCATCCACCAATGAAGGAGACTTATGTTTGATCCCTGATCCAGGAAGATCCCACATGCCGTGGAGCAACTCAGCCTGTTGGCCACAACTATTGAGCCTATGCTCTAGAGCCCGGAACCTCAACTACTGAGCCTGTATGCCACAACTGAAGCTCGATGCTCTTGAACCTGTGCTCCATGACAAAAGAAGCCACTGCAATCTGAAGCCTGCACAATACAATGAAGAGTAGCACCCGCTTGCTGCAACTAGAGAAAAGCCTGAGCAGCAACAAGACCCAGCACAGCCAAATATAAATACAATTTTTAAGTTATTATTTTTTTTTAAAAAAAAGCAGTTACAGAGGATATCCCCAGGATAACATAATCTAGGTATTTTATTTCAAATCCTGCCAAACAATATACATACACCCTAGACACAAATGCAGATATAGTAAATGTTTAAGAATATGGATAGGAATAACAAGCACCAAATTTAAAATGATTCTCAGACTTCCTGGATTGTACCGTGGATCAGAATCCACCTGCCAATGCAGGGGACATGGGTTCGAACCCTGGTCTGGGAAGATTCCTTATGCTGTGGAACAGCTAAGCCCGTGTGCCACAGCTACTGAACCAGAGCTCTCAAGCCCATGTGGTGCAAATACTGAAGCCTTAGGGCCTAGAGTCTGTGCCCAGAAACAAGAGAGCCACTGCCGTGAAAAGCCCATGTACCGCAACCAAGAGTAGCCCCCACTTGCTACAACTAGAGAAAGACCATGTGCAGCAAGGAAGACCCGAGCAATCAAATAAATAAATAAATAAATAATATAACATGATTCTTTTGTAGTGGAGTTGAAAATGGGATGAAAGTACCCAGAAGAGCTTTCATTTCATTGCCATGCTTTATTTTTAATCTGAGAATTGAGCATATGGGTAATCATTATATCATTCCCTTCACATTTGGGGAGGGGGGTGGGCTGAAATATGTTGTAAGGATTTTAAAATAAAAGTTTGGCAACGTGGAAAGTCAACAGCTATTAAAGAGGAGGCAGAACTGGATTCAACCCCAAGTCTGTTGATCCCAGAAACTGCATTCTCTCTGCTGTGTCTTACACTTTGCACCAGCTCGGCGATGCTAAAGTGTTCATGGGGAAATAGTTTGTCTAGGAATGCAAAAGGCGATACAGTATCTCCCTAGGACCATGTGTGCTCAGTCGTATCCAACTCTCTGCAACCCCATAAACTGTAGCCTGCCAGGCTCCTCTGTCCGTGGAATTTTCCAGGCAAGAATACTGGAGCAGGTTGCCATTTCTTCCTCCAGGGGAAATTCCCGACCCAGGGTTCAAACCTGAGTCTCTTGCGTCTCCTGCATTGGCAGGCAGATTCCCACCATGCCACCTGGGAAACCCCTTCCCTGGGACTACACACCATTAAAAGGACTATTGCACCATTGAATAGGAGTGGAGTAAAAAGGAGGAAACCAAGTGGGCCTGTGTTTTTTGGTGAAGAAACCCGTGTCGCTTAGAAGGATGATTAAAGAAACTCACTGAAGTCTTTCCTTGCTGCTGCTACACTCAAGTTTCCCCAGACAAGGGAACGAGATTTTATTAAAAGAAAAAAAATTAGCTAGCTTATTAACCACTTCAATACAGTAATAAAGCTAAGCAAATAAGCTGTAAAATTCCATCAACTTATAATTCTTCTGAGAGATAATGTCTAGGAGTAACTGGATGCTGGCTGCAAAATTAATTTGTGATGCACTTTTGAATGGCTGCTACACTAAAATTCTTAAAAGCACCTTCACAGAATGTACCTTTCCTCCCCATTCCTCCCTCCCAGTCACTTACATAGTTCACAGAGAACTATGATTGGAATTGAGCCTAGAAAATATACATATCTTTGCATATTTTACTATACCCGATAGATTTACTATCTCTGACTCAACTGATCAGTATATTCCTAGCTTTGAGCATAGACCCTGGCACTTGGTAGGCAGTCAACAAATATTTGTTGAGTTGAATATGAGAAATACTATCTGTTATTTGCATTATTTACTTCTGTAGGGGAGGCATGGGGTATAGTGATTAACTCTTAGCAAGGAGTCAGCAGTTGGGAAGGAGGCCAGGGGAGTCATTGGAACTTTCTGAAATCCTTGCTCATTACTTATAGCACTTTGGTCTAACTACTTAACCCCTCTAAATCTCAGTTCAGTTTCAGAAAAATTGGGATAATATTAGTGTCTTTTACTTAAAGTTTGTTGTGAGAATTAAATGAGGTAATGCCTCTAACTTGCTTAGAACAGTGCTAGGTACAATAACTAGCACTATGATGTGAAAGTGTTAGTCACTCAGTCGTGTCCAACTCTTTGTGACTCCATGGATAGCCCGCTGGGTTCCTAGTCCTGGAATTCTCCAAGCAAGAACACTGGAGTGGGTTGCCATTTCCTTCTCCAGGGGATCTTCCCGACCCAAGGATGGAACTCGAGTCTCCTGCATTGTAGGCAGATTCTTTACTATCTGAGTCACCAGGGAAGCCCAGCATTATGGTTAAGTGCAAATAAATGTTAGCTGTTATTGATATCATTTTTGGTTCCTGCTCTATAACTTTTGTTTTCATGAGAGAAGTAAACAATGTTTATGTCTCGTTGCTCTCTGCATAGGTTTTTGTTTTTAAAATACCTTATGGAGCCCATCGTTTTTTTCCTTATCAAAATTTCTCTTTCTTAACAGCAAAGTCACCATTTGCCTACTATTGCAGAAGAAAAATGACTTTACTCTCAAAGGCAACATTAAAAATAAAGAAAAGGAAAATAAATCAATAAAGGCAAAGGTCATAGAAACAGATGATTCGAACATACACCAATATTCCTGAGTGTTTGAGTTATATATACAGGTTTAAAAAGAAATACATAAATAAGCAGGACATCTGGAAAAAAACTACATGCCTTGGATGCCAATGTCCAAACAATTTTACATGTCAAACTTTTTAAAGAGGACATGTAACTGAAAAGTGGTAAAATAGAAGACTATATCCAAAGATTTCATTCTCTAGTAGTGTGCTTTCCTCTCCATAGGAGCCAGATTAAATAGTCTTATACACACACACACACCATGCCCCAAATCACTTACATTCTCCACCATGGAGAAATGGACAGCTTAGAGGTTGCTTTAAGGAAGAAAAAACAAAAAAACAAGATAGTAAGGCTGAGGTTAGGGTAAGCTTGTAATTTCCTGTTGCTCCCGTTCATCATCAGATATGGCCAATGTTAGTCATTATAAAATATTTGCTTTAATCATCTTCAGGATTTTTTCAGTGATTATATTATATATAGGAAGAAGTTACAGAGATTTATCACTTAGGGCAGCAGCTTTGAAACATTTTTTACCATGATCCCAATAAGGAATGCATTTCACTGCAACCTAAGGGTTCTATTTTATTTCATTTTTAAAATGTTATTTGTGACCCACTACATTTATTTTCACAATCCACGAGTGGGTCATGACCCACTGTTTGGAAAACACTATCTTAGAATGTTCTGTTCAAACTTCCCCATGTTTTGCTGCCCTGAAATACCCAGGGCAGCAGGGGAGAGGGAAAATTTTGGAGGTGGGGGTTGGGGGAGAAGTTTAAGAGAAGGAATATGAGGGCCTCACCCAAGAGCAAAATTTTGTTCAAGTTTCCTTATTTCACCTGTAAGATTTATCCAACGTTGGCATCAGACACCAAACACCATTAGTTTTCTTTAAAAGGCTTTAAATCTCCCAGTATAATAAAACAGATGCTCCAGGGACACAGACTGTGTTCTTCTGGGGCTATGTCTCCTGCTAAGGGTATGTACACATTACAGTCTGCAGAGCAGGCAGTCTTTGATGATAAATGTACCCCTAGATAGTTGGTGAATTTACCACCGGCTCAGGGCCTTTTCACTGTCTGGCAACCATTCAGCACAGGTCTTGTGATGATCTCAGTGAAAAGATGAGGCCATTCCCCTTATGCCCGTGGACACATGTGTAAGTGTGAGCCCTTCGCCTTCCTCCAGGGCTTCCGGGCCTGATGGCGGGGAAGGTGAGCGCCTAACTGGATGACTCAGACCCTCATTAGCCGACACCACACATACAGAGCCTCCAGGCAGCCGCTGCGGGAGGAAGGGCAGAGCCGTGCTAACAAGGTCACCCTGCAATGGGCTGAGAAGAGCCGGCCATGATGAGCCAGATGATGAATGTGGAGCCGTGGAATCAATCATTTTGAAGGGAGAACATGTTAATTCTTCTTTGTCTAGGCAATTGGCTTGACAGCAGCTTGACATCATCCTTGCCCTGAATCAGCCATCACCAAAATCACAGTGGGGCCAGAAGGAAAATGGAGAGAAAAAGTAAATAAACCGAGGGAGGGAGAGCCTTGGGCATTTTTTAAGCATTTCCTTTTCTTACTTGGTATCAAAGGATCCCAGTGGCAGTGTAGGATCCAAAGATGAGATGAAATGATATAAGTATTGTGTTTTCTCGAAGAGAAACTTTATGAAAGCTCAAACTTTTCCTTTGTGAACTCATACCCAGAAATCTGGTTTTAGGTATATATATATGCATACATTTATTTAAAGAAAAAAAAAGAACTTCAATAGAAACCCAAGAAAGATCTCCTTGACTGATGGTTATAGATACAAATACACATAGACATTAGCAACAGAGCTTAAGCAAAAAACTTTTTTCATAAACCCAAATTGAAAGATTGCTGCAATAAACCATTTAAATGTGAGTATAAACTATGTCTCTTTCGCTTTCTTTTTTCTTCTACTATGCTGGTTATTATTCTCAACCATAAACCAGGCCCTATAACTAAGGTAGATTTCAGCAGAATGCCTTAATGTAGCCATAAAAAGGACCCTGCAATTTAAAAGCCCAAGCTTCTTCTGTTTAAAAGTACAAAGGGTTTTATTTCTTTCATCATTAAAAGAATAAAGTACATATGTGGAAATCTGGGCTTTGGGGAACTTGAACCCTCTGTTTCTCTAGCTGAATTCATAGTAAATGAATTCCAAGTTTAAGAAATTATTTTAGGCAGAAGTAGCCTCTGTAATAATATTTAATTACCCTCAAGAAAAAAATACTTAGATTGGCTACAGAACTTGAACATGAAGTTATAAAATATAGGGACATGAATCTTGTTGCCTTCTGGGACATTTCTGACTGCCAGACATGTTAAAATCCTGAATTCAAAATGTATAATCAAAGAAGTTTCATCAGAGAATGTTTTTTAAAATATATATATATATTTTTTTAAATTTTATATGTATAAAATTTGAAAGGCTTACCAGGTGGCTCAGTGGTAAAGAATCTGCCTGTCAATGCAGGAGACACAGGTTCAATCCCAGAGGCGGGAAGATCCCCTGGAGAAGGAAATGGCAACCCATTCCAGCTTCCACTGCAGGGGGTGTGGGTTCAATTCCTGCTCGAGGATCTAAGATCATACTTGTTTCTCGGAGTGGTGAAACACATATTTTTAAATAAAAAAATTTTTTTAATTAATTTTTTAAAAGATTTAAAAAATTATTGGATGTAAGTATGCTCTTGGATGACTTATGAAATACAACTAAATGACATGAATATACTGAAGCTCATAAAATGCAAGATTTTTTTTTTTTTTCAAGCAACATGGATTCAGGAATAGAAAGGGAAAGACTATCATTTTTACCTTTTTATTCAAACTTCCTTCCTATATAAAGCCTTTCCTCTGACCAGAAGTCCTTATAGCCATTATCAGCCACCTACCAAGATTTTTAGTATCTAGAAAGTAACAAGCCTGTGCAGATTACTGGTGTATGGTAAAGTCAGATTTGAAACAGATTATCAGGGATGTTAGCATTTCCTAGAAATTGTGCTAATTTTTAAAAAATGTATGTATTTTTAATTTTTATATATCATTTTCATTCATATGTTCACTCATTGGATCTCTTCACAACAATTATGTGAAGCAAGAAATATCCTTCCCATATTTTAAGTGAAGAAATTGAGATGCAGAACTGTGTCATTTTCCAGGCTAGGCGATGTCCCCTTTCATAAATTTTCATAGCACTGAATGTTTCCTTCACAGCACTAACTAGAGTCAAATTAAGTAAAAATATTTATCTTGCTGCTTCCTGAGAGCGGGAACCTGCCCCCCTTGCTTATCACTAAATCTCAATCACCTAGCACAATGCCTGCCATAGAAGGGTTCTAGAAAAAGATGTAAAGGGGGACTTCCGTGGCAGTCCAGTGGTTAGGACTCCACACTCCCAATGCTGGAGGCCTGGTTTCGATCCCCAGTCAGGGAACTAAGATCCCCCACAAGCCATGCAGCCAAATAAGTAAAGAGTAAAAAATATAAAAACACAAAACCCTTAACAAAAGGGGGTTTTCTTCACCATCAGTATGTGAAAATAACTTTGAATTTTTTTCGGTGTCCTGGGTACAACCTGAGGATTCAGAAACATGATTGTTATTTCTTGGTGGTGGTTCAGTCACTCAATCATGTCCAACTTTTGTGACTCCATGGACTGTAGCCAGCCAGGCTCCTCTGTCCATGGGATTTTCCTGGCTAGAATAATGGAGTGGGTTTCCACTTCCTTCTCCAGGGAATCTTCCCAACCCAGGGATCAAACCCTGATCTCCTGCATTGCAGGTGGATTCTTAACTGATTGAACTACCAGGGAAGAAACATAAGTTTTCTGAGTCATCCCAAACTGACTGAGAAAGACTCTCAAGCAATGAGTTCCCCAGGTGTTCCCATGCACACTAACGTTTCAGCCAGTTAACTTCAGGGAGAAATTGAATTGCTGTCACAGGAGTTCAGGATCAGTTTCCCAACTGCCCATTGACAGTTTACCAGTGGCTAAGGATTTCAGCCAGGGCAACTGGAATCCATCACAGAGAAACCAGAACTGAACAAATTGTCCCACTGCTTTTCTGATGAAGTTAATTCAGTTTGGGCATTAATCCAGTTTAAGTGAATGAATCAGGAGATAGAGAAGGTCAACTGCCTCCTCTGTCATGTCTTCATAGTTCTAACATGCTCCCATCCATTTCCTCTTCTTCCATTCCTATAGGATTTATGGCTAGTACTCTAGTACTCCAACATCAGTTCTCATTGCACATTGTCTCTCATTGCTGCTATTTTAAGAGCTTTTCCCATCATATTAAAATATTAATATGATATTTCATTGGCTGATCCTTCTTTGTCTTGCATAGAAGGGATGCTAAACATGCAATAACATGCAAAGTACATCTTGTGGGTTATTTCTCAGATAACAAAGCCTGGTGTCTCAAAAACCTGTGGTTAAAATGGGAAAGGAGATGGGAAGGAGGCTCAAAGGGAGTGGATATATGTATAACTATTTTGGGGGGCTCCAAAACCACTGTCGATGGTGACTTCAGCCATGAAATGAAAAGACGCTTACTCCTTGGAAGGAAAGTTATGACCAACCTAGACAGCATATTAAAAAGCAGAGACATTACTTTGCCAACAAAGGTCCATCTAGTCAAGGCTATGGTTTTTCCAGTGGTCATGTATGGATGTGAGAGTTGGACTATAAAGAAAGTTGAGCACCAAAGAATTGATGCTTTTGAACTGTGGTGTTGGAGAAGAGTCTTGAGAGTCCCTTGGACTGCAAGGAGATCCAACTAGTCCATCCTAAAGGAGATCAGTCCTGAGTGTTCATTGGAAAGACTGAAGCTGAAGCTGAAACTCCATACTTTGGCCACCTGTTGCGAAGAGCTGACTCATATGAAAAGAACTTGATGCTGGGAAAGACTGAAGGCAGGAGAAGACAACAACAGAGGATGAGATGGCTGGATGGCAACACCGACTCAATGGACATGAGTTTGGGTAAACTCTGGGGATTGTTGATGGACAGGGAGGCCTGGCGTGCTGCGGTCCATGGGGTGGCATAGAGTTGGACACGACTGAGCTACTGAACTGAACTGAACTGAATTGATGGCTGATTCATGTTGAGGTTTGACAGAAAAAAAAGTTCTGTAAAGCAATTATCCATTAATTAATAAATAAATTTTTAAAGAGGTATTTTTAAGAGTCCAAATTCTAGATTTACACTATCGAAGTTCAAATCCCACTCCTCCTCCTTAGGGCTCTACACTCCATACCAAGACAATTGATCTATTTATTTAGTTTCCTCATCTGTAGAACTGAGGATCATAATAATATCTAGCTTAGAGGATTGCCAACAGGATTGGACAAAATACACTGTGCAAAGCACAGTCCTGGAAATTTAATGAGTTCTATCCAACAACACAAGAGAAGACTCTACACATGGACATCACCAGATGGTCAGTACTGAAATCAGATTGATTATATTCTTTGCAGCCAAAGATAGGGAAGCTCTATAGAGTCAGTAAAAACAAGACTGGGAGCTGACTGTGGCTCAGATCATGAACTCCTTATTGCCAAATTCAGACTTAAATTGAAGAAACTAGGGAAAACCGCTAGACCATTTAGGTTTGACCTAAATCATATCCCTTATGATTATACAATGGAAGTGACAAATAGATTCAAGGGATTAGATCTGTTAGACAGAGTGCCTGAAGAACTATGGATGGAGGTTCATGACATTGTACAGGAGGCAGTGATCAAGACCATCCCCAAGATAAAGAAATGCAAAAAGGCAAAATGGTTGTCTGAGGAGGCCTTATAAATAGCCGTGAAAAGAAGAGAAGGGAAAGGCAAAGGAGAAAAGGAAAGATATACCCATTTGAATGCAGAGTTCTAAAAAATAGGAAGGAGAGCTAAGAAAGCCTTCCTCAGTGATCAGTGCAAAGAAATAGAGGAAAACAACAGAATGGGAAACACTAGAGATCTCTTCAAGAAAATTAGAAATACCAAGGGAACATTTCATGAAAAGATGAGCACAATAAAGGACAGAAATGGTATGGACCTAACAGAAGTAGAAGATATTAAGAAGAGGTGGCAAGAATACACAGAAGAACTATACAAAGAAGATCTCCACAACCCAGACAACCACGATGGTGTGATCACTCACCTAGAGCCAGACATCTTGAAATGTGAAGTCAAGTGGGCCTTAGAAATCATCACTATGAACAAAGCTAGAGAAGGTGATGGAATTTCAGTTGAGCTATTTCAAATCCTAAAAGATGATGCTGTAGAAGTGCTGCACTCAATATGTCAGAAAATCCGGAAAACTCAGCAGTGACCACAGGACTGGAAAAGGTGAGTTTTCATTCCAATCCCAAAGAAAGGCAATGCCAAAGAATGTTCAAACTACTGCACAATTGCATTCATCTCTCACGCTAGTAAAATAATGCTCAAAATTCTCCAAGCCAGGCTTCAGCAATACATGAATCATGACCTTCCAGATGTTCAAGCTGGTTTTAGAAAAGGCAGAGGAACCAGAGATCAAATTGCCAACATCTGCTGGATCATCAAAAAAGCAAGAGAATTCCAGAAAAACATCTATTTCTGCTTTATTGACTATGCCAAAGCCTTTGACGGTGTGGATCACAACTGACTGTGGTAAATTCTTAAAGAGATGGGATACCAGACCACCTGACCTGCCTCTTGAGAAATCTGTATGCAGGTCAAGAAGCAACAGTTAGAAATTGACAAGGAACAACAGACTGGTTCCAAGTAGGAAAAGGAGTACGTCAAGGCTGTATATTGTCACCCTGCTTATTTAACTTACATGAAGTATATATCATGCAACATGCTGAGCTGGATGAAGCACAAGCTAGAATCAAGATTGCCGAGAGAAATATCAATAAGTTCAGATATGCATACAACACCACCCTTATGGCAGAAAGTGAAGAACTAAAGAGCCTGTTGATGAAAGTGAAAGAGGAGAGTGAAAAAGTTGGCTTAAAGCTCAACATTCAGAAAACTAAGATCATGGCATCTGGTCCTATCACTTCATGGTAAATAGATGGGGAAACAATGTAAACAGTGACAGACTTTATTTTCTTGGGCTCAAAAATCACTGCAGATGGGGACTGCAGCCATGGCATTTAAAGACACTTGTTCCTTGGAAGAATAGTTTTGACTAAACTAGACAGCATATTAAAAGGCAGAGACATCACTTTACCCACAAAGGTCTATCTAGTCAAAGCTATGGTTTTTCCAGTAGTCACATATGGATGTGAGAGTTGGACTATAAAAAAGCTGAGCGCCAAAGAATTGGTGGTTTTGAACTGTGTTGTTGGAGAAGACTCTTGAAGAGTCCCTTGGACTGCAAGGAGATGCAACCAGTCCATGCTAAAGGAAATCAGTCCTGAATATTCATTGGAAGGACTGATGTTGAAGCTGAAACTCAAATATTTTGGCCACCTGATGTGAAGAACTGACTCACTGAAAAAGACCCTGATGCTGGGAAATATAGGAGGAGGAGGAGAAGGGGATGACAGAGGATAAGATGATTCAATGGCATCATTGATGTGATGGACATGAGTTTGAGTAGGCTCCAGTAGTTGGTGATGGACAGGGAAGCCTGGCATGCTGCAGTCCTTGGGGTCACAAAAAGTCAGACACAACCGAGCAACTGAACTGAACAGATCCATGCTAGACATCAATTAATTTAGTTATTATTGTTGCTTATATTTTAAAATCTATTATTCTAAGGAATTTAAAATTATTATTAATATACTTAAATCATTATCATCAGTACAGCTTAATGATGGAGAGTAAGGATTCTGGTTGCCTGAGTGGGAATCCTCATTCTGCTGCACTAGCTGTGTGACTTGAGCAGTTACTCCTTCTTTCCTTATTATTCCTACCTGAGAAATGGGGATAATTGTGCCTACTTCATAATGCTGTGAGGGTTATAACAATATACATGTAGACTCCATATGATAAGCACTGTCTGTGTGAGCTAGTACTACTATTACAAGTATTACTACCATTACTACGATTACTGTTACTGTAATTTTAATAGTAATAGCTGCTTTAAATCACAAACTTGATTCAGCTTGGTCTAGGCCAGATCTAATTCTTTTTCTTTTTCTTTTTTTTGGTTGAGCTGAGTCTTTGTTGCTACGTGAGGGCTTTCTCTAGCTGCAGCATGCTGTTGCTATTCACTAGCTGTGACTAGTTGCGGCGTGCAGGCTTCTCGTTGCAGTAGCTTCTCTTGGTGCAGAGCACAGGCTCTAGACACTTGGGCTTCAATGGTTGCAGCACATATGCTCAGTAGTTGTGGCGCATGGGTTTAGTTGCTCCACAGCATATGGGGTCTTCTCAGACCAGGGACTTAACTCATGTCCCCTGCACTAGCAGGCAAATTCTCAACCACTAGGTCCAGGGCAAACTTAATTCTTAAATGCTTAATATTCTTTTTTTTTTTTTTTTAGTTACTTATTTTTAATTGAAGGATAATTGCTTTACAATATTGTGTTGGTTTCTGCCATACATCAACATGAATCAGCCATAGGTATACATTTGTTCCCTCCGTCTTGAAACTCCCTCCCACCTCCTAATCCCATCCCACCCCTCTAGGGTGTCACAGAGCCCCAGTCTGAGTTCCTTGAGTCATACACCAAATTCCCACTGGCTATCTATTTTATATATAGTTGTGTATATGTTTCTATCTACTCTCTCCATTCATCCCCTCCATTCTCCTTCCTCCCCACCATGTCCACGAGTCTGTCCTCTATGTCCACGTCTCCATTGCTGCCCTGCAAATAGGTTCATAGTACCATCTTTCTAGATTTTATATATATGTGCTAATAGGTGATATTTGTTTTTCTCTTTCTTAATTACTTCACTCTGTATAATAGGCTCTAGATTCATCCACCTCATTTGAACTGACTCAAATGTGTTCCTTTTTATGGCTGAGTAATATTCCATTGTGTGTATGTACCACAGCTTCTTTATCCATTCATCTGTTAGTGGACATTTAGGTTGCTTCCATGTCCTAACTATTGTAAATAGTACTTCAATGAACATTGGGGTACATGTGTCCTTTTCAATTATGTTTTCCTCAGGGTTTATATCCACTAGTAGGATTTGAGTTATATGGTAGTTTTATTCCTAGTTTTTTTAGGAATATCCATACTCTCTTCTATCAGTATGTATGTCTTCCATCAATAAATTGGCTGCACCAATTTATATTCCCATCAACAGTGCAGAGGGTTCCCTTTTCTCCATGCTCTTTCCAGCATTTATTATTGGTAGATTTTTTGATGATGGCCATTTTGACCAGTGTGAGGTGATACCTCATTGCAGTTTTGATTTTCATTTCTCTAATAATGAATGATGTTGAGCATCTTTTCATTTGTTTATTAGCCTTCTGTATGTCTTCTTTGGAGAAATGTCTGTTTAGGTCTTCATACCACTTTTTGATTGGGTTATTTGTTTTTCTGGTAATGAGTTGCATGAGCTGCTTATATATTTTGGAAAGTAATCCTTTATCAGTTGTTTCATTTGCTATTATTTTCTCCCACTCTGAGGGTTTTAAATGTAATATGTTCTTAAGCAAGCAATATTTGTTAAATTATGTTTCTCGACATTCAGTTTCTGGGCTCATGTGCAAGACAGCTTTCAGAGTTACATCTGAGTGTAGCTCAGATTCCAAGAGCAGCAGAGGTGGGAGAAGATTTGAGCCAACAAGTACATTTATCCCAAGTTGGGACCTGAACACTCCCTGGATTGTAACTCATCTCTTAATCTGCCTGAGTGCTCCCAAATTGGCCCTGTTGGGAGTTGCCTTCTGGCTCTGACATGCTTCCTGAGACTTGGCAAACAGAGAGCCATCCTTGCCAGTCACCCTGACCATGTGCATTTCATAGCCTCTGTTTTTACTGAATCACAGGGCAGGAATGGAACAGGGAGAGGCAGTTCCTTCAGAGGGCAGACAGGAGAGGCATCCAGCTCAGCTAGGAAAGTGTCCTGGATTGGAACCCCCAGTCCTCAAATTGTCATCTCTTTAATCTTGAGTGAGTCCCCTAACCTCTCTGAGACTCAGTTTCCTAATCTGTAAACCTGTTTGATTTAATATGTACCTCATGGGATTATTATAAAAATTTCATGAGTTTGTTGAGCTATTTGAAAACCCATTGCAAGATGTCTGGCCCTCAATAAACATCAGTTGAACCTGAATCCTAAATCTAAGCCCTTTGATAACCAGCGTCCAGTAAACTTTTCTTTTGCTCTCTGGAAGCACCTCTAGAAGAGGAACCTGCTCTGTTGCCCACAAACATGCCCTCATCTGCCAAGGTGGATTTGGATCTGTACATATTTGCATTTTTCATCCTATTCAATTCCTTCTCCAAAGAGACCTACCCACTTCATACTCCTCCTCTGCTACCTACCAGGGATCTGTCTTCTAAATTTCCAGCTTCTTCTAGCCCTGCTGTGCACATCTATATTTTCAGCCAAGATCTCTGCCCTTCCTCATCCTACCCCCCATCCTCACAGGTCTTCTAATTGTTTCTTTCTTGCTTCTTCCCTGTAGCATAACCTCATTCTACTGTACACTCCATTATGTAGGTACCACAGGGAATGTCAAAGTCCCCACTGCTGCCTACTGCAGCTGTCTAAGTTCTTTTCACTCTTTTCAATCCCTGATCTCATGATTCCAGTCTTGGCACATGACTACATCTTTCTTTCTGCTGTGCAATATGGAATTATCTCTGTGTAATTTTCCACAAACACAGTTTAGCTTTGTTCCAAAAGAGAGAAAAAATTATTTTTTCTCACCCATATAACTCCCTTGACACCATTATAAAATGCTTCTAACTGTGAATGTTTCTGCTAAAAAGCTGGCAGTAAGAAATAGTTGGTTTATCATTAAATGTATGAGAAGTTAGTGTGCAGGTGAAAGATGATGCACAAATAGTTTCTTGCCATTCCTAGGGCTTCTTGGCTAGGATTTAGAATAAGAATGGACTTTTTCCTAAGATGAAAGCCCATTCATCTTTTTTTTCTTTTAGCTCAGGAAATAATGGCTTCCTTTAGCTAGATAAATAACTTTATAGAGAAATGAGAAGGGATGTGTATAGCTTAGTGTCATTAAATGGCATGAGGGTGTCATTACTTAGGACAGAATTTAATGTTGAATAATGCATTAATCCACCTCTTAAACAGTGTTAGATGATTCTGAAGTTCCCCAAAACTGAAATTATAATCTCTGAGGGCCTGAGATGGTCCCTTCATGGAGTTACTAACAATAAGGCTTGGTTTGGCATACAGCTCTTCAGGCATGTCTTATTCTTTCATTTCAACTTTTCTTACGGAGTAATCTGTCTGATTCTCTTTTCTCACATGTGAAGACACCTATATTGTTTTTAACACATACTGAAAGTGGTGTTTGGGGTCATGAGGAAATGAATCTAATACACAATGTTGACCCCACTGTAAATACTAGCTTGCGAAGGATCATCTTAGCTGCTGCTGTTCAGTCATTCAGTCGTGTCCAACTCTTTGCAACCCCATGAACTTCAGCATGCCAAGCTTCCCTGTCCTTCACTGTCTCCTGGAATTTGCTCAAACTTGTGTCCATTGAGTCGGTGATGCCATCTAGCCATCTCATCCTCTGCTGCCCCCTTCTTCTCTTACTTTCAATGTTTCCCAGCATCAGGGTTCTTTCCAATTAGTTGGCCCTTCACATCAGGTGGCCAAAGTATTGGAGCTTCAGCGTCAGCATCAGTCGTATGAAAAGGATCATCTGTAGCACCATAGATGCAGAAAATTATGCCAACCCTAGACTTGACATCTGACATAACTGATCTGTCCATACTCCAGGATCACTGCTGATACTGTCCTTAAACACCAAAGATCATGTCACTGTGTCATTTTAGAATCTTCTATGAGTATCAGCAGTGGAAAGCACACATCCACCAGCATCTCGCCCACGACCTTTCCTAAGCACTTGCTGACCTCCCTTTACCATCCCAATTTCCTCTTCCTACCACCTCTGACTTTGAATGTGGTGTCCCAGCCCAGCTGAAATATTCATGATGCTGTAAACACACCAAGTCCTTTGGTTTCCATGCCTTTTCATCACAGTTCTGGAATGTACCCCCATGATTATACACCCACAACCAGCCACCTCCTTTTGATCAGTACTTGACTATCCTTCAATTAAAGCAAAACCTCTACCTTTAAAAGAAAGCATCTCTAAGTCATGGCGATGAGAAGCCCATGCACCTCGAATAGAGAGTAACCCCTGCTTGCTACAACTAGAGAGAAGCCCATGCAACAATGAGGACCCAGCACAGCCAAAAATAAACAAATAAATAAAACTTGAAAAAAGAAAAAAAGCACCTTTTCTCTAAACCCTGTTTTGAGTCTTCAGTCCTTGAATAGATTATGTCCTTCCCTTCCCTCTCTCCTTTGTGCTACTCTAATCCCTAAGAGCTGTGTCTGGACCTCAGCATGTTGCACACTGCACTGAAATCATTAGTTTGCCCCACTCTTGACTTGTCTCTGATAAATTTGAGTCATAAGCTGTGCTTATTCATCACTGTCTCCCCAGTGAAAGACCAATGAGCACCAAGTAGTCAATCAAAAACTGATAAACTAATGGTCTGTATTTTTGTCATCAAAGGCAACAAACTAGGAACATTTTTAGAAAACTGGAACTGGAGATATGTGACATAAAAAACAGCAAATGAATGAAAGCAGATGCTCCAGGGGTCACCAACTTCTTAATCTATTAAAGGAGAGCCACCAATTAATTATTCATTTTCACTGGGAAGTTAAGTTTTTTGACTGTTAGATTCAAAATAATGTTAACATTTAGTTTGATTTTAAGAATACTATATGTTAAAGATATCTCAGTAAAGTTGTTAAAAAACTTTTAAACTTCAGCAACAAAACTATAATCCATTAGAAGCCTATCAATGTATCGAGAAGATCCCCTCGAGAAGGGAATGGCCACCCACTCCAGTATTCTTGCCTGGAAAACTCCATGGACAGGAGAGCCTGGTGGACTACAGTCCAAGGGGTCACAAAGTGATATTACTGAACACACACACACAGTTATCATATCCTATATGGGACTGGGCTATAAACTTTAATAAGAAGAACCAAAAGCTTAGAGTTGGCCAACAAGAAGAAATAATAAAAAAGTTTGAAGCAAATTATTTCAAGGTAGATAGGCCTGTTGTTTACTAGTTATTATTGACTTTTAATTAAGTGTGGAGCCATGTGCTTTTGGAGAAGGCAATGGTAACCCACTCTAGTACTCTTGCCTGGAAAATCCCATGGATGGAGGAGCCTGGTAGACTGCGGTCCATGGGGTCGCTAAGAGTCGGACATGACTGAGCGACTTCCCCTTTCACTTTTCACTTTGACCCATTGGAGAAGGAAATGGCAACCCACTCCAGTGTTCTTGCCTGGAGAATCCCAGGGACAGGGAGCCTGGTGAGCTGCTGTCTATGGGGTCGCACAGAGTCGGACACGACTGAAGCGACTTAGCAGCAGCAGCAGCAGCATGTGCTTTCATATATAGGAGATATTGTGATATTATATCTAAGAGCTTAGACTCTGGAGTCATCCTGCCTGGGTTCAAAATGCAACCCAGCCACTTTCCATAAATTTTAAATCTTAACTAAGATAATCAACCATCCATGTCTCAATTTGCTTCATCAGCAAAATGGAGCTAATAATAGTACTTCATAGCATTAGTATGAGGATTAAATTAGGAAATCCACCTAAAGAATTCAGCAAGCAGTCAATTTTCAGTAGTTATCAGCTGTTATTATAATTTGCCTACTTGAAAGAAACAAGAAGAGTTTACTTAAACAAAGGAAGAAGGAGAAGGGCTCAATGTGTTAGAATACAATAGAACGAGCACAACTGAAACAGGGATTCTCAGAACCTGCTTAAACGATTAGTCCTCAAAGAAGGGTTGGGAGGAAAGGACTAGAATTCTTTTAGAATTCCAGAATGACTTGGCTAATTGCCCTCCTATGGTAGGAGAGGAACCACAGTGAACAGCTGTACATTGAATGCAGAACGGTAGCCTAACCCTGCATCAGCTTCAGAGGTAGTCATTCCTACTTGGATGCTTTCCTTCTGCTCTGCAGAAAAGGGGAAAATGGGAGTGGTTTCCAGAGGTGGGGGGTGAAGGGGGGCAAAATGGGTGACGGAAACCAAAAGGTACAAACTTCAGTTATAAGATAAGTCCTGGGGATGTGCTATACAGCCTGGTAACTGTAGTTGCTAATTCTGTATAGTATATTTGAAAGTTCGTACAAGAGTGGATCTTAAAAGTTCTTATTACAAGAAGAAAAAAAAACGTAACTACGTGTGGTGATGGATGATTACTAGACATATTGTAGGATCATTTTGCAGTATATACAAATGTCAAATTATTATATTGTATACCTGAAGCTAATATAATGTTTTGTCAATTATATTTCAGTTTTAAAATTTGGAGGATAAGATTTAGAAAGGAAGTATATTTCTAACATTGTGTTAGTCGCTCAGTTGTGTCTGACTCTTTGTGACGCCATGGACTGTAGTCCACCAAGCTCCTCTGTTCATGGAATTCTGCAGATAAGAATACTGGATTGCATTACCATATCCTTCTCCAGAATTTCTGACATTAGCAACCACAAATTATTTGTTGCAGATATCATATAAGTGGAATTTTTCCTAAATATTAGCAAATTTAGGAGTGCTAGGCATATTTCCATTTCCATTTCCAAGGTGGAAGGTCTTTTCTTTCTTTCTTTAAAAATAGCAGGTCCTTGAGGATTTACTATACTTTTCTCTCTTCTTTTGCATATGTTTGACGATTTTTAAAAGTCAGTGTCAAATGTAAATAGCACCACAACAGAATTTTTTTATTACAAAAATCTTTCTGCTTCTGAACTTTGCTTATACTCAGATGGACCAGATGAAATTTGATTTTCCTTATGTAAATAAAATCTTCCCTTCTGTTTTTCTGCTTGGTCTTTTCATTCTGATGTTATATTGAAAGTTCCTTCTTGCACTTAGGTCAGTTTTCCTTTATCTAGTTGATGCTTGTCTCTCTTCCCAATTTTTTTTTTTCTTAATTGTTGTTGTTTCTACTCCTGAGAAAATGGAACCTCTAGGGTCCATTTTAGAACCCTCTCCCATCAGAGCTGACTCAGGAAAGCCCTCCCCACCGTGGCAGACAAGTTCCAGAGGTTCTGAGGCTAGCAGTGTGGGACAGGTTACTTCTCACTCTGTTTTCCAGAAGACCTTAAGAATAGTCTAGGGTTTCCCTTGTGGCTCAGTTGATAAAGAATCCGCCTGCAATGTGGGAGACCTGGGTTCGATCCCTGGGTTGAGAAGGTCCCCCTGGAGAAGGGAAAGGCTACCCTCTCCGGTATTCTGGCCTAGATAATTTTATGGACTGTAGAGTCCAAGGGGTTGCAAAGAGTCGGACACGACTGAGCGACTTTCACTCACTTAAGAATAGTCTCAAGGTCTCTGTCCATGCAGAACAAAGGTAAAAATTGAAACCCGACTTAAGAGTTGATGGCAGATCCAAAAATAAGGCCTAGTAGCAAACAGTGAACAGAGAGGTCATGGCATGGGCTTCCCCTTAGTTGCAGTGTTCTTCCTTTGGGCTCTAAGCCTCCTGTGTGTGCATGCTAAGTTGCTTCATTTGGGTCCGACTCTGCAACCCTATGGACTGTAGCCTGCTAGGCTCCTCTGTCCATGGGATTTTCCAAGAAAGAATACTGGAGTGGGTTGCCATGCCATGCTCCAGGGGATCTTCCCAACCCAGGGACTGAACCCACATCTCTTATGTCTCCTGCATTGGCAGGCGGGTTCTTTACCACTAGTGCCACCTGGGAAGCCCTCTAAGCCTAATAGTTTGGTCTAAATGGTAAAGAACCTGCCTGCAATGCAGGTGACCTGGGTTTAATCCCTGGGTCAGAAGAATCCCCTGGAGAAAGGAATGGCAACCCATTCCAGTATTCTTGCCTAGAGAATTCCATGGACAGAGGAGACTGGCAGGCTGCAGTCCATGGGGTAGCAAAGAGTCAAACAGGGCTGAGTGACTAACACTTTGTAGAAACTTTAGCTGCGACATGTGGAATCTAGTTCCCTGATCAGGGATGGAACCCAGGCTCCCTGCAGTGGGAGCTCAGATCTTAGTCAATGGACTACCAGGGAAGTCCTAGCACAATCTTACATGTCCAAAGTTATACTCCTGATTTTCCACCCTACTGAGCTATTTCTCCTCCAATTTTTCCATTTCAACAAATGGCAGCTCCTTCCTCGAAATGCTCAAGGCAAAAACATGCAGATCATCCTTGGCTCCTCTCTTACTTTCTTACCACATCTAAATCCTCAGAAAATCCTGTTACTGTGCTAAATATATGTAAAATCTGAGCACTCTTCATTGGCTTCACCTCTCACACCTCGATCCAAGGGAAAAATGACCTACCATTTAGTTTAGGTACTATCTGATGGTACATCAGAATATCCCAGAAATTTAACACCAAAGATGCTTGTTTTGCACTCCTGATCAATGGCAGCTGTCACCAGAGTGATTCTGGGATCCAGCCTCCTTCACCCTTGTGTCTCTGACCTTCAGCATTGGCATCGAAGTTGCAGAGGGAAAAGAGCATGGAGGATTTGTGGGTCAGGCCTGGAAGTGGTGTATACCACTATTTTTCACATTTCATTAGTCCTAGGGAGGGTCATCCTTAACTACAAGGGAGGTTGGGAAAACTACAGAAGAGAAAACAATTTGGTAACTAGGTAGGCAATCTCTTTGACTTTCAATCTAGACTTTAATTAACAAACCTTTTGTAATTAGGTTTCCTGTTTTTACTTTTGTGTTTCTACAGTTTTTTTTCTCAATATATCAACCTAATGATCCTTTTAAACTTAACTCAGATTGTGTCCATCCTTTGCTCAAAGCCTTCCAATGGCTTTCCTCCTTTCTTGTTTTTCCAAAGTGCTTAGCAAGGTTTATATGATCTACCTTCTACCAACTTCCTTGATTCATTTCTTAGCACTCTCCCTCCTCTTCACTCCCTTATAACCGCACTGGCTGCCGTCCTAACCCTCCAATATGCAGCCGCTTTCACATTTCCTCTTCCCTTCGCCTAGAACACTTGTCCCCTTAGATATTCTCAGGGCTCCCTCTCTTACTGCCTTCAGATCTATGTTCAAACTCCAGTTTATTAAACAGCCTGTGTTGAATAACCTATCCCAGAAGATGCGCTTAACCATCCTTTCTCTCTACCCCCTTTTATATCTCACTTAACTCATTATATACTTGCCTCTAGGCTTACTGTCTCTCTTCCAAGATTCAAATGTCTTGGGAATTCCCTGGTGGGCCAATGGTTGGACTCCAGGGTTTCACTGTGGAGAGCATGGGTTTGATCCCTGACTGGGGAACTGAGATCCTACAAACTTTGAAGGATGGACAAAAATGAGTAAATAAATTAAATTAATGATTTTTTTTTAAGCCACTAAGTTAAAAAAAAAAAAAAGTCTTCTCTCATGGGAGAAGAAACTTTGTTTCATCCCCAGCTCCTTAGTAGTAAGAATAATGCATGGAACAGGGGCTTAACAGATATTTTTCTAATTACTGAAAAGGTGAATGAATGAGTGAGCAGATGAACTGTTTAGCACATCACCTGGCAAAAAGTAATCAAAAAATGGTAGTGTTGCTGTGATAAACAAGTTTTTCTCTTAGATTGGAAAGAATGTTGATTTTTTCCCCCCTTATTTTATTCCTATTTCTGTAACATGATCTCTCTATTCTTTCAACTTTTCATCTTTATACTTCTACTTCATTGCATGAATGTGTCCTACACCTACAGAATGAGGTGAGAGGGATCCAGATAAAGAAGAAGAGAGTAAACTTGCCATTCAATATGCTGCTGCAAGTAAAAAAAAAAAAAAAGTTAAATGATCACATTTTTTTAAAGTATGTGTTTATTTATTTTTGACTGTGCTGGGTCTTCGTTGCTCTGTGTGGGCTTTCTCTAGTTGTGGAGAGCAGGGTCTCCGCTACATTGCGCTGCATGGGCCTCTCACTGTGATGGCTTCTCCTGTTGCAGACAACAGGCTCTAGGCGCCCAGGCTCCAGTTGTTGCGGCGCAGAGATTCATTAGTCGTCGCTCCTAGGCCCTAGAGCACGCAGGCTTCTGAAGTTGCAGCTCCCAGGTTTAGAGTCTGTGGCACACAGGCTTAGTTGCTTCACAGTTTGTCCACTGCACCCCCAGGGAAGTCCTAAATGACCACATCTTATGCTAAAAAGGGATAATATAGAAATCACAGCCAAATATCATTTCTGCTTCATTAAGAGAATTGAAAAATAATTTGTATGTATATTCAGGGCCTCATTTTCTCAAACTAAAGCAACAACCATCTCTATGACTGGAAATAAAGTGAAATAAATATGACTTTTTCTTTTACTTTATGAGAAAAAAAAAAGAAAACTCCCAAAGCATTTCCAAAATTTCTCAGACTTTCATTAAGCAAAGTATTTCACCTGAAATAGTTTGTAGACAGGGGGGATAAAAAAAAAAATCACATCCTGAGACTAGTCTAACCAGGGATCAAAGGTAAATCAAGAATAGAATTTCTGAACTGTAAAAAAGATATTAAAATGTGACTTTCAATTAGCTCAGAAATGAGCTCTAACACTCTATAACTATATCTTCAGAAGTGATTCCTTTTGTTCTTCTAGTAATTGAGATGTCAAAGGGTAATTTGAGGCTACTCAGAAAGATTGTGTCTGATTTTGTGAAAAATTCTAAGCTAATTACTGGTACATAATGAAAAATTACTAGATAGCCCTGAATTCTTGACAGGTAAAAACATTCTTAAGAAATTGTGATAAATAAGAATTCTAATATTCATTTCATAACTTTCTTCAGAAATATTAAAATCTGTTCAAATTAGTGAAACTTTATTCTTTTTGTATGTGAGATGGGAGTGGGGGTGAAGGAGGCAGTTGAGAAACCTGCAAAGTCCATTGTTATATTAGTGAATATATGTTTTACGGTAGGATAAGAATAACACTGATTTTCAAAACACTTTGAATATGCTACTTCTAGGGTCTAGTACTTTCAAAGGAAGAGACTATTTGTTTGGAAATGACAATAACCTTCTTAGATCATTGTGGACCAGATGTTCAGTTGCTCCATCAACCGTTTTCCGGCAATGACAGTAGGAACTACTCACCCATTCTCAGTGGTCCCTACCAATTCCTCCAACTAAATGATAGTCAAGTCTCAGCTAAGAAATGAGTCTAGATCACAACCAGGTTGAATTTGCCGAGCACTGTGTTAAGAGAGTCAAGGGGAACTTCCCTGATAGTCCAGTGGCTAAGACTCAGTGCTTCCAAGGCAGGGGCCCCATTTCAATCCTTGGCTAGGGATCCAGATCCCACATGGCGCAACTAAGAGTTCACATGCTGCAACTAAAGATCCCTCATGCTACAACCAAGACTGGGCAAAGCCAAATAAATAATAATTAAAAAAAAAAAAGAAAGAGTCAAGAGAGGGCAAGAACAGATATGGAAGGGGGTTAAAATCATGATCATCTAAAAGGAATTCTGAGCATGAAGTGAGTAAAAGGTCCACTCCAGAGAGTGACTGATAAGTTAGAAACTAAAGTCTAAAGGTGGAACTGTGGGCACAAGTGGGAAAGCAAACTTGGCTGTAAGACTGGTTGATTTAGAGCTCCTGGAGTCAGAGGAGATGAGGGGCAGCAAGACCAAGCTTCACTTGCCTGGGCATGACCAAGAAATGAGAAGAGGGAGGAGGGGAAGGAGGAAGAATGAGGGGAGTGGTCAGGAGCATGTGGTGAACACAAGAACTTGCTGGATGTTCTCCTCCAAGTGTGGCTTTATGAATCACTTGCCTGAGACTCAATCCTTTGGGAAGCGTGTTTCAAACACAAATTCCCAGGCCCCACCCCAGACTTCCCGAATCTAAGCAATGGAAGAGGAGCCTAGGAATTTAGACTTTTAATAGTTTCCCCAGGTATTGTAGGCACACTTACATTTGTATGCTTAATTCTTTACCTGTATTGTTTTGCTTAATCTTTCCAAAGCTTTTGTGAAACCAGTACTATTATTATTATCCCCTCCCTAAACAGGAAACTGACTCTGAGAAAGTGGCCCAAGGCAGAACATTTCTGCAAGGCAAAGCCAGAATGCAAATTTATTCATCCTGATTCTAGATTCTGTCATTTTTAATCAAGCTAGACCAGGGGTCCTCAAACTTTTTCTGTAAAATGGCCAGGTAATAAACATTTTAGGGGTAGTCACCTAAATGGTCTCCATTGCAACAGCTCAACTCGGCTGAAGACAGCAGGTAAGGACATGGGCGTGGCTGAGTGTCCAATAAAATGACAAAATCAAGTGGCAGACTTGATAACACTCTAGACTCAGAATTGCTTTTCAAAGTGTTCAGAACAGCAGCATCTTGGAAGCTTGTTAGAAATACAGAATCTCAGCCTGCTCCAGACTTACTGAATCAGAATCTCCTTTTCACAAGGTCCCCAGTGATTTTTATGCACAGTATAGCACGAGAGGCCTACTGCAGGACATTTCTGAAGAGCTTCCCCCAAAGCTGTGCTTTTGGCATTTGATATCCATCCTTTCTGGCATGTGAACTCAATTTCTGATAGTGAGTATGCCAGTCACCTCCCAAAAAATTTTAAATAAATAAAAGTCTTTAGTCAAGGGTCTTCCCTATAATGGCTCAGTGATAAAGAATCTACCTGCCAATGCAGGAGACATTGGTTCGACCCCTAGTCCAAGAAGATCTCACATGGCCACAGAGCAACTAAGCCATTGTACCACAACTACGGAGCCTGTAGCCCTGAGCCCATGCTCCATAAGAAGAGAAGTCACCTCAATGAGGAACCTGTGCACTGCAAGGAAGAGTAGCCCCTGCTTGCCACAACTAGAGAAAAGCCTGAGAAGCAACAAAGACCCAGCAGAGCCAAAAAAAAAACACATAAATAAATTTTTTTTTTTTTTATCTTTAATCAGGAAAAAAACTTTCAACTGCTGCTGCTGCTGCTGCTAAGTCACTTTAGTCGTGTCCGACTCTATGCGACCCCATCCCTGGGATTCTCCAGGCAAGAACACTGAAGTGGGTTGCCATTTCCTTCTCCAATGCATAAAAGTGAAAAGTGAAAGTGAAGTTGCTCAGTCCTGTCCGACTCTTCGCGACACCATGGACTGCAGCCTAGCAGGCTCCTCCGTCCATGGGATTTTCCAGGCAAGAGTACTGGAGTGGGGTGCCACTGCCTTCTCCAAACTTCCAGTTAAACTCTATCAATTACTCTTCCTAGACTCTTTCTGTCTTTATTCTTTCTAGGACTTACAGAGGCAGTATTCATCTCCTGAAAAAGGAAAGAGTGGGAATCAGGTTATTATTTAACTCTTTATTTGGTATCTACTTAAAGTTTCAAGGCCAGTATAAGCAACGCCTCTCTGCCCAGATTAATTAATTTTTACATTTTGGCATCATTTGCTTCATTATAGTGTCTCCATCTATGTAGAAAGAAGATGATGAAGAGAGAGATAACTTTTTTCTTCCTCAAAACTGTTTGAGTAGATTGCAGAAATCATATCCCTTTATCCCTACATACTTTGGTATGGACTTCTTAAGAATAAGATAATTCTACTACATAGCTACACTTTAGTGACCAAAATCAGGAAGTTTAATATTAATACACTACTATATATTATCTAATCCACAAAGTCTATTCACATTTGTCATCTGTCCTATCCAGGGTCATACATTGTATTTAGTTTTCATGTCTCTTTAATCTGGAAGACTTCCTTAGTTTTTCTTTGTGTTTCTTGACCTTGATATTTTTTGAGGGTACATTTTAGTTTCTTGGCTTCCAAAATAGCTCAGTTGGTAAAGAATCCACCTGCAATGCAGGAGACCCCAGGTCAGTTCCTGGGTTGGGAAGATCCGCTGAAGAAGGGATAGGCTACCCACCCTAGTATTTTTGGGCTTCCCTTGTGGCTCAGCTGGTAAAGAATCTGCCTGCAGTGTGGAAGATTTGGGTTTGATCCCTGGGTTGGGAAGATCCCCTGGAGAAGGTAAAGGCTACTCACTCCAGTATTCTGGCCTAGAGAAATCCATGAACTGTACAGTCCATGGGGTCACAAAGATTCGGACATGACTGAGCGACTTTCACTTTCACTTTTAGTTACTTAGTAGAATGTCCTTCAGTGTGGGTTTGTCTGATGATTTCTTAAATTCAGGTTGTACATTTTGAGAGGAATATCACCCAAGCACCCTTGTGTTTTTCTTGATGCATCATGTCAGGAGGCACATGATATGTCACTTCATCCTGATTTTGGTGATACTAGCTTTGGTCACCCAGCTAAGGTGGCGTCTGCCAGATTTATTTACTATAGAGTTACTATTTTTTCCTTTATAATTAATAAACAATTTGAAAGTATATAAATATCCCATTCTTCACCAAATCTTTACCACTAGTTTCAGCATTTATTGATGATTTTCTAACTAATTTCTTCAGGTTTGTCTCACTGCAGCAAAGATTTGAAACGGTGGACCAGTGTTGCAGCTCAGCTGCAGCTCAGAGTTTTATTCCACAAATAAAGGATAGTACACCCTTGAGGTGTGAGGGCTCGCTGACCTCAAAGGAGAAGCCCCAATTCATCTTGGCTTCCTCTTTTTATACATTTTGTCTGCTCTCCCCTAAGCCTGCCCTATGCAAACTGAGTTAGCTAGGAAAGGGGCATGTTTGTTCCACCTGAGGTTCTCACTCCAGTCCATGGGTTTTCTTTTGTTCCATTTTCACAGGCTTTTCCCTTTCTTTGTCTTTTAGCCACTGCCATTCTGGACTCCTTTTTCCTATTCCAACTACCTAAACTACCATTCCTTCCATATGTAGTAGCTGGCATTCTACTGTAAGGTAGAGCTGTTTCTTCTCTCCTATTTATTTATTCATCTATTAATTTATATCATTATAGACTCATGGATTCTCAGAGATAATATTTGCATCAGTCAAGGTGATCTCAATGCATATAGAAGTTTGAGAACCACTTTTGAATGAAGAAAGTAATTTCCATAGAGGTTAATAGGGTTACCCAAGATTAGAGTATTAGTGGAAGACTAAAACTCTCTCTCCAAACCTAGTGTTTTATTCTTATTTTCTTCTTATTACTCCAATTCTGAAGAGTGAACAACTACTGGATTATCTAAAGGTGATAACCTTTAAAAACCTTGAAAAACCTGTTAAAATGTTGCTTCCAGGGATTCTGATCCAATACATCTTGCACAAGGACTTCCAGTTTGTACCAAAAAAAGAACTTAGTACTTTCTATCTATCCACTTCAGTGCTTTTTAGAAGGAAAATATAAATCATGATAATATGTCTTTGATTCTAAGATAACATAGATTTTAAGAAGCATCATCAATTTAATGATGAATCAGTGCCACATTGAATGCAAACTTTAAATGTATACATTATATACATTAAGGTTTCAGAAAGATTGAAATATGAAAAAATACTCATTTTAAGCTTGTGGAGGGCTTTCCTGGTGGCTCAGTTGGTAAAGAATCCACCTGCAATGCGGGAGATCTGGGTTCAATCCTGGGTTGGGAAGATCCCCTGGAGAAGGGAAAGGCTACCCACTCCACTATTCTGGCCTGGAGGAGAATTCTAAGAACTGTATAGTCCATGGGTTCACAAAGAGTCAGATACAACTGAGTGACTTTCACTTTTTCACTTTAAGCTTGTGGTAATAAGTATATAAAAGATCTTTGAGAACTATAAATACAATAATTAGGTGACTATTCTGCTTCATAGCACTTATATCAGTGCAATTGTTTTCTTATTACATTATATGGTAATGACCCCCCTCAGTGATAGACAGCCAGTTCTGTAAGGTCAGTCTCAGTATTTAGTTAGTACTTATTTTAGTCAATATTAGTCAGGTTGGTTTATTACCACGATGGTCATAGGTGTAAAGCTGGATTTCACAACCATGCATGATGCTATTGTTGTTCAGTCACTAGGTTATGGCTGACTCTTTTGTGACCACATGAACTGTAATCTGCCAGGCTCCTCTGTCCATGGGATTTCCCAGGCAAGAATACTGGAGTGGTTGCCATTTCCTTTTCCAGGGTATCTTCCCTACACAAGGATCAAACTCATGTCTCCTGCGTTGGCAAGTAGGTTCTTTACCACTAAGCTACCTGGGAAGCTGTCTTGTGACATTAGGAACTAGATAATTCTTTGTTGTAGGGGACTGTCCTGTGCATTTTAGGATGTTGAGCAGCATTCCTGACTATGGCCAGGAATGTCTCCCATATTCCGTACCACTACCCACACAAGTAGAGCAGATCAAAAATGTTTCCAGACAGAATGACTCTGGAGGGAAAAATTACCCTTGCTTTGAGAACCAATTGTGTTGAGTTGAATAGTGATTTCTCAAACCATAATTTCACCAGGAAGTGACCTGTAAATGTGATCTTACTTGGAAAAAAGAGTCTTTACAAATGTAGGTTAGGATCACAAGATAAGATAATCCTGGATTTAAGTGGGCCCTAAATTCAGTGACTGGTGTCCTTCTAAGAGACAGGGGAGATTGGTGAGTCACAGAAACTCAGATAGAGTGATACTAATAACACAGGCAGAAACATGTAAACCACCACAAAGTAAGGAAACCCTTCAGCTGCTACAAGCAGGAAGAGACAAGAAAGAATTCTCCCTTGCATGGCTTTATTTTGGACTTCTGGCCCCTAGAATTGTGAGAGAATAAGTTTTTGGTTTTAAGTCACTACGGGTACGGTTACTTATTTTTGCAGCCCTAGGAAACTAATACACTAATGGTCTCAGGCGGAAAGAAACTTCAGTTTATATTGTATGTATATTTATTTAGATGTAACTGTTATTTAGTCACAGATGATAGGAATACAATTTGAACTGGCAGCAAAATGTATTCATGGGAAGCATACTGAGATATTTGAAGTAATCAAATAAAGGCTGATTGGTCAAACTATGCAAAAGTTGGGGATTTATTTAAGCCCTAGAAAAAATCAGAAATAGGTATTTATACATTGCCCACTCTTTTTCTTCATCCCCATCTACTGTTTTCTCTCTTCTCTCCTTCTCTGTGCACAATGGCATGCTCTACAGCAGTGGACGGTCCCCAACCTGTTTGGCACCAGAGACCGGTTTCGTGGAAGACAATTTTTCCATAGACCCAGGTTGGGTGGAGTAGGGCAGGAATGGGTGGGATGTGGTTTCAGGATGATTCGTATAAGGAGCACACAACCTAGACCACTCACATGTGCAATTCACAGTGAGGTTCACGCTCCTATGAGAATCTAATGTCACTGCTGATCTGACAGAAAGCGCAGCTCAGGTGGTAATGCAAGTGATGGGGAGCAGCTGGGAATGCAGATGAAGCTCTGCTCACTCACCTGCCACTCACCTCCTGCTATGCGGCTTGATTTCTAACAGACCATGGACCATGGCTGGGGGGTTGGGGACCTCTGCTCTATAGTACAGGAACCAAGCCATCTATGGCCCCCAAGGTTTATACCTGGAGGATCCCACAGCCAATGAGAGTCTGACTTCTCTGCCCTCAATTGAATCTTTTTGATTCTGGAATGAGAAAACATTTTGATCCTACCTTGCTTGTTCAGATGCTTATACTGAAAACAGTCAACTACAGCACAGACAGGGCATGGTTGTGTAAAAACTTTGTATTCCTTATACAACCATATGGACGAGATTAGAAGGCCAGTAGTTTCCAGGAGAAAAAAATAAAATTCTGGGCATCCAAGCCTACAAATATCTACCATAGTACATAAATCAATATGATTAGCATAAAAGTATAATTTTCTTATTGACACAGCTTTTGGAAAGCACGATGTCAAGTTAATGTTTCTTCCTACTCTAAACTTAGTCATTTGACCAGTTGTTTAGATAGGCACAGTGGTAGCAAAAAAAAAAAAAGTCTTGGAAAACATACATAGAAGTACCCAATGACTTTTAATGTCATAGAGACCCAATAAGTGGAAAAATAATTGAATCTTCAACAAAATCCTGGCTATGGAAATCCCACAGCATTTAAGGGTAAATGCCTCAGCTTTGGGATCCAAATAAAGCCTGTAATGAATCATTCAAATGTCCTCAAAAAAAGATCTATTTCCAACTTGATTAGAAATGATGAAGCATGTTGTCATCGTTTATTGAATGAGATAAAAAATAAAGTAGGGTAACTTTTTAAATTCTCCTCTAATAGTTCTCTGTTTTTCATTAATCCATTACATCCAGTTTTTAAAGGCTCTGAATTTCATGCCTCATCCGTTTTAGTGCATCAAATCCTTTCCCAACCTGTGCTGACAACGCAGCTCTCTTGTCTCAGTGCCCTATTGGATTACAGAGATTACTGACACATATCCTGGGGTCTGTTTGTTTAGAGATTTAAAATGCACCATATGGTTTTTCCAGTGGTCATGTATGGATGTGAGAGTTGGACTGTGAAGAAAGTTGAGTGCCAAAGAATTGATGCTTTTGAACTGTGGTGTTGGAGAAGACTCTTGAGAGTCCCCCGGACTGCAAGGAGATCCAACCAGTCCATCCTAAAGGAGATAAGTCTTGGGTGTTCGTTGGACGGACTGATGCTGAAGCTGAAACTCCAGTACTTTGGCCACCTCATGTGAAGAGTTGACTCATTGGAAAAGACCCTGATGCTGGGAGGGATTGGGGGCAGGAGGAGAAGGGGACGACAGAGGATGAGATGACTGGATGGCATCACTGACTTGATGGACATGAGTTTGAGTAAACTCCAGGAGTTGGTGATGGACAGGGAGGCCTGGCGTGCTGCGATTCATGGGGTTGCAAAGAGTTGGACATGACTGAGCAACTGAACTGAACTGAACTGAAAATGGAAGTGATGGCCTCAACATATGGATTTTAGCACCTCGTTTGGACAGTGGAAGTGAGACTATAATTGGTAAATCTTTCAGTCACTTTTTGCCAAAAGGAATATTTTCCATGTAGTGGACTATGACTAAGAATCTTTTCCAAGCCATAGGAGCCAGTGGATATTATGAGATTAAAGGAGCAAAGGGAAATGTTTTAAAAATATGCTATTTGCATGTTTTCACCATTGACTTCTCTATTGCATAAGTAGCCCTTTGGTCAATATTTAGTTAGTTGTTGTTGTTTAGTCCCTAAGTCATATTCAACCCTTTTGCAACCCCATGAACTCCACTCCACCCCAGGCTCCACTGTCCATGGGATTTTTCCAGGCAAGAATACTGGAGTGGGTTGCTGTTTTCTTCTCCAGGGGATCTTCTGACGCGGGGATTGAACCTGTCTCTCCTGCATTGGCAGGTGGATTCTTTACCCCTGAATCACCAGGGAAGCCCAGTTACTACAGTGATGGATTAAAAGACACACTCCTGACTCGCAGAGTGGTGGATGCTGTGAGGCCCAGGTCAGGTATACCCTTTCAGACCCAGGGACCCATTCTTTCAGTTGCTAGGAATGCTGGCTGCTGACTTTAAAAGGCCCTGCATTGCCCCAGGTTACATCCTCTCCTGAATGCAGTCTGCAGCCTGGATTCATCCCGGATGGAGGGGCACAAAGGCCCCACTGCCAGATTGCTCATGATCAGTGGTAAAGAATCTGCCTGCAATGCAGGAGACCTGGGTTCGATCCCGGGGTCAGGAAGATCCTCTGGAGAAGGAAATGGCAACCCATTCCAGTATTCTTGCCTGGGAAATCTCATGGACAGAAAAGCCCAGAGAGCTACAGTCCAGGGATCATGGAGTTGGGGATGACTCAGTGACTTAGCACACAGGAACGCATGCCTTGCCTCTACTTGGGACAACTCTGAAGGGCCATCCTGGCAGTAGAGCTTCTCGGGTGGAGGATGGATAGAGGCCCCAATGGCATCTGCGTTACAGGTCAGAGTCTCCCCCTGCCACGCCCTGTTGCTCACACACCCACACGTATTGTTCCCACAGCACTCCCCAGGTTACCACTGGTATGTACCTCGCTGCCTCGGGCTCCTTGAGGACCCCAACCAAAGACAGAGGATTATACTGAAAATATTGGACCCAGAAGCAGTGGATCTGAAACAGCTGAGAAAATTATTCTTGCAAGAAGGTGCATTCAAAGAGAGCTCTACACTAACTCTCTAGCTACCCCCCAGCAACCAAATGAGTGAACACTTGAATTTTTGCACAACTCTGGTTCTCTCAAAGGGAAATAAATTGAAAAGGAGAGAAGAAAGGGACATAAGGAGGAAAGGAGCCAAGTTGCTGCTGTTCAGTCACTCAGTCGTATCGGACTCTGCGACCCCACGGACCGCAGCACGCCAGGCCTCCCTGTCCTTCACCATCTCCCAGAGCTTGCTCAGACTCATGTCCATTGAGTCAGTGATGCCATCCAAATATCTTGTCCTCTGTCGTCCCCTTCTGCTCCTGCCTTCAGTCTTTCCCAGCATCAGGGTCTTTTCTAATGAGTCAGGTCTTTGCATCAGTGGCCAAAGTATTGGACTTTCAGCTTCAGCATCAGTCTTTCCACTGAATACTCAGGACTGATTTCCTTTAAAATTGACTGGTTTGATCTCCTTGCAGTCCGAGGACTCTCAAGTTCAGATCATGAACTCCTTATTGCAAGGAGGCAAGAGGGGAGAAGAAAAGAAGAAAAATGTGAGCTGAATAAACAAAGTCTATTTTGCAGTTTTACACTTTTAAGAATTCTTTTAAAGTAATTGCAATAGTTATTTTTAGAGCATAGTTACCATTCATTGGATACCAATTATAGACCTACTACTTTACATGCGCTATTTCTAAACCTAAAAAAAAATACTTCAAGGGAGATAATATTATCAGAGAACTTAAGTGATTTACCCAAGGCACAGAGCTAGACAAAAGACAAAACAAGAATTTAAAATAAGCTTTAGCACTAAATCCTGCTGTCTTTTCTTTAAGTAAGGTGCTGCCTCTCTTCTCAGTGAGGAACTCAGACCCACACCAGGAGCAAAGTTTGGCTTTCTTTTGAAAGATAGCTACTGTAATACTTGGGACTCTTTTCCAGCAAGGGACAGAGACTCAATTCAAACTAGCTTACATGATAATTTATTATGAATGAGGATACTGAGATGTTTCATGGAATCCAAGAAAAGATATTACTTGATCTCAGAGAAAAATTGCAACCACGGACAACAAAACTTTAAGAATTCAAAAAAAAAAAAAAAAAGAATTCACTTTCTCTTTGCCACATGTGGAAAACATTATAGCCAACATTTTTGGAACTTTACAGCTCTGAGTAGAAAGACCAGCTTATTTTCTTTGTCCCAAGGGGGAAAAAATATCCCACTTCATTAGCCAACCCCAAACCAGTCACCTCTGACCTGGGATCAGAATTACAATGTAATATGTTGGTCTTTACTATACCCTGTGGATAGAAGCAGTAAGAAGAGAGTAAAGATTCTAGAAAAAGGGGAAGGGGGCAAGGAAGCTAATAAATATCACCATATAGATTCATTATACGTACTCACAACTTACAAGCTCCATAAATTTGTACGCAGAGTAGTAGCATTTTGACTTTTTTAGATATCTCCGAAACATATCACCGTACAATTTGTCAATTCAGTGAAAGAGGGGAGGCAGGTTTAGCTTGGAAAGCAGCTCTAAGATTATAACCTTATCATGACAGAATGTGTGTGTGTGTGTGTGTGTGTGTGCAACCCAAAAGAAAGGGATGGAAAAGATAAAGCAGGAAGTAAAATCTGGTTCATTGGGGAAGCTAAAACTTGCCTCACTTAAGCCGGAAATTAATTTCTTCTTGATGATGATGACTGAAGGAGATTGAATAGAAATAGTAGGTGATGATAAAGCTTAAGATACATTTTTCTGATGGCATTGTGCATGAAATTCTAAGAGAAATTAAGAAGTGAGCTTATGCCTCCCTTGGAAGTGAGTTGATAATCAGATATATACTTTATTAACATAGGCTTCAAACCATTTCCACTCCAGCCTGGCCAAAGGGGCCCCCAAAGGAGCAGGGTTTCTCTCCAGGCCCTAGTTGCAGGCTGAGTTGCACACCCACCTTCACAGTGCGCAAGAGAACAAAAGGGCCTTTCATTCTATCCTCCCTAGAAGGACTCGAGGTTGAAAATGGCTATTTGTTCCCTCTGCGACATATATGTCTGATAATATGCGTGGGCATGCATAACTGACTGCCTGCATTATGTATGAATCAGACCCCACTCCTGTTCAGCAACAGCTGGAGAGATTTTTCTCCTCCAGATACCCAGCTGCAGTATAGCCCCTCCCCCACACACGTGCCTGCACCACACACACACCCTATACATGGGCACTGGGGACAATTGCCCTAATTTACCAGAACTTAAGGACCACTAGAGCCAGCGCATTGTGTTTTTGAGTTGCTTTCCTTTTATTAAAATGTGTTTTTCTTCCATAGTCACTGCTGCCATTTTATTAATGGAACAAAGACTCTGGCCAAACAAGCACCCTAGTAATCACCTCAATTCATTCTCACAACCAAAGGCTTCTAAAAAACAGTTTTTTTCCAAGCTATTGGTTGGATGACCCCCCTGGGGAAATGCTTGCCACTTTTAAAGATGTTTTGAGCCAAGAGAAACTAGGATAAAGGCACTATTGGGTAGTTTTTCTTGTTGCTGAGTCTTTGTTTTCACAATCCATTATCACCAAGTTCCTGATCTCTTTTACTGAAAACAAGATGTTGTTAAAAAAAAAAAAAAAGAATCATAATACCACTTACCCAGGCCTAAGTTGAAGCACCATCTAAATAATATTTTTAGGATGAAAGTTTTTAGGATGAAAGCTGCAAAACCACTGCGAAAAACAGTTATCTCCTGAAAATTCAAATTATCTGGCCATTTGCAAAATAGTTTAATGAAATGAATATTAAAACATTTTGGGGTGAGAAGATCTGAGTAAATTGCTTGAATTTTGCGATTCCTGCTGGATGTGTGCCATCCTACAAAATAGTTTGTATGTCAAAGAAAGAAACATTATATGTTAGAAAATGTTATGGGGAGTGATGTAAGTTTGTTTCACTCTATTTAACAGAAGGGAATGTGTTTGTGGGTTTATAAACAATCTAATCTATGGGCTGAAAATATCCTGCCAAAACTGACCCCTGGCCATCTTCTCTCCCCAAGAAAGCCTCCTAGAGTAAGCTCCTTATAAAATGTTTCCCAAATAGACCAGGCTTTATACAGTGGCCTCCCGAAGATTCAAAGGAAAACATAATAATCTTTGATAAACTTGGCTGCCTAGTTGAAAAAGCTATATGAAGAGTCTAATGACTGTTTTCTTGCGGGAATGTCCTCTATAGCAGAGGTCAATCATCCATCCACTTTCTCCATCAGACAGCTTGAAAGAATAAGAACATAAAGGCAATCTCCTCTATCTCACCAGATTTCTGAGGTCAAAGCATTTATGCAGTGAGGTCTTTCAATACCATTAACCGTGAAAATAGCCAATATCAAAATAATTCTGAATTTCAAAACCAATTTGAGTTTTAATCTGAGTATTCAGGCTATTCACCCTTGATACTGATGCATCCAACCATTGGTTCACCTTAAATTGGTCAAATTGATGAGGTCAGTGACATTCAATAAGAGACTGCAATGTACTGTCACCATTGTTTGTATGACTGTGTTTTGCTTTTTTCATTCTTCCCTCAGTACAGAACTTTGAGATGGTGGATTGGGAATATATCAGAAAATTTGGTGGCTTCCGGCTGTTTCTGGCTCTGTGCCTTCCCTCCCTTTCAGCAGTGGTGTGAGGGTCGTGGAGAAGGTGAGCCTATTGGAGAGGTAAATGGGGACAGAGGGTTATTTAATGTTAGGGGGAACATGGAATAGCATGCATCAACATGGTGTTGAGCCAGACCATCCTTGGTATTAAAAAGACATGAGTTTTAATGTTTAGCTTCACTCACAACAGATTTTTCTCTAGCCTCATTTCTTTTTTTTTTTTTTTTCCTGCTGCACTGGGTCTTCATTACAGCACGTGGGTTGTTCGTTACTCAGTGGTTGCCCAGTGGCATGTGGGATCTTAGTTCCCTGACCAAGGATCAAACCCAAGTCCTCTATGTTGGAAGGTGGCTTCTAAACCACTGGACCACCAGGGAAGTCCTTGAGCCTTGTTTCTAAAACAGAGATAACATCTTCCTTTTTAAGTATTAAATCTGATCTTGGGAGGGAAGTGCCTAGCATGGTGCTTGGCACAGAGTAAATGCTCAATAAATCTAAGTTACTCTCTACACTGCCGTTCAGTTGTTTGCTGCTGACATCTAGAACTCCAGCCTATTTGTCTCAGTTCAGTTCAGTTCAGTTCAGTTGCTCAGTCGTGTCCGACTCTTTGTGACCCCATGAATCGCAGCACGCCAGGCCTCCTTGTCCATCACCAACTCCCAGAGTCTACCCAAACCCATGTCCATCAAGTCGGTGATGCCATCCAGCCATCTCATCCTCTGTCGCCCCCTTCTCCTCCTGCCCCCAATCCCTCCCAGCATCAGGGTCTTTTCCAATGAGTCAACTCTTCACATGAGGTGGCCAAAGTACTGGAGTTTCAGCTTCAGCATCAGTCCTTCCAATGAACACCCAGGACTGATCTCCTTTAGGATGGACTGGTTGGATCTCCTTGCAGCTCAAGGGACTCTCAAGAGTCTTCTCCAACACCACAGTTCAAAAGCATCAATTTTTCGGTGCTCAGCTTTCTTCACAGTCCAACTCTCACATCCATACATGACCACTGGAAAAACCATAGCCTTGACCAGACGGACCTTTGTCTAGGGCCCTGTAGATCACCATTTTTATATACCGTCTATTTTAATTCTTACAGGAATCAAAAGAAACAATTATTATATCACCATATTAGAAATTAAGATGCTGAAACTTAATTTGCCAAACTTGAGTCCAGACATTTCTCTCCAGAGTCAGGATTCTTTTGTACTGTAAAAATTTTACATGATAGATTTCACCACCTCTACTTGCCATTATAACCCTTTCATTCCATGTTTTCTAATATTGGATGTATAATGCTTTTGAATACAAATGGATAAAAGGCTACAATTCATTGTATATATTGTAAAAAGGTCTCCCTGGATAACTATGCAAGGGACCAATTAAATTCATTTAACTAGTCTATTGAGGCCAACTTCTCCATTCTCAAGCTCAAAACACATTGTATTCTAAGCCCATGCTTTGAAGAAATCTAGTAATAAAGAGTTGTCTGTGGGAGGTCTGTTCCTTGTTGTTTCTGAATTATCATTAAGTGGACATATGGTAAGTTGAATTCATACCATTTCTGAACCTATTCAATTTTTTTTAAGTGAATTAAAGGGTAACATCACTTTGTAAGCATTTTCAGAACTATTCCACTGAAACTAGGTTTTACTGATTCCAGTTCTTCTCATGATATGAATTAAGAGTTGAGTATAAAAGAAAATGGATCTTTTCAAAAAGATAGCCAAATCAAACATGCCAGGTATAGGATTTCGGATTATGTATGTTGCTCCTAAATTAAATGCTTTCAATGGTGAGCTGTCATTAAAAATTACAGTTTTAGCATTGCTTTTCCAGCATTTGCAAATCACGAAGATGACTTATGGAAAACAATTTTCTTCAGTGGCTGGGCTCTCCAGCTGCCTGTAATTTGATTATAAATTTCAAATATACTTTGTGTGGCAGAGGATATATGCTGAGAAAGGAGTGTTAGTGGGGAAGGAGGCAGCGACTGTAGTCTTTCCTTAGTAACGGAGTAACAGAAGTGAGCATTAGATATTTACATTTAGCATTTCAAAGCCTATAGATCAAGGGTGAATTTTCACCATCTTGATAACATTAGTCTCAGTAAACACTATTCCCTTTGTGCCCCAGAGGAAAAGATCAAATTACCCCAACAAACTTATACAGTTGAGAGATTTTAGTAATTTTTCCATCCTATTTTCTTTCTCTCCCTCTCTTTCTCTCTCATAGATAGCATAAATTGCTCTTAAGGAAAGTTACAATGTGATGAAATTAGATTATTCTTCAATAATAAATGATTATTCAAACCTTTTGGAGACATGTCATTCTATTGTACACAATAGTAGATCTCCTTTGTGTTTTTGGAGAATGAGACAGGGCTTCTGAAAGAGACATGGAGTTCCAGCCTTTAATGGGCTTTGAAAAATACCAGACTTGAGGGTAGTAAGTTGACGCCATTAGGAAAATTCAATAATATTCTTATTTTCCTATTATCATAGAGGCATCTGCTGCTTGGGGGGAAATAATGAGATAAAGGTTTCTTTCCTACACATCAGTGCCATTCAGAGATCTCATGGAAACCTGTTTCTGCAGCAAAGAAAGTGTAATTCTGCAAGTCAAGAGCAGAGAGTGCCCTGTCCAACCAGACACACTGACTCCTGCCTGCCTAATATTTAAGTGGAAAGTTGACACTTGGCTCTCTGACACAAGTTCTGACCTGACAAAGCAATATAATCTTCTCAAATAAGGTCAGAATAGCTAGAAAAACTCAGCTTTTTACTGTTGAGCTGATTTTCAGAGCCAAAGAGCTTGTTTGTTTTAAAACAACATTCTCCCATCAACGTTGCCTTCAAAAATCCATAAACTTGGAGAATCCCTGAGATTTTTTTTCCAAATTATGAACATCCTTCTGATTTTACTCTGTAATTTGTACAGCACAATAAAGATAAGTGTAAATGCATCTCTTTTCAAAACAGAATCTCAACCCAACCAGAATTCACTGTTTTCGATTATGATTTCCAGTGGATCTCTTTTCTGGGGATCAGGTTTTAGAAAGCAGAATAAATTAATGGCAGATACTAGTCAAAATTCTGTGTTCCTTCAGGACCCAGTTTCAGCAAACTCCTCTTGGTAAAAAAATTAAAGACACATTAAAGTTCACTACAGTAAAGGGAACATATCAGTAAAAATCCCTGCTCAGGGCATTTCGTTAATATGTTTGGAATTGTAAGAGAGAGGGGATTTTCTCTTCAAACTCCAGCCTCACATACCTTGGAGCTGATGAATTCTGCACATCCCTGGGATTTGCAGGAGGTTACAGAACAAGATTACGCACCCTGGTGATATATTTACTGCAAGGACAACCCGGGCACAGCTGCAGCTTGAAACCAGAAATGTGTGGAAAGAGTCTAACCGTGAAATACTTAAGGCTATTATTTCTTCGGAGCATCCTCCTGTACCCAGGAAATGAAGCCGATCAATTTTGCTTTTCTTTTTCATTGTTGTTGTTAGTTTAATGCAATTTAGTCTGAGAGGATGAAAACTGGTACCTGACTTTATTATTTACGCATGTAAAATCAGGGCCGAAGAAAAGTCGGGTCCGGTTGATAGAGATGATATGTAGTTAACTGATTTGCAAAGAATGAAAAGCAGGCAAAGCTCTCTGTTTGTGGTGCAAGAACGGATGGTTTGCCTCTCCTTTCAGGATTAAATTGCAAATATCATTTAATGTTGAAAGGCTTTTTGGAAATAATATCACACTGAATTTCTAAAGTGGACTCCCCAGACTTTTTTATCTCCCAGTTCCTAAATAATTATGCCGAGAGCACCACAGATAGAGCAGCTAACAAAGACAGACAATGCCCTCATGGAGTCCATAACCTTGCAAGGAAAAGAGACTTTAAAGGGAGAAGAAGGACATAGATAATAATAAAGTCACAAGCCTTGATAAAGCTAGAAAGACTAAGTACTCCAAGAGAGTGCATTACAAGCCTTGCATTTACATGTTAATTTGTCTGCTTTCTCTTATCAGTCTATGAGATTCTTGACCAAAACAATGTGTTACTTAAAATAATTGCTTAAAAACTTCTATTTGCTAGCAATCTGTTCCCAGAGCCTTGCATCATGCATGGCACATGGCAAACACTTAGTAAACTTGGTTAGTTATGTTTGTTGAGGAAAATTACGGTTACTAGCATTACTCATGGAATCCTTACAGAAATCCCAGGAACTAAATATTTCAGGTATTGAAAGTATTAGTTGCTCAGTCCTGTCTGAGTCTTTGAGACTCCATGGAGCCCGCCAGGCTCCTCCATCCATAGAATTCTCCAGGCAAGAATACTGGAGTGAGCTGCCATGCCCTCCTCCAAGGGATCTTCCAGACCTAGGGAATGAATCTGGGTCTCCTGCATTGAAGGCAGTTTCTTTAGCATCTGAGCCACCAGGAAAGCCCTTTTCAGGTATTAATGATCTCATTTTGTTGCTGTTCAGTCCCTTAGTCGTGCCAGACTCTTTGTGACCCCATGGACTGTAGCCCATCAGGCTCCTCTGTCCATGGGATTTCCCAGGTAAGTATACTGGAGTGGGTTGCCATTTCCTTCTCCAGGGGAACTTCCTGACTCAAGAATTGAACGCATGTTGCCTGCAGGCAGATTCTTTACCACTGAGCCACCAGGGAAGCTGGTCTCATTTTATTGATAAGAAAACAAAGGAAAAATGAAATGATTTGCTCAAACCATCTCAGGTGATAAAACAGAATGAAAACAGGTCTTTGAATTCTGAAACCAGTGTTCTTTCACCACACAACACTGCCTCCAGAAAAAAATAGATAAGATAAAGAATGGAAATAATACTAAGACTATGTATGTGTTTGTTTGTATGTTCATCAAAGAGGGGAAAAAAAACAAGGGGGGGGGGAACTTCAGAGTTGTACATGAATTAAAATGAATTCAATTCATCTTCACATAAAAATACTATGGGATAAAAACCAAAAACTTTCCTGAGAATTTCGTATCTCCAGCCACCTATATTTAAACAGTTGTAATTCTTTTTAAAGAGCCCTTCTATTCAAACTTTTCAAAGAGAAGATTTGCCTTTTAATAGGAAATCTCTTTTCCATCATAGAGGTAAAATACAACTTCACAAGTTTAATTTTAGTAGACTTCCCCCCCCCACCAAAGTACCAAATTTAGTATATAAAAGAAAAAAAAAGTGCAGATTGCAATATATTTGAGGCCAGACTGGAAACGTCCATAGGAGGCGTCTTAGTCAACCTGGGCTTGCCATGACCAGGTACCAGAGACTTGGTAGCTTAAAAAACAGAAATTTATTTCTCACAGTTCTACAGACTGGTAAGTCCAAGCTCAAGGTGTCCGCTGGTGACAGTTCTTTTCCTGGTTTGCAAAGCTGCCTCTCTTGCTGTGTCATTATGTTGCAGAGAGTTGTCTCTCTCTTCTTCATCTAAAGCCACTAATCTTATCATTAGGGCCTTACACTCGTGATCCACTCTAACTCCAATTACCTCCCAAAGGCCATCGTTCAGTTGCTCAGTCATGGCTGACTCTTTGCAACCTCATGGACTGCAGCACGCCAGGCTTCCCTGTCCTTCACCATCTCCTAGAGTTTGCTCAAACTCATGTCCATTGAGTCGGTGATGCCATCCTCTGTCACCCCCTTCTCCTCCTGCCTCTGCATCTGGTGGCCAAAGTATTGGAGCTTCAGCTTCAGCATCAGTCCTTCCAATGAATATTCATGGTTGATTTCCTCTAGGATGGACTGGTTTGATCTCCTTGCTGTCCAAGGGACTCTCAAGAGTCTTCTCCAGCACCACAGTTCAAAGGCATCAGTTCTTCGGTGCTCGGCCTTTTTTACTGTCCAGCTCTCACATCCATACATGACTACTGGAAAAACCATAGCTTTGACTAGACAGACCTTTGTAGGCGCCTCCCACGACTGCTGTTGCCAGAGCCTCTGTCCTCCCTGCAGGACACTGCTGACTCATGCTCTGCCTCAACACTTAAAGGCAGTCGGGCTCAGTCTCTTGTGGGGGTCACTGCTCCTTTCCCTGGGTCCTGGAGCACACGAGGTTTTGTTTGTGCCCTCCAAGTGTCTCTGGTGGATATGAGGTTTGATTTTAAACATAACTGTGCCTCTCCTACCATCTCATTGTGGCTTCTCCTTTGCCCTTGGTCATGGGGTATCTTTTTTTTGGTGGGTTCCAGCATTCTCCTGTTGATGGTTGTTCAACAGCTAGTTGCAATTTGGGTGTTCTCGCAGGAGAAGATGAGCACACATCCTTCTACTCTGTCATCTCCTATCCCAGATTTGCCTACAAAGGTCCCACAATCCACATCTCCAAATATTATCACATTGGGAGTTAGCTCTTCAAGATAGGAATTGGAAGTGGGCCACAGGGGAGGGCAGAGGAGGCAGAGGAGAGACAGAAACATTCAGTTCATAATAGGAGGTATAGCTAAAAGAAATAAAACCAGTTCTATTTTACAAACACACACAAATACACGAGACTTTGTCATACTCCACACCTTTGACAAGAAAAGTCAGGGATGAGATGATGTCTAATCTTGAGGAACTACATCTGAATAATAGAAATAAACAATCCACAATGAAAGACCAAAGAAAGCTAAATTGGAATGAATCATGCATTTAACATTATTTTTAAAGAAATCAGAAATATTCAGACATAAATAAGTCAGCAGGAAAGTCAAACACTGATATAACTGGCCCAGAAGAGCCTTTTGAATTTAACTTGAGTATCTTGGAGCTATAAGAACTGAAACATCTTCATTTTAAAAGGGTACAATATTCATAGAAATAGATCATGTTTGAAATTTAAAACTACTCTATCGACTATTACCAAAGTGGAAAAAAATGAGCATGTTTCACATTTTGCTATGTTCTACCTAATTAGCAAAAACCAAGCTAAGAGGGACTTCCCTGGCGGTCCAGTGGTTAAGAATCCGCCTGCCAGTGCAGGGGACTCAGGTTCAACCCCTGAACTGGGAGGATTCCTCATGCAGCAGGGCAACTAACCCCACGCGCCACAACTACTGAAGCCTGGGGCTCCTCGGGCTCATGCTCTGCAACAAGAGAAGACCATGCCCCACAACTAGAGAGTCGTCCCCATCCATCATAACTAGAGAAAGCCTGCACGCAGCAACAAAGACCCAACACAGACCAAAATAATAATAATCATAATAATAACCAAAGAAAGCACATACTGTAACGCTGCTTTATTTTGGGCCTTGTAAACAAAGGTTGATGACCAATATAACCACCAGATAATCAAAAACTTGTCTTGGTTAATTGTGATATTAAAGATAAAACCTTGCACATAGTGTGTATTTATCTTGATTAGTGTCTTGCCTGCTTTCAACTAGAATTTGTGGTGGTAAAAAAAAAAAAATCACTATATTTGTCAACGCACATTGGATTGCACGATCCCAAAAGCCCCAACTCCAATGCTTTAAGCATAAAAGGGAATTTATTGGCTCACGTAGTTGAAGTCTTGAGGTAGAGCCCACATCTAACACAAGAATTCAAAGAGGTCAACTGGCCTTGGCCTCCCTATCTTCATATCTCAGATCTACTTTCCTTTGGGCTGGCCCCATTCTCAGGCATTCTACTGAGGAATAAGATGGGGTCAGAAGCTCTGGTTTCTTCATCCCATTCTGTTGGCCATTCTACTGGAAAATCAACACCTCCTTTTCAGTGATGCCCATAAAAACATTTGGATGTGTTCTAATAGGCCTGATATGTGTCATGTCATGGCTTCATTCTTGATCCAATTACTGAGGCCAGGGCAATAGAGCACAGTGAATGGCCTGGCCTGGGTTATGTTTCTACCCGTGGCTCTAAAAAACTAGAACGAATTCCCTCTAAGCCACAAGGACTGAGACTGGGGTAAAGACAATAAGCAAGAAGTATTGAAATTATATTATCACAAAAGAGGGAAATATTCTTCATGTAGTTAACACTATGGATGTCTACCATGATCCATACAATAAAATTGAATCATTGACAAACACTAGAAAGCAGAAGTCATGTATAAATGAGGTGGTAGTCTTGAGAATAAGGGGAAGGCAGGGGAGATGGTATGTCATAGAAATATGGATTGAGAAAATTTGGAATGGTCAAGTATAAAACTTTGCTCTGAGTGTCTTAGAAGCCAAGGCAGAGAAACATTCAATGGAAAGAAAATACCTCATCTAAACAAAGGAAGTTCCCAGCTTGCTGGATGATATAGATACTTTTCTGGCTCTGAATTCTCAAAAGAACTTGTTTCCAAGACCTTTAAATAAGACTGAGCAACATAATGAGGTACTATTTTTTTTTAAAGCAAGTTTTTTAAAAGACGTGGTATACATTCTGCTCAATGAAAGCCAAGGACAAAGCATTACACAGTGGCTCTGGAAAGTCAATTATTCAAAAGGCGGTAGTGACTCTGTCCAAGTATGTAACCTAATGAAGGACTCAAAGGTAGAAAACCTGCAGTGAAATACTAGCCCTGCCACTTATTAGCAGAGTCACCTTAACTTAGTCCTTCTCATTCCCTGAGCTTATGTTTTTTAAGTGTAAAGAAGTGGTAATAATACCAATACTTGCTTTGTGTGAGAATTAAATTAATATATAAAAGTACTTTTAACTCTCTAATATATATGCAAATAGGTAACATATTTTCATCAGACAAACGATACTCTAGGATCTTCCAGATAAAGGATAAAGTCAGATCAGATTATACATACTTTATAATTAATTGCATAAAATGTTCAACCAATGAGTCATTAAATAGTAAAAGGTTATTTTAAGTTTTCATTGCAGCTCTCATAAAAACCTTTTTTACTCCTCCCTACTTACTATTATTTTATTATTTCCCATGTTTCAAATAAGTGAGATGTCATCCACCAAAAAAACAGTTATTTTCATTTGTGAAGTATTTTAAAACAGTTTGAGGACGTTATTACCAATGTGATCCCTACCACCACCATTACTTCTACCAATTGCTACAATTTATTGAGCATTTACTATGGGTGAGGTAGGAAACAAAATGCTTCGTATACATTTAAAACACAATTGCTCAACTAGGAGTGAGAAGAGTGAATTTTATAATGTTCCTCAAGAGCAGTAAAACATTAGACTAATAACTTATCTCTGGCCCTGGTTTTCTGTAGGCTTGGATCAATATTGATTGTACATCTTAAAAGTTTCCTTCCAGACTTCAGTATTCTATTACTTTGTTAGGGTCAACTTCATGGTGCAAATTCTCACATTCATGTCTTTTTTTTTTTCCTTTTGCCATAAAGTGAGGCATATGGGATCTTAGTTCCCCAACTAGGGATCAAACCTGAGCCCGTGCAATGAAAGTGCAGTGTCTTAAACACTGGACTACAAGGAAAGTCCCTGTGTTATAAGTGCTTTTACCTCAATTATGAATTTATATTTTTGTTAGAATGTTCTCTTTGGTACTATATCAAAAGCAGCACCATCATTTTTCTTCAACGAACCTGATGGGATAGTCTTCCCGAACAGAGAAGGACACGTTTACTACAATTTGTGGAATTTTGTGGGATGTGTTCCCTGAAAGAAAATAGCAAGGAGTCAATAAGTTTGCATTATTGCCTTAAATTAGTGAGTGGACATTGTATTTCAAGAAAAAAAAATGATTTTTTTGCCTTTATTTAAATTTAAAAATTTGAGATATAATTGGCATAACATGATTTCTTAACTCCCCTAGCAGTTCAGCGGCTTTCCTCAGTTAAGATCACAATTATCAGTAATATACCAAAATGGTACCTACCAGTGGTTTCTCAATTTTGGCTACACATTATAGTCACTGGGGAATTTTTTAAAAATATAAATGCCTGAATCCTACCACAGAGATTCTGCTGATACTGGTCCAGGGGGCATATTGGATATTGGGACTATTTTTGCCAGTGCTTTTCCAGATGATTCTAATGTAGAGTCAAGACTGAGATTGACTGGCCCATCTGGTGTTATCAGTGAGGCAGGGCATCACATACTTAAAGAAGATGTGCCAATCTGGAAGAGGTGGGGGATGCTCTGTTGGAAAAATATCAGTAGGATCAACCAGTTGAGCCTCATCCAATACTTACATACTATGCAACACAGGCAGTACAGAAAACGTTTGATTTTTAAGAAGGATTTTTTTTTACTTATGTATGTTACTTGGAAAGCTCATTGACTGAGTGGAGAAGAAACGTTATGTCATTTCTTCAGTGGGAGCCTGTGTCCTTTTTCTTTTTTTCTACTGGTTTTTTAATTGTCAAAATCCAGAGGTTAAGAATCTGCCTTCCAATACAAGGGACACTGGTTTGATCCCTGGTCAGGGAACTAAGGTTCCATATGTCACGGGGCAGCTAAGCCTGAGCACCACAACTCGTGAGCCCAATGGGCTCTGGAGCCTGTGTGTTGTAACTAAGACCTGGTGCAGTCAAATAAATAGATAAATATGTATTTTTTAAAAGACTTAGGAAAAAAAAAAAAAAGCCCTCTGGGGCTCCTGGGTAGGGTGATTTTTATTTACCACATTCTCCTGACCCTCTAACCCTTATTGGGCATCAAATTTCTTTTTCTAATTCCCAGGTTTTTTGGACATGGTTTATAGTATCATTGTATCCTGCAAGCTCTATTTTAATTGACAGAACCAATAGACACAAGAAATCGTGACCAAAATAAGAAACCAACTCAAGTAATCCCTTGGGGATTGCTTTGCTTTCTTAAATAAAATCCAACACATGGTCCTGCTCAGGCATGTTTGGGAAATTACGCCCATTATATCTTTTTGTTTGCTTTTAAAACCTGCTTCTTTCATTTCTTGCAAATTTTTCTGTCCAAAGCTAAATTGATTCTGCACAGCAAAGATAAACTCCAATCTAGAAACTGGAAAGAAAATGTTTATGTGGTTGAGGTGCACATTTATAGAATTCCTGATTGGGTGGTGAGACCCAGAAGATCAGCAGTCCAGCTTCTGGTGGATACAATAGCCCTTTTTTAGTTCATTGACATGAGAGGTTTTCATCTCCACCATGAAGCTTGTCAGGTCTGGTCTACAGATGGCTGATATTTTTGATCTTTCTTATATCTGCTGTGACTTCTTAGATGAAATTTTGAGGTTACATGTATAAATAACATGGAAGGAAGTGAATGCTTGAGGTTGATGTTCGCAGGAAAAACCAGAGAGGGGACTTTTTGCTAAAGGTTTTTTTTTGAAAAGCTGCTCTACTTTCTACAGACTGAGGTAGTAACCCCAAGATAAGGGGTTTTCACAAATTTTTTTTCAGTTTTTATAATGAACACAAAACTATATCCCATAATCTGAAGCTGAAATATTCAAATGAGTCACAGTGTTATACAAATTTTTGTTTGTCTTTCCATTTTACAATATGATGAGAGAAAACTAAGATGTTTCAAAAAGCAAAAGCAAATAAATAAATAAATAAATTTCCTTCATTTAAGGGTTAGAAAAAAAAGGCCACTAATAATAAATCATATACTCACTGACTACTTGAAGATTTCAGAGTTTTTATTTTCTTGTATTGATTTTCCTATTGGTAAGAGTCTTTAATAATTTTCTCATGTTTCAGCCTTTATCACTATTAAATAATCTGTTAGATGTGTGTGTGTGTGTGTGTATGTGGTGTGTTGAACTAACACAGTGTTGTAGGTTGATTGTACTTCAAAAAGCAAATAAACAGATTTGTAGAAAAAGAGATCAGATGGTCCAGTGCTTAAGTTGCTGAACTTCCCTTGCAGGAGACAAATGTTCAATCCCTCGTCAGGGAACTAACATCCTGCATGCTACACAGTGTGGCCGGAAAACAGAAAAAAATTAAAATTTTTACAAAAACGTAAAAAAAAAACCAAGAGATCAGACTTATGGTTACCAGAGATGACGGTGGGGGAGAAAAAACTGGATAAAGGCAGTCAAAAGCTACACATCTCCAGTTATAAAATAAATAGGGATGTAATGTACATGATTAATAGAATTAGTACTCCTGTATATTATATATGAAAGTTGTTAAGAGAGTAAATCCTAAGAGTTCTCATCACAAAGAGAATGTTTTTCTTTTCTTTTGTATCTGTATGTGGTGATGGATGTTCACTAACTTTTTGTGGTAATCATTTTGTACTGTATGTAAGTCAAATCATTGCGTTGTACATCTTAAACTTATACAGTGCTGTATGCCAATTACTTCTCAAAAAAACTGGCAGAAAAAAAAGAAGTTTAGGCTATAAATAATAGAAACAAATTTTGGTTAGTTTAAGCAAAAAATGAAGCTTCGTTGCAGAGTAACTGGGATTTCATGGTACCTAAGAGTTAAGATACATCAGTGTTTTAGGGTGCTTTTAAAATGGTCTCAATGATCCATGACTTCTGGTATTTACACTGTGTATTATCTCCTCCCCATGAGTGTAGACTAGAAATAGTGGCTTCTCAACCTAGATGCCCATCAGCAGATGAATGGATAAGGAAGCTGTGGTACATAAACACCATGGAATATTACTCAGCCGTTAAAAAGAATTCATTTGAATCAGTTCTAATGAGATGGATGAAACTGGAGCCCATTATACAGAGTGAAGTAAGCCAGAAAGATAAAGAACATTACAGCATACTAACACATATATATGGAATTTAGAAAGATGGTAACGATAACCCTATATGCAAAACAGAAAAAGAGACACAGAAGTACAGAACAGACTTTTGAACTCTGTGGGAGAAGGTGAGGATGGGATGTTTCGAAAGAACAGCATGTATATTATCTATGGTGAAACAGATCACCAGCCCAGGTGGGATGCATGAGACAAGTGCTCGGGCCTGGTGCACTGGGAAGACCCAGAGGAATCAGGTGGAGAGGGAGGTGGGATGGGGGATCGGGATGGGGAATACGTGTAACTCTATGGCTGATTCATATCAATGTATGACAAAAGCCCCCCACCAAAAAAATAAAAATAAAAATATTCTCAAAAAAAAAAAATTAAAAAAAAAAAAAAAAGAAATAGTGGCTTCTAACAAATAGAGTACAGCAAAGTGATGGGATGTCTCTTCTAAGATCAAGTTATAAAATTCTGTAGCTTCCACCTTGTTCTTACTCCTTCCACTCTGATGAAGGTAGATGCTGTGATGTGAGCTGCCCTCTGGAAAGCTTACATAGCAAGGAGTTGAGGACAGCCTCTGTCCACAATTTAGAGGAACTCAGATTCTTGATGTAACAGTCTGCAAGGAACTGAATCCGGCCGACAACCATGTGAACGCTTGGAAAATATCCTTCCCGAGGTGAGAATTCAGATGAAGCCACAGCCTTGGTCAGCGCCTTGACTATAACCTTGTGAGAGACCCTGAGATTGGAGGGTCCAATTAAGCCATGTCTAGATTCCTGACCCGCAAAAATTGTGGGGTAATACATGCTGTTGTGTTAAGTCACTTGGTTTTGAGATAACGTGTTACATAACAATAGGTAACACAGTCAGCAACAGAATGCAGGAACACTGGGGGAATCTATAAAGTATTTCTTTTTGCTCTTTGATTCTCTCTTCCTCTGGTTGTCTGTCTCACTGAGCTCTCGTTACCAAACCACTTTGGTTTCTCCTCAGTGCAAAATGTACCAATAGTTCCACATTTACCTGCTCTCTGTTTCTGTCATACAGAAAGTAATCAGTGTCTTTTTAGGTACATTTTCAAGACTATCATGGCAGGAATCAAATTGGCTGATCTAGGTTCAGAAGCCCATCTCTGAACCCATCATCTCTTTCACGAGGGAAACATACAAGGGAGAGATTGTGATTGATCTTGCTTGGATCAGGTGTGCTAATGCAGCAGTGTTTATAGTAGCTATGAAGACTGGAGAAGGTAGATTTATAATTTGCTTCACAGTTTTGCTCACTTTGGCCTATTGTTTAAATAATTTGAATTGCTAACATGTGTCATAATATATTTGAATGAATAATCTAACAGGCACCATTACTCTAAAAAGTAAACATGGGGGAAAAAAGGACCTTTAAAACATTTCCCACCTAGAAAAATGCATCATATGAAACTTGGCATTTGTGCAAGGTACATGCCAAGAAGTAGAAAGTAATAGACACTGACATGCTTGATTATTCAGGAAGGATATGGTTTGACATTTATGCCAACTGAAGGTTCTTACTCCCATTGTATCACAGGATCCTTTGGGCCTCCACTCTCTGCCTATTGTCCTACATGTGTAGAAAAACTGATAAAATTCCAGCAAAGTAGGAGTGTGGGGGGGAATGTAAGATGAGTTGTTAAACCAGGATGGTGAGTATTTACCAAGCTACGGTGTTTCACCAGTTACAGTTGTGTAATTGTGACACATGAAAAGATGCCTTCAGAACTGCCAGTATGTAAAAGAGCAGAACACTGACTATGATCAAACAGTGTGACAAACCAAAGTGGCTTTGCTGCTCTCTCAGTGGGATCCAAACAAAACAAATGATGCAAGATTGTATTATATATTTATTTAATTTTTCTTTTTTTGGAGGGGATACCCAGATGGTTATATTTTGACCATCAGACTTGCTTTGTGTATCAAAAGTGTTTTATAAAAATTAGCTCTGAAATCAGAGAAAATAAGCATATTTTTCTGCACTTTTGGTGTACTACAAGTATCAGTGAGAGGCTTCCAAAAAAAAAAAAAAAAGCATCCTGTTGGAAATGGCCAGGGTTATATAATCATCTGTGCACGATGCTAAAGGGCAGTTAGTCTGTGCATGGGCTGCCTTTGGAATCAGAGGCAGGAGTGGTGGGCTGATGAGCACACAGCATCCATATGCAACACAGCGAACGTCTGAGGCACCTGGGCTGTAGAACCACTTGGGTTCAAGTCCTGCTTTTACCAGGTACTAGACTTTGGGCACATAGTTTATATTCTGTGCCTTGGTTTCTTCACCTTTGAAGTAGGGAAAAATTTCAGAGTACCTACCTTTACACTCTTGTTGTTAAGATGTGATAAGATAATTGATACAAAGAGTCTGGCACAATGCCTAATATATACCAAGCACTCAAACGTTAGCTAATATTATTACTTAAAACTTTTTGATGATATCAGTTATTTAAACTCCCTCAACCGTTAATGTCCACATTTGTCAAATAGGGAACTGATTGTAGCAATGGCATATATAAAGTTATGTGTGTGACCCAGCATGTGATACTATGCACACATTTCATCTAATATATGTTTTCTTAATTCTTTGAAAGTGAGATGGGAAACTGAGCTGAGAGTTGCTTTGCAGTGATCTAGGGTCATAGCTGCAGTCAACATGGTGGTGAATTAGTTTTCATGACAAAGGACCACAAACTAGATGGCTTGACACAACAGAAAAGTATCCTTGCTCAATTTTGGAGGCCAGGAGTCCAAAGTCAAGGTTAGGTTACAGCAGGGCCATGTTCCTTCTGGAGGCCTTTGAGGGAGAATCCTTCCTGGATTCTTCCAGCTTCTGGTGGTTCCTGGTGTTTTTTGGTCTCTGGCTGAATAACTCCAGTCTCTGTCCCTGTCTCCACATGGCCATTTTCTCTGTATGTGGTAGTGATGGTTTAGTTGCTAAGTCATGTCTGACTCTTGTGACCCTACGGACTGTCAATTGCCAGGCTCCTCTGTCCCTACAATTTCCCAGGCAAGAATACTGGAGTGCGTTGCTATTTCCTTCTGGGGATCTTCCCAACCCTGGGATCGAACCCTCATCTCCTGCATTGCAGGCAGATTCTTCTACCGCTGAGCCAGCGGGGACGCCCTCTTCCTTGTGTCCTGTCTCCAATCTCCAGTCTGTCTACTAATCTGTTATAAAAACACTAGTCATTGGATTTAGACTCCACTCCAAATCGAGTATAGTTTCATCTGGAGATTCTAAACTGATTACATCTGTAAAGACTTTATTTTCAAATAACGTCACATTCTGAGGTTCTGGGTGGAAATTAATTTGGGGGAGGGCACTATAGCATCTAGCTCACTAGATTGGTGGTATTTCCAGACGTATCCACCTCTTTGCCATTTATCTTACTTTTACTTCAACCCATTTACTGAACACACATTTGGGGAGTACCTACTGTGTGTCAGATCCAGGGACACAAAGACAGTTCCTTAAAAGAGTTCATAATAATTTGAGAAAGATGCACACTAAACAAGTCTATAGTGACAGAGAGAGAAAAGTGGTGTTTTATCTCCAAGTGGTTAGAGAGAGCTTCCTGAAGGAAGTGAAACCTGCAGCTGTCACACGTTCTTTGCTCATCTATACTCGAAGTACACATGTCAGATGAAGGTATGTGAGAGAAAAGAAAAAAATGGACTTGATCAGACCAGCTGCGCTTTCCCTCTGGATAATACAAAACTAGGCAACAACTAGTACCCAGACAACTTACGTCACATAGAATTGCATCCAAAATTCCAGGCAAATGAATATCAATGAATAGCAAATTAGAACACTGGATTGTGACATTTAATTTAAACTACAGCACTGATGTTGAATCTTCTAAGCAAGAGAAATACCTATTTATTTAAAAGGGGGAAAGTATATTGCAAAATGTATCTATTTCTGATTATTACTTCACTGGGACAGAGTGTCACTGATTTCTAAGTTATTTCTTTAATTGATTACAGATTGCCCTAATACACGGTGATATTTAAGCTCTCTTTATGGTTATGTTTCTTTTCTTTTTTTATAAATATAATTTCATAAATACGATAGTTTAAAATACGCTTCTGCAGCTAAGTGGTAACTTAGATGTTAACTTGTCATTGCACCTCATTTTGCAAGAATAACTTTGGAGGTGCAAGAACACTTATTTTCAGTGCTTGGGATGTGACAAATGTGTTATCTCTAGACTTTGTGAAGTTCACCCCCACTTCCCTCATGCCACCTAGATTCTTAGTGAGTGTAGGTGTTATGTTTTTTATGATAGAGGATGTGTCCTCAGACAAAATCACATGTGCAAGGTGTGTCACAAGGATTCTATTTCTACAATGACTACTTCACAGCTGCCTTAGGCTATGGCACTCCAAAACCAAGCTTTGGAGCCATATTGAAGATGCTCTTTCTTTGGTATCTACTAAGAGTAATTGTTTAATTAATTAATTTATTTGGCTGTGCTGGGTCTTCGTTGCTGTGCACGGGCTTTCACTATTTGCAGCAAGCGGGGGGTTACTCGTCGTCGTGGTGCAAGGGCTTCTCATTGAGGTGGTTCCTCTTGGTGAGGAGCACAGGCTCTAGGGTTTGCAGACTTCAGTAGTTGCAGCACATAGGCTCAGTAGTTACGGCTTGCAGGCCCTAGAATGAGGGCTCAGTAATTGTGGCTCATGGGCTTAGTTGCTGCATGGCATGTGGCATCTTCCTGGACCAGGGATTGAACCTGTGTCCCTGCATTGGCAAGTGGACTCTTATCCACTGCATCACAGGGAAGTTCTAAACAGTAATTTTTTAATCTGAGGTAGTTAAACAGAGAGGACAGACATTGAATGAAATTGTGAAGTATGTAAAATTTTTCATCATCTTCTTGCTTCCTGCTCTACACTCAGTATCTGAATAGGCGAATGGAACACCAAGATTTTCAAAGAGGGTTAATAAGCCTTGAATATACTTAAAGTTGCAATTAACCTTTTGTTTTAAGAATTAGAAAAATGGTAAGGAACCAATATAGCTGCCATGAAAAATAAATGCAACAATGACATCTTATTGCTTCCAAGAGCAAGCAGTGTTTCTCACTGTCCTTCAAGGCTGATTTTTACCTATCCAACCTTTAGTCATGGCCATCTTTACAATTTCTTTAAAATATGATAGAGGATATGGACTTTCTCATGAAAATAATGCATAAGTACAATTTAAAAATATTTTCAGTGGATTTTTAATAGATCTCCATCTCCCTGCCCTAGGGATCAAGCCCATTCTCCTACCACAAACTCAAACACAAACTCAAACACACCAGGGGATTGGGGTTGGGTGGCAGTAATATTAATACTTCTCCTCCCCCAATTCAGACTAGCTTCTGAATATCTTCTTCCAAGTTGTCACTGCAGGCAGACCCACTGATCCTTCTTATTTTAGAGGTTTGTCTGTCAATCCTAAGGAAAAGCACTGTGGGGAAATAATAGCAGGAGGATTCCAAAAACAATAATAGGGCAGTTAAAAAGCTTAGCTTTTAAAAGGCCCTCACTCCTTGCTGAGAGGGTTATAGAAACGCTGCTGCCTGATTTTTTTTCTTTCAAGATGGATCTCTTCTGATGAACTTGTTGGTTGAATTCTTTCTCCTTCATCCTAGGAAAAACTCAGGAGTGTTTTGAAAGTAATCCTAGGAGAAGATTTATCTCAAGTAGATACTTGGCATCCCTGAGCTCCTATGGGCTGGGTGACCACTACTTAATGGCTCTGGGGAATTTTTCAGAACACAGATTCCTTGATCTTTTCCCTAAGGAACAGATAAGTGTCATGAAAGTGAAAGTGAAAGTCACTCAGTCATGTCGGACTCTTTGTGACCCCATGGACTAGACAGTCCATGGAATTCTTCAGGCCAGAATACTGGAGTAGGTAGCCTTTCCCTTCTTCAGGGGAGCTTCCCAACCCAGGGATCAAATCCAGGTCTCCTGCATTGCAGGCGGATTCTTTACCACCTGAGCCACAAAGGAAGCCCAAGAATACTGGAGTGGGTAGCCTACCCCTTCTCCAGCGGATCTTCCTGACCCAGGAATCGAACAGTGGTCTCCTGCATTGCAGGAGGATTCTTTAAAAACTGAGCTATCAGGGAAGCCCATGAATTCCTTATAAAAGAAAGCCAATGGTTTTTAAGAACCTTGTAAGTACCCTGGAGTAGGAAATGGCAACCCACTCTAGTATTCTTGCCTGGAAACTTCCATGGACAAAGGAGCCTGGTGGGCTGCAGTTCATGAGGCCGCAAAGAGTCGGACATGACTGAGCGCATGCATGCACACACACACACACACACACACACACACACACACACACATAAGGGCACTGGAAAGAGCAATATCTTTAAGGAAAGAATTCATTCAGTCAAAACACAACTTAATGCTCATGTTGCAGCCTGGAATAAAAAGAAAACTACCCTTAAGGAACTCATAATCAAAATATTCATTGTTTTCCTATCTTTTTTTATCTTTTCCCCATCTTTTTTTAGAGTTTATTTTAAATAATATTTTATCATCTCATTGTTATTTATATATTTTCATTTTTTGACCATGCTGCATGGCATGTGGGATCTTAGTTCCCTGGAATCGAACCTGCACCCACTACATCAAAGCACAGAATCTTAACCACTGAACCACCAGGGGAGTCCATGTTTTATTTTATTTCTTACATTCTTCACCCACTCAACTTAATTGTGTTTCGACCTGAGTATTTCTTCAGCTTTATTGGATTCTTTTTGGGTTTTAAAAGAAGATGCTTCCCACTCTAAATTTCCTACCTTTTTAAGTAAAAATCATTGTTTAGATTCTTTTTCTTCATAACTCCCCTATCTCTGGTTGCCTGATTTAGGGATAAAAAAACGCAGGTCACACAGTTCAATTTGAATTTTAGATAAAGAGCAAGCAATTTTTTAGTATGAATGTGCCCCAAATGTGGTATGGGACATACTTATACTTAAAAAAAAAAATGGTGTTTATCTGATTTTGACTTACCTGGGCACCTTGTATTTTACTTAGCAACCTTACCCTTACCCCAACCTACCTCTATAGAATAAGTTGGCATTCGAGTTTAGTGACATCAACACACTTAGAGCATCTTCTTTATTCTGTAATCCTGATCACAGAGGAACATTGTAAACTCCCTAGAAAACCGAACACCCCCTGCCAGACGGCACTAACTTACTCCCCTCTGACACAGACCCTCTCAGCTGAATGGGACACTTCAGCCACTGCAACCCCGCATAATACTGTTAGTGACTGGAGGACATATTATTTCTTCCCTGTATCTCACAGATGTGAATTTTTAACTTCATTTTTCTATAAAACAAATCCTGTGGGTCTGGTTCGCCTATCACCTATCTTAGTTTGTCTTTCACATTCTGAAAGGAAACTAAATGAGGATAATGTTGGTAATTACCAAGCACAGATCTTGGTAACACAGATCTTGTGTGACACACAGATCTTGTGTGACAACAATGCAGGAAAGACTAAAGTCTGTAAATAAATTAAAGCTAAATTTTAATCTTCTTCTCTAAAAAGCCAAGAAGAAAGTCCTGGGCAGAACAACTGATTTGAATGTCATTTCTGTTGTTTCACCTGCTCACTTATAATCTGGTAAGATTTAGAAGGTTTCAAATGAAGCCTGAGCTCCTTTCTGAGAGAGTTGGCTGTTTTGAGCACAACAGATACCATAGTTATCATGCAGAGAGGTGAACACCAAATATGTAATTTATTTAATGCAGCACTTTTACAGGTGGAGTACCATGCCAACAGATATGATTTTTTAAATCGAAACCTAACTGTAATTGAAATATGTGATCACTAATATCTGCAATCAGCCGTTTCTACGGTAGTTTAATATGCAGCTGCTTTGAAATGTGCTTGCAGATTAGCAAAATGTCAGACCCCACTTTCAAAGAAAGCTGTCTTCTGGGACATCATTTATTCTTGCTCATAACTTTAATACGATTACCTCCCACTGTAGCAAACCAATTTTTTTATAACATTCTAAAGAGATGTTATGCACAGAAGAGCTTGGGATATTTCCAGTTAAGATGGCCATCTCTGAGACAGGTAATAGAGACTGAAAAATGCCATGACACCTATATCCTGGGTCCTTGTTAGATTAATTAAACAAGGAGGCCATTAGATGAGGTGGTTCTAACTCCTTAACAGCCTACATGAGCAAACCAAAACCTGACTATAAATGCCTCGTGATTAAGAAATAGAAACCTCAGGACAACCAATCACAAACAGCCAGCTAGGCTTGTCCCAAATCACGCTTAAGCTATAATCAAAGAACTTCTTTGCTTTGCTTTTTCCTTTTTTCTGTAAGTCTTTCCCCTGCTCCTGTAGTTGGAGCACTTCTAACCACTTCTGGTTTGTTGCTACCTGGTTTTAATAGATTTTTGATCGAATAAACTCAACATTTGTAATATGCCTAAGTTATTCTTCTAACACCATACAGAAGTCATTTATGGATCTGGCATTTGGATGCTCTGAGAAATGGGGTGTAGGTCCAGATAATTATTCCCCAAGAGCAGAGTCTAAAATAAGAGGGCTGTTTGTACCACTGGTTGGTAAACCTCACTTTTTAGGGAAACATACAAGGGCTCTATAGTTCTGAAATCTGCATGTGACTTTTTAGGGGTTAAGGAAAAGTTAAGAGAATTTGCAAACAGCTTAAAACTTGCAAATGAGGCTGTTCAAACCCATGAGTAAATTAGAATGCACAGCCTTTTAGGGCAGTCAAAGAGAGTTGTAAGGCCTGAGACTGGAGGCATTAAGGACCTTGCCTTGTAACCTGATTAAGAAATGCCCCTGCCTGCCTATCTTATCTGTTTCTCAGGATAAGTCAGGATAAGTCACAATGCCTTTAGCTATTTCTGATTTAGGCCTGGCTGGGTGTGGATCTGTACTATTTTGATTGTATCTGCTGGTTCTGATGATCTCATTACTTTGTTAATTAAATTTCTGGCTTATTTTAATCTCCCTTTAACAGTGCACTTTTAACCATGGGGAAGAGGAAGTAGCTCCTCAGAGAATAGGGTCTGCCCCAAAGGTGGTTCTGCAGGCTTCCTTCCTGTGCTTCAAATTATAGTCTCCCGTCAGGTCTGCCAGAGAACCCCTAAGGCCCAGGTTAAACATATTCATTCAGGGGATTCCCCTGGTGGTCCAGTGGTTAAGAAACCACACTTCCACTGCAGGGGATACAGGTGTGATCGCTGGTAGGGGAACTAAGATCCTGCATGTTGCAAAAAAATAATTATCCAGGGACTTCCTGGTGGTCCATTGGGTTAAAAATCTAACTCCCATTGCAAGGGTTGAGGGCTCGATCCCTGGTTGGGGAACTAAGAACCCACATGTCGCCGGGCACCTAAGGCCAGGTGCCACAGCTGGAGAGCCTGGGTGCTGCAACGCAAGATTCCACATGCCCCAACGAATATTTCGCTTACTCCAGCTAAGACCCAACACAGCCAATAAATGAGTAAAATAAGTAAATATTTTTAAAAAACTCATCCAGGTAATTTAGGAAGACCACAAATTACACTTCTGGGGAGAAGTGCAAATAGCCCTAAAACTCTCAAAATTGCCAGAAGAAATGCCCCAGAGGCTGTACATGGACCAAAAGCAAGGCCTCCAGCAAGTGTCATTGTCCCTACTGTTCTTCTCTTTCTACTTATTCCTCTCTCCCTCACCATTCAATTTTGTTTGGGAATTATCTGTTCATATCCTCTGCCTATTTTGTGGATGTACACTGCATGTGTTAAGTTGGCTTTTCTGTGTGATTTATCATTTGCGATACAATGCTAGCTCCCTGATTGATCTCTTCAGGCTGAAGACAGACTCCGAAAGGAGTCTCTTCAGGTTCAGTTACCTACTAGCACCTATTCTTGCCACTTTATGTAATGCTAATGCAGAATATATGCCCCTAGACACTGGCTTTTTAGATGAATAGGAAAAAAAAATGTCAGCTCTTTGTTCATTCTGTCTAGGCCAACACAGTAAGAATATCAACTCTGTTAAAGCTTAAAAAATATTTTTGCTTTGTTGTCATTAGTCCTTCCTTTTGTTCCTTGTGGGGTTTGGTGACTAGAGGTTTTAAAGTTTCATGCAGTCAAATCTATGCTTCTCATGAGAGTGTACTTCCACATCAGAGTTTCTTGCAGTTCCTGCTTTGAAAACCATTATGAATATAAATCTTAAAATATACAATTAATAAAAGACAGTTTAAATACTATAACTATATATTACATGTGTATGATTGTATATATACGTAATTATAACATATAGCTATAATAGCCCAAACCAGCACAGTGTTTCCTAGTGTTTAGCAGTAAGACAATGGGCTGACAGAATCAGGGACTTGCTTGTCTGATCTCTAACCGCACGCCTATTGTATGTTCTTGATGTTCTATAGGAAACTCTTAAGAACCTTCCTTTTCTCTTCCTTCCTTTTTCCCCCAAAAAAATCAGTCCTAAAGAAGTAGAATTGAGCAAAGTAGGTATGGGTTTCAGGGTAGGACTGTGGGGCCTGGGGAGCTGGAGTGTTCCAGAGCCACTGTCAGAGCACAAGTGGAAAGGGGACTTCCCTGTCTGCCCAGTGGTAAGACTCTGCCCTTCCAATGCAGGGGTTGTGGGTTCAATCCCTGGTCTGGGAACTAAGATTAATGTCATTAATCTTTTTAATATTCATCAATGTGATAGGTATTAAATGCAACTTCTTTTGTTTTGCATTTTCCTGACGACTAGTAAGATCGAGTATCTTCTACTTTATTAATTATCCACTTTCCTTGTTATTTAATCAATTTCTGTTCCTTTATTTTGGCTATTTCTCTCTTGTTGGTTTTTGTCAACTTGTAAGAGTTCATTGTGCAAAGATATTTATTACATTTTAATTTTTACTATATATTTAATATTAACTTCTTGGGGTAAAACTCCTTGGTGGGCCTGTGGTTAGGGCTCCATGCTCCCACCTCTGGGCACACTGGGTCAAGCCCTTGTTGGGGAACTAAGGTCATGAGTGCCCTGTGGCATGCCCAAAAGATAAATTAACTTTTAAAAATCTGTTTTTCGCATGTTACCAAAGATCTACTGGAGAAGTGATAGGCTACCCACTCCAGTATTCTTGGCCTTTCCTTGTGGCTCAGCTGGTAAAGAATCTGCCTGCAATGTGGGAGACCTGGGTTTGATCCCTGGGTTGGGAAAATACCCTGAAGAAGGGAAAGGCTACCCACTCCAGTATTCTGGCCTGGAGAATTCCATGTACTGTATAGTCCATGGTGTCGCAAAGAGTCGGACACAACTGAGTGACTTTCACTTTCTTTATAGATGCGTATCTTACAGCCTTAAGAAAAATTTCCCACCCAAACCTACTCTTGTGGATCTATCTGCACATTTTAAAACTTTTCTTCTACTGGTTTTTATTTCAGTGATGTAGTCCAAGTGGATTTTATTTTGTATGTAACATAGCAGTCTAACTTGCAGCTGGAAACCCATTATTCAGGACTACATAAAATAAATCAATCTCCACCTTTCTGCAATGTTTGATGTTAACCTTAGACTTTTTCCTATCACATATAATCCTTTGATATGTGTATGTGTGTGTATGTTTACATGTACACACATACATACACAAATACTACATGTTTACCATGATGTTTTTTATTCTTCTTCAGTTTGCTTTCTTTGCTTAAAATGCTGAGAAGGAACTCCAGTGTATGGCTCCACCTCAGTCTTTTAAAAGCATGTTGTCTTAAGAATTGACAAACCTGACTCACTAAGCCATAGCCAATTAACTGTTCCCAGATGAAGAAGTCCCCATGGTAACATTTTCAGCTGCCCCAGCTTTCTAGGGCCTGCCCTGAATTGCTGTTGTTTAGTCGCAAAGTTGTGTCCGACTCTTTTGAAACCCCATGGACTGTAGGCCACCAGGTTCCTCTGTCCATGGGATTTCCCAGGTGAGAATAACCGGAATGGGTTGCAATTTCCTTCTCCAGGGAATTGTCCCAACCGAGAGATCAAACCCACGTCTCTTGCATTGCAGGCGATCCTTTACCCCTGAGCCGCCAGGGATGCCTGCTCTGAATGGTGAGCCCAAATCTCTCCAGGGTTCTTTACTCAATTCCCCAAGGAGGGAATCACAGTACCTGCCTCTACAAAAAAAGGACAGCCTTCTACTGGGTCACCTTCCATCAGTCAGCTCCACAGTCTCTCAACATTCTGTGCTTGGTGGCTTTCTTAATGAGTTGCAGGTCTGACTTCTCCCTGCATGAAAAAGAATTTAAAGCACCACTGTTCTACTGCTGACCTTTTTTGGTGCTTTTTAATCTATGGGAGGTTGGGGGTAGATATAGTTAAAAATAACTGAAGACTCCTGCAATATTTATTGATCTCTCATCAATCTTTGATTCCATAGACAGGTACCACTTAGTCAAGCCATATGATTTTGATATTGATTCAAGGTTTTTAATCTTCCCTCAGAGCTTTTACTGCCACAGAATTGCAAGCAGGGTTCATTCATTCCTCAAATATGTATTGATGCCACTGTTTACCAAGCCCTGTGTTAAGTACTGTGTATATACTGGTGAGCAGAATCATCACAATGCTGGGTAGTTATGGATTGCTTTGAACAAATTCTAATCCCAAATGTGATTAAAAACATACTTTGTCCTCAACTCTCCTTTGAAGCATCTATTTAAATATTTGATGCAGATTTAGCCTCCCTTATGTCTTCCTGCCACAAGAAACAACAAGATCAGCATCTTTTCCTATTGAAAAGAGAAGGTATTTAATGCTGTAGGCACCACCACGGCACTTTCCAAATGATTTTTGTCTGAATAGTTTAGTGTCTTTTTAACAGAACTAATATTGTTGATATGGGTTAAAGATCATTTGGTGTTCAAAAAATATTTATTGAGTCCTTATTATATGTTAGACACACTATTCTAGGATTGAGACCCAGAGGCTATTTTTTTTTTTCCTGCCATGGACTCCTTTAGCTTAAATATATGAAATCCTTCTCAGAACAATATTTTTATAAATTCATAAGTTAAAATAGATTGTGCTAAAAAAAAAAATACATTGTGCTGCAAAGAAAACCAATCGCCCTATACCTTGGTTAACAATGTTAACTCATTTATTTAAGCCCTGATATTGTCTTTAAATTAAAAAAAAACTATTAATTTTAATGGGAAATTTTATTATGTATTACATCTTACATCTTAACCTAAGACAGTCAAATAATTTTCAAAGATTTAAATATATATGGGATATTTATACAGATATATATCCTATATAACCAGACATGCAAATGTAATAAAACTTTGTATAAGCAATAACAACAAATTTGAAAGTAAGCTAACAAATAATCCAATGAAGGCTTATTGTACTCACCCAAAGAAGGAGTGAAGACTGGATCGATGATGTATGTATAGGGAAAGATGAGGGCGTTTGACATTAGAAATCTCATTATTCTTTGTACACTATTTTCTTCATAGACGTTTCAATCTTCTGGAGGTTCATTGTTACTGAGGTCAAATTTTGCTTAAAATAAGCTTAACATTTTATCTCTACAGCAAAAATAAAAGCAAAACACATGCACACAACAGACCAAAGGGTTGTAAGAAATGAAGATGCTTCTTCTTCATCTCCTGCTTGGTTGTCGTTATTCCATTGCTAAGTCGTGTCCAACTCTGCAACCCCATGGACTGCAGCACGCCAGGCTCCTGTGTCCCCTACTATCTCCTGGAGTTTGCTCAAATTCATGTCCATTCACAGGCAAAGCAAACATGTTTGTATTCATCAGAACAGGGCAATTCGTTCTGATATAAATTTGTTTCCCAAGATACTCTGACTACAAAAACCTCTTTTGAGTGAATTGATGAGTGTGTCTTCACCTGCAATCACAATATTGACACAATTTCTCATACTGTGTATATTTAGTGTGTTTTGGGTAAAATTTGCTTTACATTGGGCATAAAACAAAGTTTGCCAAAAGGCTTTTTTACAAGTTATATTGCTGAAAAGTCATTAACTGAACATTCATTTGGTGAGATACATCTATTAGCCATTAGCATATAATTCTATAGACAAAACTTGAGAGTCCACGGATTCAGCTAGGGGTTAAAAAGAAAAACTGAACAAAACAGACACAAATACTTGCCTCTAAGGATCTCATATTCCTCACAATCTACACAGATGATAATTCTGTTCACAAGGTCAATTTGTTCAGCTCATAGGAGGTGCAATTTGTTCCTTTTTTATAATACCAAGTCCCAAGTCCCAACACAGTCCTCCTCAAAATCAAAGTCCCAAGGAAGTACAATTATTCTGTTAAAGGTTTGTTTACTTAGATGTTTGCCATAGTCTCCAAAATCTTCCATCCAGATCATGTCTTTGATGCTACTTGATCTAGATCAAGGATAGGCAAAGTATTGCCCTAGGGCTAAACCCATTATCTCCTGTGTTTTGCAAACAAAGTTTCATGGGATCTACACTACACTAGCAAGAGTTGAATACATGTGACAAAGATCCTCTAGCCTACAAAGTCAAAAGGTATATTCTGACTCTTTATTTTAAAAAGTTTGGGGAATACATGTAAATCCATGGCTGATTCATGTCAATGTATGACAAAAACCACTACAATATTGTAAAGTAATTAGCCTCCGACTAATAAAAATAAATGAAAAAAAAATAGGAAGGGAAAAAAATAAAAAAATAAAAAGTTTGCCCATCTGACCTAAATTTCTAGAGTTACAAGTGTTATTGAATATCTGAGCAGATCTAAAGAAGCTTCTTAAGAGAAGTGGCCTTGGTTACAGATTTTCCTATAGCTCTTACAAAGCAAATAAGAAATAAAACTTCTTAAGAAGGAATCGTCACTTTCTAATTTTCTAATACCAGAATTCTCATTGCTCTGGTGCTTAATGGGTATAATAATACACTTAGAACTCTTGGGTGATTTCTTCCTCATTCTTTGGATAAGATTGACCTCTTAAATGCAATTTAAATGCAATTTACAAGGTGCCTCCTGTTCTAGCCTCACATACTTTGGTCTGTTTCTTCTCACTACCCCTGTTAGGACCACATGATTCTGCTTTGGGCAAACCTGTGTCCTCCTTGTAAATTCGTTTCTTTAGTCTAGAGAGCAATTTTCACTCCCCAGGTCTTATGTGGGTTAATTCCTACTCATTTTCAGATTTCTGACTTTTTGTTGCTGTGGGAAAGATTTTTCTGATTGTTTTTTCTGTCCCATCTCTCTAAAAGTTAGACTTTCAGAGCACCTGTATGGCTCAGCAGCAATAAATCCACCTGCAATGCAAAAGGTGCAGTTTTGATCCCTGAGTTGGGAAGATCCTCTGGAGAAGGAAATGGTAACGCACCCCAGTATTCTTGCCTGGAGAATCCCATGGACAGAGTTGCCTGTGGTGGTCACAAAAAGAGTTGGATAAGACTTAGTGCCCCAAAACAACAACAAATTTCTCTTTTACAGTAATTTTCAGAATATGCTATAAAAACATATACATTTACACTATTTAATTTCTGTCTTCCTATCAGATTCCATAATGTGTGGGACCAGTCTGTTCTGCTTGTGGCTAGATCTTCAATGCTTAGCTAGTACCTTATTAGTTAATCAAATTTGTGAAATGAACTTATGAACACCACAGAACACTCATACATCAGATATTTAACAGTGAATTTATTCTCAGCTCTTGCTAGGAGGGTCAATGTAAGAATGTAGCACCTAAATGTTTTCCTGAATTTCTTATACAATTATCTAAAATTGTTCCATATTGATAAATGTATCAGAATTTAATGCTAACATAGTTTGGAGGGAATAGTGTCTGTTTTTTTTTTAAGTTAGCAAAAGAACAATATAGTTTGTTGTGTTTCTCTTTCTCCTGGAAGCCAAGAAGTTCAAAAGTAAATGTAATTTTTATTTACAGGAATGTTCTCCAAACCCAGATTCCTGGTAAAAATTCTTTCTTCTTTCTTTACATGTTGTGTTAGGCTTTTATTCACTTTACAAATCTGTTAGATATTTGCTTTATGTCAAGTTGCCTCAATTTTGAGTAATTATAACTTGATCCTGTTTAAGACTCATAACTTTTCTCACTAGAGCAAGTCCAGATCTGAAAAATTGCTAAGAATGAAAGCTACAACTGGTGGTTCTGAGTGTCCTGAATTAAATTATATGACTGACTTCAATGTGGGAAAGGGGCTGGGGAGGGATGGTGTCCTTGAAGTCACTTTTTTTTTACAGCAGCAAACTAAACTGGAGTCAGTTATCCACTCCTCATGGAATTCAAACAACTTATTAGTACTGATTAGTACACTGCGGAAGCAATTCAGCAAAAACTCAGAGCTTCTTGAGCCATAAGTGTGGGACAGAGCCTTGCCTCTGTGTATCTAGTTTGAAACTAGGACCTGCTGGGCCACTTCTTGCTTCCATGATAGGCTGGTTTTCAAATTACTTCTCTTGTCTCCTTAAATAGAGCCAGGGGGTGGGAGTGGATGGGAGAGAAGGTGACTTAAAAGAGTTCATCCCTTTAGGAGGTGGGGGAACTTAATCACAAGTCTGCACTCGCTTCAGATGATTAAACAATGAGTGTTTATAAAATCAAGAAAAATATTTTCCCTCCAGAGTTTTCATTTCAAAGAGTTCTCTGTGCGTTCTGGCTAATTTAAAAAGAGCCCCATAGGGTGCTTATTTTTTTTACACATATATTGCCAGAGTAGTTCCTGTTTTGGTTTAAATGTGTTCCTTCTTTTTAGTCAGATGAAAGAGAACTTTCTTTAAAAAGAACTTGTCTGCTGATCCTGTTTGTTAGAATGAGCCTAAATAAAGCTTCTGTTAAGAGTTTAACTGTTGAGCTAAGTCCTCTCAGCTAAATTATCTGGCAATTTTCATTCTTAGTTGGGCTATGTAACTGGAGTGCCCTTATTATCCTCTTTCCTACCTGCAATGTCTGCCTCCCCTGAGGACTCCTCTGAAGTAAATATCTTGAGGAAAGGGCTTTTTCTCTCAATTCAGTTGGCTTATTCTGCGTGGAGTGTGATGTTGGGGTGTGTGTGTGGGGAATATGCTAGGCACCTTAAGTGAGTAAGTCATTAATTCTGCAGCAGGCAATGACCTAAGAGAAGAGTGGCTCAATCAACCCGTGAAAAAATGTCATCTCGAAGGCTTTAGACAAATGTCTAAAGGGGAAGGGCCGTGGAAAGAGGAGGTAGAAGCCCCCAGAGTTGGCCCCCATCACCCTCGCAGGCTACTATAACAAGAAGCTTTCAGTCAAGAGGAAATTCTGGTATGATACAACAGGAAAAATAACTAAACAAGCAAGCAAGCAGAGAAACAACACACTGAACATGGATGAAACTCAAAACTTTATGCTAAGTGGAAGAAGTCTGATAGAAGATACAAGTCTGAGATAGGGGGCAAGAGGACAGGGCACAACCACTAAAAGGAAGACACAGCTGTTACGGATGCAACATAAACTGGTTAGAACCTTCTAGGTGCAAGATGGCAGAAGATTCGACTTCCTGTGGACCTTGAGCCTCATTATATGCTCACTGTAATACGTCAGCATGCTGAATGACATGCCCACCGACACCATGACAGTTCCAAGGCCAACCATAAAAAGCCAAAAAGTGGCCGAATTCTTCGAAATTACTGCTCCTGGTTCAAAATAGGTGGGCTAATCCTGCCATTCGTTAGCCTATTGCCCAGCCATAAAAACTAACCACCCCATATTTGGTGGCCACTCTTGCCTTCTGAAACTCCAATGCTTTGGCCACCTGATGCAAAGAACTGACTCATTGAAAAAGACCCTGATGCTGGGAAAGATTGAAGGCAAGAGAAGGGGACGACAGAGATGAGATGGTTGGCTGGCATCACCGACTTCATGGACATGAGTTTGAGCAAGCTTCGGGAGTTGGTGATGGACAGGGAAGCCTGGTGTGCTGCAGTCCGTGGGGTCGCAAAGAGTCGGACAGGACTGAGTGAATGAACTGACTGACTTGCCTTCTGAGAAGCTTCCCAGGTGGTGCTAGTAGTAAAGAACCCGCCTGTCAATGCAGGAGATGTAAGAGACGGGGTTTTGATCTCTGGGTCGGGAAGATGCCCTGGAGAAGGAAATGGCAACCCACTCCCGTATTCTTGTCTGGAGAATCCCATGGAGAGAGGAGCCTGGTGGGCTATAGTCCGTGGGATCACAAAGAGTTGGACACGGCTGAATGACTAAGGACGTGCCTTCTGAGATGGACTGCATTCTGCCTATGGAATGTGTATCTCTCTAAATAAATCCCTGTGGTTCGCTTCTGAATTCTTTCCCGAGGGAAGCCAAGGAACCTCACTTGGTGGCCTGTCCCAAGGCCTCGCCTGAGACCTGGGACATGACCATCCTCTCTGTGTTCTATTCTCCTGCAACAAGGCCATGGATTCTATGATTGCCATACATAAAAAGTCCAGAATGAGCAAATCTATAGACAGAAAGTAGGTTATTGGTTTCCTGGGACTGGGACAGCCAGGGTTAAGATTGAGATTTTGTTGAGGGAGATGAAAATGTTCTGAAACTGACTATGATGATGGTTGCACAAGTTGATAAGTTATCTCAAAATCACTGAAAGGTACACTTGAAATGGATGAATTTTATTTTATGTAAAATATATCTCAATAAGGCTTTTTTTCAGAAAGGTGAGATCATCCATTCAAGGGGACTAAGGATAGAATTTTCAAGGATAAAGATAAAGTGCACATTTTAACTCTCATAGCCCCCACCATCTAAAGATTGTACAGAGAGGTTTGTTTCTACAGGGAGATCCATTCCTGAGTGCTGTATCTCTTATTACAATTTCAATGTCTGAATCTACTTGTGTAATAAAGAGTAAGGTCAGACATTTAAAACAACAGGGAGACAGACCATTTCTTGCATGTGACGGTGGTCATCACAGTCAAACTTCAAATCAGTTTTCAGAAGATGAGAATGTTTCCTGTATTTTGTTGAAAATGATGGAAAGATTTAGAGACTGCTATTAAAACACATGCAAATATAGAATGTTTTCAACACATGCAGTAATGCTAATAATGGACCCTTTGCTTTTGCATTCAACTAAATCAAACTGTATTATAAATATTATCTAGGCTGAAGATTGGTTTTGCCTCACTTATAAGAATTTACTAGCCAAGTGGATAAGAATATAAGATAATAGGAAGTTTCTTACTTTATTTCCTTTAGCAAATATAATGCAATTTGATATGCTAATCACAGCCTTCCCATTCCTTTTTTTTTTCTTTAGAGGATACTCCTCTATAGCTAGGACTTCCCTGGTGGCTCAGAGGGTAAAGCGTTTGCCTTCAATGCAGGAGACCTCTATAGCTAGAACATAAGTCCTTTCAGGAATATTGTATCTAACTTGCTATGCCTTACAGATGAATACATCCTAAATTGCATTTTCCAATGGGATTTTAACCCTTTTATTCCTGCTAAAGTATATCCAAATGCATGATGATGGTTTTCACAGTCACGTCAGATATCTATATGTAGGGTTTCATATTTATTTATCACACTTACTTTTGCAACTTGGATGCTCCTTTCTTTTAGTTGGACATTTCATTTGAGAGGGATGAGGTGACATTACTTAATGCATGTAAACCTTAATTTACTTTGAGATTTTATCTATTTATTTATTTTGGCCACACTGAGTGGCATTAAGGATCTCCAAGTGGGCCAGGCCAGGGGTCAAACCCATACTCCCTGCAGTGGAAGCCTGGAGTTTTAACTATTGGACCTCCAGGGAAGTCCCTACTATTTTAAATTCAAGTTCCTTAAAAAGGACAAACTGCTGCTTTTCCTAAAAGTGAACAAAGGCATGGACTATACCAACATTTGATTAGATGATTATCTTATCAAGCTTCCTGAGTATTAGCTTCTCTTTTGAGAGTAACATATGGACATCACTATATACTCTCACTTGCCTATTGTTTCAGAAGCTGAGAAAAATGCATTTTACCCAGACTGCAGAACCTCAGAAAAGCAAATATGTTCACTTAAAACATATTTGATACTTAAAAGGCAGCTTTTTACAGAGTGAAGTAAGCCAGAAAGATAAAGACCAATACAGTATACTAACGCATATATATGGAATTTAAAAAGATGGTAACGATAACCCTATATGCAAAACAGAAAAAGAGACACAGATGTACAGAACAGACTTTTAGACTCTGTGGGAGAAGGCGAGGGTGGGATGTTCAGAGAGAACAGCATTGAAACAAGTACACTATCAAGGGTGAAACAGATCACCAGCCCAGGTTGGATGCATGAGACAAGTGCTCAGGGCTGGTGCACTGGGAAGACCCAGAGGGATGGGATGGAGAGGGAGGCGGGAGGGGGGATCAGGATGGGGAACACATGTAAATCCGTGGCTGATTCATGTCAATGTATGGCAAAAACCACTACAATATTAAAAAAAAAAAAGGCAGCTTTTACGTATTAAATTAGTATGCTACTTTTTTTAAGGGACAAGATTTCTATTTGAGATAGTATATGCTTGGATATGAAGTTTGTTTGCTGGTTTTATTTATTTACTTATCTTTAGTAAGAAGAGAGACTTTATTTATTTACTTAGTTTTTGGCTGACCTGGGTCTCCATTGTTGCACATGGGATTTCTCTAGTTGCAGTGATCGGAGGCTACTTTTTGTTGCAGTGCGCAGGCTTCTCATTGCTACAGCTTCTCTTGTTGTGGGCATAGGTTTTAGGCATATGGGCTTCAGTAGCTGTGATGGCGCAGGGGCTCAGTTGCTCCGAGGCATGTGTAATCTTCCCAGACCAGGAATCAAATCCATGTCCCTCGCATTGGCAGACGGATTCTTTATTCACTGTGCCACTGGGGAAGTAAGTCCTGTTTGCTGAATTTAAATTGTAGAATGTTGCCATTACTTTTTAAAGCAGTTATTCTGAAACATTAGTGCTAAACTGTTTCTCATTTAGTAGGTCTAGAGGCAAAAGTTCGCATTTCTATCAGTTTCCTGGGGTGATGTTGGGATGGCTAGCCCAGGCTCACACTTTGAAACCTGGCTGCCCTATTGGTTTGGCAGGAAGGGGAGGTCCATGTCTTCCATATTCAGAAAGTTATAACTACTATAGGCCAGGGCCATAACTTACAAGAACTTTGTATGATTCCTCAAGGCCTTCAATTTTCCAAAGTCGATTCCTATCATCTGTCTCTTTCCCCACACTATTGTTAAACGGTAAAACTGAAGTAGACTCTTGGTGCTGGGAAGATACAGATAAACATCCAATAAGCGTGAACAGTGGGGGATTGCCCCAGGAGACAAGAGTTGATGGTGGCAGCTTTGAAAAGAAAAAAAAGTGAGTGAAGTCCTAGGGTCTGCTAAAAGGAAGCATGAGAAGGAGAAGCATGTTACACCCTCAGTCCTGTCTGACTCTTTGCGACTTTATTGACTGTAGCCCGCCAGGCTCCTCTGTCCATGGGATTCTCCAGGCAAGAATTCTGCAGTGGGCTGCCATGCCCTCCTCCAGAGGATCTTCCCCACCCAGGGATGGAGTCCCTGTCTCTTGCATCTCCTGCATTGCAGGAGGATTCTTTACCACTGAGCCACCAGGGAAGCTGGCGAGAAGACGACAGACACAAAAGCGACCCTTTCTGCTGCTCTCCAGTTCTTTGACCTGAGCCCTCAAAGCTCACTGGAATCCGCTTAGTTGTTGGAGGAGGACTGTGGGACCAACCCACTTCCCAGTTCCTTCTGCCAATTCAAGTCAGAGGAGAAGCGATATGCTAAAATAGTCTAAAATAGAAGGTATTTTTTTCTGCTTTCTCTTATCTGCCCCTAGGGATAGTTTTCATTCCAATGAACTTATTTTATTTGGCAGATTAATGTTTTAATATGTCCTTTGATTCATTTTTCAGTGAGCCTTTTAAGAAATATAGCTGTATTTTCCAGGATATGTCAACCATGAGAACTCTCCCAAGCTGCCTTGAATTTTATTTTTTTTTCCTTTCTACTATCTCTACTAATTTCTAAAATGTTTTATACCTTTATAAGGTTTTATTTCTCATGATCCCTTTAGAAAAGGTAGTATCAGGAATTCGCCTCCAAGTTTTGTAGTGTAGACTAGGGTTTAAATCTGGTTGTAAAACCTTGAGTAAATTACTTATTTTCTTTAGGAATGAAACCTCATATGTTAAATGCAGACAATTATACTTACCTGGTGGTGTTTCTGGGAGAATTAAATGGGATGCCTCTAAAATACTTAGTACATGGGAATTCTCTGGTGGTACACTGGTTAGGACTATATGGTCTTACTGCTGAGGGCCCAGGTTCATTCCCTGGTTGGGGAATCCCAACAAGTGGAGTGGCACGGCCAAAAATAAATAGATACATAAATAAATAAAAAGTAAAAATAAAATGGGCTTCCCAGGTGGCGCTAATGGTAAAGAACTTGCCTGCCAATGCAAGAGATGTAAGAGATGCAGGTTCGATCCCTGGGTGGGGAAGATCCCTCGGAGAAAGGCATGGCAACCCACTCTAGTATTCCTGCCTGTAGAATCCTATGGACAGAGGAGCTTGGCGGGCTTCAGAGGAGCCTGGGAGGCAAATAGTTGGACGTGACTGAATTGACTTCTCAAATGCAAAAAAATAAAAGAGAATACTTAGTACAGTGTTTGGTTCACCTTCAATGATGTTAATTTGTATGATCATTGTTTAGTTCAGTTGCTCAGTTGTGTCCGACTCTTTGCCACCCCATGAATTGCAGCATGCCAGGCCTCCCTGTCCATCACCAACTCCCGGAGTTTACTCACACTCATGTCCATCGAGTTGGTGATGCCACCCAGCCATCTCATCCTCTGTCGTCCCCTTCTCCTCCTGCCCCCAATCCCTCCCAGCATCAGGGTCTTTTCCAATGAGTCAACTCTTCGCATGAGGTGGCCAAAGTATTGGAGCTTCAGCTTCAGCATCAGTCCTTCCAATGAACACCCAGGACTGATCTCCTTTAGGATGGACTGGTTGGATCTCCTTGCAGTCCAAGGAACTCTCAAGAGTCTTCTCCAACACCACAGTTCAAAAGCATCAATTTTTTCGGCACTCAGCGTTCTTCATAGTCCAACTCTCACATCCATACATGACCACTGGAAAAACCATAGCCTTGACTAGACGGACCTTTGTTGGCAAAGTAATGTTTCTGCTTTTTTTTTTTTTCTCTTCCCCACTACCACAAATTATGCAGTCAAGTTTCCCACATTTGGGGAAATTGCAGGGGTCAGCACATCCGGAGTGCAATGGATAAGCCTCGCCCTGGGAAAACCACCTTCATGATCATGGTATCTCCCCTGCCAGGTAAGTATTGTTTCTGCTTTTTAATATGCTACCTAGGTTGGTCATAACTTTCCTTCCAAGGAGTAAGTGTCTTTTAATTTCATGGTTGCACTCACCATCTGAAGTGATTTTGGAGCCCCCCAAAATAAAGTCTGACACTGTTTCCACTGTCTCCCCATCTATTTCCCATGAAGTGATGGGACCAGATGCCATGATCTTAGTTTTCTGAATGTTGAGCTTTAAGCCAACTTTTTCACTCTCGTCTTTCACTTTCATCAAGAGGCTTTTTAGTTCCTCTTCATTTTCTGATCATTGTTACTGCTACTCAGAAGCAACTCTTTAATCCTTTTTCCCAACTGCTTTCACAAGAACAGTTTTGCCCCAGATCTATACTTGTCACTGTCTGGTTTCTAGTTCTCTTATGTTTCTTGGTCTAAACTAGTACAAGGGTCTTAGTTTGTGCCCTTGAATTCATATCTAAGCAAAGCAAAGAAGGTTGGCAGGTGGGGAGGCTCCTAAACGTAGTCTGCTTCCCGTGGATAATCAAGAAAAGAATAAACAAAAGGCATTAAGTCTCTAGTTGAAGAGATGAGCCCACATGAAAGCTAAATTATTTAAAGATTTAAATAAGAATTAGAGACAAAAAAAAAAGTCACTTCAAATGACCCCAATTTAATTCATCATCCTTAGGACTTTCTAAAACATAAATCTGATCATTTCACTTCCCTGCTCAAAACACTCACTCTCCCCTCACTGCCAGGTACCAATGGCCCTCTCTACTCACCAGTTTTTTCAGCAATATTTATCTTCCTCAGAGTGGTTTAAGTCTTTAAAATACTTCCAGATCGGGTCTCCTCTTTTTCTTCCTTCCAGAGACCTATCTATGGGCGAACTTTACTGATCAGAGATCACTTAGCAGAGATCACTCACTTTGGGGACTGGCTTCCTTATCTCTTTCTGCCCCATACACACCCCAAAATAAATACCCTGTCTCTATTTGCTATTAACACTCTGTAAAGAACTCTCCTGCTTGAGCCTGTACTTGTTGATTTAGCTGTGAGTTTTCTAAAGCAAGCACCAAGGACACCTAGGACTCTGGAAGTAAATTTACAACAGAGGACACTATAGTTAATACTTTAGTGAATGCCTTCAGCAACAAGGAGGCTCATCCAGTTCAGCAAGGGAATCTCTGGGCCTGAAGGTGCCTTTGGGGAGGGAGGGGCCAGATAAGGAGCAAGGCCTTTGCTGAGTGGGGATTATAGGGAGGGGGACCTTTCAGAAAAGGGTGGTGGGGGAGGCCTACTGGACAACCTTGTGAACTGTAATACAGCCATTGAAAAAAAAAAATCTGGGACTTTCCTAGCAATAATGCAGGAAGCCAGGATCACAGGGATGAAGTGGAAGCCTGGAGTTTAGGAAGGACTCCTTGTGAACAACTTCAGGATAGAACAGTAATGTGAGAGAGTGGCAAATGACACCCCTGTGTAATCTGATATATAAAAATACTAAAATGTGTCTACATAACACGTGGAGAAATAACACAAGAAACCCTAAATGGGAACGATGTGGACACTACCACAGTATTTCTTAAGCAGCATATCCAAGTCACTTTGGTCTCCATTTCCTTTGCTTTGGAAATGCAGCCTATCCTAAAACATTTATTCTAAAACACTATGGAGTAATCTAACACTTATGGGAGCCAGAAAGACAGGGCCACAGAGGTGAGTTACTTATCTTCTCAAATATTGACTGTCCGATTTTAAGCAAGACAACTTGCTCTGTGTGATCTGTCAGCTGACAAACTGCAAGTCACGTTGTTTTTGTTATCAGTTGTTTTTTGTTATTGTTTGTTTTTTTTTGTGGGTTTTGTGTGTGTGTGTGTGTTTGCAAGTCATGGTTTTGATGGACTCATTTGTATTTAGATGTCTAACATCAGTCAACAGCATTTACTATGTGTTGGCCTGTTTCTTAGGCATTCACAATAGTGAATGACAGAAGATGCCTGCCCTTTGAGAATTTACAGACCAGAAAGGAAGAGGGATTAGTAAACATAGTAAATCTAGTATGTCTGATCAGTACCAGGGCAAGGACAAGAGGAAGCAGAATACTGTAGACACACAAGTCCAGAGAGTTAGGGAAATCTTGGAGGATAAGCAGATATTAGCTAGGAGAAAAAAAAAAAAGGGAGGTGATATTCCAGGCAGTGGGAATAACATATCCAATGAATAGCATAAAAGCCTAATTTAGTGTTCTCTTTTTGATGAGTTCCCAAACACTGAAATGCAAAAGGTGACATTTAGTGACTTAAAATTTATTCACTTAAAAAGACCATGCTTTATTTTCTGATATGGATACCTTTCTTACTTTGGGGGTGTTAAAATGTCATCTTTGCCACGAAATGATAGTGACAGCAGATGATAATGTAATTCTTTAAATAACATCTTTGGCAAAATAAGATTTTCAAACTTGTGTTGATTCCTAAATTTTACTAGTCTATGAAATAGAGAAAGAAGTTCATTCCCTCACCCTATATAAAATTTTCTTTTTTTATCTCTCCATTTTTTGGTTAACACAATTACTCAAAAAGTCTACAGGGAGCTGTGATTTGTAAGTCCAGAGCAAACTGTTCAGGTAACAATTGAACTAAGGGATGGGAATATAATCCAGCCCTTTGAGGATTCTAGTTGTCTGATAGTTTCCTCTATAGAAAGTAACTTCTGAACTCTTAAGCACTCCAAAGATCTGACATTTGTCACTTACAGATTTATTTTGAAATCCAGGTTCTTGGATTGTTTTCACATATTCCTTAAGGTTGTTTTTTTTTTTTTTTTTTAAATAGTGCTTTGATTGAAAATTTTATAGGTTTTAGAAATTAATTTGATAATTATATATATTATCACAGGCAATTTAATATACCTATCTATCTATCTAAGGACTTCTCTGGTGGCTCAGACAGTGAAGAATCTGTCTGCAATGTGGGAGACCCAGGTTCGATCCCTGGGTGGGGAAGAGTCCCTGGAGAAGGGAATGGCAACCCACTCCAGTATTCTTGCCTGGAGAATTCCATGGATAGAAGCTACAGGCCATGGCGTCGCAGAGTCAGACACGACTGAGTGACACTTTCAGAAGGCAGGAGGAGAAAGAACAGCTCTCACTCCTTGCCCCACTCTCTGGGTATTCTATCTATGTATGTGGCTTCCCTGGTGACTCAGATAGTAAAGAATCCGCCTGCAAAGTGGGAGACCTGGGTTCGATCCCCAGGTTGGGAAGATCCCCTGGAGGAGGACATAGCAACCCATTCCAGTATTCTTGACTGGGAAATCCCAAGGACTGAAAGAGCCTGCCAGTCCATGGGGTCAAAAACAGTCAGACCCGGCTGAGCAACTAAACAAAATTATTCCACTTAGTCCTAATAACAACCTTTCCATTTTTTGGAGATTACGATGCAGAGAAGTTAAATAACTTGCCTAAGGACACAGAACGAAGAGTTGGGTTTGTAAGTAGTTGGGAGTGCCCTGTAGTTGAGTGTATTAACAAGATGAGAAAGTCCTTTACAAATTCAAAATGTCAAGAAATACCTCCTAGGTTCTTGGATGGGAACGGCGTTACCAAACTTCTGGAAAAATATTACTAAACATATATATGTCCAGATTTGAAAACCATTAGCTATTAACCTTGTCCACTATCTAAAGCTTGCATTTAGGACCAACATTTACCTCCTTTTTTCCCCTCCTGAGTACTCCCTAGATCACCCTAGTGTAAAAGAGTAATTTCTTAAATCCATTTATCTCTTAAAGGAATGATTTAAAGTGGGAAACACACACATACAATAGAAAACAGTGGGAGGAAAACCCCTTCAAGAATATGTGAGTTCAACTTTCTGTTAACTCTATTCTACTGATTTTAAGAAGCATTCAGAAAGGGTCCAGCTGCTGTCTGGGAAGGCAGTTAAAAGTTAGTGGCCATTTCATAATGTATGCAAATGTTAAATCATTATGTAGTACACTTGAAAGTAGCATGATATTGTACATCAAATACATTTCAATGAAAGAAAAAAAATAGTGGAGAAAACATGGGCTGGGAGACAGGAATGAATTCGGATCCTAATATTTTGTTAATTTCATTATTTCTATTTTGTAGATGAGTCAGTTTAAGCTGAAAATTTTTGAAGGAGAAAAACTCACCTGATTTCTAATCTAATGCTCTAATGACTTGATGGTGTAAGGGAAATGAACAGAGCAGATGAGTAAGAGAGGTGGGGGTTAGAAGGATATCAGAAAATCTAAATCTAGGACTATGGTAATTTTAAGGATTTACTTGTTTCCCTATCTCCATTTTGAGTAGTGCAAGAGATTTTACATCCCTAGGGAAGTAATTACCATGACATTTACTTTTAAGCACAGTTCTATCTGTAGAGTCCTAGAAGGAAACGAATGTATCTATTTACCATTATTTTTGATGCACTGATGCATTTATTCAAAGAAAACACTTTCATGTCAATGCTTTTAAATAATTCAGTTTTACTATCTTTTCAAGTATTTATTTCACATATAACTACCAATAATTATTGTGTATAAATGAAAAAATAACCTAGAAGCTATTCTTTCAAGCCCAGTTTTACATATTTCATTCAAACAACAATTTTTTTTCTCCTACTGCTTTATGGTGAATTGTACTTTTCCCTTCATTTCTATACCCTTTGGCGCAGTAGTGTTTTGCAATATTGATGACCAGCTAAGCTCAGGATATTTATTTCCATCTGGTAGAGTTCAACTTCTGCCTCTTGTTTGCTTTCTCCATCTGCCCAGCTCACCATCTTTTTTTTTCTTTTCCCCTCCTCTTTAATGGAGTTCGGGTTAACCCTCTCGCAGGCCTAATCGTTTCAGCAGGCTCATGCCTTCGTATTCCCCCCCTCCCCGCCCACCCCCCAGTTTGGCAAGTAGGACTTCAAGTAACCTTAAATGTCTGTGCCTAGTACTTTCACAACCTTCAAATTTTATCTTTTCCTGTTTTATAAAGGACAGCAAAACGCGAAGGCTGAGACAGTTACTTAGTTTAAAGAAAGAAACAACCTTTGGTTTTGTGCGTAAACGGTGTAAAATGCATTCTATAGATTTTTTTCTGTTTATAGATTAAACGTTACGGTTACCATACTTATCTTCAATAACAGGCTTTCTTATCAGTTTTAAGATGGGTTCAGTAAGGACTCCATTCTTCTCTCCTTTTGACTCTTGATGTCACTATACAGCAACCATAAAAGGCTTACTAACCCTCGAGAGCCGGTTCGCTCCACTTTTCTCCACACTCCCTGTATCCTCAGCACTGGTACCCGCACCCCGCTGCTCATCCTGCCCGTGGAGCCAGCCACGTAGACTCCGCGTCGGGGACAGGATGTAAACACCGAGTACAGTCAGCGGGCCAGGCAGACGTATCCGTGCCGCCGGCGCGGGTGTACACAGCCTAAGCCGGGCTGCTTTTATCTGCACAGCATTAAGCCTCCTCGCAGGCTAGCCCGGGCAGAGTACTCTTGCAGAGGATGCGCTGGCGAGGAGCCTGGAGTTGCCGGAGCGGGAAGGAGGAGCTAGGGCTGGGGGGGCGGGGCTTTCACACGCGCACCCCTGGTTTCCTCCTTCCCTAGCCACTTGCTCCCCCTTCTCCGGCTGCCACTCCGGGGTTTATTTGTTTACAAGCGGATTACGTCAGCTCCTCCCTCTCTTCCCAGTCTATGGACCCGCCCCCCTGGCCCCTTTTTCCCGCCCCCTCCGACTCCGAATCTGCTTGCGTCACAATGGTGCGGCCTCTGGATTGGCTGGAGACGGCCGTCACGCTCCAGCTACGCCACTTCCTTTCCGCGGCTCTATAAAAAGTGCTGCACCACCCCTTTATCTCTTAGCCCCGTCGGAGCTGGAAATGCAACTGTTGGGAGCTTCGGAGGCTGCGGAGCTGGAGGCGGAGGCGGCTGGGGAGGTCCGAGCGATGTGACCAGGCCGCCGTCGCTCGTCTCTTCCTCTTTCCTGCCGCCTCCTGTGTCGAAAATAACTTTTACTATAAAGAAAGGAGAAAAAAAGTAGCCGTACGCCGCTCACGCTCTCTCTCCCTCTTAGCCCTCTGACTCGTGAGGGAGCCCGGGGTGGCCGCTCCTCCGTCGGGGCCGCGCCGCCGAGCCCCGGCCGCCCCGGGCCGCCCCCGCCCGCCGCCCCCATGCATCCCTTCTACAGTCGGGCCGCCACCATGATAGGCGAGATCGCCGCCGCCGTGTCCTTCATCTCTAAGTTCCTCCGCACCAAGGGGCTCACGAGCGAGCGACAACTGCAGACCTTCAGCCAGAGCCTGCAGGAGCTGCTGGCAGGTGAGCGGGCCGTGGTGGCAGGAGGGCGAGGGACGCCGAGGAGGGGGGGGACGCGGCCGCACTTGCCGGGGCCGGGCCGTCGGGGCCGCGGGAGTCTCCGCAGCGCCCCGGGCGACCGCGCTCGAGTCCGGCCGCGGGACAGTGGCTGGCGTGCCGGCGGCCGCTAACGGCGGGTCCCAGGGAGGGTTTGGGGGTTGGGTCGAGGGCGCTCCCTGGCCCCCCGCGGTTGGCCAACGGCGCGGGGGGGAGAAGAAAACTGACGCACAACAAAGAAACTAAAGCCGACCGAGGCGGGAGCTGCGGTTCTCGGACGTTCCGCGGATTTGGGGGGACAAAGGAGCCACGGGGCTGGGGTGGGTTCGACGCCCCCTCCCCCCACTCCGGTCCAACCGTTGCGGGCTCGGCTGTCCGGCCCGGGGGGTAAAACGGCGCGGCTGCCCCGAAGCCCGCCCGGGACGGACGTGCGGTCTCCCCGCGCCTCCTACCTCTGCCCATTAATCATCGGATTTGTCACCGGCACAATTACAGCCCTGCCCAGAGCGTGGTTTAGGGTGGCTTGTTTTCCTTTCCTTCGGGGTTAACACTCCGGTGGCGCTTCTCCTCCAAAGTCACAAACCCCATTGTGTGCGGCCAGGGTGGGGTGGAGAAAGTAAACAGGTTCCCGCCTGGCCGCCGGTGCCGTCCGGCTGGCGCAGGCTGCGCGCCCGATTCCCGTTTTGGCGGCTCAGCCGGTTGGTTCCCGGAGATTGTTTTGTCCCGTGCAACTGTTATTTCTAAAACCTTGCCCTGCTCGTTTTCCATCCACGCACATCCGCGAATGCGATGCTGGGCTTTTTTAAAAAAAGTTGATACTCGGCATTTTCACTCAAAGGAGCCAACGGAAGAAGGAGACGAAGGCGGGAGCACAGTAACGGCGTCTAAGCATTGTTTTCTTTCTTCTTTTCTTCTATAGAACATTATAAACATCACTGGTTCCCAGAGAAGCCCTGCAAGGGATCAGGTTACCGTTGTATTCGCATCAACCATAAAATGGATCCTCTGATTGGACAGGCAGCGCAGCGGATTGGACTGAGCAGTCAGGAGCTGTTCAGGCTTCTCCCAAGTGAACTCACGCTCTGGGTTGACCCGTACGAAGTGTCCTACAGAATTGGCGAGGATGGCTCCATCTGTGTGCTGTACGAAGCCTCACCAGCAGGAGGTAGCACCCAAAACAGCACCAACGTGCAAATGGTAGACAGCAGAATCAGCTGTAAGGAGGAACTTCTCTTGGGCAGAACAAGCCCTTCCAAAAACTACAATATGATGACTGTATCAGGTTAAGATATAGTCTATGGATGGATCATCTTATAATGGATGGATAAATTTGATTTTTGCTTTGGGTGGGCTCCCCTTGGGGATGGATTATGGAATTTAAACCATGTCACAGCTGTGAAGATCTGGCACAAGATAGAGTGGTAAAAAAAAATTTTTTTTTAAGTGACAGTGCCATAGTTTGGACAGTACCTTTCAATGATTTTAATAGCCTGTGAGTCCAAGTAAATGATCATCTTATTTGCTAGGAGTGAAGTCCTAGGATGGTTTCAGTTTCTCCCAGACATGATACCTAAATTTTTACGTCAGTCCCTTTAATGCAAATCTGTATTTCTCTGCAGTAGAAGTTGCAGAGAAAATTTGCACTATTACACTTAAAAGTTATCCTTTTTGGCAGCTCAATAGGAAAGCTCAACATTTTAAACATGGTAGTACTGGAAATTTTATGACAAGACTTTTACCTAGCACTTAAATATGTATAAATGTATATAAGACAAACTAGTAAGCATGACCTGGGGAAATGGTCAGACCTTGTATTGTGTTTTTTGGCCTTGAAAGTAGCAAGTGACCAGAATCTGCCTTGGCAACAGGCTTTAAAAAAAAAAGACCCTTAAAAAGACACTGTCTCAACTGTGGTGTTAGCACCAGCCAGCTCTCTGTACATTTGCTAGCTTGTAGTTTTCTAAGACTGAGTAAACTTCTTATTTTTAGAAAGTGGAGGTCTGGTTTGTAACTCTCCTTGTACTTAATTGGGTAAAAGTCTTTTCCACAAACCACCATCTATTTTGTGAACTTTGTTAACAGTCATCTTTTATTTGGTAAATTATGAACTGGTGTAAATTTGTACAGTTCATGTATATTGATTGTGGCAAAGTTGTACAGATTTCTATATTTTGGATGAGAAATTTTTCTTCTCTCTATAATAAATTGTTTCTTATCTTGGCATTTTAATCAATCTCTTGTCATGATTATAGAGGTTCAGCTAAAAGAAATACATTTCTCAAAAGACTTAGGTTCTGTAAGCCGTGTGAATGTCAGTTGCACACTGGTCATGCTGAAAAACATTTGTTAAGGAGTAAAGGTGATTTTTGTATACAAATTTAGGTGTTAGAGGGGTAACATACTTTTCTAAAAGTGCTAAAGTTGAAACATTGGACACAGTCCCAAGCTAATGGCATGAAATGAGGATGAGACAAAGGTAACATCAACCAAAAAAAGTTACTCAAAGGATTACATTTCACTGCTTCCCTGTTGAAGTGAAGAGATAAACGTTCCATTCTGGCCCACCTTTGAAAAAGTTATTTTGCCCCATGGATTCCTTGTTCATTTAGAAAATCCTGGGGCAGGTGACCCATAGTCTTAAAGACCAGACTAATCACTGCAGAGATTGGTTGCTTTTTGCCTTTCGTCAGCTGCAAGATTTACATAAAAAATCACTTAAGCTGGAATTCAACAAAAGGTATGTTTGAATTTTTATTCTCAAGTTGAAATGCTGAGTTCTTGCATCATTTTCAGACTTCAGATAAATACTAAGAACCTTAAACAAATGAACACTTCGTGCTCGAGTGTAGATTGCTCCACTAACCCGAATGATAAAGCTGTTTTATTATTATTATTTTTTTAATTTGTTCTATAATTCTTTGGCTTTAGGAAGAATAACATGGTTTTTCAGTACAAGTTGAAAATGAAAAATTTCTGAGTTTTTCTCTACTCAAGTATGTTACTAACATCATGTCTTTTGGGTGGTATTCATGTAAACATGCTCAAACTGGAAATACACAATCTAGGTTATTTGGGAACCGGTAGTCCGAAATAAGTTTGGAGTTTTGTTTCTCCCAGTGCATTCTGATTTTTGTAGCGACAAAGGAATACTGGTTAAACAAGCAGGTATTTAGAATACAAAGGATGTTTGTGCACTTTACCAGCAGGCTGTCCTTGAGAGTTTGAATTACAACCATAACACATGGACTACCCTTGCCACTTACTGATAGTGTTATTTTTCAGTCTGTTCTTAGGAATTCTATCCCCACCCCCTCTAGTTTTTCAAGCAAATTTACAATAAAATAGCTGGTAGTATGGTTTTTACACAGATCTTACCCCCAGAGCTGACTGCTGCTGTTTACCAACTGCATTTCATCTGGTAACTCATTTGAAGCTGTGTGTGCCTGTGCTCAGAAGCTAGTAACTGGTAAAGCTTTGCACACTGGGACCTGGGGCGAAGGATGACTTTCGGGCAGTTTAGGGGGATGTATTTTAGTACCTGAAAATTCTGTCAAGCCTTTTCTCAGATGGGGAGTCATTCTTGAAGATACTAATATCAGACTTTTCGGTACTTTAAAGAAATTTGATGCGAGGAGAACTTAATGAAAACAGAATTCAGGTGATACCTGGCATATAAGGAACTGGTAAAAGTTCCTCTTTAAAAGGCTTGCAAACATCACTAAGACCTATCATCCAGCTGTTTCCTGTGACTTGAACCTTAACATTCCCCAGACAATTGTCTCCAGTTTAGTAACTATTTAATACATCTTTTTCATTGCTTCTGAGAATGTTGTACGGAGCCATTTTGATAAAAGTATTTGAGTCTCTGTTGTATGTGTACAGGTGTGTGTCAGGCCTATACACGTAGACATTTGTAACTGTGTGTTGTGTACCTTTTTTAAAAAACTTTAATTGTGATAGAATTTTAAAGGGCATTTTACACTGCTTGAGTTAAGAGTTTCTTGGGGATCCTTTCTTAAAAGGATCTGCTTTTTTTCTCTTTAACTGCTTTCAATATTGTTAGTTGCCACTGGCCCCAAGATTCATATTTATTGGCACTAAGTTTAGAAATAATTACTTTGAATTTTAACAGGTAGTTTTAAAATTGCTTTCTTTTCTTCAAATGTAAATACTGTCTTCCTCTATAATGCAAGAATGAAGAAGGTTTAAAGTGGATTGTATGGAGGGAGTTACCCTAGTTCCTGCAGGATAATGGGGCTGTTTGCTTTCCCTCTGCAATCTGGAATGACAGTCACATGTTAATCACTCTTAATTTAATTAATATTTTTGTAATGATAGACTGGGTAGGCCACTAGAAAATTGCTTTCTGGTACAATTGCACAAATGATTTCTCCCGCTTTGTAGGCAGACACTTTTACCATCTGAGCCACCAGGGAAGTCCTTCCTTGAGTCACTATAACTCAAATTGCAAGTAATGTTTTTTTGTATAGGTGTTACGCATCACAGGATTGGCCTTCAAATTAAAAAGAAGTAATATTCCTGACTATTCTTGAGTTTCATGACCAAAGGTTTCAAACTCCCTTTAATCTTAGGAACAAATAAATCTACTATTGACATTTTCTTTGGCGATTTTTAACTATCTGATACTGTCCTTCCTCTTTGCAGAAAAAAACAAGATAACTGCAACAGTCTTCTTCGGTCTATTGAAGTTTAAAGATACTGGCTCTCCCCTTTGCATCCTTATTTCAGGCGATATGATAAGAGTCTATTGATAAACTTTGTGGGGAGATTTTGTCCATAGTTACATATATATATATATATATATATATATATACTTCAAAAAGTGTATTTTGGATTGTCTGAAATGCTGGATTTTGTACTTATCTGAAGGTATGCAAATAATTTAGTCTCGTCTCTCAGTCTCTGCCATCAAACTTTTGTATATGACTGCTGCCAAAAGTATAGCAATTTGTTTATTTTTCATGTTTGAAACCTAACAGTTTGAAAAAAATCTTTTGTAGTGAAATGGTTAGTAGTTTGTGCTACTAACCAAATCAAAACCAAGCTACTTCACTGAGTCCTTAGGTCATTTACATGAATACAAAGGTGCCAGAGGAATTCATGGGTTGAATTATTTCTTGTTGTTTCTATAAATCTATATGTTTTCTTCTGAAAGTGAAGGAAAATCATTAAGCAAGATGTTAAGTTTGGTAATTTTGAGATGCTCCTGAGTAAGTAAGCCTTAGATTGTATTAATAGTGAGGGTTGACACCGTTTCCTCAACAGACAAATTGTGGAGTATAATTGACAGTTATTTTGACTGCCATCTTGACTTGATGTACCAGTTTTTTTTGGCATTGATCAGTGCGTCAAACAGGAGTGGAAAAACGGTAAGGCTTCCGTCATAGGATACTCAATTTTCTTTTTTTTTTCCTTAATGCTTTGTCATCTCATAGTTGAATAATCTTACAGGGAACATTTGGGAGTTCAATTTCTGACTTTTATATGAGTCTTTTCATGTTAATTTGTCGTTTTAGTGGGGACGATGCAGTGATCTTTTGGGAATTCTGTAATTATAGATTATTAATACTGAGAGAAGGACTGATTCAAGTCCAGGGTTGGATACAAAGGGAAAGGATGGAGAAAATGAAAAGTAGGAAACAGCTGAAATGGAGGAATTTAAAGGTTTAGTAATAAAAATGAATTTGCTGTGGTCGTAGATGTTCATCAAGAGAGGTTTATGCACCTTAGTCTTTGGCAGACAGTTTGGGAAATACTACTGTAGGGATTCTGTAACTCATGAATCTAGGACAAAGTCTACTTTCAGTTTGTTTGTGAACAAGCGGGTCAAAGTGGTAGGTTTATGACCCATATTAAGTGGAAACTGAGCTTGGGGTAAGAGTGATGAGAAGCATAAATAAAGCACATTCCTACAGGCATTTTTAAAGAAGTTCAAATATAGTGCTCAATGCCTTTGTCTCAGTGTTTTATAAAGGGAAAAGATTTAAGCTGTCTTAGAGACTTGGATGATGATAGCCTCGTTCCTGGTACCTTTAAGTTGTGAAGGCATTTGTGACTGCATTCCTGATGATAGAAGAATAATTGAGTGTAGGCCAGACACCTATCATCATAATAGGGGCCACAAAACGGAGAAAAACTATCATTAACTGCATTCCTGTGTTTGGAGAATATTACATCAAACACTAATTATTTCAAACTGTACATTGATAAAGACATATTTACTCATGAGTATACTTTAGTAATTAGGTCATCCCCAAAGTTATGTTATTCTTTTAAAATATTGCTTGTGTTTTCATGTGTGTATGCAAAAGCACATGGTACATTTTATAAATAGATGTATGTATATTAGGGATATACTAAAAACTTTATTGATGTGGTGCATGAACAAAAAACGGAGACTATTTCTCTAGATTATCACTAAAGTAGATGAGTGTTTTTTCTCTCAAGAGTAAGCTGATTATTATGTTCTTTAAGTGATGATATTGTCTTAAAGGAAGAAGCTTTTGTAGCAATCCAGAGAAAGTTGTTTAATTTTTGTTAATCTGCTTGAGTGCTTAGTTGTAAAATTAAGACTTCTTTTAACACCCAACAGGTACCCCAGATTAAGTGCTAATACCAATTCAAAGTCCATGTGCTCCTGTATATTAAATTATGTGTTGACATGTTTTCAAATTCACATTTTATGTTCTTAGAAATTTTCTTTTTAAACGTTAGGGTTCTTGTAACATTTCATTTATTTGCATGATTGTAAAAGAACGGACTTAATGTAGTAGTAGGTCAGTGCTTATTTAGTTTTTGCAATTATGATTTAGCCAGCAGTCTCGTTTCTTTTCTCTCTTGTTCTGAGCAATCCCTAAATTTTTAGGAAAGAAAGATGACTAACCAACTGGACTTTATTTGAGAAGATTCTATATATGGGCATAAACCTAAAATGGTAATATGTAACAATTATGCTGTAAGTTAGACTGAGTGCATTTTTCAGTCTTGATTTATGGCAGTTTGTTCCCTCAAGTCAATAGACTAAAAGGAGTTGTATTTTCTGTAAGTTGCACTTGTAAGCCTTCAGGTTACCAGTGTCCGTTTTTATTTGACCACGCAACAACTGGGTGAGATTGGCAGGTAGGTAGGTCAGTATTTTTAATCTTTATTTTTATGGATAGAAAACTTGAGGTTTAGGGAGTTAAATTCGCACCAAAGGTAAACAGCTAGTAAATGGTTAATTCATAGTTTGAACTCAGGCCTTACTGAACCCAGAATCCAAGTTGTTAACTCTTAGTATATTGTGATATAGATTTATCTTGTTTTCACATTGTTAGAACATGCATGCCTTAACTTCTCATGGTTAATTAGTCATCTTTGGTCATTTTCAGCCTTGAAAATCATAATCTTTTTACTCTCTATGCCCAGGAAGCATAAAACTGTCTTAAACTAGGCTTCTTTCTTGAGGAGGCAGTTAGAATTTAGTATAAAGAATACTTGTCTTGGACTTCCCTGGTGGCTTAGATGGTAGAGTCCACCTACAATGTGGGAGACCTGGGTTCAATCCCTGGGTTGGGAAGAGGAGGGCATAGCAACCGACTCCAGTAGTCTTGCCTGGAGAATCCCCATGGACAGAGGAGCCTGGGGTCGCAGAGAGTCAGACATGATTGACCGACTAAGCACAGCATAGGGTCTTGGACTTGAAAGAATGAATAGGAATCCAAGCCTGTACCAGCTTGCGCCTTGTGACTTTGGACAGATTGCTTAGCCTCTCTGGGCCTATTCACTTCATATGTGAAACTGGAGATAAAAACCAGTCTGTTGTTAAGGTCAGACACCTAGGAAAACACTGAACACGAATGGCTGGATTCCTAGAAGTTGGGTGTATACTCTGTATCATGGAAGCAGATGAAATATGGAAGATGGTTTTCTTGGTTTCTTGAAAGTTAGATGGTGTCTCCTGACAGTGCTTGGAGTTTCTTGAAAGTCTTGCTTTAGCCAATAGCTGTGAGAAATATGATTGTGTTTTTGAAATAATATAGGAAGGAAAATGAACTGCCCCTCCCCTGCTCCCCTCCCTCTTGTAAGGGTGAAAGTACAGATAACCTAGGTCTTGTGTATTTATTTTACAGACTTTCCCTTAACATTGAGGTTTTCAGAGCTACATTCTCAGTAAAGTTGGGTGGGGGGAGAAATTTTCCCGATCTTTTATTTGTATTGAAGACACACTTTAAGTTGGGACAGGGAGTGAAATTATCAATTACCACTATCCGTGTATAGTGTATAGCAATGGGACCCACACACTGCACATTTGCATTCAGTATCTTGTGTAATCCTTACAGCTCTTTGCTATATAAAATACGTTGACTTTTCCCAGGGTTTGCAGTCCTTTGAGCCATATGTATTTGGCTGTGTTTTTGCAAGAGATTTTCAAACAGAACTCAGTGGTTCTCAATCTTCTTAATCTAGAGTGGTTTGAGGGCCTCCTTTACTGCAAAGAAAAGCAGTCTTTTTTAATGAGCTATCAGTTTGGGTTTGAGTTTCTTCCTGTGATGTAACCTGATGCAACGTTTGCTTGAATCACTAATAATATAATTGATTTTTTTCTAGTCAGTCATTGGTGACTCACTGACCGTGAGTTCTTTCTGGTTTTAAGCTCAAGTCCCTTTTTTTGTGAAGATGTCTTCATTGAGCTAGGTTGTGTAACACTGCATAACTCTATGAAGTAGGCACACTCAGCCAGCAGAGTTTCTTGCTAGTTTACTTTGCAATAGTATATATTGGAAACTATTGGAAATATATATATATATACACACATATATATATATATGTATATATATATGAAACAAAAGGCTTCAAGAGACTCAGAGGTAAAATTCCTTAAACCCTTTAGAAGTCTTGCATTTTAAAGCTCCTGTGTAGTTCAGACCTTGCTTGGAGTTGTGTGTAGCTTTGTAAATTAGTCATTGTGTTCCTGTCATGTTTAAGATTGCGAGGTAAGACTAAGCGTTGGGAACTAACTGAAACAAGGTTTGGGTGGCCAGAGTTGTCAGAACAGTTATCCCATGAGACAGCAGTTATGGTTGTGGAGTTAGAGATGAGGTCCTTGTGTAATGTTGAAATAAAAGATGTCTGCTGTCTTCTAGTTCCCAGATTCTTGCCTTTCCTCATGTCCCTGACCTTTTAAGTCAACCGGGATCCTTTCTAGTGGTTGACAAATGATCAGTGTTTTGTTCCGTATCTGTTATGTTTATTGAACAAATACTTGCTGAGCCCTTCTATGTGCTAAGTACTGTGCTATAAGCACTGAGGATACAAAAGTAGTCACTGTCTCTGCTCTCAAGGGGCTTGGAGTCTAGTGGCAGAGAGAGAGTTACCTAACAAATGTAAAAATTGGGCCTGAGAGATACTCAGGGAAGGAACATGGTAGAGTGGTGTCCTGAGAGACATGACTACTGTAGAAAGACTTCCCAGAGAAAGGGCTACTTGAGCTGAGACCTGAAGGATGAGTAGGGGTTTTCAGTGAAGAAGGTAGGGAAGAGTTAAGTGTGTGGCTGAATTTCCAGGTGGTTCAGTTCAGTTCAGTCGCTCAGTTGTGTCCAACTCTTTGTGACCCCATGGACCACAGCATGCCAGGCCTCCCTGTCCATCACCAACTCCTGGAGTTTACTCAAATTGATGTCCATTGAGTTGGTGATGCCATTCAACTGTTTCATCCTCTGTCATCCCCTTCTCCCACCTTCAGTCTTTCCCAGCATCAGGGTCTTTCAAATAAGTCAGTTCTTTACATCAGGTGGCCAAAGTATTGGAGTTTCAGCTTCAGCATCAGTCCTTCCAATGAAGATTCAGGACTGATTTCTTTTTGGATTGACAGGTTTGATCTCCTTGCAGTCCAAGGGACTCTCAAGAGAGGGACTCTTGAACACCACAGTTCAAAAGCATCAATTCTTCAGTGCTCAGCTTTATGTATAGTCCAACTCTCACATCCATACATGACTGCTGGAAAAACCATAGCTTTGACTAGACGGACATTGTTGGCAAATAATGTCTCTGCTTTTTAATATGTTGTCTAGGTTGGTCATAACTTTTCTTCCAAGGAGTAAGTGTCTTTCAATTTCATGGCTGCAGTCACCATCTGCAATGATTTTGGAGTCCCAAAAAATAAAGTCTGTCACTAATTCCATTGTTTCCCCATCTATTTGCCATGAAGTGATGGGACCAGATGCTATGATCTTTATTTTCTGAATGTTGAGTTTTAAGCCAACTTTTTCACTCTCTTTCACTTTCATCAAAAGGTACTTTAGTTCTTCTTTGCTTTCTGTCATAAGGGTGGTATCATATGCTTATCTGAGGTTATTGATATTTCTATCAGCAATCTTGATTTCAGTGTGTGCTTCTTCCAGCCCAGCGTTTCTCATGATGTACTCTGCATATATGTTAAATAAGCAGGGTGACAATATACAGCCTTGACGTGCTCCGTTCCTGATTTGGAACCAGTCTGTTGATCCATGTCCAGTTCCAACTGTTGCTTCCTGACCTGCATACAGATTTCTCAAGAGGCAGGTCAGGTGGTCTGGTATTCCCATCTCTTTCAGCATTTTCCACAGTCTGTTGTGATCCACACAGTCAAAGGCTTTGGCATAGTCAATAAAGCAGAAATAGATGTTTTTCTGAAACTCTTGCTTTTTTGATGATCCAGTGGATGTTGGCAATTTGATCTCTGGTTCCTCTGCCTTTTCTAAATCCAGCTTGAACATCTGGAAGTTCATGGTTCACGTACTTTACCAAGTGGTGCTAGTGGTAAAGAACCCGCCTCCCAGTGTGGGACACCCAAGAGATACAGGTTCGATCCCTGGGTCACGAAGATCCCCTGTAGGAGGGAATGGCAACCCACTCTAGTATTCTTGCTGGGAGAATCCCATGGACAGAGGAGCCTGGTGGGCTACAGTCCATAGGGTCTCACAGAGTCGGACACGACTGAAAGCAACTTGGCTCAGGTATATGGAGGAAGACCAGTGTGTCTGGAGAGGAGAGGAAATAAGGAATGAGGCCAAATCATGTGGGGTTTCCCAGGTAGAGGAGTGACCATGTAATTTGATCAATAAGTTTATCAACCAGACTGTGACTCTTTAGAATAAAACAGGGTGCTGTTAATAATTAAACCCAGACTATGAGCATCGGCCAGAACATACTCACTTTTATGAGCCATGTTGATAGGATCTCTTTGAATAAGGGCTGGGCAACCATGGGTGCCTCTACTTCCTAGTGAACAGGTCAGAGGATTAGAACACCTTATCCAGTCCAAAAGGAACTCAAAGGCGTGTTTTCCAGAACAGTTAGATTTATGGTTTGCTTTAGTACGGACATAAGTGACTTTCATGTTATTAACATTTAGCATGGAAAGTTGGGTTTTCACGTGAGGTACTTCCATGGTATATGATTCAAACATTTCTGAAGTATTTTCCACATTTTCATTGTTGTTGTTATAGCGCTTGTCATTTGCAATGAGTGTTTATTTAAATGAAATTTTTTTAAGTTTTATTCTGGGTTTACATTTTGAGTATTAGTGAGCCACTTAAATTTTTTTCCTTTAAATTGATGTAAAAACTTTATATATACAGTTAGATGTGTCGAGTCCAGTGAATTTTGCACACCTATGTAATCCACACTCAGATCCAGAGATGGAACATCTCTCTTTTACCCCAGAAAACTCCCTTTTGAGGCACTTAAAATTTGATTAAGAAATATGGTTGTGGAGCCAGGCCTCAAATTAGAAATGAGTTGTTTTCTCTCTCCTTTTATAATGTTATTTTTGCTTCCTAAACATGCGGTAGCGGTTTCTTTAAACATGAAGGAAATTGTCCCCAGAAGAAACCGTTGCCTTTCAACTGGTTATGATTTAGTGGTTACTAATAGGGTTCATCCCTGCCCAACTGGCTATGGCTTTTTAGTCTTTTAAAGTGAGTAGTAACATTTGAGTCATATCTCTATCACTGACTCACAAACTTACTAAGGGTTGCCTAGTATTTATTATTAGACTGAAATTTTAGAATCTTGAGCAACTGAAAAAGATTGTGATAATGCCAGATTTACATAATATTCTCCCCTGGTCCCCACCTTTTTCGTTTAGCCCAATGATGTCAGTCAATAGTAGACTTGCCAGATACGGAGAGAAGATAAGGCAATGTTAAACCTATATGTAGAGCTGAATCCTTGCCTTGAGTACTTCCATCTCAATGTTCTCAACTCCAGGTGCCAAGAAGCAGTTAGAATATCCACCTGAATTATAGCACAATTAGTTGTGAAATTGATTGAACTCAAGAGCTGTATGTCACTGTCTTTAAAGATTCTTAAACATGGAGATGGAAAGACTTGTTCTGAAGAGACTGTTAATGAGTTTGGGATCTATGGAGGGATGGGGAGGATGGGGAAAGGGGGTCATTCATCAGTGACTGAAAAGGGAGTTTTTACTCCCCTTTTTCCCATAGCTTTAATGTTCTAATTTGTAGCCTGATGTGGAACCAGACCTTTTTTTACCCCCAACTGTACCAGGTCTTCGTTGCATCCCGTGGGCTCTGTAGTTGGCGATACGCAGGTGCTCTAGTTGGGGCACATGGGTTCTTAGTTCCCTGACCAGGGATTGAACCCACATCCCCTGCATTGCAAGGCAGATTCTTAACCATTGGACCACAAGGGAAGTCCCTGGAAGCAGGTCTTGAATTAACTATTTTTATTTTTCTTAAGGAAGATAATGTGTTTTCTTAGCAAGCCCTTTGCTGCCAAAGTAGTGCTGTGTTGTGATGGTGATGGTGGTTAGTGGCTTAGACATTTCGTTCTCAGGGCAGGTACTACCTAATATTTCAGTACTAGTTGGACTTTCCTCCCCGCTTATACTGCATTTTAAACAGTTTAGATGTATGGAAGGTTAAAGCCGTATTTGGTTAGGACGAGGCTTGTCAATAACACTTCCAGTTGGAGAGGCTGCTACTCTGATCACATATTACTAGCAGCTTCATTCCTCATTTTCAAAAACTTCTGTGCATTAAGCACAGGAAAATTGAATACAGCATTTTCATTGTATGTACATTGAGGAATTTTCCTTCCTTCTTACTGCAATCCTCTTACTGGCAAGCCTTCTGGTAGCACCAGACAGCTTTAGACTTCCTGCTCTGCTTCTCCGCTTCCATGAAAATCAGACCTGAATCTTCAGGCACTTCCTGTAGACTTCCTGAGTGCCAGGACTGTGCACCTATGTGTCCCTTCACTGACTCCTCATCACTGGCCTGTAAGATAGACAAATTGTTCCTGTCGTCATCTCTGATTCTGGTGGTATAGCAATGTTATAAAACTTGCCCAGGTTCACAGGGCTGTGGGACAGTTTGAGGCTGGAATCCAGGTTTGTTTGAGGTTAAGCACCCCTGGAGAAGGAATTGGCAACCCACTGTAATATTCTTGCCCGGAAAATTCCATGGACAGAGGAGCCTGGTGGGCTACAGTTCATGCGGTTGTAAAGAGTTGGACACGACTGAGAAGGCACACAGCAGCTCCTAACTGGTATCACATCCCAGTGTCTTGCTGTCTGAGCCCATAGTATTGTAATGGTTTGTATTCATGTCTGATTTTCCCATTAGAAGGAAAATCTTAAAGTCAGGAACTCAGCCAGAGCTTTAGAAGAGGTTACAATTGGTAAATGTGCTGATTCATAAGTATTTATTGAGCACCTACTCTGTGCTCAGCATTGTTCTAGGCACTTGGAGTTACAGCAGCAAACCAAAGCAAAATTGTACCCTTAGAGCCGGAGGGAAGGAGGCCAGTAAAATGTACAGTATCTCAGACTGCTGGTGCTTCGGAACACCAAATTTGTGTTGGTATGCGAATATTGCTCTGTGGGGCTGTGATCTCAGGAAGGGGTGCTTGGGGAGGGGGTCAAATTGCTATTTTAAGTAATATAGTCAGGAAAGGCTTTACTGATAAGGTGACATTTGAGCAGAAACTTGAAGGAGACCAGAGAAACAGCCTAGGAGATATCTGGGAAAAGAACATTCCATTCAAATAATTGAATGAATTCCCAAATCCTTCTAGGCTCATTTCTCCCCAAGTACATAATTGTAATTTGGCGTTCTTGGACACCGTTATGTCAGCTCACCTGGTTTATGGCAGTGTTTTGTTGATCACTTGTTAGTTTTCTGGTTGCCCCAGGAATCAGCACAACTTTGATTACTGGAAAACTCAGCTGGATTTTTTTTTTTTTCCCCTTCTCTCCATCTTAGAGAGAATTGCAAATCATAATAAACAGGCTGATAAAAAGACTTGAAATTTTTACAAAAAGGGTCTGGTTTCTTTAAACTCTGTACATACAATAAATATGAAATGGGAACTGATGCGTGGTGTGATACAGCAAGGTGCTCAATATTTTGTTAGGATGTTTAGCTAGGCAAGCTGACACACAAGCCCTGAAAACACAAAGGTTTTTCTTGCTGACATTTGGATAACTGGAAAATTCAGTTATCCAAAATGCCTAGTTCTTACAGAATATGAGATAACAGAGACTTGTTATCATTTAGAGCCCCAGGTCTTTCATATATGAGATGTGATAAAAGCAAGGGTAACATTACCTTCATCATACAATCACTTAAAAATCATGGAATACTTACTCTTTAAGATTCTGGAGGGGAATCTGGTCTATTCTTGAGTTATGGAAAGTCCCTGGTGTTAGGATATGAAAATGGATGTTTCTTTGGTTCCACTTGCCTTATCAAAGATGAGTGAAATGTACTTTCTCAAATATGTTCCCCATGAATTTTACCCCATCCTTGATCCCAGCCCAAGAAGTAATATATTTCTTTCGGTTTGAAACTTGCTGTATCCATCCAGTCTAGGTGGTCTTCCTCTTGCTGTGTAAAAATTGGAGTACTTCAGGTATTTCAAGGTTGAGTCCAGATAAATACAATATAATTGTGGCCATTTGATTAAATATGGTGGGGTGGAATTGTGGGAAAAGGGGAAGAGAATGAATTTAAAAAGGGAAGTACACTTTGAAAAGCAATGGCGATCTTATGTAGGATTTCATGCAGAACTTTATAAACTTTTTATCCAAAGCATTGTGCTAAATGCAAAGTCATTTCAGTTGTGTCCAACTCTTTGCAACCCTATAGACTATTGCCCGCCAGCCTCTCCCCTGTCCATGGGGTTCTCCAGGCAAGGGTGCTGGAGTGGGTTGCTGTACCTCCCTCCAAGGGATCTTCCCTACCCAGGGATCAAAACCCACGTCTCTTAAGTCTACATAGGCAGGCAGGTTCTTTCTCACTAGTGCCACCTGGGAAAGCAAATAATTAGGAAGAGTGCCATGAAGCCTTTTTGGGGGTCAAATAAGTAGACTCCCCCAGACTTGTTGCTCTTGCAAAGGCTAACTGATCTTGTACTATCTAATTATCTTCATTTCTGTGTATTTGCCTGATGATGACAGGCCCACAACCGAAGTTCCCTAATATTGCATTTGGGGACAGAAATAAAATAGCCATGTTCTCTGAAACTTGGTATATATACAGATAGTGATTAGAGCCTATGAATCTGGTAATAATGCTGCCGCTGCTGCTGCTAAGTCGCTTCAGCCGTGTCCGACTCTGTGAGACCCCATAGACGACAGCCCACCAGGCTCCCCCGTCCCTGGGATTCTCCAGGCAAGAACACTGGAGTGGGTTGCCATTTCCTTCTCCAATGCATGAAAGTGAAAAATGAAACTGAAGACGCTCAGTCATGTCTAACTCTTAGCGACCCCATGGACTGCAGTTTACCAGGCTTCTCCGTCCATGGGATTTTCCAGGGAAGAGTACTGGAGTGGGGTGCCATTGCCTTCTTTACTGATTCTAATAATTATTGCAATAATCTGTGACTTCTGAAAGATCTGCCAGATTCATCTGTGCGGATTAACATTCCTTCACTTATCAAGATGCTGGCTATGATTCTTTGGCTATGAAAGGTGTGTTTTTGCCCTTCTGTTTCCACAAGAAAAACCCTGCCTTCATTTCTTAATGAGCGTGCCCTTTGTTTTTCTTCCTTCCACCCACTCACACTGAACTTGTCAATTTAGACAGGAAGACACACTACTGTGTAGGATAAAATAAAAACATTTAAAAGTGTGGTTGGACAAACTTATTTTTAACCTTTTGGTGTAACACTTTGTGTTAGGCAGTAACTGAAGTTCTGATAAAGCTAACTGAAATGGAGTTCTTTCATTGAGTCTTTTATAGTTAAAGGGCTTTAGGGTGTTGTTAGAGTAAAACCTTATTTCAGTTTCTTGAGTATAACTCTCTGACCTAGTATATTTTTTTTTGGGAAAACTCTCGTTTCACTAGAAATTTATTTCGGGGGAATAAAACCCAGAATGTTTGTATGAGTGGGTGTGTTACATATGTTTGCTGGAGGTTTGAGGTGGGTAGAGAGTAAAAAAGAAAGAGAGGGTAAAATTCAAGAAACAGTACAAAAGGAACATTTCTGCATCCTGTGGATGTCACATATGTATGCCTGTGTATGATCTTAAACCAGTGCAGGGAAAGAAATGTACTGATAAGCTTCAATTTTTTTTTTTAATACTGTTTATACTGATGCCTGGCGACTGATTTTGATAAAAGCAAGTAACAGAGAAAGAACAATATTTCTTTTACCCTAATCTATCATCACACCAGGAAAGTATGCCCCTGGGTCCATACCACTTAAAACCTTATCCTGTTTGGTTGAGACTGGCATGCCTGACAAAGTATGTGAACCAGGAGGATAGAACTCACATAAGCTTTTCAAACCACCAACCTTTAGGAAGCGCCTACTATACGCAGGGACTCTCCTTTTTAGAATTGAGTTTTCCATGTTGGAAACAGCAGTGTACAACTTGGCAAACCCAAAAGGTCCTAGTCAGTGTTGGCGGTGAAAGACCAAAAGCTATAGCATTAAAAAGGATAGAATAGCAAATGGAACCTTCCATTACAGAAAGAAGAGGTGAAGTTAGAACTCCCCTTTTATCCTTAGACCTGGATGAAATGTCCATCTATGAACTCAACTCCCAAGACAGTAACGCGGGAATCTGATTATAAGATGGGCTGTTCAAATTTCAAGGACAGAAGGCTGCTGTGCCCATGCAAGCCTCTGATTCTGTGGGCTTGGGTTTTTTTGGGGTTTTTTGGCATTAGTTTGGCCACCAAGCTCAAGTTTTGCTATTTGGATTTTCAAATTTAAAATGCCAATGATAGGTCTCAACCCTTTTCTGCTTTTCTAGGCCCTGGCAAAGAGCAATCACAGACCACCTGTTCCCATGATCATTTCAGGGTTATGTGTAATTTTGGATACACTCCGTTCTCTCCTGGGAGAAACGTATTAGAACATAGGAGGGAAGAGTAATGGTGTTGTAAGTACCCTATTTCTGTATGTGAAAAAGTTAACCCTCCACACACCATGATACCTACTATAACCTTGATGCCCCCAGGGTCACCTGAGAGCTCAAGAGCTGGATCGATCAGACCTTCATTCTTCTGGTGTGATGAAATCCAGTGTCATTCTCAAGTTTTCTCACATCCCTAGGCAGCTCACCCTCTCCTCTGAACTCTGCCCTTGAACCCCACCTCTGCTGAATGAGGTCGAGTGGCTTAGCATTGTAGTAGCCTGCATGGACTGTTGTGCCATCCAGCCCTGGAGCTCAGCCTTATCTGCATTTTGGCATCTTCTCTCATAGAATTAGAAGCATCTCTTTGTGCATCCGGCTTTAGCAAAGGAACAAGAAGATGGAGGAGACTGACATTGCAGCAGCTAAGACATTGTGAATTCTTAGGATTTTTTTTTCTTTTTTTTAATGTTTTGGTCACGCCTGGATCCCAAGCCCTGCTGCTAGTGCCAAAGGGACAAGGCACATTTCATCCTCACCTTCCAGGTTCTTGGCCTGGAAAATGGAGTTGAGAATATATCCAACCTTTTAACTCTGAAATTCAACCGCTGAAAGTAGATTTGGGGTTTTCTTCCATCCAGGTTTGGCAAAAACATTTTTGGCAGTCAAACCTGACCTGATGTGAAGAAGCAACCTTCTTTCTGTCTCTGTCCGCACATTGTGCTGCAGGAATGTTCACGTGGTTCATTCATACCATGTGATACATGATCCGTATAGACTCTCCAACATCTGAAAAGTGCTGAATTGCAGAAACTCAAGTGGCCCTTAGGTGTGGAATAGAGTTATCCAACTCAGAGGGTATTGTTGTTGTTTATCGCTCGGTCGTGTCCAACTCTTTGCAACCCCTTGGACTGCAGCCCACCAGGCTCCTCTGTCCAGGCAATTTCCCAGGCAAGAATACTGGATTGCTATTTCCTTCTCCAGGGGATCTTCCCGACCCAGGGATCGATCCTACGTCTTCTTTACCTCTGAGCCCACCAGGGAAGCCCTCAGAGGGTATTAGGGGATAGCTAATAGCTGTGAGGGGGTTGGAGGATAATCATTTAGTGTTGGCCACTTTTACCATCACACTGTGCTCTTGAATGACAGTGGGAGGCTATGTCTAGCTCAAGGAATAGCTACAAAATTTTGTGTTAGGAAGTACCTGCGAGCTTGCAGTTTATACTTTGGCTTATTTTATTTCTGTTGTTTACATTTATCTTGAGTGTTGAATTTTTATTTTATTTTAAATTTATTTTTAATTGAGTATAATTGCTTTACAATGTTGTGATAGTTTCTGCTGTAGAACTCCATGAATCAGCTATAAGTATATATATTTAAGGATAAGCTATAAATATATGTGTATATACCCTCTCTCTTAAGCCTCCATCCCACCCCTCTAGGTCATCTCAGAGCACTGGGCTGAGCTCCCTATATTACACAGCAGCTTCCCACTAGCTATCCCACTAGCTAGCTATTTTATACATGGTAGTGTATATATGTCAGTGCTCCTGAGTGTTGAGTTTGCTTGTGATTTTCTTTGGGGGAGGCTTCTCAGTGCTCTCCAGCTCCATTTTTTTATGAGGAAAAATAGCATTTTCTCTTTTCCCCCCATTTCTCTCTCTCTACCGCTTAAATGCCCTTTCTTCCTGATCACAGGGAACCAGAGAGCTGATTATGGGTGATGCATCAGAAGCTTTCTCTGACAGTGGTGATTAATGGTCAAAAGATGCTAAATGTGAAACAGTAATTCAGAAAAGCTCTCAGGACATTTTCTCTGGAGGCTGGTGCTAAGAACTTCTCAACAGGCACAAATTAGTGGGGCAAATGGAAAATGAACACACATGATGTAAAACTTTGGCTATAAATATAAGCTGATTGCGGGAGAGAGTGGTATTTTGTTTGATGTTTTCTCTGTGGTATAGTCTGTTGCCTGACGTAGCTAAAATTCTTTTTCCAGCACATAAACTTAGTAGCTTGAGTATGAGGAAGAATAAAGGGAGCTAAGGTAGAAGAACTTGATTGATTGAAATAAAAAATTAAACACTTTTTGTCCCATGGTGATAAGATAATCAAAATATCCTTCTATTGTGAGAAATGTTGGTGTTTAGTAAAAAACAAAAGGAAAAGCAGGCAGAGAGTAGTAGATTCATTTTCCCTGTTGAAGCCTGTTTTCCAAACTCTTACTGAATGGAGACTGTTTTCTGAAAATGCATTCTACCAAATATTTCAAGTTGTTAGAAGTATTTTTGTTTTTGTTGTGTTTTGTTAAGATTTTGGCTTCTCGGATTCTGAGGTCTCAATTTGTATGTTGTCTTCATCAAAAACAAAACAAAAAATGTAAATGAGCAAAATAAATCATAGTAGGTGGAAAGGAGATGTAAACAGCAATGAGAACTTAAAATTTTAATAATGTTTTACATTTACTTTGTAAACTTAGCCACAAGTCCTGTCTTTTCTTGCTGTTTTAGAGGCCAAAGAAATAAATTTGTCTTGAGCACAGTTACTATACATTTTTCATAGAATCCATATTTTTTCTCTTTAATTGTCATGGCTTTTTGAGTTCTGAATGGCACACAGCTCCCCCACTTCCCCAGGTTATATTGTCTCAAGACAAATAGAGAATTTGTTGAAAATTAAAGCACTCACAATTGATGTTAGAGGAAAAGGAGAAAATCACCAGAGCTCTCCTTTTCCTGTAACAGAAGAGCACAGGTAACCATGTTTTTGTTGGCCTTCTCTAAGGGTGCACACAGACCATGGAATCAACTTGAAAATAAATCAGTATTACCCACTCCCCCCAGCCCCCACCCAAAGTGATCAGGGCTGCATTTATATTCGGTCCTTAGGTATGGTACCACACCAGACAAAAGTCTGATCTTCCCCTCAAACATAATAGAATTTAATCTCTTGTTTCTTAAATGTCTTTATAAATTTCTGAGTCTTTGTTTAATTTTCTTTTTCATTCAATGATTGTTTTTCATTTTGATTTTTGATAAAAAGTAAATCTACCTCCCAGTGTCCTCCTCCTTCTGTACTAAAAACACATCCATGATAACTTTCCGAAGAATAAGGAGAAAATAGCTCATTCTTGAGTGATGTGTTCAGTAGAAAAAGAAGTTAGGATCTGCAGTGTTTCTAATATATATGAAAGGATCTGCACAATCTCTTGAGAGAGGACTTTGAGGTTTTTAAACTTTGTTTCAAGCTGTTGTTGGGTCCACGTTAACCAGTGCAGGCCTACTTATTGGATCTAAACCTCTTTTCCTTTCCTTTAATTTTTTTTTAACTAAAAAAATTATTTATTTACTTGGTTGTGCTGGGTCTTCGTGGCAGCACTCGGGATCTTTAGTTGTGGCATGTGAGATCTATTTCCCTGATCAGGGATTGAACCTGGACCCCTTGCATTGGAAGCTTACAGTCTTAGCCACCAGGGAAGTCCCTTCTTTCTCTGTAAATGTGTGTTCAATATCTGACTTTATGAGTATCAACCAACGTGCGGGATTCGGCTCAGTTGAATTCAAAGGTCATAACAACATGGTTTATAATCTAATGCAGAAAAGGGATGTGACAAAAATCTCACAGTAAGAGTATTTTGTGTCACGATAAAGGTACAGAATGAAATGTCTACTTTAGGGAAGGTTTCGTAAGGGAAGTGCCATTTAAAGAAACCTGATGGGTTGAGGGAAGCTGATAGTGAAAAGGGAATGATGTCAAGACTGAAGGCTTGAGTTCCGTGAACAGAGTATTCCAGTGTACCTAGAGCTCAAGGTATGTGTTTAAGACCTTGTCCTAAAAAAAAAAAAAAAAAATCAGAGTCTGGTGAGGGAGAAATGTAAATAAACGAATGAATGCAAGTACATTTTGCACTCTGAGTTATGCACAAAGGCCTTTGGAACATCGAAGAAGAAACCCTAACTGTGATGGAGACTGGGGGTTGCTTGGAAAGCCTCACTGAGATTTGAAACTTGAAGGAGTAGTAGTTTGCCCACAGAAATATTAATAAGGGGAAAGTGCATACAAGTTCCCCTTGTCCTTTGAACTTGTAACAGACACACAACTTTTCTGGGACTTTCTAAGGAAATTTTATTCCCAGATTCTGCTAGGCATTAGTTCTCCCTTCTCTGAATTGAAGTGCAAGGATGCCCAGTTCTGCTCTTTCTTTTCTTACTGATTTTTCTCAGTTTTTTCTCTCACTGTTATTTTTGGTATTTATCTCTTTTCTTTCCTCAGCAAAGGTCCGTTTGCTTCTCAGCCTGGACCCTGTAGGCAGCACCCATGCTGTTTTACCTTCCAGAGGAAACTCTCAGGTCATCTTCCCCAACATCCCTTCAGTTTCATGAAGCAAGAAACCCAGTTATTACAAAAGCGTGGCGGGACCCTTGCTTTCTGTGGTAGAGTGGTATAAGAGACGTTCTTAGGATTGCACCCGGAGATGGTGTTTCAAGTTGAGGCTCTGAAGTCCGACTGCTCAATTCTGCCACTTAACTATATGTTTAATCTCAAACTAGTTGCTCAACCCGTCAGTGCCTCAATATCCTTTTCTGTAAAATGGAAACAATATAGTACCTACCTTACAGGGTTATTGTGAAAATTAGATGAGATAATCCATGGAGAGCATTTAGAACTGTGGTTAGGATGTAGTGTAGTCACATTTTAAGAAATACTGGCTGTTATTTAAATTTTTCGATGAGCCTTGTAGCACTTTCCTGCTTTGTATGCTGCATAATGCCAACTTTGATAAGACTGTAGATGTTTTCGGTGTCGCCTCGACTGGGCCCATGGGATGCTCAGATAGATTGTTAAACACTGTTTTTGGTTGTATCCGTGAGGGTGACTCTGGAATAGATTAGCATTTGAATAGGTGCCCACAGAGACACGGCTGAGCAACTGAACAATAACAGTGTGGCCTGAGTAAAGCAGATGGCCCTCTCCACTGTGGGTGGGCATCATCCTATCTGTTGAGGACCTGGAATTGAACAGAAAGACTGAGGAAGGCTGTTCTGCTGACTGAGCTGAGGATCAACCAAGCTTCTGCCCTTGAGGATGATCAAACCTTTGAACTACATCCTAGGCTTTCTTGAATCTCCAGCTTTCAGACAGCCCATGTGGGACTTCTCAGCCTCCGTAATTGTACAAGCCAATTCCTCACAGCAAATCTCTTTATGTATATTCCTATTGGTTCTTCTCTCTGGAGAACCCTGACTAGTCCACAGCCTTTCTAATCAAAGTGTGGTTTGCAGCAAGCAGCATCAGCATCATCTCGCTAGTTCATTAGAAGTACCAGTTCTCAGGTCCCAGCTTGCAGTTTTAACAAGAGTCCCGAGTGATTCCCATCCACATTAGAGTACACAGTTCCATGTTCCCCATGAAAACTTCATGGTTGTATCAATGCTCCAACTATGGAATAACCGCAGCCTCATACCCCAAATTGAGGATCTGCCAATTAAAGACAATTTCAGCAAAGACACAGAATTAACAAAGGTCTAGCCCTATTTCAGGTGGTACAGTTCTTGGGAAAAAAATTACATGGGTTTTTAAGGCCTAACAACTCCGGAAAGATGAGAATAGGAGGAATAGGTCCATACTTTGATCATAGTTCCATACCATGGAGGGGAAGAGAAACCTAGTGACCAGGAGCAGTGTTCTTTACCCTGCTCTTAAAGAGGCAACCTATGGGGCTTCTCTGGTGGTCCAGTGGTTAAGAATCTGCCTCCCCAGCCTGGATGGGAGGGAAGTTTGGGGAGAACAGGTACATGTATATGTGTGGCTGAGACCCTTCACTACTTACCTGAAACTGTCACAACATTGTTAATCGGCTATACCCCAATAAAAAATAAAAAGTTAAAAAAGGAAAAGAAGGGATCTGCCTCCCAATGCAGGAGATGCTGGTTCCATTTCTGGTTGGGGAGCTAAGATCTGACATGCCTCGGGGCTACTGAGCCTGCAACTACCGAACCCAACAACGAGACATCACAATGTGAGTGATGCTGGGAAGACCCCGTGTGCCACAACTAAGACCCAACACAGCCAAATAAATGAATGAATAAATAATCTTTTTTTTTTAAAGGGGCAACCTAGAAAAGAATGAAGGGATCTGGGGAGACGAGTACCTAAAAGTCAAGCATCTACTGAGGAAAGCTGACCAGAGATAAGTTAAGAACTAATAAAAGGCCTTTGAGCCAAGAGCTCTTACACTGACCTGGTTTCCTGTTAGTTAAACTTTTTGCCAAGAAAGGGGAGAATGACAAGAACTTAAGAGGTATTTTTCTTGATGGGATTGACTGGGATGGGAATCAAGACATTTGTTGGGAGAGGTACCTATGTCTACCTTCCCTTCCCTCCTCAGTTTTCCGAATGGCTGAAAATAAACCACACTACATTCTCTCAAATGTTCAGATTTCCAGCCGGAGTCCTCAAGAACTATTCAAGAGGACCAGGAAAACATTGAACGGATATGATGGTAATCCTCAAAGCTATTGGGCAATATCAGGACCAGATGAAACTGTGTCCAATAAAAGTTGAATAAGCAGCAGGAAAAGTGGAATTTCCTTACAAATCATAAAAAAAAAAAAAAAAGTGAAAAAAGAATGCGACATGTGAAAGAAATAATATACATAATATACATACATAATAACATGACACATAATACATGTTAAAATAGTAATTACTTCAGGAAATTAAAAACAATAGACTAAATTTTCTCCATCTTCTCAGAGGAATTTTAGTGCTGGTGAATGGATAGGCGAGCTGGCATGCTGAAGAAGGGAAGAATATGATCAGTTTTGAAGTGAAAATGGCTTTAGAAGCAAAGAAGAGCAGAATCAACATGGAAAGAAGATCAGAGTTATGGAGGGTAGGCACGAGAAAAACCACGCAGAAGGCAGTGGAAAAATAGCAGGCAATGAAAGAAATTAACTTGGAGCCCCTAGAAGTGGAGACCCAACACAGGGAAGATGCAATGCAAATCTAGAATGAGCTGTTTTTAAAGATTAAAAACATACTTCTGTATGTATAACATGTTGTGAAAATATAAAGCAATGGATGGAAATAATAACTCCTAATGTGAAAGAGTGACTACCTCGAGGGGTTGGGAAATGGAATCTGAACTGTGTACAGGGTGATGGCACTGGTTATGTCTTATTTATCTTTCAGGTAAGGTAGTGGGAGGATGGGTATTCACTGTGTTATTATTTATAACTCTTTGTTTTATGCTTATGAAGATGTAGTAGAACAGACCTTCTCATACTTTATAGATTAGGAATTAAGTTCTAGTAAATTATTTCTGGAACTCAGCATTTTCCAAATTCATATTCAAAAATTTCTTTATTCAGAATTTCTTCTATTTTTATCTTAACATTTTTATATTATAAAATGTTTAAAAGTCTATAACCAGGTTTAAAGAAAATCTTTTGAAATTGTAGTTGTATTAATTTTATATTCTTTTTGAAAGGATTAACATTTTAATGACATTAAGCCTTTCCATCTAGGACATGAAAAGTACTGCAATATCTGATCATATTTGGTTTCTAAAATTTGGATGAGAAAGCCAAATAATCTGTTCTTAAAAGTTGAGAGACTGAAGAATTTATTAAAGTTTTCTGAATATATTCAGCTCCTAAACTGTATAGTGAGAGCTGAGGTTAGTAAAGAGAACTATCTGAACTTTTACTTGTTATTTTGCAAGTTAAAATCTGCAGTAAAATGAACTATCTAATGGTGAATTGTTCATGAGTTTCTTCTTTGGTAAAGAAGGGAGGGAAAGTGTTATTTTTGTTTTACATTTTCTCTTTTGTATTATCTATATCTCTATGTCTTTGCTTTTTTTTGGCCGGGGGCGGGGGGGGGGGGATCTTCATTGCTGCATGCAAGCTTTCTCTAGTTGCAGCCAGCGGGGGCTTCTCCAGTTGTGGTGTGCAGGCATCTCATTGTGGTGGGCGTGTGGGCTCAGTAGTCGTAGCACATAGGCTTAGTTGCCACCCAGAATGTGGGATCCTCCTGGACCAAGGATCAAACCCACGTACCCTGCATTGGCAAGTGGATTCTTAACCACTGGACCACCAGGGGTGTCCACTTTGCTTATTTCTATTTGCTCGATTCATCTAATTCTCATGCAAAACTCCCCACTATGGCTTTGGTTTCTATGATGGTTACACCTGATTTTGTCAGAGTGTTGCTTTATGTATTTTGCTGCTGTAGTTTTTGGTCTGCAGGAATTCATTCATTATACTTGTAGACGTCATAATATGCCTCTTTCCCCTGCTTAATGGTCTTGAATTCTTCTTATCTGATCTTGATTCTGCCATTTCTGCTTGCTGTTTGCCTACATTTGCCTGGTATAATTTTCTACAAGCTTTTGTTTTCAAGCTTTTTCTTATCAATCTGTTTTAGGCGTGTTTCTTGAATACCACACAGGGCTGGTATATCTGTTAGGATAATTTGGGTTGCAAATAAGGTGCACTGGTTTCAAAAGATAGAGGAGGATATATTTGGTCCTATATAGTTGCAAGATAGGTTTCGTTTCAAGCATGGCTTGTTTCGGTTTTGCTGCTTGATTTCTTTCAGTTTTTTCAGCTCTGTGTTCCTTTGCGTATTGGACTGTTTCACTCATGGGAGCAAAATGGCCAGCGAGGTCCCAGGTCTCCCATGTCTTTGTACCTCACAGTTCAGAGAAGAAGAAAACTCTTCTTCTGAAAACCTTGACAACTCTTTAATCATGTGTCAAACCCTTTAAAAAAAAAAAAAGAACACTATGACCAATGGTGTGCCATGCCCGATTGAGTCTGGTCCTATATTACCCATCCTTAAACTAATCACTTTGGGGAAGAGATTGGTATTATGTTAAGTGGTAGTTTGGGTGAAATAAGCTTCAAACCTATGGGACTTCCCTGGTGGCTCAGTGGTTAAGACTCTGAGCTTCCACTGCAGGGGGCATGGGTTTGATCCCTGGTTGTCTGCCACATGGCATGGCCAGAAAAAAATCGCAACCCTAAAACTGAAATTTGAGACTGATTTCCAGCCAAACTAATGTGCCATTATTCAAGAGAACAGAGTAAGTAAGTATTGTATAGAAAGAAGTTAGTACAATTCTCACTAACAAATAGCAAAATCATTGTATATCTTCAGAAGTCAAAAGGGTCAACTGATAAAACATCCCAGAAATAATTAAAAATAATAAATAAGAGTGTTGTCGCAATATTAACATTCATAAGGAAAAAAATAATAGTTTTCCTATTAGAAAGAATAACCAGTTAGAAAATATAATTGAAGAAAGCATTTCATTTATAAAAAGTATAAAATATATTGGAATATATTTATTTAGAAATATGCAGTATTTATATCAAAACATATGAGTTTTTAGATTTAAGATGTTTCTAGCTAGAGAAACTTAGTTTTGTAAAGTTATCTGTCCTCTTTAAAATACTCTTTTTTGGGTGTGTGATGGCGAGACGCGGTTTGGCAGCTGAGATAAAAGATTTAAAAGTGCATCAAATAAAATGGATTGTTATACCATCCAGAAAACTTCTAAAAAAAACCCAAAACATGTAATGGGCCTGTGTGGAAGAAGAAAGCCTTTTGTCACCAGATACATAAACATAGTATAAAGCTAGAGTAATTAAAAACAATGGTGTGCTGGTGTAAAAGCAAATAAAGAAAATAGCTAAACACAAAAGAAAAATCCAGAGAAAGACTAAAGTAATGTAAAGATGGCTTAGAACATTAGCACATTAAGTATGTATGTATATGTGTGTGTCTATAAATCCAAAAGTTATGAATTATTCAATATATAATTAGACAATAATTATTTGGGAAAAAATACAGAGCCAGATCCTTATCTCACATCATACTAAAATCAGTACCAAATGTAATTAAACTCTAAATTGAAGTAGAGTAGGCCTTTCTATGAATGATGAGAAAACCAATCAAGAAATATGACTATGTAGGTTTTAATTTTTTATGTGAAAACAAATACATTAGCAAACAATCCTTTCCCTCTAGCTAAGAAAACTATAAAATCTGAACAAAATTTTAAGAGGAAAAAACGATTTAAATCACCAGTGAGCTAATAAGTCAAAGAAAAAAAAGGGGAAGGGGGGAAAGAAAGAAATAAAAAGGAAACCCAGAGAACTGAGATTCCCTGGGATTCCCTGGTAGCTCCGATGGTAAAGTGTCTGCCTGCAATGCGGAAGACCCAGGTTTGATCCCTGGGTCAGGAAGATCCCCTGGAGAAGGAAATGGCAACCCACTCCAGTACTCTTGCCTGGAAAATCCCGTGGACAGAGGAGCCTGGTGGGCTACTGTCCATGGGGCCACAAAGAGTTGGACACAGTTGAGCAACTGAACCTGCACACTCCCAGAGAACTGAGCTTTGCATTTGAGACTGCTTTACCCTAGGGGCATCCACCAAGTTTGGAAATTAAGCAGGAGGCTGATAAGGTGAACTGAAACTTTAAAGTCTAGTGAACTAAACTTTAAGATCTAGGGGAGGAAAAGAAGTTCAATGTTGCCAAGGAGGGAAACCTAAACTCATAGGTTTTAGGTTGCAACTCCAAACTAAAGAGCTACATTCCGTGAATAAGGGTGGTCCTAAATAGATCTTTCCCAGAAGGGACTGATTTTGTTATCTTATGATTGAATTAGCATTATTTAGGATTATCAGTGTCCCTAGCCACCTATCAGAAACAAAGTCTTCTCTGAAGGAAAGTAACATTTCATGTTCAGTTTAGTTCAGTCGCTCAGTTGTGTCCAACTGTTTGCAACCCCATGGACTGCAGCACACCAGGCCTCCCTGTCCATCACCAACTCCCGGAGCTTACTCAAACTCATGTCCATCTAGTTGGTGATGCTATCCAACCATCTCATCCTCTGTCGTCCCCTTCACCTCCTGCCTTCAATCTTTTCCAGCACCAGGGTCTTTTCCAATGAGTTAGCTCTTCAAAGTGGCCAAAGTACTGGAGTTTCAGCTTCAGCATCAGTCCTTCCAATGAAGATTCAAGATTGATTTGTTTTAGGATTGGCTGGTTGGATCTCCTTTCAGTCCAAGGGACTCTCAAGAGTCTTCTCCAAAACCACAGTTCAAAAGAGTCAATCCTTTGGTACTCAGCTTTCTTTATAGCCCAACTCTCACATCCATACATGACTACTGGAAAAACCATAGCTTTGACTAGATGGACCTTTGTTGGCAAAATTACCTCTTACTAGTTTTTATATTGAAATTACCTCTTACTCTTTTTCAGATAAAACACATCTGACAGTCAGTCAAAAATAACCAGACATATAAAGAATCAAGATAGTGTAATGGAAAATCAAAAGAAATAGCAGTTGGTGTAAGGAGCCCACCAGGTATCTTAAAATTGGAGTTTTCATGCAATGGATTTTAAATTAAATATAATGAATATAACTGAGCTAATAAAACTTGAGATTGGTAATTTCAACAGATAACAGTAAATTATAAAAACATTTACAATGAAAATTCCAGAACAGGAAAAACTGAAATCAAGACTTTAATGAATAGGTTTAATATGAAGCTGGGCAAACAGAAGAGAGAATTAGTGAGCTGAAGATAAACGTGAAAAAATACACAGAATGAAGTACGAAAAGATGAAAAGATTAACACACAGAGACAACAATGTAAGAAGCATAGAGGAACTAGGGAAAAGTTTTAACCTATATGTTAAGATTCCCAAAAGGAGAAGAGAGAGACAATAAGGGAAAAACAATATTTAAGGAGACAATGAATGATAATTTTCTTAAAAAAATCTCTGAACCCAAGCTAGATGAATACAAGTCATACAAGCTATGACTGTTATAACAGTGATGAAAATAATAGCATGAGCAATAATAATGCCATGTAACATTGATTGATAGCATTTTATGCATCAGGAATTATTGTAGAATCTTTTAATTCCATTAGCATATTTAGTCCTCACTTTGAGACAGATACTATTGTTATGCATATCAGAAAACATTTTATAAGCCAGTGAAAACACTAAACCAGTGGTAATGGTAGGTTATGTTATTTTCTTTATATGCACAGTAGACCTCACCTGCCTCTTATTTTCCTTACATATGCATCTTTTCTCTAGTTTTGTGCCATAGGCTAAAGAGAAAAAGAGAGACAAAAACACAGAAGAAGGAGAGGGAGAGGGAAAGAGGCAAAGACAAGGAGGAAGAGAAGAGGGAAATGGGGAAAAGGAAGATCTTTGTGAAGTTATTATCCCTAACTGCAGTTTGAGTTTTGTTTTTCTTTTTAAAAGTCATTTAGGGAGAGAGAAAAAACAAAAAGGCAATGCTATCATATAAGAGTATTATTCTGTCTTGCTGATTTTGCCAGGTTGAGATTGGTAGGTGCTGAATTAGAGATTCTGGAAGAAACATGGGGTTTAAAGCAGATGGAGAGTTTGTCTTCTGTACTTGCCTATCAAGCCAGACTCAAAGTACATGCTATAATGCAATTCTCCTCCTCACTCACTGCATTTGCTCAAAATCAAGTTCTTAAGTACCAACTCAAGGCAATCACTAACTTTCCACATAGAACTTTTACCTGGTTATGGGGAAAATTAGAAATGGACTTTTGAGGCTCTCAAAGTACTTTTAGGAAGATATTAGTGGACAGCCCCTTAAGATTGTAATTAATTCTGCAGAAAAATTATGATGGAATTGTCCATTTGGAAATTTAAATTTTGGAGTTAGATTAAAAATTTTTAAGAAGAAGAAAAAAAAACAACCTTGCATAAGCAGGGATTCACTTAGAGTTCTTTTTAATCCCTAACAACTGTGGGTTTAAGAGTTTTACAAAACGAGAGGAACAAAATGATGCGTAATTTTCTCATCTGCACCAGTCTCTCTTTGCCCAGTCCTTCCCAAATTTCAGCTGCCTGGCATGTCAGCCAAATCCTTCAGTGCACGTCACTTTAGAACAATCTAAATGGGGAAACCACAGAGCTCCACTTCTTTAAAATTATGCACCAACAAACTGAGAATAATCAGAGGAAACACAAAATAGATAGATTTTCATCTAAAGTGGAATTTAAGACCAGTCACAAGCAATAGATTCTCTTTCTAGGATGATCTGAGGACAAAAGGTTATTTGACGTCAACAAAATAGCAGGTCACTATTTTAACAGTAGTGTCAAGCTAGAACCACGAAGACCTTTGCTGATAGAACTGATCTATTTTTTCATTTTGCCACCACTGTACCACCCCCTCTGTTTCAGTACCTGCTGCCCTCTGTTGCAAATCCCAGTTTATATATGCCTGTCTCCACTATTAGGTTCTGAGTTCCTTGAAAGCAGGAATCTCTTCTTCTTCATGCTTTTCTTTATTTCTTTTTGGCCATGTTGGGCTTTTCTCCAGTTGCGCTGAGCAGTGGCTGCTCTAGTGGTGTGTTGTGGCTTCTCTTGTGTGGAGCATGGGCTTTACAACGTGGGTTCAGTAGTTGGATCACACAGGTGTCGTTGCCCCATAGCATGTGGGATCTTAATTCTCTGACCAGGGGTCAAACTCTTGTCCCTTTTGCAAGGTGAATTCTTAACCACTGGACCACCATGGACACCCCTAATGTACTTTTTTTTTTTTTTTCCCTTCTCTTATTTTGGCAAAGATTTCAATTACTCTCATTTCTGGCTCATTTTCTTTCTTTCCCACAGATTCTTAGAGTAAGAAAAGAAGTGAGGAAAACAGTCATTGTATTAAGGATATTGAAGGTCAGAAAAAGTTTAGTTTTTTCTTTCTTATTTTTTTCAAAAAGTAGTTCTTAATACTGGCTGCTAGGGGCTTCATTTCTCTGAGTTGTTTCCATAGCAGCCTAAAGTAGCAAACTGGTCTCTTAATGGTGCTGTAATTCAACTACAGTTTATGACAGTGATGGGAGACACAGTGGGAGAGGTAGATCACATTGAATTTTCTGAGAAAATTTCAAACCACAGGTTGGTTATTGGGTGATATCTCCTTTTTAAAATCATCTGGATTCTAGGGTTTCCCTGGGTGGCTCAGTGAGCAAAGAATCCGCCTGCAATGCAGGAGACGCAGGAGAGGCGAGTTCGATACCTGGGTTGGGAAGATCCCCTGGAGAAGGGAATGGCAACCCACTCCAGTGTTCTTGCCTGGAGAATCCCATGGACAGAGGAGCCTGGAGGGCTGCAGTCCATGGGGCTGCACAAGAGTTGGACATGACTGAAGCCACTCAGCATGCACATGCACTCATGCACGCACGAATTCTATGTATAGGCAACAATTGCCCTAGAAAATTTCCATGCTTTGGGAAAGCTTACATAATTGCTTATGCGGATTGCAAAATCATCCCTTGATGTGAACTTAACCCAGAGGAGGAAAAATCCTACTTGAAATTTCAGGCTTCCCCTCCTGCAGAGATGGAAGCAGGGATGGGGGATATTTGTAAGGGTGGAAGAGGGAGGGTTTTGTGTAATGAGTGGAAAAAGCATTGAAGAGTTTATAAACAGTCACAGTGCATTGAGGCCACTGCATCTGAGATTTTCCGGTGGGGATGGGGGGGAACACAAAACCATAAACTCAATCATTTGTCCTCATTTCAGCAGAGAAGGAGATTGTCCATTTTGTGTCTTGTTCTTTTATGTTTTGAAGATTGATGTCAAAATGAAAGTACTGAACTACTCTTGGTCTTTTCTTTCCCAATTTGTCAATTGAAAATCAACTTCTGAGGTGGCGGGATTTTGCGTGTGTTACAGATGAGTTTTATTCAGAACCTCTGCGAGTTGTGACTTCAGAAATTCTTTCTCTTTTTAATTTTAAGAGAGCCAGTGGAAGTCTCATGGAGAAGCTTGTTACTGGAAATCAGTTTAGGAGTCTCTGATTTGGGAGCGGGTGGGTGGCTTGTGATATCAAATCCAAGGTGGGAGGGATTTTTCAAAATTATTGAAAGCAGGGTAGGTGCAGAAGATATTAAACTTTTACTATTAATAGGGGGTTTCAAGGCCAGTTACTTTGTTTTCCCAGACAGTCTTGTAGCTTGGAAAGGAGAGCATCTCTAAATCCTGGTCTCCTCCTTCTGTATATGTGTGTGTGTGTTTGCTAAACAAAAAGACAACGCCCCTTTCCCCAGATCTCCTGAATTTTGCAGGTTCAGGACGGCTTGCCCTGTGTAAGACAATAAATATGCAAGATAGCAACAGGGCAGTTACTCTAAGGCCTTGGCCTTTGTTGGGATTAACTGTTAACACCAAGAGGCAAAACAGGGCGGCAGGGTTTTTTTCACCACTGGCCTTTGCTGTTCCTGGGTGCCAGATGGCATTATATCCATGAAAAAAAAAAAAAACTTCTGCAAGTTATAATGTTGACCAGGCACTGTTACTTCCACTTGATCACACTGTTTGGGACACGCTTTGATGTACAAAACACTCCTAAGATAATGAAATGCGTTGGCAGCTGGCTAATGGCTGGGAAAGTGCAAACCCTGCATTGAACTCTTCCTCCAGACTATTCAATGGCGAGGTAACGACAGGCCGGGGCTGGACAGGGAGTAAAGAGTCTCGTTGCCAGGCAGGCCCGGGACTCCTGGGCGAGCGGCTGTGGAGTGGCTGGTATTTTTCTCCCTTCAATAGATGTGGTCTGTGCCGGCAGCAAATGAGAAAGAAATCCATCAAGGCCAAGCTCAGGCTGATTTTGAAGCAGCTGCTGGAATTTTCATAAGAGCCTGGTGCACACAGGTAAACAAAGTTGGACCAAAGTGGAGGTGATCTGAGAACTGTTAGCTTTTGTTCTCTACAAAGTTGGGCCTCATCTTTATGCAAAAAAAAAAAAGTCTTTTGAATTAAATTTGACTTCGCTGCCGCTAATCTTTTCACTGGCCTGATTCACTGGGAAAGTAGAGCATGCATAATTGGACAGGGAGGCGTTTGCTCACCCCTCTCTCCTCTGATGCTACAGGTCAGCTCCATGGAGGTACATCTCGGGTGGGTACCAGCCCTGTTGGGAAGTCCTCCTGTACTAATACCCTTGGCCCAACAACCCTACCCCACCCTCCACTCATTTGCTGGCCACCAAAATTTCTTCTACCACCCAGACTTCCCCCATCTAAAGAGAAACCCCATTTCAAGTGCCTCCTGATTCTCCAGTCTGTGCTCTTATCTATGTTGTCAGAACATAAACTCAGGGCAGAAACTCTCCTTTTAGACCAAAGGTCGGGAAATGATGGGCCAGCCCTGGAACCAGATCCAGCTGGCCACCTGTTTTTGTACAGCTCAGAGAGCTCAGAAGAGTTTTTATATTTTTAAAGGATTGGGAAAAGTCAGAGGAATAATATTTGGTGGCACAAGATCATTCTATGAAATTCAAATGTTCATGTCAAGAAGTAAAGTTTGATTGGCACCCAGCCACACCACTCACTTGTTGTATGTATGGGCTGTGGCCGCTTTTCACCACAGCTGCAAGGCTGAGCAGTTGCTTCAGAGACACTAGAATGGACCGCCAAGCCTAACATATTTACTAGCTGACCCTTTACAGAAAAAGTTGGATTCCTGCCTTAAGCTTTCTGCAGAGCCACAGAGGGGGTGCTTAGTACACCTTTCCGATCCTTTCTGAAGTCTGAGAGTAAGTTTAGCTGGGTGAAAAGTTCTCCACAATCCCAGTGTTTGCATCAGCTTTATCTGCAAAGGTTGTTAGTGTCACCATTTGAGACACTTTCCTTCCTTTCTAGCTTCAGATGGAACCAGTTTTTGAAGCTCTTGCTAAACCTTCCTTTCTGTACTCTTGTTTCTCCACTGTCAAACTATGTGGCCTTTAAACAAATACTTCAGGTTTGAAATGCCCCAAGGGTGTCTGTTCAGCTGAAGTGGAAATCTGTGGGGGAAAGTTGGTGTGGGGGGAATCTGACGATAAAGCTTCTTCTTGTGGCATTTACACTTTGCAGATGCCTTCTGCCAATCTACAACCTTGGGTTCACAGCTCAAGGCTGGAAGCTTATCTGAGCCAACAGAAATGGATCTGCCCATCCCATCGCTAGTGTCTGTTTCTGCTCGGAGCTCTGCCTGTCTTAGTTTCAAAAGTGTCTTCTTCAAAAAAAGTCACTGACCATATTTTTGTTTCCTCCTCATCCTGTTTGTCAGAAGGTTCTGGGCATGTGGTCTGTAACTTCCTACCTACTCCACTTTATCTTACAATGCTGGGACCTTCTTTTTGAACCCTGGCTTTGCAAGATTGTGGGCCACAGCTGTTCTATGTATAATACATAGAATCTTTCTTTATGAAAAGATATAGCAGTTGACTTTCTATGGTAGATTATGGATGACTCTTTCTTGTGCTTTTTTGTGTTTCTTAAGGGGAACATGTATTTCTTTTATATCAAAGAGGAAAAAGAAGGTTTTAAAAGGAAAAAAAGGGAAAAGGTTTTTAAAAATACTATTTGGTAACAATTGCTACTTACTGATGAGTGTCTCAATTCCTTCCTTCCTTCCACTTCTTGAAGTGTGCTCAGATGTGTACAGATAGTATTTAAACCCATGAAACTAAATTGATCAACTTTGTATATTATGATTTCATCAAAAAATTATGTGTGAGACAGAATATCTGAGACTGTTGTATTTGCGTTATAAACCAAACAAAACTGGACTTCTGGTTTCCAAGGATAATAGGTAAAAAGCTGAAAAAAACTGAAAAAGAGACCTGTAATGATTCTTACAGAAATAGCAACAGTAAGTATCTCTGTACATAGGTTTAGGGGGGATGGGTACTTTTAGTTCATGCTAAACTTGTTGAATTGTTTTAAACTTTTGATTGTGATAAAGTATTGCATTTGGAATGATAAACAATATTTGGAAATAATTTTAAAACTCCAATCCTACATATATTTTCCACAGACTCTTTGAATATCCGTTGTCCCCACCTACATCTGTTATTAATCAGTCTCTCACTCCCACCCCCTCCCACCCTCCCACCCCGACTCTTAGACCCCCTCAATCACCCTCCATGGAACATTTGAAAACTGCGAGTGTTATAGCTCATCTGGGATGGGAAAGGGAATCAAACTTCCTTTATGGCTTCAGATTTTTGAGTTATGCATAGAAAACTCTCTTTACTCCAAGGTTATATCATGTATATATAGTCAGCTATGTTTTCCTTTGTTATTTGTGCTGTCGTACAATTTCTAACCCATCTGGAATTTATTTGTGTATAAATTGTGAAGTAGGAATCTGATGTAGGATGTTTCGATCCCACCATTTTGTAATCAACACAAATTAAAGCTGACAGTTACAAGTGCACATGGTAAAATCAGTTACTAACTAGTTGCTTCCAGAAGAATAAATCTTCTTGACAAATTTATATCTGCAGTATTTGACTTGGGGAAAATTGGATTTGATAGAAACAATGGTCATAGAGAAAAGCTAAGAGTGGCAGAAGTTTTAATTAGTAAGATCTGGTAAAGATAAAGGAATGTTTTGTAAGCCATTTATAAGATTTACATGACATAAATTTTTGGTCTCAATGAAAATCATTTTTGATAAGAAAAATGGAAATGATAATTAGAGAAATGTTTTAAGTATGTTGTGTAGCAAATTCATCAAGGAAAATTAATTGTTTGATTCCAGAAAATTTTCCAAGGAAAATTCATTCCGTGTTGGTAAAATCATTATTTTTTTAAATAATAATTTTGGTTTATTTACATATTTATTTTGGGCTTTGCTGGGCCTTGTTGCATCGAAGGCTTTTCTCTATTTGTGGCAAGCAGGGGCTAGTCTTCCCTGCAGTCTGCAGGCTTCACATTGTGGTGACGTCTCTTGCCATGGAACAAGGGCTCTAGGGCATGCAGACTTTAGTGGTTGAGGCACATGGGCTCAATAGTTCCGGGCTCCAGAGCGCAGGCGCAATAGTTGTGGTGCACAGGCTTAGCTGCTCCATGACATGAGGGATCTTCACACACCAGAGTCAAACCTGTGTCCCTTTCACCGGCAGGCAAATTCTTCACCACTGAGCCACCAGGGAAGCCCTAAAATCACTATTTTAAAAAAATTATTTCTATTGATAAAACCAGAGTGAAAAGGTTCTCTGGTCATATCAATGGCGTTAAGATGCTGCTTTTTTGTGGAGATCATCCTTTATCGTTCTACATGAGTTTCTTACTTTTCTGACACCATGTATGTACGCACTGATCATTCTTTAGAACTGCTTTGAAATAAAACTTTTGCGTTCACTGAATTCCCATACCTGGGTCTAGATCTGAACTCTTTAATTTCATCAGTCTGCTTTGCCTCATCTGCACTGTTTTTAATTATTGTAGACTTAAAGTACTATTGATAACTAGTGAGTAAGCTTCTTCTGCACCTCTAGTGGAATTATTTTTCAACATGTTCTTAGCTGCTCTCTCACTTTTGTTCTTCTAAGGAACCTTAGCATCAGTTAATTAAATAGACCAGATTTTTTTTTTAATGTGTTTATCTGGCCACGTCGGGTCTTAGTTGCACTTGGATCTTTGTATCTTGCGGGATCTGTCATTGTGGCGCATTGACTCTAGTTGTTCCATGTGGGCGCAGTAGTTGTGGTATGTGGGCTTAGTTGCTCTGTAACATGTGAGATCTTAGTTCCCTCACCAGGAATTGAACCTGTGTCTCCTGCATTGCGAGGTGAATTCTTAACCACTGGACCACCAGGGAAGGTTCTAAATAAGCCAGGTTTTTAATAACTCATTGGCGAGCTGCATGTTATTGTTTAGGCAATAAGTCGCATCCGACTCTTTTGTGACCCTATGGACTGGGGCCCACCAGACTCCTCCTCCTGGAGTCATTGTTGTTTCCTTCTCCAGGGGGTCTTCCCGACCCAGGGATTGAACCTGCACCTTCTGCTTGGCAGGTGGATTCTTCACCACTGAGCTGCTAGGGAATCCCTTGACCAGCTGCATGATATAGATATTTTAGCTTTAATCTCCTACTTGGATTAATTCTATATGTGTTTAGGTCTATTTAATCTTTGGGCTTCCCAAGTGGCACATTGGCAAAGAATCCCCTTACCAATGCAGGAGACTCAGGTTTGACCCCTGGGTCAAAAGATCCTCTGGAGCAGCAAATGACAACCCACTCCAGTATTCTTGCCTGGAAAATTCCACAGACAGAGGAGTCTGACAGGGCACAATCCATGGGGTCGCAAAAAGTCAGACAGAACTGAGAAGACACATCTAATCTTTATATATCTTTACATCTGCATATATATATATATATATATATATATATGTAGATATGTGTGTATATATGTTTGGTTTTTAACTCTTAATCAAATATATTTATTCTATTTTTGGTTTCAAACTTGTTTTCTTTTTTTATATATATTATTTATTGGAGTATAGTTGATTTACAGTATGTTAGTTTCAAGGACACAGCGAAGTGGTTCAGTTATCCATATACATCTATTCTTTTTTGATTCTTTTCCCTTATAGGTTATTACAAAGTATTGAGTATAGTTCCGCAGGCTTGTTTTCACATTTTGAACCTTTAATGATCCTTTGTTGTTCATTTCATTTGAAGATAATTTTTGGTACTATGTTATATGTTGTCCAGTATCTGTTTATTTCCAAAAATGATAAGGCCCGAGAGCCCTAGGATCTTCAATATGAGATAATTTTGGCATCTACTTGGAAGTAAAAGTGGCAAAGGTTAATTTTTTTTCCCTGAAATTCAGTATGTCCTCTGAGTGTTGATGAAGGGCTAAGATGTTTAAGTGTCCTTGCTAGTGGGATTTCCCTGTCTTCTTTCTCTTTTCCAAAGAATAAGAATCTATTATTTATCCTGTCCTTTGCTGTGTCCTCTAAATTCTTGGATGAAATTCACAAGGAGCTTTTGAAGTCTACCTCCCCTTTGATGAGAGCTGGTGGCTTGAATTTGCATTCTAATGTTTCTCCTAAGAGGAGAGCCTTAACCTTCACAGTGCTATACTTTACAGATGTGATGCTAGATAACGGACAATCTTTGAACTGTTGTTTCACTTATATATCACTTGTTTATGGTTTATTAGGGGGCTCATCATGTGACCTTTGGGTTTCTGTGGGTTTTTTTTGTTGTTGTTTGTTTTTTTTGAAAAACTCCTTTCATATACAAGTCATATTCCATGAAGGCAGAAATTAGTTCTAATTCTTAATTCTATTCAGTGTATGAAATACACTCCCTGGTATACAGTAGGTACCCAGAAAATATTGTTGGTTGACTGACCTGTGTTCTTTTATTTCCAAATACAACTTTTGAAAAAAGCCAGCTTATCACAATTAGCTATTTGTCTGCCCCAGATGTCATTATGGCATATCTGAAATGAATCTGACATCCCCAAGCCTTTGACTCTTCTTATTCCCAAATTCTGAGTGTGTCCTCCTCACAATGTTGAAGCTCATCCTTTTTCAGTTGTTGTGATCCCTCTCTCTTCCCTACCTGCCTTCACATCCCCAGAACGTGTCAATTTTACTTTACAGCATCTCTACACCTGTTCCGTTCTTATGAGTCCCACTGCCCTAGTTCAAGACATTGTTTTGTTTCTCTTGGCTGCTCATATTTCCCCTTAATCATTATCCCTTCCTTATCTCCTCCCTCTTGTTTCACCAAAATCCACTTTAATATTGCTTCTAGAACAACCACCCTTGAACAAGTATGACCCCATCCCTATATGCCTGTGATTTCTTGTTGCCTCTAGAATGCAGTTCAAACCCTCCAACCTGCTTTGTTTATTCTTCTACAATGTGAAGGACCCCAATTATTATTTCCAGTTTATTCTGTTTCCTGCCATGCACATTTTTCTCTAGCCTGGGTAGGGTGCTGTTGGGGCTTCCCTGGTGGCTCAATGGTTTGATCCTTGGGTCAGGAAGATCCCCTGGAGTAGAAAATTGCAAACCAGCCTAGTATTCTTGCCTGGGAAATTCCATGGAGAGAGGAGCCTGGTGGGCTACAGTCCATGGGATTGCAAAAGAGTCGGACACAACTTAGTGGTTCAACAACAACAGTGTACTGCCATTCCGTGGACAAACCCGACCATCTCTATTGCTGATCTTTGTTCCATGTCTGCAAGCTCTTTTCAGTTAATTGCCTCCAAGGCCTCTCCCACTGTAGACTTGGCCAGCTGTGTCCTCCCTGACTGGTCTGCCAGCTGCACTTGGTTGTTTAACTGTCATTCATTCTCCCGATCTCATTCCAAAATCACTTCATAGGACCGCCTTCCATGATCCCTTTTCAGAGATCCTTCCCTGATTCCCATTCGTAATCTAGGTCAGATGAAATAGATCTAGGTCAGATCATAGCTCTAGTATTAAAAAGTATGCGCTATTATACACATATTCATGGGATTATTTGATTAATAACTGGCTCCCCCACATTACTTTAAACTCTGGGTGAAGAGATCTGGACCACTCTGCTCACCACTGAATCACCCCTTATACCCTGCACAGGAGTACACACTAAATTCTTAGTGAATGAATCTGACACTGTCTACACAAGTCTTGGCCTGCTACTTACCCCATCTCAGAAACAATCTGAGATCCCTCATTTCAAATTCATCTCCCATCTCTTTCTACAAAATTGGTTTTCTTTCTTTCTTTCTTTTTTTTTTTTTTTGGTGGCATAGCATGCGGGATCTTAGTTCCCCAACCAGAGATGGAACCCTCGCCCTCTGCAGTGGAAGGTCAGAGTCTTAGCCACTGGACTGCCAGGGAAGTCCCAGAATTCATCTCTTTCTCTCTGATCCCACCACACTTAACCACTTCTCCAGTAGGTGGTAGTTTCTAGAGAGTAGCTATCTGTCTTATCTACACCGTAGACCCTGCTAGGAAGACAGAAGAATGATCAAGTTTGTGTTTAAGGAAGAGCACTAACACAAGGTTTTGTTCAAGGGAATAAGTCATAAAGGTTTGTAAATGTTGAAATATTGGTTCCATTTGGAATGCTCTGAGTATTATATCATGCTTCTAATGATATCGAGTTAGGGTCAGAAGCCTATCTGAACCAGTGTCCTCCACTTATACCTCAATCTTAGGAGTCAATTCACAGATGTATAAGGATACTGATTAGAGTGACTGGAAGGGAATATGTGATGAGTTCAGTGGGGATCCATTCCTGCTAGTAGAAACCTATGCCCTGGTGCTTGTGGGTTAAGAATATCTTCTTACATTTTTATTTGGTCTTCTTTTGCATACCTCACTTGATAATCTTGTTAACAAATTCTAGTGGATGAGACTCAGGAAATGGTAGGAAATGATGCTTAACTAATCTGTGTTTATCCTATCAACTTCATCCTAGCTGAGGACCTAAACATTCATGGAAAAATTTGGCCTTTGTCTATTTAAGTCTGTTTTCACAAAAGAAAGGTGGTCCTTGAGTTTAACCAAAATGAAAGTGAAAGTTGCACAGACATGTCTGACTCTTTGTGACCCCATGAACTATATACAGTCCATTGAATTCTCTAGGCCAGAATACTGAAGTGGGTAGCCTTTCCCTTCTCCAGGGGATTTTCCTAACCAAGGGATCGAACCTAGGTCTCCCTCATTGCAGATGGATTCTTTATCAGCAGAACCACAAGGGAAGCCCCACGGCTGCAGGTTTATTGCTCTTAATTCTACAAACAGCAAAATGAATTGTCCTTCAGTCTGCTTTCGCCAACTATGTCATTTTGGACTATAGGATGATGTATTTTAAAAAGCCATCAAGAAATGTTCAGAAAATAATATAACACAATTGGTTTCAGATTGCCACAGAGAGTTTGGAGACTTTCCTGGGGCCTATGCATTAATCTGAAGTCACAGTAAAGAAAATGGGAAGGGAAGGGAAAAGTTATATTCTAACCTCTAGCTGCCATGGAGGTAGATATCAATGGTGCGGTGCAAAGTTGCATTCTATTTTTTCTCTTCTTGAACTTTTTATTTTGTATTGGGATATAGCCAGTTAACAATCTTGTGATAGTTTCAGGTGAATAGTGAAGGGATGCAGCCATACATATACATGTATCCAAAAACAGAGATGTCACTTTGTCAACAAAGATCTATCTAATCAGAGCTATGGTTTTTCCAGTAGTCATGTACAGATATGAGAGTTGGACCATAAAGAAGGCTGAGTGCTGAAGAATTGATGCTTTCGAACTATGATGCTAGAGAAGACTGGAGTCCTGTGGACAGCAAGATGAAACCAGTCAATCCTAAAGGAAATCAACCCTGAATATTCATTGGAAGGACTGATACTGAAGCTGAAGCTCCAATGCTTTGGCCTCCTGATGTGCAGAGCCAACTCATTGGAAAAGACTCTGAGGCTGGGAAAGATTGAGGACAAGAGGACAAGATGGGGACAGAGGATGAGATGGTTGGATGGCATCATGGACTCAATCATGAGTCTGAGCAAAAAGACAGTGAAGGACAGGGAAGCCTGGTGTGCTATAGTCCATGGGGTCACAAAGAGTCTGACACGACTTAGTGACTGAACAAAAAGCAATTCTCCCACCAACCCTCCTCCCATCCAGGCTGTGACATAACGATGAGCAGAGTTCCATGTGCTATACAGTAGGTCCTTACTTATATTCATTTTAAATATAGCAGTGTGTACATGACCATCCCAAACTCCCTAACTATTCCTTCCCCCTGGCAACCATAGTTCATTCTCTTTCTGTTTTATAAGTTCATCTATATCATCTCTTTTTAGATTTCACATATAAGGGGTGTAGTATGATATTTCTCCTTCTCTGTCTGACTTACTTCACTCAGTATGGCATTCTGTTTTTTTCTATCTTAACCATTAGAAAAGTAGGGTATGTATGTGGGTAGGTTTTAATAGCAGAAAATGTACTCATTTATCTTTCTCGCTCTTGTGAGAAAAATTCCTAAGAGATATCTTTCTGAAAGTCAGAAAAGGTATTTTCCAATCTCCATAGGTGTCAGAGATGCAAATTCCTCAATTTTGATCATAGCACCTAGTGTTTCCTTAATTGTTTCCTTGATAAAAGGAGAGCTTTCCTGGAAGATAAGTGCCAAGAGAGGGAGAAGACAAATTTCAGTGCTCTAAAAGAAAAAGCTGATATCACTGGGATTTCAGGTAACCTGCTCAATTGTGGGGGGGTGGGGGGGGTGGAGTCAGATTCTAAAGGTCAGAAAGAAGGACAATGAGATCATTGTCAGGTTCTGAGACTTTTGTCACCTCTAGGTTTGCTGTGGTGGTCCTTTTCCATTCCCATCAGGACCACCAGAAAAATGCTTAAAATGAACATTATTCATGGGCAATATGTTAATATCTCCCCTCAGGAAGCTTCCATAAGCCTCTTATCCTTATCCATCAGAGGGCAGACAGAATGAAAACCACAATCACAGAAAACTAACCAAACTGATCACATGGACCACAGCCTGGTGTAACTCAGTGAAACTATGAGCCATGCCATGTAGAGCCACCCAAGATGGACAGGTCATGTTGGAGAGTTCTGACATACCATGGAGAATACTGAAGTGGTCCACTGGAGAAGGGAATGCAAACCACTTCAGTATTCTTGCCTTGAGAACACTGTGAATGGTATGAAAAGGCAAAAAGGTATGACACTGAAAGATGGACTGCCCAGGTCAGTAGATGCCCAATATGCTACTGGAAAAGAGTGGAGAAATAACTCCAGAAAGAATGAAGAGATGGAGCCAAAGCAAAAACAACCCTCAGTTGTGGATGTGATGGGTGATGGAAGTAAAGTCCAATGCTATAAAGAGCAATATTGCATAGGGACCTGGAATGTTAGGCCTATGAATCAAGGCAAATTGGAAGTGGTCAAACAGGAGATGGCAAGAGTGAACATCGACATTTTAGGAATCAGTGAACTAAAATGGACTGGAATGGGTGAATTAAACTCAGATGACCATTATATCTACTTCTGTGGGCAAGAATCCCTTAGAAGAAATGGAGTAGCCATCGTAATCAACAAAAGAGTCCAAAATGTAGTACTTGGATGCAGTCTCAAAAATGACAGAATGATCTCTGTTTGTTTCCAAGGCAAATCCTTCAATATCACGGTCATCCAAGCCTATGCCCCAACCAGTAATGCTGAAGAAGCTGAAGTTGAATGGTTCTATGAAGACCTATAAGACCTTCTAGAACTAACACACCAAAAGGATGTCCTTTTCATTATAGGAGACTGGAATGCAAAAGTAGGAAGTCGAGCTACCTGGAGTAACAGGCAAATTTGGCCTTGGAGTACAAAACGAAGCAGGTCAAAGTGTAACAGAGTTTTTGCCAAGAGAATGCACTGGTCATAGCAAACACCCTCTTCCAACAACACATGGCTCTACACATGGACATCACCAGATGGTCAATACCGAAATCAGATTGATTATATTCTTTGTAGCCAAAGGTGGAGAAGCTCTATACAGTCAGTAAAAACAAGACTGGGAGCTGACTGTGGCTCAGATCATGAACTCCTTATTGCCAAATTCAGACTTAAATTGAAGAAACTAGGGAGAACCTTTAGACCATTCAGGTATGACTTAGATCAAATCCCTTATGATTATACAGTGGAAGTGACAAGTAGATTCAAGGGATTAGATCTGAGAGACAGAGTGTCTGAAGAACTATGGGTGGAGATTCATGACATTTACAGGAGGCAGTGAACAAGGCCATCGCCAAGAAAAAGAAATGCAAAAAGGCAAAATGGTTGTCTGACGAGGACTTACAAATAGTTGAGAGAAAAAGGGAATCTAAAGGCAAAGGAGAAAAGGAAAGATATACCCATTTGAATTCAGAGTTCCAAAGAATAGCAAGGATAGATAAGAAAGCCTTCCTCAGTGATCAATGCAAAGAAATAGAGGAAAACAATAAATGGGAAAGACTAGAGATCTCTTCAAGAAAATTAGAGGTACCAAGGGAACATTTCATGCAGAGATGAGCCCAAGAAAGGACAGAAATGGTATGGACCTAACAGAAGCAGAAGATATTAAGAAAAGCTGGCAAGAATACACTGAAGAACTATACAAAAAAGATCTTCATGACCCACATAACCATGATGGTGTGATCACTCACCTAGAGCCAGACATCCTGGAATGTGAAATCAAGTGGGCCTTAGAAACAAAGCTAGAGGAGGTGATGGAATTCCAGTTGAGCTATTTCAAATCCTAAAAGATGAAGCTGTAAAAGTGCTGCACTCAATATGCCAGCAAATTTGGAAAACTCAGCAGTGGCCACAGGACTGGAAAAGGTCAGTTTTCATTCCAATCCCAAAGAAAGGCAATGCCAAAGAATGCTCAAACTACCGCACAATTGAACTCATCTCACACACTAGCAAAGTAATGCTCAAAATTCTCCAAGCTAGGCTTCAACAGTATGTGAACCGTAAACTTCCAGATGTTGAAACTGGATGTAGAAAAGGCAGAGGAACCAGAGATCAAATTGCCAACATCCGTTGGATCATCAGAAAAGCAAGAGAGTTCCAAAAAAACATCTATTTCTGCTTTATTGATTATGCCAAAGCCTTCGACTGTGTGCATCACAACACACTGTGGAAAATTCTGAAAGAGATGGGAATACCAGACCACCTGACCTGCCTCCTGAGAAGTCTATATGCAGGTCAGGAAGCAACAGTTAGAACTGGACATGGAACAACAGACTGGTTCCAAATAGGAAAAGAAGTATGTCATGCAGAGTACATCATGAGAAACGCTGGGCTGGATGAAGCACAAGCTGGAATCAAGATTGCAGGGAGAAATATCAAGAACCTCAGATATGCAAATGCCACCACCCTTATGATAGAAATCGAAGAAGAACTAAAGAGTCTCTTGATGAAAGTGAAAGAGGAGAGTGAAAAAGTTGGCTTAAAACTGAATTTTCAGGAAACTAAGACCATGGCATCTGGTCCCATCACTTTATGGTAAAAGATGGGGAAACAATGGAAACAGTGAGAGACTTTATTTTGGGGGGGGGGGGAATCCAAAATAAATGCAGATGGTGATTGCAGCTATGAAATTAAAAACATTTTTTCCTTGGAAGAAAAGTTATGACCAACCTAGACAGCATATTAAAAAGCAGAGACATTACTTTACCAACAAAGTCCATCTATTCAAAGCTTTGGTTTTTCCAGTAGTCATGTATGGATGTGAGAGTTGAACCATAAAGAAAGCTGAACGCCGAAAATTGATGCTTTTGAACTGTGGTGTTGGAGAAGACTATTGAGAGTCCCTTGGACTGCAAGGAGATCCAACCAGTCCATCCTAAAGGAAATCAGTCCTTAATATTCATTGGAAGGACTGATGTTGAAGCTGAAACTCCAATACTTTGGCTACCTGATGTGGAGAACTGACTCCTTGGAAAATACCCTGATGCTGGGAAAGATTGAAGGTGGGAGGAGAAGGGACGACAGAGGATGAGATAGTTGGATGGCATCACCAATGCGATGGACATGAGTTTGAGTAGGCTCTAAGAGTTGGTGATGGACAGGGAAGCCTGGTGTGCTGTAGTCCATGGGATCACAGAGAGACTGAGCAACTGAATTTAACTGATTGAACTGTTAAATATGGTGAATTAATTATTTCAACCAATTTTTTTGAGTGCCTATTCTGTACCAGGGACTCTTCCAGAGCCTGGTATTGAATACAATGACAATCTGTGCCTTTGCTGAGCTAGCATTCTAGTGGCAAAACACACAGTGAAATGAATAAATAAAATCTATAGATTTTTAGATGCTGTTAAGTGCTACATGGGTGGTGGGGGTGGGGAGGAAGGAGAATGGACATGTTGAAGAGGAGGGTTGCAGTTTTAAATATGATCATCAAGAAATGTTTCATTGTGTTGGTGCCATTTAAGTAAAGATCTGAAGGAAGGCTTACCTGTGTGGTTATTTGGAGGAAGGGTGTTTCAGGAGGAAGAATGCAAGGTTCAAAGATGAATTCTAAGCTGAAAAGCAATTTATTGACTCATGGTATCTGAAAACTCAAGAGTTCAGGCGTGACTTGATAAAGGGATTGGGAAAACATATTCTTTTTTTTTTCTCTAGGTGCTGGTTTCATTCTTGCATAGATTGGTCTTTATAGTGGTAAGAGAGTTGTGTCTCCTGTTCTTACTTCCTTGTAGTCCTTACTTCCTTGTTCTTACTTCAACTATATGGGAAGAGTAAAGGACTTTGTATCAGCATCACCAGCAAAAATTTTATATTGCCTCTGCTCTGATTGGCGCGTTGCAGATTTCTGAATCAGTTTTTGTGGTCAGAACAAATGCTGTGTGTTGATTGTCTTATACTTGTTTTACTTGTCCCACTGGAATGGCAGGGACTGCAAAAGTAAACATGTGTCTTCTTTTTTTTAAAAGGAGAGTGTCAGGGGGTGTTCCCTTAGGGGAATCTGGGGAACGAAGAGAAAGGTGAGTGGATTTAGAAGAGCAAAAGCAGAAGGAGTCCATTATATCTTATCTTGAAGCTTTAATGAATTTTTTTTTTTTTTAATTTTTGGCTGCACCCCTTGGTGGGGGAATCAAACCCACACTACCTGAAATTGGGAGGTGGAGTTGTAACCACTGGATTCCTGGGGAAGTCTCCTTAAATGAAATCATTAATAGAGCTGTATCTATCACAAACTTGCTGGGGAAAGTAACTTCATCTCTATTATATCTCATTTCTCTTTCTCAAAAATTAAAAGATTAGACCCACGAACTTTGTCATATCTAGTTTATACTAAGTGTATTTCTTAAAGTCTTAAATTATGTTATTATAGTATGATATTACACATATAATGTGTTGAAGAAAAAGTAAAAAGAGAGAATTTAGTCTTTATTATGGCTGTTGATATTTGCCAGAAGGGCCAACATGGATTTTTTTTTTTTTTTTTGCCATGTGGCACATGGGATTTTAGTTCCCCAATCAGGGATCGAACTCATGACCCTTACAGTGAAAGCTCAGAGGCTTAACCACTGGACCAACAGAGAAATCCCATGAATTTTTGAGGATAAGATTAAAATGCAAGTTTCTTAAAAGTTGGTGTGATCAATCCCAGATGATTTTGTACTCTGATTTACTGTTTCCTCTACTTGATAAGCTACTGGAAGAAAGAGACAAAGAAAGGTTATTATATCAGAATTCTCTGCTGGGTGAATTTCCAGCCTGGAGTTGGGGGACTCTGTTGACAGACCAGCTCCAGGAGCATTTTTAACACAGCTTTCTATATTTGAAACTGAGAATGGAGAGTCTATGCACTCATTTGTGTTGGTCTTTGTGGCATTATGATAATGTGAGCATAAGATCCCCGAAAGAGAGGAAAGCCCTGTGACTCATTTCCTGAACTTTCAGGACTGCACAGCCCTTAGTGCTCGAGTGGAGGGAGAACGGGCCAAAGAAGTGGCCTGTCCCCCATGCGGCATCTTGAGCCCTCGACTCTCCTAACATCTGGGATTTCCAACAAGAGGTCTTCATAGCTGTTTTGCCTATGAGGAATATCAGAGCTCAGCATTTTATATTAAATTTGTGAAAGTGTGTGTCTGACATATGGCATTGCGTCATAGAGGCCAGTATCTCCTTCAAGCTTTCTGCATGATTTGGGCAACACCTAAAATACCTCCGTGTACAATTTCCAAGTGTCACACACAATGTACTTAGGTAACCTGAGACCCACCTCTGGGAATATTTCCTTGGAAATTTCCATGCACTTGAGCACAGTGCACAAAGACCATATCAGACCGAGCATATCCTTCTTCCTCTATGACAGATTCAGGGATTTATGCCCTTCTTGGGTTCCTTAGCCAAATCAAGATAAATTCCTATCTGGTTTCAGGAGGTCTTCAGGGTTCCATGAAGACCATTTGCTTTATTGCAGCCAGGCTTTGTCTCAACCTGGAAGGACAATACTTCAGAGGAAGTGGGGTCCTGCAAACTTGCTCCCCACCCATCCAAAATATTCTTCTTATTGTGGTTTTTATGTGATTGACTCATCAGAGTGATATTTGTGAAATATTTTCCTAAAATAAAATATATGTAATAATTTATTACAGTACACCACGAACACATATTGTTTCCACACTCAGAGTGTTATCATGTACTCTCAGCCAAGAGCTGACCCAGCAAACTAGACTATATGTGTTTGATCAATGGTTACTATTCTGTGCTTACTGAATGTGTCTGCAATGTGTGTTGTTTCTTTTATTGTGGTCTCCCTTTCTGTCATTTCTTTTTTGTGTGTGTTATTTTCATGGCTTACAGAAAAAGGAATAGCAATAGGTTGGCTGGAAAGAAAAATTGCAATAGATGTGAAAATGTAAGTTTTATCAAGAGATGAGATGAGAAACCAGATTGCAGAGAAAATATTTGCAAGAGACATATCTGATAAAGGCTGTTATCTAGCATATGCAAAGAACCCCTAAAACTCAACAGTAAGAAAGTAAAAAACCTGGTTAAACAGTGGGAAAAAGACCCAGATAGATACCTCAGCAAAGAAGATATACAAATGGTAAATAAGCATATGGAAGGATGCTCACCACCATATTCACTAGGGAACTGAAAATTGAAACAACAATGAGATGTCACTACATACCTATTAGAATGGCCAAAATCTTGAACACTGACATCAAATGCTGGTGAGGATGGAAACAGCAATCTCACTCATTGCTGGTGGGAATGCAAAGTGGTTTAGCCACTTTGGAAGACAGTTTGGCAATTTCTTACAAAAGTAAACATATTCTTACCAAATGATCCAGCAATGGCATTCCTTGCTAACTACCTAAATGAGCTGAAAAAATCATGTCCATACAAAAGTCTCAACAAGAATGTTTGTAGAAGCTTTATTCATAATTACCAAAACTTGGAAACAACCAAGATATCCTTCAGTAGGTGAATTGATAAATAACCTGTAGTATGCCTAGACGCTATGGAATATTATTTATTCACTGCAAAAAATAATGAGCTATCAAGTCCTAAAATAGACTTGGAGGAAACATAAATGCATATTACTAAGTGAAAGAAGCCAAACTAAAAAGGCTACATATTCTATGATTCCAACTATATGATGTTCTGGAAAAGGCAAAATCATTGACAAGATAAAAAGGATCAGAGAGGACGGAGGGGTGTGTGGTCCCGAGCACCAAGGATTTGGGGGCAGTAAAACTATTTTGTATGACACTAGAATGGTGAATGTGTGTTATACATTTGTTCAGACCCATAGAATGTCCACCACCAAGAATGAACCCTGTTGTAAATGGTGGGCTTTGAGTGATAATGATATATCTTCACGTAGGTTCGAGGATTGGAACAGTTCATGGGAGATAACAGTGGAGGAGGCTGTGCCTGTCTTTGTTAGGACAGGGACTATATGGGAAATCTCTATACTTTGCACTCATTTTGCTGAGACCCTAAAATTGCTCTAAAAATAAAGTCTATTAAAAATGCAAGTGGTGGTCCAGTGGTTAAGAATGCACCTGCCAATGCCGGAGACACAGGTTCGATCCCTGGTCTAGGAAGGTCCCACATGCCACAGGGCAACAGAGCCTAGGAGCCACAACTACCGAGCCCATGTGCTGCAACTACTGAAACCTGCACACCTAGAGCCTGCGGTCCACAGCAAAAGAAGCCACCACGAGAAGCTGGCCACCCGCACGTAGAGGAAGTCTGTGTGCAGCAACGAAGACCCAGCGCAGCCAACAATAAAGAAGAATTAGAATTTTTTTGAGATATGCCATTTATATGGATTTTTGAGTTGCCTTCTTGTGGAAATTCTTTGATATGATCAAGGGTGTCATCACCACATCCTAGAAAGACTAACACTCAGCTCCACGGGAAAGGGAAGGAGAAGAAGGCAAGGGGAAAGCAGCTATGGTGACAAGGCCTGATCCAGCAGCCATGGGGAGACTGACAGTGCTTCTCAGTAAGGACTGTGCAGTGTCCGCCTGTTGAGAGCCATTCAGATAGCAGGTCAAGCTTTCCCAGCCTCACCCTATGCCTGAGTCTCTTCTTCCAACAAAACCAAGGACGGAGAGTGGAGATGAATGCTTCTCACTCTGAGTTTCCAAAAGGCTTTCATGGGAGGTTGTTCCCCTCCCTTATCAGAGCTGGGCTGTATCGAGTCCTGCCTTATCTGGGAGGACAGCCCAATTGCAGCTAAAACTGTTTTCCCAGCACAGCTGCTGTAGCCGCAAGGGCCCACTCCCCTGCTCTTCCCTCTCTGCCTCTTGCTAGCTGGACAAGGAGGAGGGTGTGCTGAGTGACTTCAGCTAATAATTATGGTGACGGCCAGCATGTAATGATTGCACATGTTGTGCCAGGCAGAACGCTAAATGTTTTATATGGCTGTCTCAATCTCAGAAGAGTAACAGCCAGTAGCTCTTAGTAAATGTCAGGCACAGTTCAGACATATTATCCTGATTTACTTCTATGAGAACCCTAAAGAGGAGGCTCCATTATCTTTCCTGTTTGACAGATGAGGAAACTAAAGCTTATAGAAACTGTGTCACTTGCCCAGAGTCACCCAGCTGCCAAGTGGTGGTAGCCAGTAATCAAATTCGAGGGCTCTAGAACAGTCTTTTAATTTATAATTGTGCAGAGTTGTCCCACTACAATTTTATTCTCTCTAAAATATTTTCTAAAAATAAAGGGTCTCTAAGAATCCCAGGGGCGGGGGAGCCCAGAGGGCTGCCGTCTATGGAGTTGCACATAGTCAGACACGACTGAAGCGACTTAGCAGCAGTGGCAGCTAGAATCCCTGATATGACCATGGGCACATGTGTTTTTCCTCTGCTTTTGGTGTTCCACATGATCTTGGCCAGTGAGAGCTAGTGTAACAAACTCCACCACACACAAGGTGATTGTGTCCCACTCTGATTGTGAAAGTCCAGAAGAGAAGCAAAACCAAAATTCGATATACAAGCAGGATCCCTATTAGTATGCCAAATGCCGTTTAGATCTATTTCTGCCTGTTCCTCCATGTTTATCCCTTCCAGGTGTTAGGGTGTCTTCTTTAGCTTCATTTTTATGTGCTTTATCCTGTAGTCACTTCTCTTTTCATTTTCCATCTGAGCTAGTTTGAACTTGCCGGCCTCTAATTTTAGGCCTTTCACCCTCCCGTCCAAATCACTTTTACCAGAAACACACTACTGCCAGAATGTTCCTTCTAAAGACCAGAACGTCTGGATAATAATCTTCATGGTTGGACCCAGGTTTTCCTTCCCAGCCAGACCTTCTACCACTTCCCAACTTGTCCCCTAAGACCAGCCACACACAATCACTTGCTATCCCCCCACGTTACCCCTCCTAGCTTTGTGCCTCTGTTCAGATTTCCCCTCTGCCCAAAGCATTCGGGTCCCACAGGGAGCTCCTTTCCATCCTCAGTGCTCAAGTCAAGCTATGCTATTCCAATTTCACCAGCCTCTTTTCTTTGAAATCATGGAACCTTGGACACGCCTTAATCTTGGTGCAATAGGTACACATTTCGGCTAACAGTTTTTGTTTTTTTTTCTACTGACCCATTTAATTCACATTGTGAACTCTCTGCCTCTTGTTGGATACATGGTAAGGCAATGTACTTCTCCCATCTCTTCTCTGGGGTTATGTCTAAACCCATGTGGGTTCATATGGCTCATGTAAACCAGAGCACTCAGTTTGGGGAGTGTGGTCTTGGCCATCACCTCTTCCAGCTGGCCTCCACTTGATGCCCGATGTCCTTTGGCTGTCAGCCCAGACAGGTGGCTATGGTATCACTCTCCCTCCCATCTTTGAAGGCCTCTCAGGTTTAGCAAATGCCCTGCTTTGGTGCCCTTTTTCTTGGGCATGCAGACATGTACGTTCCTAGGCTGTGCTGGGCAATGGGAAAGTTTAGGGTGCCAAGGCCTGCATCTTTCTGGCTCACTCTCAGAAACATGAACCCATTCTGTTAACTCAGGGAGGCTTTCCTAGCTACAGCTTGCATTTCTTCTGTGGGGTCTGAATACTCTTCCTGGGCTCCCTGAGAGACGGAAACACAAATTGTTCCATTCCTGGAGCTCTCAGTTACGGGTGGGAACCCTGTCGTTTGGTCTTGCCCTGTCCACGGGCCCTTTTTGCAGTCCTGGTTGCATGTAGGTTCTGCTGTGTTTATTCTGATTCTTCTTCCTCCCCACACTCTGAGGAAATGTTATTCAACAGTCGGTGAGTTGGGTGGAGGGTGAGGGGAGGGTGTGGGAAGTCTAGCTCTAACCCCATCCTGTCTCTATGTCCTCAGGCCTGGCCTTTTGAAACTCAAAAACTTTTACCCTGTTTTTTTGCTATCACAGCCTTTTGCAATGAATCCCATAATGCTAAAGTGGGGCAAAACCTGGGGGTTCTAGAGATATATCTTTATCTCCCTGTCATGGTATTCACCTTATTTGGATAATAGTATTCACTACATTAAAGGAAAACTTCTATCTTTCCTTTATGATACCTTCTAAGTCATGGAAAAACCCCAGAGAAAAGATGAAGTACGTGGATTTGTCTGACCTTAGTATCTATCAACTGGAGAAGGAAATGGTAACCCACTCCAGTATTCTTGCCTAGAGAATCCTGTGGACAGAAGGGTCTGGTGGGCTGCTGTCCATAGCGTCGCACAGAGTCGGACACGACTGAAGTGACTTAGCAGCAGCAGCAGTATCTATCAACAGGCAGAAGGAAGGATCGAAATGTAAAATTCTTTTTTTGTACTTAATTTTACTTTATTTTCTTCCAGCTGTATAGAGATAGAGCTGACATATATCACTGTGTATGTTTAAGGTGTATAGCATAATGACTCAACATATGTATACATTGCAAAATGATAGGATTTACTCTCTTATAACTTTCAAATATTCAAAGTGTAAATTAAATTGAGCAATAGAAAAAAAAAATACGTGAGTTGAAATGTATACCTAGTACTCTAAGTAGGTATGTCTGGGGTCCCCTGAAGGCACAGGGAAGGAGATTAGGAACACAGTGTCTGGTGAATGAATCAAGCAATTAAATGATTAATGCTAACAGATTTTGTTTCTCCAGTGCCCACCACACGCCAGGTACAAGCTAGCTTTCTCAAAAATCTTACAACATTTCCCTTGTTTATACTTAAGGAAAGCAATATAGCTCAGAAAGGCAACATATTTCATCCTGGATCAAACAGCTAATGAGCAGTAAATACAGAATTCTGACCCAAATCTATTTGATCCCAAATTCTGAATTTTTTCCTCTAGGCACACTATGTAATCAAATTTATTTAACCTTTGAGGTGCTTACAGGTGTAAAATCCCATATGAAATGTATATATATATATATATATATATATATAAATATGCATGTATATACAGATACATATATCATATATATGTATATATGGTGAAGTCTCTTGCTTTCTAAGAAATTAAATGCACTTTCCAACCACTGGAAAGGATTGTTTAAAAATATTCTCTTGCTCTGCTATTCTTAGGATTTTTTTGTGTTATTATTTTCTGGGAAGCTTATTGATCCTGCTAATATTTACTGCCTCACTTATCAATAACAGTAGGATGCAATATCACCAGTTTACACTTGGAATCTTAACATTTGCAACTGTGGTATATTTCCATCAAATGATGTATTTATCATGTACACCATTTAGATGTTGGTGAGGATGGAGAAAAAAATGTTTGTGTGAGTTACACGGGGATAAATGTTTTCTTTTTGCACTGCCTGGCAAGATGGTGGCAGTATTTTTTACAAATAAGATATGTAATTGTGTGTCTATTCCAAGCAGCTTGTTTATATTTTCCCTCAGGGTTTGACTTTCTTAGATGTCTAAAACACTCTGAGGGGAGGGAGGGAATGCCATAAATTTTTACAAACAGACATTGTCCTTGTTTCCCAGGCAAATTCAATGCACCTTCTGTTGGGTAATTGGAATCCAAGAAGTAACATGGAGTGTTTTAACAAAATGTGAATGAGCTGTATTTATAATGAAACGACAGAGATTTGGAAACCCAAACTATTTATGTGAGAGAAAGTGATTAAAAAGACACAGTGAGAGATCAGAGTGTATTGACTCAGTTGTAGAATTTGGCATTTAACACAGTAAACATAGGTGAATGTGAGTAAATATTTCCAGAAGATGGGTCCCCCAGCCTTTCTATTTCTGGGGTAGCATCCCACTGCGTTTTGCTGGTGTTGCATTCTTTTTTGGGGGTGGTTGTGGTTATAAACTGTACTGTTAAAAATGGGCTGTAAACAAAAAGTGCATCTCAGTGGTTCCTTTTCTCTTTCTATTCTGAGTTAAGTTGATCAGAAAGAGATCTTGGGGGAGCTGTGAATAAGCTTCATGTTACTTTTTTGGTGCAGTAATGGCCCCTTTTGCAAAGAGCCATATGTCCATGTGTCTGTAATCGTGTCTTTAGAACATCTGAGCTTCTACTGCCTTATAAATGCAGTCCCTTCATATTTGAGACCATTGTCCCAAGCAGTGCCAAGAACTGAAGGCAAAGGCCAGATGCCATGTTGCTAGGAGAACCAGGTGACAGGGTTGGGCTGTGCAGTGTGGTGGGAGGAAGAGAGAAATGCAGCTGGTTATGTCAAAAGCTCCGTGAGTTTCCCATTTCCTTTGCTGTTCATTTTAGAAACAATTGTTTGATGACTGTTTACTCATATGAAGATATAAATATGCCTGCCGCCCTCCCTCTCTTCTTCCGAGTCATTCATTCCAATTTTCAGCTTTACTGATTGGTTGTCATATCTCTCAAAATTCTCAGCTTACTGTTTCTTCCATGTGAGAAGAGTGGTTTTCAACCTTTGGAGAGTCACATACCTCGGAGAATCCTGTGAATGGTAGGACCTTTCTCCTAATTCACACATAGTCAGAATATTAGGGGTTCAGAGATCCTCAGACGTTCATCAATGGACCCCTGGTTAAAACCACCATCCCCTGTGACCTCCTTTCCCCATTTATCTGTAATGCCACACCCTGGCATCGTGTCCTTTTTTTTTTATATAAATATTTATTTACTGTTTATGGCTGCATCAGGTCTCAGTGCGGCAGGCAGGATCTTTGGTCGTGGTGCGCCAGCTTCTAGTTGAGGTGCCCAGGCTTAGCTGCTCTGCGGCATGTGGGATCTTAGTTCTCCAGTTAGGGATTGAACCTGGATCCCCTGCATTGGGAGGTGGATTCTTAACCACTGGACCACCAGGGAAATCCCTTCTTGTCCTTTTATAACACCTTTCATTTGCAGCGTGGCGAATTGCTCTGTTTCTAGTGTTGGTTGAACAAAGGTGTGTTGTTTCGTTTGTATCATAGGAGAGCAGGCGGTGTAAGTTTCTCTGGTTCTACACTCCTTTAGTATGAATCTTTTCCCCATGTTATTCTGGAAGTGGTGTCTAATGCATTCTTCTTTCTACTCGGTGATGATGACACATATGCACAACAGTAGAAAATGATTATTGAGTTGAAATGTTAAGAGATCTTGTATATGACTATCTGTACTTCTGAACATGGACTATCTTGAATTCAAAGTATTTACACATATTTGCAAAATGACGTCCCCATCTGATGGAGTCTTTGATGGTAGAGCTAAATATAGTTAACTGGTTTCACGGGAATCCAATCTCTGATTAGACAATAGGTCTTGAACTGCTGGAAAAAAAGCTAAATGTGCTTCTGAAACTACAATATATCTGAAAAATAATGTAGATTTTCAGGATTGTGTGTCCATCCACTCCGATTTGAAAAGTGCTGATTTATGAGGCTAAAATCTTATTCTAAGAAATTGTTTTTTAGTTGCTATTTATAAATGAAAAAGAATTCTAGTGTTAGGCAGAATATTGCCTCTCCTCCCCACCCCCCACCCAAGAAGACATCTGTACCCTAATCTCCCAAACCTGTAAATATGATCAAAGGGACTTTGCAAATGTGATTAAGTTTAAAGACTCTGAAGTAGGGAGATTTCCAGTTGGGCCCGGTCTAATCACCTGAATTCCTTATACTTGGAGAATCTTTCCAGGCTATGATTAGAGAAAGAGATACAGTAGCAGAAGCAGGGTTACAAAGACGCTACATCACTGGCTCTGAAGATGGATGAAAGAGGCCACAAGCCAAAGAATATGGACACCCTCTCAAAGCTGAAAAGGCAAGAAAGTGGACTCTTTCCTAAAGCCCTCAGAAAGGACCCCAAGCTGGTTGACATCCTGACTTTAGCCCAGTGAGACCTGTGTCCAATTTCTGACCTTCCAAACTAGAAGATGATGAATTTGTGTTGTTTTAATCCCCTAAAGTTATGGTAATTTGTTGCAGCAGCAAGGGAAAGGCAATGCAGTTCTGTTGTTACGATTGTGAAATAGTGGGAAAATATACAATTAATGTAAATATGCAAATATTTAAAAACTTTTATGTGATTCATGAACCCTTGGGTCTCAGAGTGAGAAACACTGCTGTGTTTAACTTTTTAAGAAGTTGGTAAGGGGATCCGTAGATTTTCTTCATGTGTGCTTTTACTGGGTGGTTTGGAAATTCTTTAATTTAGTGCTTTAAATTTGGTGAGCCCATTTTGGGAAACAGACATCTTTCCTATGTGCTGAGCCACCTTCTCTTATATTGTTTGAACTTCTCATCTCTCAGCACTCGATTACCTATGAATGATGTAACATGGTATCTAGTGATGTTTTAGTAATAAGTAATACATTTTTTAGTAATAGGTAATAAGATCTTAGTAATGCATTCTATAGTCACCAGAAGCTCTGCATTCCTTTTTTTTTGCATGATTCACATTTACTCTGTTTAGGATGAAATAGCAGTTTGGTTTATCTGCAGTGATTTTTTAAAAAATCTAATACAAATTTAACTAGTTGTTGTTAGTAATATCTTGAAATGTAATTGTGTTATCTCTAGGAATAACTCATTTGTACAAGAGGGAAAATATGCATCTCTTTCAGGTAATATTGTTGTCTCATATCTGTCAAAATTTATTGATAAATTGATTTTAAGAAAGAGGAGAAAGAGAAAGAAGGACAGAAGGAGAGAGAGAGACAGAGACTAAGAAAGGATTTTGACAGGCCGTCTCTTTCTTCAGGCAGAAATGTATTTAAGAGACCCTGAACAGATAAATATCTATCCTAGGGATGGAGATGGAATTTTTTCCCCCCTAAGGGAGCCCTAAATATATTTCAGCTAGTTCATTTGCATGAGTCATTTACATTGATTTCCATGAAACATTGCTGGGTCTCTATTCTCCACATAACCCTCGACTTAACAAGATCTCTCTCTCTCTCCCCCCTGCTCCCCCTTCCCTCTCTCTCTTCCCCCTATTTATCATTCATTCCATTCATATTGAATGTCTGCTCTGGGAATGACTCTGTGAAGGCATCATGGGAATCTCTGAGAAATAAATGCAGAGTCTCACCCACAGCAATTTACAATCTTCTGGGGGACAGCATGGGCCTAAGGACAGGTGAAATGACGAGACGTTTATAAAGTGTCACGCAAGGCAGTGTCAGTGGAGAATAATAACAGCTGAGAGCATGGGTCACGGTGATGGCAGAAGAAGCATTCGAGCACCCCACTAATGTCAGGCTCCTTGTGTATGTTTCTCCCTTTATCCTCAACAAACTTGTGAAAGAGATTATCCCCATTTACGTAGTTATGGAACATTGAACTCAGTATTCCAACTGACTCAGGTTCACTTGAGTTGAAAATTCAGCTTCATCTCATTGGGGCACACTGTCATTGATGTGCCAGTATAGAAGTGTTCCGTGTGGATCTCAAGTCTTCCTGGAGGACATGACTCATTTATCAAGCATCTGCTACTTGCCAGGCACTTGCTAGATCTACTCTCTCATTTGAAGAATGAGAAAAGTGGGCCCTACACAGGCTCAGTAACCTGACCAAAGGCACATCCTAGGTGAGTCATAAAGCTGGGATGTGGACCCAAGTGGGCTGATTCCCAACACAACGCTGTCTGTCTGCACCGGGCTGGCTTTTATAACCTACTGCTGGGCGGGATGGGAGGTCTTTTCACTCCTTTCAGCATGACATGGAAAGAAAAGAATTCAACAAGTTGTTTCATGAAGTGTGATAAGTACTTTGATAGGGGAAGTAGAAATGCTGTGGGGACACCAGGAGGAAAGAGTTTCTAACCTGAACAAGAAAAAATTAAATTCTTCCCCAAGGAAATCAGAGTTAAGCTGAACCCTGAGGGAGGAGTAGAAGATAACCAGATGAGGATGGGAGCACGTCCACAGAATCATAGCCCCCAGCCCTCAGTCAGCAATTGCTTCACGTAGGTCGCCACTAGGTTCACGCCCCAACTGCATTTAGATCTTGACTCAGATGTCACGTCTCCTTAAGGTCTTTCCTAACCACCCTGCTTAACATGATACCACAGCCCCCAACCTTCCCAGTCTCTTTCCATGGCATCTGTTTTCCTCTATGGCATCTATATAACTTACCACGTCTTATTTATTCATTGCTTTTGATTGTCTATTTCTTCCCATTGGGATACATGCTTTATGCCGGCAGATTTTTTTTTTTCACTGTGTTTTGTTCACGGGTGAGTCTTAAGAACCTAGAACAGTGCTTATAACGTGGTGGGCTCTTCATAAATACTTACTCAATGCACGTTGAGATATTCACTTGTTCCTGATTTCATGACCACCATGTCCTATGAATCAGAGACGCTCACTCGGGTGCTCTTGCTGAAATCTTCCTGATGCCCTTAGGTTGCCATACTCTATTCTAGATAGCTTGGGAGCCGCCAGGCAGTGTGGTGGGTGGGCACCTTTCAGCAGGGTACTCCTTGCTCCACAAAGTCTACATACAGCTCACTCACAGAATTTTCTCTAACTTTTGTGTGGAGCCGAGAATCTTAGTGTTCATTTCCACCCATCACCTGAGCACTCTCCTTTCCATTTTCTTCCTCTGCAGAAACTTGTTTCTAGATCTCTTTGCCTGGTTAGTCCCTTGAAGCTCACCCCTGGGAAACATTTCTGTGCCCTGATGTTTATTATACTAAAATTTAACATTGCCCTTTCTTATTTTCACTTATCTGGTAAGACCTTTGACTTTTGGTGACTAAAAATGTTTACATTTAAAAGAGTGTACTATCAACAAACAATATTTAGCATAGCAGAGTTACCAAATAGATCCTGTTTTGTCTAAGTTTACAGCTTCTTTTATTTTCTCAGATAGGCTGGTTTACTTTCCAGACATGGGCTGACAGTTTCTTGCCCTTTTTTGTCCAGGTGGAGGAATTCAAGCAGAGAGCCCAAAACGTGTGTGCAAAGAGCTCATGACTGCAAAGGAATCCAAAGACATTAGAGATGAGAGTCACTCATTTTATGAGAGAGACAGAAACACACAGAGAGAGAGAGAGAGACATAGAAAGTATCCAAATCTAACAAGTACTGTATAGTGGTTGTCTGACCAGGAAACTGCAGAACAAAATTATTTCTCCTTTACCCTTCCTGCATGGAAGTTTCACAGAGGTTGTTTGGAATTTTGTTGCTCTAGTGATGTACTAACTAATGTGAAAAGATTTTGCTTCCAGTTACTGTGTGACCTTTGGGGATAGTTTGTAGAATCAGTGGTTAACTAGGTCAACTCTATCCATATGGTATCATTATGGTCATGATGCCCGGAGAGGAATAGCAAACTAGAAATCAAAGCTAGAAAGAAAAGTATGAGGTAACATTCAGTCTCTGACTGCCTGAGTGACCTGAGCTTCTGCCCAGTGGTAGCCATACCTAGAATAGGTGGGGAAGGCCAAGGTTAGAATAACAGACTGCTCCCTGCTACTACTTCCCTACTAACCTCGTTCCAGATCTTGGGTATAAAACAAGCTTGGTTTTCAATTTTCCCAGCTTCAGAAGCATCAACTTAAGGCTCCTTTTAGGTGGTCTGCCTCTTGTTCCTCCAATATTAATTCAGAAAAAAAGCAGAAGATCATCTCTAAGTCTTTTAATCAACTCATTAGATGTTTTCCTTGGTATCTGAACAGACAATTACCACGAATTCCTGAAGGCCAAATACATAATTCTGAACAAAATATTGAAGACAGTTTCAGGTTTCATAACTTGAATTCGGGGATAATTGTTTCCATGTGTTTCCTGCTGATGAATCAACCTATAGTCATTTAATAGGTTGATTTAAAACATTTTTTTTTCTTTTCACAGTTTTGTTTTTCTATTACATATGTGTTTCTCTTTATCCCACATGAAATATTCCGTTCTCCAAGAGCATTCATGAATGGGAAAGAAGAGAGGACAAAGCGATGCAGTGCTGAGCAGGGGGTCAGTTGGGGCAAGTCCTAAGGTTCTTCACACGTGAAGGAACAACAAGGGTGGAGTGTGTGTCTGGTGGGAGCACTTGGTGGCTGAGTCATGTGGGGACTAGGGTTCCACACTGGGATCAGAAGCTCTTGGCAGATTGGCAAGAGTTTATCTCTGAGTGTTTTCTGAGGTCACTGGGATGCCTAAACCACGCCCTCTAATCACACAACAATATCACATCCCATGACTCAACTTTTAAGACTCCTTTGATTCATGGTCCTTATTGCCCCATAAAGATCATTTCCTGAACTGTTTATAGTTTAGAAAAAGACATGCAAGAAGGTTGAAAAGTACAAGGTAGCTTCTAGAGTTAGTTACTTCGTTCAGCATCCATGTGCGGAATACCTGATATGTTTTGGCCCTGGTTTTTTTTTCTAGGAACTAGAGATAGTAATGGGTCCCTTATCCATGAAGCTTACATCCTAGTGGTGGGTGGGGAGTGGTGCAGATGGACATTCAGCAGATAAGTCAATAAACAAATATGGTGATTTCTGATGGTAATGTTTACCAAGGAAATAGACCTGGGACTTATGATTGCAAGTGATGAGAATGAGGTGGAGGTGGGGGAATTCCAGGCAGAGGGAACCGAATATGCAAAACCATAGCAGCAGACAACAGTGACTTCCATCCTTGCTTCATCAGCCTCAAAGAGTTTCTGGAAACAGTGGCAGAAGTTCTGACACCACCAAGGGGCAGGGCCCTTGCTGTCAGTTGTTTCACATCAAGGGAAATACAAGCACCCCAGGCAGCCTGGCCTCAGCTAAGGACAAAGAAGACCATGGAAAGAGGTCAATGGAAATTCACCCGTATCCACTTCTTCATTTTACTATTTCACCTCTCCTTTTAGCTCTAGCCACTTCAGGGGGAAAAAAAAAAAAAAATCTCTTCTTTAGGGCAGCTGCATACACAGTCCCCAGGGAAATGCTGAATAAAAGTGTTTGAGGAACTTGTGTAAATAGTTGTGTGAAGTGATACTGTAATTACACTGGGTTTTTAGATAAAATGCTTCATTAGGGGATGGTGAGCTAGAGTCCATTAAGCCAATGATCTCAATGGGGGTGATCCTTCCTCACCCACAGGGGACATCTGGCAAAAACTGAAGATAATTTTAACTCATAACTTGAGATATCAGGTATCTAGTGATTAGAGGCCAGAGATGTTGCTGAATGTGCAACAGTGCGCTGGATACTCCCCACAACAAAGGATTACCTGATCCCGAACTAAGTGCTGAATTTGGGTTGTTCTAGTTCTTCTTACTACCATGGGTTTAATCCTCCACACCAGTATTCCAGTGTTTCAGGGGACAGAGGAGGTTAGGCACTTCTGAAAACTGCTCATCTTCTAGATCCATCATGTACGTATGCTCAGTCGCTTCCGTCATGTCTGCCTCTTTGCGATCCTATGGAGCGTAGCCTGCCAGGCTCCTCTGCCCCTGGGGTTCTCCAGGCAAGAATACTGGAGTGGGTTGCTGTGCCCTCCTCCAGGGGATCTTCCCGACCCACATCTCTTACATCTCCTGAATTGGCAGGTGGGTTCTTTACCACTAATGCCACCTAAGAAGCCATCACTGGGGTTCCAATCCCAGCTCTGCATCTTACTGGATGTGTAACTAAATGTGTATATGAGACCTTGGCAAGTCACTTAATTTCTGCATTTCTGTTTCTTTTAGCTGTAAAATGGAGACAATGCAAGTCATAAAGTGACTTTGAGGAAAAAGTAAAGTGATGTATTTGATTATTAATGAAGTCTGGCATACAGTGGTTGCTCAATACATGTTAAATATTGTGTGTGTGTTGCAACTGCCTGGTTTCTGGGGATGTGATTGGTAAATATCAGGAGAGAGTAGTGTGGGGATCACTTACTCAGTATATACCATCCCCCAGTTCAGTTCCATCCCTTCTCTGATTAGCTGCTTCATGCCAGGCATTCTGCTGGGGATTTAGGGATGGATGACGAATATGAAGTAGATAGACATTGTGAAAGTTTTCTCCTTGGGTGCAGCTACATGATGACCCCGGAGAAAATCAGTAGACATATTTGTCTTTCCCTTGAAAAGGGAACTGATGTATTAAAGCCTCACTAAACCATCTTGTCTATTTGAAGTGTGTGTGTGTCATTGCACCACTAGCTGCTGCAGCTAACCCTGAAGCATTATTCAAACTGAACTTAAATTATCTTTGGGATCTGCCAGAAGGTTTACTAGACAGTTTCTGGGGACAAATCCCTAAGTGAGTGTATTAGTCAGGGTCCTCCAGAGAAAAAAGAACCAACAGGACATGTATACATGTAGAAAGAGATTTATTTCAAGGAGTTGACTCCCATGGTTATGGAGGTTAGCAAGTCTAAAGTTTGCAGAGTAAGCTGGCAGGCTGGAGATTCAGGAAGGGCCACTGTTGCAGATGAGGTCCAAAGGCTACCTGTTGTCAGAAATTCTTCTTCTTTGGGGAGGCTCAGTCTTTTGTTCTAGTTGGGGCTTCACCCGATTAGATGAGGCCCACCAACACTATAAGGGTAGTCTGTTTTACTTAAAACCCATCATTTAAAATGGCCATCTCATTCAAAGACACTCTTACAGAAAAATCCAAAATAATTTTTGACCACGTATTTGGTCATCATGGCCCAGCCAAACTGACACAAAGAATTAACTCTCACAGTCAAGAAGGCAATGTGGTACAATACTGGTCCAATACTGAAACCACCTAGATTTCAAAAGCACTGCTACCTCTAAAGTGTCGCTTGGAGGAATAGGTCAAGTGGCAAAACTGGCTTTTCAATTGCACATGTTATCTGGCAGAAGAAACCTCATCACAAAAAGTGCCAGCTCTCTTTTTCTAGAACACTGGAGAACCTCTGGTGTTCTCATTGGCAGATCAAGATCTCACCTTTTATTAATGTCATTCTACACAGCATTTTTTCTGTGATTTTGTCATAGCTGGAAAGAAACAAATCTTCTTTGTGTTTGGATAGTTTTCTTAGATTCTCCCATCTTTTCGAGGCTTATTGATATGGGTAAGTTGAAACCTCATTGTCATATTTGTATCTCTTACTCTCTTAGAATAGTGATCTAAGAGACTCAACCCTTACAGGAAATTTCTCTGAGGAAATTGAGCAGAGATATGAAAAATAAATTGTCGTTTGTTTATAATCAAATTCATTCCCCTTTAATAAATTTTGCATTAGAAGCTGCCAAATCTAGTCTCAGCTTCCTGTTTCTCCTGCAACCTGGATACAAAAGTGTTTCATTCAACCACCCCTCCTAGTGACTGATGCCTTGCCAGGAACTCCCAGCATGCACTGCCATCTGTTCACCTCTCAGCTGCTTGAATCCACTCCCCTTTCTAAATCAATTCTAAAATCCTTTCTTCCAAATGCCAGTCCTTTGCCTAGTTTTTTTAGGCAACAGCTTACTCCAACCTGAGATAAAGTATCGGTCTCCATCCACTACTCTCTAGGAGGAAACAACAGCAACGCAACAAAAAAACCAGACTTGTCTTCAAGGTATGTTTAGCTCAAATAAGTTGCTTAACAACAGTGCTGCAACCTTGAAGTGTGTATCCCTAACAGAATATCTGAGTCTAATTATGTTCTTTGATATGAGATTTGAACTGAAGGACCCTTTAGAGCCACATCCTGTTTTTCTCTTCCTCAACTGCTGCTGGATCATCCAGGCACAAGAGTCCTTAGTGCAAGCCTTTGAGGGAGAAACGCTCCCAGATCACTAGTTATTCTGTAGAAACTAACACAGCATTGTAGAGCAACTATACTCCAATAAAATTAATCAAAAAGAAGAAAGTTATTCTTTATTTTTAAATAGTTAAAATAGTTCTTCTTTATCTTTCTTCCTACTTGACTCGGGTAGAATTCGCCACTTACTGTTAAGTCGGAAGTTTCTTATGAACACCTCTTTGGAAATTAGGAAAGACTGGATTCAAGAATGGAGAAGGAAATGGCAACCCACTCCAGTACTCTTGCCCAGAGAATCCTGTGGACAGAGGAACCTGGTGGGCTGCTGTCCATGGGGTCGCACAGAGTCGGACACGACTGAAGCGACTTAGCAGCAGCAGCAGCAGCAGCAGGATTCAAGGAGGAGGAGAAGATGGAGGGAAAACCTATCTCTTCTCAAATATTTCTCTATCCTTTGAAGATGCCACGTGAATAAAGGAGTGAGAGGAAAGATGTGTGGTTGCAGGAGGTGACCTTGAGAAAATCCAAGTGTATTTATTTGCTAGGACTGCCATAACAAAGTAGTTGGTTTAAACAACAGACCTGGAGACTAGAGTCCAAAGTGAAGGTGCCAACAGGGTTGACTTTTTCTAAGGGCAGTGGGGCTTCCCCAGTGGCTCAGCAGTAAAGAATCTGCCAGTGCAGGAGATGCCAGTTTGAGCCTCGGGTTGGGAAGATCCCCTGGAGAAGGAAACAGCAACTCACTCCAGTATTCTTGCCTGAGAAATCCCATGGACAGAGGAGCCTGGCAGGCCACAGTCCATGGGGTCGCAGAGTTGGACACGACTGAGCAACTAAACAACCACAAAGACTGTGCGAGAGAATCTGTTCCCTTCCTGCCTCCTAGTTTCTGAGGATTTGCTGGTCATATAGAGTCTTCCCGGACTTACGCATGCTTCATCCTGAATTCTGCCTTCATAGTCACATAGCTTTCTCCCTGTGTGCATATTTGTCTCTGTATCCACATTTCTCCTCTTTCATGAGGGCACAGTCATATTGGACTAGGGCCCCACCTAATGACCTCACCTTCATGTGATCATCTGCAGACCCATGTTTCCAAATAAGGTTCCATTCTAAGGTATTGGAGGTTAGGACCTCAACATCTTTGGGAGGGAACAGTTCAGCTGATAACACTTGGATTGACTGGAGGTGGAAAAATCCATTTTCTTCTTCTGTATTGAACTTGGATATGGAGGTTTTGGGGCTGCGCATGAACGTTACCTGTTGCTTAGCATTACAACTCACCAGTGCAAAGTCTGCTTTTTTCCACCTGTCTTGTGTTGTATGTCCTCCTATATAAAATTGCTCATTGCTTTGTTACTATCAGTACAACTTTCTCCAAGAGAATGATCATGTATGGTTTTGGAAAAGACTAATGAAATGAAATTTTCCATTTCAAGTATGAGAAATTGATCCAAACCATAGAGTACTTCAGCAAGTAAGAATTGCTTTTAGATTCTTGCTGGCTGTTCTTTCACTCACAACTCCCCATCTCCATCCCATGCAGGCATTCACATAATTCTAAAGCACACACATGCATCTGCATGCAGACAGACACACACAGAAAATATGGTTTCCCAAAAGAAGACCTTGCTTTGATCTGAAACAAGGCTACCCAAACAAGGTATTGGTTTTAATTCCTCTGATACAAAAGATTCCTTTTATGTTCTTCTTTGTCTTATTTTTTGTTGTTGTTGTCTGTTTGGTTTTGTGTGTACGGGTGCGTGTTTTGTCTGTTCGGTTTTACGTGCATGTGAGGGTGTGCACATGTGTCTTATTAGCCTCCACTGGTAGATTATTGTCTCTTAGATGCCCCACCAGCTGTCTGCCGGCAGTAGAGGAAAAAGATAAACCTCTACTGGTTTCCCCCAGAGAAAACCTGCTTTATCTCAAGGAGCCGAGCTGCCAGGTGGGGTTGAGTAAACTCTGGGGTTACGATACAGTTGAGGCAGAAAGTTCACCACCAACGTAAACCAGCCAGCCCAGTTCTGCTTTTTAATGAGCTCTAAACTGACAGAGCTGAGCAATGAAAACAAGGGCGAAGCAATAGCTTCAGGAGAAAAAGGGGCCGAGATCTATTGACCACTAATGGGTGAATGGCCATGTAGGCATCCTTCTGCTTGGAATACCATTTTGTTAACTTGCCCACAAAACTTACTAGGAAATTAAGGCTGAGAGGGGAGAAGGTATGTGGAAATTTTAAGAGAGAAATTGTCCGTTGCCTGCTGGGCTTACAGAGTTAGAAGGACTTTATTATTAGAGCAACCAGTTCAACTATCTTGCCTTCTTAGGTGAGGAAACTGACACTTGGATAAATTAAATGCATGGGCTGTATGCTTTAACACAAAGTTTCAGGACCTTGGGTCGATGTCTCTAACTTTGTAAATGGAGATACTAATAGGTGAACACTGTAGGTGATGGGTTGTTATGGGGCTTTAATGAGAGAGGCACTGTCTGCATTTCTAATGTGTCACCTTGTGAGTTACCTTTCCTCCTTAGACCAGGATTACTCAGCTAATTAGTCCCAGAAGAGGGACTTGACATCATTTCTTAGCTGGGTGTTTTACCTTTGCCTGTGTTACCTCAGCTAAGAAGCACATGATTTTGGAAATCCCCAAAAGAATGAGCTCTACGGTTAAATGAAAAACGCTCTTTCCAAATAGTTGTTTCCAGCAGCTCCACCAGCAACTTTCGCCAGAGCTGTTAATAATTAACCAAGGGGAGTGACTGGATGGAAAGTTTTCCAGGCCTCTCCAGTGTGTTCCTTGCCAGAAACGGTGTGAGAAGCAGCCAAAAGAAGGAGGAGAGGAGAACGCCAGGGGCCTGTGAAAACACATACGCGTGAGTGAATGTCCTGGCTCTTGGACAGACGGAGTCCTGAGACACGGAAGCACTTTCTCCATTTGTGTATTTATGGGTTCAGGACCTCATTTCAGATCCATATTCAGGAGAGTGGACCAAGGCTCTAGGTTTTCTCAGCGGTGTTTACTTACTCAATAGATAAAATTGATTCGTGACTTTCTGCAGCCTTATCTGAATCCCAGTCACTGTGACGCTGTGACTTTAGTAAGGGATCGCGTACGGTGGGTTTTGGAAGAGAATGGGGACAAATAGAGGGGGCGGAGCAGAAGTGTGTTTGAGCATCAAGCACTTTGTTGTCCAGGCTCTGGTGCTTGGCATTGCTGCATCAAGACCAGAGGGCAAAGAATGCATAAGTTAGATACAAAAATAGAAGAACCGAGGGTCCCTAACTTCTCTCTGAAACACCAGTGAAGAAATTGTTTGTAAGTGCCTGCGGTGAGCTGCCGGGTGAAGCCTGTGTCCCCGACCTTGTTCAGTTTCACTGTTTAGTTCCACTGAGCAGTTGGTAGCATGGCCATGTCACTGGAAGCTGTCCTTTTCTCAGGAATGATCAGAATTTTGTCCAACAATGTTGTCAAAGTAAGGCCAGATCATTTTCCCACCCAGGTTCAGAATGGGAGGTCAAAGTGCTCCAGGTGATGTGAATTGATAGTCACCCCAAGTTATCAAACACTCAGAGGCTGTCATGGCCACCGCCGTGCAACAATTGCTCAATGGTTCCTTGTTGAACAAATAAGTGACGGAAGAGGCTAATGATGAAGGCCATTGCCCTTGATTTAGATGACTCACACCAACCTTGACTTGTTGGGCAATTATAGTTTTATTGATGGTAACTTGTTGAATTCCACCTTTTAGATCCAGACACTAAAGAACACAAACCGCCATCACTAAAAAAGCAAATGAGATGGATGATTTCATTTGAATTTTTCGAATGTTCAGCTCTCAAGTTACAGAGGTTTAAGTGGGACTCCTCTCTTGTAGAAAATAAAGATATTAATATCTTCACTGTAGGGTTGCTGTGAGGATTAGTAAGTCAATACATGCTTAGGACACTGCCTGTCAATAGTGAGGGCTCAGTAAGTATTAGTTTTTATATTATCATGTTTGAGCTTGCTTTTGAAATAGTTTTTTCTTCTGTTTATAATTTTTCATGTGCACACGTTATATAATTTTGCATAAATACATCCATTATTTCACATGTATATTTATCTGTTACTTAGAGAAGTCTTGTTCCTATCTTTTTTTATTGAAATACAGTTGATTCACAAGTTGTGTTCATTTCAGGTCTATAATAAATTGACTCAGTTATATATATATATATATAACTGAATCATTATATGCTTTTTCAAATTGTTTTCCTTTAAAGGTTATTACCAAATATTGAGTATAGTTAGTTTTGTTTTATTCTTGATGTTTAGCCTTATCTTCCCTCTCTTTTCTCCTTTGCATCCCCTCTGCACCCCTCTCTGGCATGTAACTGTTGTTAGTGACCTGATACATGCTTCCACATTTTCCCCCTCACTCATATGATCACATATATACATATTATCCTTACACATGTTTATGGGGGTGATCTGTCTATTTTTCGTTTTATGACCACTGAATAACGCACATTTTCTTTCTTTTGCTATTTTTTAATATTTCTTTGGCTGCTCTGAGTCCTAGTTGTGGCACACAGAATCTTTGATCTTTTTTGTGGCATGTGGGATCTAGATCCCCGACCAGAGATTGAACCCAGCCCCCCTGCATTGAGAGTGCAGATTCTTAGCCACTGGACTACCCTGTTATTATTATTTTTCTCATTTATGATGTATGTATAGAAATCCCTCCAAAGTGACTGTTCAGTTGTAACTCTTTCTTTTTGGACTGGCTATGTAATAACTCATGGTATGGATGAGCTGTAATCTATTTAGATGTTCTCACGGCTGAACATTTACTGGGATCCCTGTCCCCCCTCTCCTTTTCTTGCTATGAATAGTATAAGCATCCTCTTATATTCGCTCCTGTGCTCTGATGATCTTGCAGGTGTCAAGAGGAGATTGCAGTGTTGAATGGCACATATAGGTATATGTTTAATTTTTTATATATGCTGCTAAATGGTTTGTCAAAAAGTTTTAACAGCTAAATTTCTCACAGCAGTGTATAAGCAGCAGTTTTTCCATATAGCCTTCACCAGTAGAGGCTATTGATTCTTTCTTTTTTTTTTTTTTCCAGTCTGATGCCTATAAATATACATTGTTGTTATTTTAATTTGCATTTCCCTGACTGATTTAATGTGAGCATGTTTTCGTTTTCCATGTGGGTTTATTCCTCTTATTTCTTTATTCATTTTCCTATGCATTTGCCTACTTTTGTCAATTTGTAAAAACAAAACAAAAACTATTGTCATCTGTGGTACAAATATATCCAGACCTATCCTGTGTCTATTTATCTGGTAAGGGAAACTTTCTTTTGTCAAAAAAAGATTTCAAATCCTTATATGATCAAATTTGTTGCTGTTATGTCGCTAAGCTGTGTCCGACTCTTTTATAACCCCATGGGCTATCAGTGGGATTTTCCAGGCAAGAATACTGGATTGGGTTGCTATTTCCTTCCCCAAAGGACTTTCCTGATCTTTTCCTTATAGTTTCTGTATTAGATCAAGAAATGCATCAGTCAAGAAAGTTGGCTTTCACTGGTGGTTTGTACATATAAGCACATACAATGTGCTAGATTTTCTTGAAAGTATTTTTTTGTACCATGGTCTTTAATTTGGTCGTTTATTTTTTGGAGCTGATATGACTGGGGCTCAGTTGTTTTTAAATGCAGTTGAATAACTGTGCCATAACCAGTTAAATGCATATATGAATATATGTGCATGTATATATATTCATATACAAATGGTCCTGACTTATAAGAGTTTGATTTTATGATGGTGCAAAAGTGATATGCATTCAATAGAATCTGTACTTTGAGTTCTGATCTTTTCCTGGGTTAGTGATATGTGGTCTGATATTTTCTCAAGATGCTGGACAGCAACAGCAGCTCCCCGTCAGCCCTGCAAACACAGCTGTGAACAATCGATGCACTTATAGCCATTCTGGACCCACACAGCCATTCTGTTTTTCACTTTCAGTTCAGTATTCAATACATCACGTGAGATACCCAACACCTTACTACAAAACAGGCTTTGTGTTAGACGACTTTGCCAACTGAGGGCTAATGGGAGTGTTCTGAGCACGTTGAAGGCTGGTTAGGCTAAAGTGTGATGCTTGGTAGATTAAGTGTATTAAATGCATCTTTGACTTTTATGGCATTTTCAATTTATGATGGGTTTATCAGGATGTAATCCCACCATAAATTGAGGAAAATCATTATGTATGTGTGTATATGTACCATATGTATATGTGTACATATATATATATATATTTATGTCCATATATGTATAAGTATGTATGGTGTGTGTGTGTATCTCCATATAGGTATATGAACAGATAAATATCCATGTGCACGTGGGTGTGTGTGCTCAGTGGTGTCCTCTGTCCATGGGATTTTCCAGGCAAGAATACTGGAGTGGGGTACCATTTCTTACTCCAGGGAATGTTCCCGACCCAGGGATGGAACCCATATCTCTTGCATCTCCTGCATTGGCAGATGGATTCTTCACCACTGTACCTCCTGAGAAGCCCATATATCCATATATAATATATCCCCAAATGTATGTGTGTATATGTATACACATATTGGTATGTATACATATATTGTGTATATGTATACACATATTGGTATGTATACATATACAAAAATTTTTTGATTCTCTGTATAGTTTCACTGAATTCTACTACTACCTATAGGCCCCGTAAAACATTTGACTAAGGATTTGAAGAGAAATTTGAATTAGTTTGAAAAGGAAGAAAGCTATGTTTAAGCCCCCAGAACCCCAACATTTCCTTTTAAATCTTTTGATCCTGTGACACTATAATTCATACTCTCTTCTCAAAATGAGCCACTATCTTTTTTCATGGATGTCATTCTTGTACTACTTACCTCTATTAGCCATCAAATGAGTTTGTTCATGTCCAGTTAGACTCAAAAGAGTTGACACAACTTCTGTCTTCTTATTCTTCGTATAGAAAGCAGCTAGAGAAGCAACAGATTCTCAGATTGGTTGTTAGAGAAGAAATAGTTGATAAATCATTTTCCTCCTTAACACCTTTGATCACATAGCCTGTTTTGGCGTTTTGGTACCTGAAACCCCATTTTACTTATAGCTACATTAAAATGTGGATATTCATTTTGGAGATTTGCTTGTGACAGTTATGCTAGTAAAATCAAAGAGCTACATCCAAGCATTTCAGAAAAGCACAATTAGATGTACTTAGAAATATTTCCTAATAACCTAGGTTTACTTCAACATGAATTCTATAAAGTCATAGGGGAAAGAAAAGACATAGCAATTTAATTGTTTAACCTAAAATGTAACACGCTATAACAGTTCTCCTTTATCCAAGGACAATGTGTCTCATACTTGAAAGTGACTAAAGGGCAACGATTCTTTATGAGTTTTCCCTTCGGTGACCTTTATAAAAAGGCTAAGGTAAAGTTCTAAGTCAGGGCATTCCTCCTTCCCCTTGCTTCTCTCAAAGAAGTATTAGAGAAGTGTCACTTCTACAAATCAAGTCTGGACTCAACGCCAAAGCAATTTTAAGGAATGGAATTTTGTATGCAGATTGCCTAACCCAAGACAACTTTATAGTTTCTAGAACATGCTTTTTCAGTGTTGTTCCTTGTTAAATTTTATTACATAAAGCAGTCCTTTTCCTCTTTCTTTTTTGTACTTAAATGAGAAAATAGATTTGCTTCTTCTCATCCCAGAAATGTACAGAATCATAGGGTGTTAGAATTGTCAGGGACATTATAAGCCAGACAACCTTAGAAGTTGTCTACTTTAAACTCTTGCTAAATGATTCTTTGCTTTTTTTTAAAGCTGCCAGTTGATTCAAGGGACGGCAAGACTCTGTGAATGCCTGGACTCTGTTTCATGTCCTACTTCTGTTTTCCTCTGAACTTTGTTTAAATGGCTCTGCCAGGAGGACTTTCCAGGGGGTGGGGTTGTGTGCTCAGACACATGTGAGAATCCACTTGTGCCCTGCATTTTTTTGGGAGGTGATTTTTGGCAGGGGATTTTTGCTCCATGGAGGGAGAGTGTATGAGCACTTTTTCTTTTTCCTCTACTCAGCACAACGGTAGTTCCCTACTGACTGGTACCTGTTTTGAAGTCACATGGCAAAGGGGGTTTCTGCCAATGTTTATTCATTGCACATTCAAATATGACACTCTGATGACCATTCACAGGATCACGTCAGTGTTAGTATCCAATTTTTCTGCCAGCAATGGGAAGTTTATTCCCAGAGCTAAAGTTGCTTTATTTGAAAATGCAGGGGGTTTCATGCACAATAGGCATATTTTAGAACTTATTTTTTTTAATATTAAATTTATTTAGTTATTTTACTTTTACATTGTATAAGATGACTGCTTGGCTGAGCCTTCTGAAATGTTTCTTAATCGGTACCACATTGATTAGTGAATACCTTCATGGTACATGGAGATGATGGATAAAATGACTTTATCTATCACTGCCCTAACATAAATTGAAACATTTTTACTCCTGTTTGGGGCCCCGCCCCGTGGAAAGAGAAAACATCTCTGCTCTATTATATGGGGTAAGCTCATGTGACTTGATTTGGCCAATGAACTGAGACTGACAGCCACTTTCTATCAGAGGTTTTCAGAGCTAGTGTGAGGTCCATCACTCTTGCTTTTCACTCTGCCCCATAACTGCCTGTGTTCCAGGTAGAGGCTGCTCTGTCATCTGGATTCACCTATAAACAAAAAGTCGACCAAAGCCACAGGTGACATGGGACATGAGCAAGAAATCAAGCTATATTACTGTGAGCCCCTGAGATCTGAAGGCCATTTGTTACTGCAATGTAACCTCGCTCATCCTGACTCATGCAGACTGCATACCAGAAACAGTGAATAGAACCTGAGTTCACATCCTGGTTCTGCCTTTAAATAGTGATGTGAACTTGAGCATTTCTAAAACACCTGTGACCTTCACAACCTGAATTTCAGTTTCCTCAGGAATGGATACAACCACCACCACCTTGGGGATCTCACAGAAGATTGATATGAGGCTAAAACGACACTGTTTCTGTTATCATACACTGAAAAGAGTGATGCCCTTTATAAATGCAAGGCACTAGGACAATTGGATGTTCCATCTTTTAGTGAGTTGCATATACTAATCTTTGCTTCTTTATTTATTTATGGCTGAATTGGGTCTTCAATGCTGCAGCTTCAATGCTGAGCTGGGGCTACTCTTTGCTGCGATTTGAGGGCTTCTCATGGCTGTAGCTTTTCTTGTTGCGAAGCAAGGGCTCTATGGCACTCGGGCTTCAGTAGTTGTGCTGCATGAGCTTAGTTGCTCCAAAGCACGTGGGATCTTCCCAGACCAGGGATCAAACCCGTGTCTCCTGCACTAGCAGGCAGATTCTTAACCACAGGACCACCAGAGAAGTCCATTATCTTAGCTGCTTTTCAACTTTGAAATAGGTAAATATTCTAAAATGTACCATCCTCCCAAGGCTTTATAAACCATTAAATGCAGACACTTCCATATACCTGTCTGAGAAAGGCACTTCTGACTGTAGAAGACCATTCCTTTTAAGCATCCAGCTTTGAAAAGGGCACACGTGCAGTAATGTTGAGGCATGTGGATACTTGCCTGGCCAAGATGATCAGCCTGATTATTTTTCCTGAGCCATGAAGCCAAACTGCTTCACTTTTGGAGAAAACATAATTAAAGATAAGAACACTAGTATATCATTTATTTTACTAGGAAGAATTAGTGGAAAGAACATTAGCTTTCGAAACATATACCTGGCACTTGGTAGTCATTCAGTAAATATTTATTGACTAAATGACCAAATCAGCTCATATCTCACCAACAATTTCTGGCTATGTGATTTTGTGCAAGACATTTAACCCCTCTGAGGTTCCGATCATTCACTTGCAACATACAAAATAATAATCTCCTCATAGGGCTTTTTTTTTTTTTTAAAGGATTAATGAAGTGGTTGATGTATGAGATCTCTCAGAGTGCTCAGTAAAAATTTAATAAGCATGAAAAGTTTAGCTGATTAGCTATGCTATGTCCTAGAGTGCGTAGCCGGCTTGTAGAGAAAAGAGTGGGCTTTTGATACTGTTTGCAACGTTCCATTAACGAAGTCTTGAGATTCCTTTTGAAAAAATCAATTCCATTTTGATAAGACCATGCTTTCTTTTCCACAGAAGCAATACCATATGTGTGCACCTGAGGAAAGCATTTAAAATGCTTTTGACATGCAAAGGCTTCCAGGGCTCTGCTTTGGAAAAGCTCTCCTAACAAAAGGAACCACACTGCCTCCCGTTGCCTGGTTTCTGGATTGGTTTTCCATCTCTTCTTCACTGCACTGCCTTTATCTCTCAGTGCCTGGTATCTGCCTCTTTAATACACTTGCAGGTCCCTGAAAGGCTCTTCTGTAGATGTCCTTAGGAACTTACATCAGTAACAATAAGGTGGGTGGCAAACTTTTAAAGGATCTGCATTAACAAAGAGGGAGGAGAGAAAGAGCCAATGACACACATGGTGATTTTCTAGGTATTTAGCTTTCATTTAATCCTGGTAGCAGCTCTGTGCAGTCAATGGTTTTATTTATTTCTTTATTTCAATGGTGATTTTAAAACAAGGACATCAAAGTACAAAGAGGTTCAGGAATCTGCCCAACGTGATACAATCAGTAAGTGGTATGGCTCGAAATTGAACACAAATCTGTTTAGTTTCAAAACCATCTTCTTTCCTTGCCATTACCTTGCCTCGCTCTTTACTGACATCTCTCTACCTCTACACATGGTGCAACGAAGATGTTCAGACAGCACGGTGTGTTGTGGAGAGAGCCATCTGAGCTAGAGAACCTGGCTTCTCATGCTGATAAAGTCATTTACTACCTATGAACCCTTGAGCAGTTTACTTATCAACTCTGTGTCTCAAGTGCTTCATTGCTTAAGAGAGGAAAGTCATCCCTTTCTGGCAGCGTCAGCGAGAAAACTAGACACAGTGTAAGTAGACTGAGGGCCTGGCATAGAAGACCTTCAGCCAGTGAAAGCTACTAATGTCATTATTGTTGTCCTCAAACGAATCCCTGAATAGGATGATTCACTCTACAAAGCCGTATAGGATGAGTGTTCAGTGGGTGGTATAGATACAATGCAGATTTGAAAGGGGGTGCAAGAGAGAGTATTTCTTGCTTGAAGAACTGTTTAAGAGTGAAGCCTGGACAGTCACAGGAGTGCAGATCCCACAGTGGTAGAAGTTATGCCTGCCTTTCTTTTCCTTAGCATTGTTTCTCTAGGGCTGAGGACAACAGGTTTGAGCACAAAGTGGATACTCCTTTAAAATGTATTGAATGATTGAATGAAAGTGGATCCTTCATGATGGATTTTGGAGGGGCAGTGAAATGAAAGTGACTCAGTCATGTCTGACTCTTTGTGACCCCATGGACTATACAATCCATGGAATTCCACAGGCCAGAATACTGGAGTGGGTAGCCTTTCCCTTCTCCAGGGGATCTTCCCAACCCAGGAATCAAACCGGAGCCTCCTGCATTGCAGGCGGATTCTTTACCAACTGAGCTACCAGGGAAGCCCGAAAGAGACTGGTTCAGTTCAGTTCAGTTCAGTTCAGTCGCTCAGTCGTGTCCGACTCTGACTCTTTGTGACCCCACGAACCGCAACATACCAGGCCTCCCTGTCAATCACCAACTCCCAGAGTCTACCCAAACCCGTGTCCATTGAGTCGGTGATGCCATCCAGCCATCTCATCCTCTGTCGTCCCCTTCTCCTCCTGCCCTCAATCTTTCCCAGCATCAAGGTCTTTTCAAATAAGTCAGCTGTTCGCATCAGGTGGCCAAAGTATTGGAGTTTCAGCTTCAACATCAGTCCTTCCAGTGAACACCCAGGACTGATCTGCTTTAGGATGGACTGGTTGGATCTCCTTGCAGTCCAAGGGACTCTCAAGAGTCTCCTCCAACACCACAGTTCAAAAACATCAATTCTTCTGCCCTCAGCTTTCTTTATAGCCCAACTCTTACATCCATACATGACCACTGGAAAAGAGACTGGAGGAAAAGCAAAAGGTGATTTTAAAAGGTAGGTGGGTCAGAAAATCTACAGCATTTATCGAAGACAAAAAGGATAGTGTTACAGCTGGAGGAGAGGTGGTTGGGTGGGCAAATCAAGAGATCACAGAAAATGGGAGCTTCAAATGTAGCATGATAGTCAGTAGGAATGAATCCTGCAGGGAGTTCGAAGAAAGGCTAATTTAGTCATCAGGCAATGAAGAGACCGATCATTGTCCCTATTTTAAGATAATTAGAGTACTAACTCATCAGAGTGTTGTGAAGATTTAATGAAGTATTACTTGTAAGAAGCTTGGCCTGGTGCCTGGCCCATATCAGGCACTCAGTACATTAGTTATTATTCACATCAAATTGTTGTTTTTAACTTTGTGATGTTTTGGCTAGTGATGATAACAGAGGCTACTGTGGAGGTGCAGGCAACAGACCAGAGGGAGTGTGGATGCCAATATTTATGGAGAACCTGTAAGTATAAAGCATGAGCCGGGACTGCTGGGCACACAGAGAAAAACCTTCCTCCTACTGATTCTCGAAACACTGAAACATTCCCTCAAGGACTTTACTGACAGGTGTAGACTTAATGTCTGCATAACAGGTATATTGTCACAAGCCAGTTTTGTAAGTTGATCTTTGGGACCCCTTCCTGTGACTTCTCCCAAACACAGTTAGTTTCTCTCCTGTACCCAAATGCAATCCAGGGGAAAAAAAGAAGAGGAGTCGGGAGATCTAAGGTCTGGCCTTTATCCAAATGTTCCTGGGATCCAAATGTACCTAAAGCAACTGTTTCAATTCTATGATCAATCTGAGATAACAAGATTGAACTAAAATTTACTTTGATTTTTTCCACTGCTTGCAGCAGCATAGGGTCTCATGAGGAAGAACAGAGATGTTGTAGACCAAATAAAGAACAGTTTCAGAACAAATGTTCTCTGCATAGCTGAGTGTTGTGTTAGCAGTTTTATGACCCACTATGTGAGTACTTAAATAACTATAATGCAAGGTAGAAAGTGATAAACACTGAGTACATAAGTGATATGGGAATTCGGAGGAATTATTTCAGCTAATTCAGGAAAGGCTTTGTGGAGGAGATAGAATTAGAGTTGTTTTTCACTCCAAAATTTGATCTTGAAAACTTTAAAACAGGCAGAAAAAGGGAAAGAATTATAAAATGAATAGCTGTATACCCTTCAGTGAGATTCAACATTTAGTCTTGCTTTGATATGTTTGCTTTCTCTCTATATACATACATATAATATACATATTATGTGTTTTTCAGAAGCATTTGAGAGTAAGTTGCACATAACATTCCTGAGTAATCGGCGTGCATCTCTTAAAAACAAGGACCTTCTCTGGTATAACCACACCATCACTATCACTGAAGAAAAATGAGGAGTCATGACAGAGCTGGATTTTGGAGGAAAGGTAGAGCTGGGTTTTTGATGACCAGTGGTAGGTCTTCTTGGGTAGGAAATGCTGCGTTGAGTCCAAGCCAGTATATTTTAATCCCTTCATCTGATGAGAAACTGCTCCCAGACCAGAAAGCCCAAGTGATTTGCCACAAAGGTAGTTTGGAAAGAGCTGGAGCCAGACGCGGCATTTCCTGATTCCTTTTACCTCACTCCCCACCACACTCCTCTTGCTGGCTAAATTTAGAACACAACACTCTTGGTTCTTACACAGGCCCACTTTGAAATCAGTCTCACTTTAAAAAGTTTTTTGGATGTCACCTTTCTGTGTGGGTTTCCAAGATGTTGCCAAGCTGAATCTTGCCAGTTCTCATGGAAGATCAAGGTTGAAACAGGTGGAGAAGCAGAAATAGGGATGACTAACTGCACAATAAGTCATGGAAAAAGCCAGGAGTGATGTCTCAAGTTCCTGAAACAAACAAACAAACAAACATTGCTGAAACCTGCACCAGCCTTGTGTTCTGTTCTAACCCACCGCACCCGTCCACCCCTGCCTCTACCCCAACTTCCCACAGCCAAAGAGGATTCAGCAGATTTGGGGGTGGTGGAGGGTGGCATCGCTGAGCTGTGAATTAGGACTCCTGAATGCTGTTGTGCCTTTGCTTCTGATTATTGGTGTGGCTTTACACAGTGGTTTTCAATCAGGGGTGCCTTTGTCCTCCAGGGAATGTTTGGCCGTGTCTGGAAATGGTTGGGGATACTCCTAAACGTCCCACGGTGCACAGGGCAGCCCCCAACAACAAGGGCTACTCAGTCCAAAATGTCAGTGCCGCTGATGTGGGAGAGGAAGAGACTCAAGAGGCGGGAGCTACGTGCATACTCACAGCTGATTTATCTCGCTGACAGCAGAAACCAACACAACCTCACAAAGCGATGATACTCCAATACAATAAAGTCAGTAAAGAAACGATACCAATTTGGACACATTGCTGCTTTTCTTCAGTTCTCAATATCCTCACTTCGAAATGGGAACAGGTGGTTTTTCATCGTGAGACTGCTGAAGAATCCCCTGATGCTTGTTTAAAAAGGCAGGTTTCTGTCCCCATCTTCAGGGATTCCTAGTCAGTCCACATGACACACCTTGAGAAAAGCTGTTCCGAATGGTTCCTAGGGTCCTTCTCTGCCCTCCCCTTTTCCAATTCTAAGAAGGTAGATGAGTAACAAACGTACGTCAAGAGTTCCTGCCTAGGCACCGGATGAATATGGTAACCGGAAGCGCTAATCTTCCTTCCGACCTCCTCGCACATGCGTGTTCCTCCGTGCCCGCGGGCCGCACGGAGCGGTCGAGCACGTGTGTGGCCAGGTTTGAGGCCTGCCCGTCTGTCCAGCTCGTTGCCCACTCCAGACTTGAAGCTGCCTTTCACTTCCTCTCAGGTACTGTGCTTCCTCCTGCCTTCGGCTGTTTCCCATTTGCTAGGCTCTGCCTGCCTCTTCCTCCTCCTACTTTCAAAACATGCACTTTGGCTAAAGCTTAGTCATCCTTCGGGTCACAAGTTAACCATCACTTCCTCGGGGAAGCCCCCATTGCTTCCCAACAATCTTACTCATTACACGTCACTGCAATTGCTTATGTTTAGCCAGATCTGTCAGGGGACTTCCCTGGTGGTCCAGTGGCTAAGACTCTGCTCCCAATGCAGAGGGCCTGGGTTCGATCCCTGGTCGGGGAACTAGATCCCATATGCCGCAACTAAAGATCACGCATGCCACAATGAAGATTGATGATCCTGAGTACCATAACTAAGACCCAGCACAGCCAAATAAAATAAATAAATAAACAGATCTTTCAGCCCTGCTAGATTATAAGCTTTGCCAGGGTGCGGACACTGTCCTTCTGATCTGTTACTAATCGCCAGCCCCTACACCGGTGCCTGAAATTTTAGAAGGGCTCAATAAATACTTGTTGAATGATGAAATGATTGTGAATGAATGACTAACAGCAGATAAATAAGGGTGTGTGGGATAGTGATTACAAAAAAGGGAAGATGCAATTTCCTTTGACAACTGGATATGGGATCCAGCTTGCACAGAAGCTGGGCTTGGCCTGGGTCAGGGGGGCGTTGAGTGCAGCCATGTAAAATACTGATTCTCACTGAAATGTCTCTTTCCTGTGTGACAACACCTTTTTTTTTTTTTTAATTTTTTGGCCACATGTCATATGGGATCTTGGTTCCCTGACCAGGGATTGAATCAGTATCCCACCCCCACCCCCACCCCCACCCCGCTTTGGAAGTGCAGAGTCTTAATCGCTGGACTGCCAGGGAAGTCTACACCTGAATTATTTGAATAAAAGTAAAATCTTGGACTTCCCTGGTGGTCCAGATTAAGAGTCCTCCTGCCAATGTAGGAGACACAGGTTCGATCCCTGGTCTGGGAAGATCTCATGTGCTGCCAGACAACTAATCTCGAGTGCCACAACTACTGAGCCCGTGCATCCCAAAGCCTGTGCTCTACAACAAGAGAAGCCACCGCAATGAGAAGCCCGCACATCACAACCAGAGAGTAGCCCCTGCTCACTGCAACTAGAGAAAGCATGCACACAGCAACAAAGACCCGGTGCAGCCAAAAATAAGCAAACAAAATTCAACAGCTTCTTAAAAAGTGAGCTCTTCCCTTGTTAGGAGTCCTTAGTGACTTTCTGTTACATGTGTAGTTGAGTCTGAAGACCTCAGCATGACATATGAGGCCCTGAAAGTCTGACTCCCACTTTGCTTCCTCCCCACCACCTCCTCCATCCATCCCAGGCATACTCTGCTTTAATCATATCAGATGTTTCATCCTCTCTGAAATATACATGAAGCTCCCATCCTGCCACCTGGCCAACTCAACTTGTATTTTAAGAGTCAGGTTAAAATGTCATCTCCTCTGTAAAGACTGTTTTAAGTCCCACTGAGTTGGACACTCAGCATTTTGAGCTTCAGTAATGCTGTGGATTTATGTAGCACTTACAGCATAATTTTTTTTTTTTTCAAACTTTAAACTTTTTATTTTGTGTTGGGGTATAGCCAATTAACAATGTTGTGGTAGTTTCAGATGAACAGCAAAGGGACTCAGCAATACATATACATGAAGCCATTCTTCCCCTAAACCCCACTCCCATCCAGGCTGGCGTATATCACTGAGTAGAGTTCCATGTGCTATACAGCAGGTCCTTGTTGGTTATCCATTTTGAATATAGAAATGTGTACATGACCTTCCCAAATAGAACATAATTATTTGTTTACCTGTGTGCCACTCTCACTAACAGATGAGCAGCTCTGAGTGGGGGCTCTGTGTAACTCACTCATGTTTTATTTCCTACTATAGTGCCTAGTCAAAAGGGACGCTCTATGAATCCTTGTGGAGTGAATGGATGAATGAATGAATGAACAGAAAGAAAGCTAGAATATGACAGTGGATGCAATTTCTAGTTTTGCTCTTTGTTTTAAAATATTTCCTTTTGTTGAATGAAAATACATAGAGGAATGGAGGTAACATGGGGGAAAATAGCTTCTTTTAAAAATCCAGTTTTCCACTTTTACATTTTTCCTTAGGATCAATTAGATTTCAAAGTGTTGTATAATTGGACAGCATACTTAATACTTCAAGGCTATTTAGAGCTTAGTAGCAAAATTTTTATTCAGAATGCACATACCTTTGATTTCTGACAAATAGAAAAAAGCTTTTCCTAATTGCCTTAAAATCAATACTTTGCATATATTTTAAAATATGAGCTTTTCTTTTGAAAGCTTCCTTTCTGGGACACATAAACAACATTTTTCCTAGGTTGAGGGTGGGAGGAGTTTGATTTACATCTATCTTTTCTTCCAATTTTAAGTGTTTTTTAAATTATTATTTTTTAATTATTTTCAGTTATTCATCCCTGAGCCCCGGGAAAAGCTCATTTCCCCTTCACCATCCGGGATATTATTGTGAAAATTTATTAGTTTTGACAACTCTCTGAGATAATGTCACTGGCCCATGATACTAGATTGATAGAAAAAAAAAATTCACATATCTCAGTGGACTGACTGTTTTTTATTTTGACTGCACTGCACAGAATACGGGATCTCAGTTCCCTGATCAGAGATCAAACCCACGCCCCCTGTATTGGAAGGGCAGAATCTTAACCACTGCACTGCCAGGGAAGTCCCTATTGGATTGACTTCTTAAGAACCTATTGAAATGATTCCCTGAACACCCAATGCTGGGTTGGGTTTGCTCAGAATGCAGGTCTGCCTCATACCCCTGTTGACTGCCCCCACCTCTCTCCACCACAAAGAAGGTGGGAAGGTTTTGAAAAGTAGCTGTTCAAGCATTGGGGCAGACACTTTAGGAATAACTAACACTTGGAGGAACACCGTATGTAGCTCAGGATCTCCAACTGGGTGAAGGGGCCTGAGATTATTTGAAGGAGAGAGATTCTTACTCTTTTCAGATCAGTGTAGAGTTTTAGCAAAATCACACACAAAGAAGGAGTGGGAGGTGGCAGATTTCAGCTATACGTGGTCTAGACTTTCAGACCTGACATATTCCACTTCAACCTGGCTAAAAGATTCCCAGTGTCATCTCCGGGACTGTCAAGAACAATTTTTGTGTATGTGCGTGTGTATGTGCGTGTGTGCTTGTGGGTTCATACATTTCCATCCTGCAGGGACAATTGTGTTTTAGCTTACAAGTATAAAGTTCTGTTTTCCTCTGTCAGGTGACCATGGGTTTTGTCGTATTCAGCAGGCCTTTTGTCTAATGCATTGACATCTTAATGAAAAACAAAAGGTATATTCATCAAAAGAGACAAGATTACTTGAATCATAAATGGAGAGCATTGGGGAGGCTAGCAACAATAATAATAATAAATTGCAGCTATTGTCCACAGAAACTTGCTTTTCTAAGGTGCTTTTGATAATTACCTGTCAGTGTTCCTGTTTCAACACCCGCTCCTTGAATTGATGGAGTCTATTTATATCACATGAAATTCTTGTATTTGCTTCTTGAAGTGAATTCCATTCGCAGACATGAAGAGGGTGGGGGTTATTTCATTTTTTTTTTTCCCAGCAAGGGGACCTGCCATTGTTGAATCTGACACATGTAAGCATTGCTTTCTGGATGAAGGGAAGCAAAACAAAGCAAAAAATGAACATCCGCCTTAATAAGGAAGTGAAAGGCGGGAGCTGTAGCGCGAACGGTTTGGGGGGCAGTCTGTGTTTGCGCCTCCGGCAGAGTGGCACCTGGTCCTTTCCATGAGGTTGTCTAACTCAGGTGATGTCCCCCTCATTATCTCTGTCAGGTGATGGAGTGAAGCTTCTGAGAGATGCCAGCACAAGGGAAGATGGGTAAGAATGGCGTCAGTGAAGATCTAAGAATGTTAAGAATGTAGGAACTCCAGGGATTATAGTTTGTCTTTATTTGAAGACTGTCTTAGTATGAATGACTGAATTAAATAAAACTATGAGCATCTAAGCAAACTCTGGGAGATGATGAAGGACAGAGGAACCTGGCATGCTGCAGTCCATGGAGTCACAAAGAGTCAAATGCGACAGCGATGAAACAACAAGCATCTAAAGAGAAGGGATGTCTCAGTGATTCAGTTCTTTCTGGTTTAATTCATAGAAATGGAAGTGGGGGAACTGGTTGCCCAGGAGAGTGTGGCAGGGAACCTGCACTTTTCCACCAGAGGAGAAGGAAGCCCCAAATCAGGAGAGGTGTGTCTCGGCATCAATTTTGCTACTGTGTGACTTGGGACAACTGGTTTTTCTTCTCTCAGGCTCAGATTCCTTATTTGTTAAATGAGAAAGTTGGGTCAGATCATATCCAGCTCTAAAATCCATTTAAAAAAATCTTAGTATCCTTAATTCTTCACACAGTGTCTGGACATGACCCTGGGTATCAACCTGTGTTTATTAAGTGACTAAAAAAATGAATGTGTATTTCTCTTTGGCATAATTGCCTATGCAGGTCTCTTGTTCAGTTAGTCGGATGGCTGGATTTCAGAATTACAAGGGTTATCAGTAAGGATAACCCATGTTTAACAAACGCACATTTCCCCAATTTCTTGCAATGTGTGGAAACAGCTTCTAAGATGGACTCTGGGGACCCCCGCCTCCTAGGGTCCAAATCCTGTGGCATTCCTTCCTCTGGTAGAGGCTTGGTATATTGACCTGCCTTTAACAAGTAGAATACAGCAGAAGTGATGGGTGCTCACTTCTGAAGTTAGGTTACCAAAAAAACCTGACTTCTGTTTTGTTTTCTCTCTCTCTGAGAATCTCTGCTCTGGGGGAAGTCAGCTGCCATGTTGTGAGCTGTCCTTTGGAGAGGCCCACGTGGCAGAGAACCAGTGTCACCAGATAACACCCAGCAGACCTGGGACTCCAGGAGTCACATGTGTGAGCTTGGAAGTGGATCCCTCCCTGACTGAGCCCGAAAACGGCTGCAGCCCTGGCCAATGTCTCAGCTGCAGCCTTGCCAGAGACTCTGAGCCATGCCCAGACTTCTGACTCATAGAAACTGAGATCATAAATACTTATTATTTTAAATGGATAAGTTTTGAGGTAGTTTGTTACACAGCAATTGGTGACTAATACACTATGCTGCAAAAAGAACCTCAGTCAGATATTTTAAAGTGCATATAATCCAAATAAGGGATATAACAAATACACCAATAACTATTATGTACAATTGTAATATTAACAGTAACCAATTCCTACATAGCCGTTACAATGTACCCCAAGCACATTGTGTGTGTGTGTGTGTGTGTATATATATATATACACACTATACACACACATATATGTGCTTATATGTATTCAGTAACCATGTATATATATACACACACACACATACACACACATATATATACAGGTTTCCTCAGTGGCTCAGCTGTAAAAAATCTGCCTGCAATGTAGGAGCTGGTTCGATCCCAGTCTCAGGAAGATCCCCTGGAGGAGGGCATGGCAACCCACTCCAGTATTCTTGCCTGGAGAATCCCATGGAGTGAGAAGCCTGGCGGCTCCTCAGTCCATGGGGTCACAAAGAGTCAGAAACGACTGAGCAATGGAGCACATACATGTGCACACGTGCACACACACGCATAATAACCAATTCCTCCAGAGCCCTTGTGATGTGCTCCAAGCACGATGTGTGTGTGTATATGTATATGTATATATGTGTGTGTGTTAATTGCTCAGTCACGTCCAACTCTTTGCGACCCCATGGACTGTAGCCTGCAAGGCTCCTCTGTCCGTGGAATTCTCCAGGCAAGAATACTGAAGTGGGTTCCCATTTCCTTCTTTAATATGTAATATACATATATATTAATATAAACACACACATGAATAATATATACATGTATAAATATAGATATATATTAACCCATTCATTCCTTACAACAACACTATTAAGTATTTGGCATGATTATCCCCACTTTACAGATGGAGAAATGGATTCATAGAAAGGTGATGTAAATGACCCAAGGTCATCCAGCTTGTAAAGGTAGGAATCCTAGACCAAAAGTTCAAACCCAATTTCCAGATAAATTGATTGTCACTACTAGGTTCATTCACCATAAATGAGATAAGAGAAGTATCATGAAATGCTAAAAGGTTCTGATTGCATTCAATCTGGGGGATAAGAATAGGACTTTATGGAGGAAGTGAATTGTGAGATGGGGAGGGTTAAACAGAGTGAAACAGAAGCATGATGTAAACAGAGTTCCCTATTGTATTGGACAGAATGTGTTCTCTCCAGATTCACTGTACTCTTTGTTAATTGTATATAGTTATTGCTAAAATAGCTGCACTCATATTGTATACAAAACAAAGTGAAGTCACTCAGTCGTGTCCCAACTCTTTGTGACCCATGGACTGTAGTCAGCCAGGCTCCTCCGTCCGTAGGATTTTCCAGGCAAGAATACTGGAGTGGGTTGCCATTTCCTTCTCCAGAGGATCTTCCTGACCCAGGGATCGAACCCAGGTCTCCCACATTCCAGGCAGACTCTTTACCATCTGAGCCACCAAGGAAAAGCCCTATATTGTATAGTTATTGCATATTGTATAGTTATTGCTAAAATTGCTGCTGACATTCATTCGTTTTTTTCACTAATCATTTCTTTCTTTACTTGTGCCAGTGATGTGGACACATTGTCTAGTATTCAGTTCAACAGCACAAATATGAAGTCAGCCTGCAAAGGAAGAGTAGGATGCAGCTTCCCATTTTCCTGCTGGGTGTGGGCTGCCTGCTAGAAGGTTTCAAGGCTCCCATTCCACACCACAATCTGGGGTCTCAAGAGTTCAACTCAGATGCAGAGTCTCATTTTCAAAGGTGTTACATTTGCATAATTTTACATCTGAGGATATTGGTAGCTCAGATAAATCAAATAAGTTTGTGCCTCTGCACAAATAAAAACTAGCTCCCTTTCCCCAGGCCCCCATCATCCTCTTATTCCTTCAGTTCTGGCCCTTTCTCAAACCTCCCCACGTTGCATCTCATGCTCAGAAATGACTTGGGCTCTGTAGCCGTTTCACTTCGCCCTGGCCTGTGTGCCTCCCTTAAAAACACAAAGCTTAGCTGTGGTGGTGGAAAAAGGCAGCAGCCTCAGTCTTAGGAGACAGGATTCAAATTCTATTTCTGTACCATCAGAAGCCTAGTGATCAATGTTTCCTGCCTGGCCAGTTGCAATAGCTTCTTAATTTGTCCCCTTGTACTATCTCCCACCTTCAATGTTTCTTTCCATACAGTGGACAGATTAATAACTCAAAACAATTTGCTTTTTAAAAAAAAAAAAAAAGTAAATACAGTGTATAAATGTAGGTAAGAAAACATAGAGAAAAATTCAAATTTGCATGCAATCAGCAGTCTGTCTACTCCATTAGCCTTCTAGTCTCCAAGGACCTCTTCCTAAGAAGCAACCACATTCGCCAGTTTACTGTTTATTTTGCAGAGGTAGTCTATGCATATACACATATGTATAAGATACATAGGCATATATTTTGGATGATTTTTTCTTTTACACATGAATATTTTTAATATGTTAATTTTTTTCATGACAGATACCAGAAACTCTATATTAACTTTAGGAAAATGTCCAAAATTTTTAACTTGATCTTCAAGTCCCTGCATGATCTGGCCCTTCTGACTGCAGCCTTGTCTCATGCCATTATCTTTTTCATTTAGAGGACTGTAAATTAAGTAAAATCTGGGCTATGTCTGTCTCATTATTGCTTGCAGTTCCAGGTTCTAGCATGTACCTGAGCCTTATTAACTGTTCAGTAAATATTTGTTGCAAAAGTGAATGAAAACTAAAATTTATTATAGATAACTTGATCATTCACAATGATTTTGAAATTGGAGTTAGTAATATTCCCATAAGTTGAACTATATATATATATATATATATATATATCTTTGATCCAACTCAGGCAAAATATTCTGAGTCCCCAAGGTATTTTACTCGCTGTAATCTGATTCCCATCACTGAATCTCTGTAGAGAGGATGTGTAGGTGACAGTAAAGAGTTCCATTCTAGTGCAGATAGGAATCCTGGATTAGAAACCTGGGTCTTTCATATACTAGTTTCTGGTCTTGGACAAATCACTGAACTTCCTTAAGTCTTAGTTTGCCTTTAATATGAAGATTATTATGGCATCAGCCTCACAGAGTTATTGTGAGGATTCAGTGACAAATCTAGACAGCAAATTAAAAAGCAGATATATCACTTTGCTGACAAAGGTCTGTATAGTCAAAGCTATGGTTTTTCCAGTAGTCATGGATGGGTGTGAGAGCTGGACCATAAAGAAGGCAGATCAGCACAAAATTGATGTTTCCAAGCTGTAGTGCTGGAGAAGACTCTTGAGAGTCCCTTGGGCAGCAAGGAAGTCAAGCCAGGCAATCCTAAGTCTGAATATTCATTGAAAGGACTGATGCTGAAGCTGAAACTCCAGTACTTTGGCCACCTGATGCGAAGAACCAACTCATTGGAAAAGACCCTGATTTGGGGAAAGATTGAGGGCAAGAGGAGAAGGGGGTGACAAAGGATGAGATGGTTGGATGATATCACCGACTCAGTGGACATGAGTTTGAGCAAACTCCGGGAGGCAGTGAAAGACAGGGAAGCCTGGTGTCCTGCAGTCCATGGGGTTGTTAAAAGTTGGACACGACTAAGTGACTGAATAACAAGAGGTAATGCCCTATCTCAAAGAATAAGTACCTACATACAGTATTTTCCATCATGTAGTAAATACTTATAAACATATTACATGATATCTGTAGCTACTTGCAGTTATTGTTATTATTTAGAGGTGGATCTTAATTTCTAGGGCCTCAAAATGAGATTACTCTGAACTCTATGCCAGGGCTTTGAGATGCTTTACTTATGAATGATTTAACATACATAGGATTGGCCAAATGCTGGATATTTTATTATTTCTGCTTGATTCAGATTCTTGTTTAACCCCATGAGTTTGGACAGCCATTGTTGTTCAAAAAAGAAAATGGATTTGAAGGAGTATTCATATTGATTTATTGTTGGTTGTCTGCAGAAATGTAAATAGCCCTGAATGTGTCACTCACTGGGACAGGATAGTGCTTCTCGTAATGGACAAAATAGCCTTGTTTCACTGTAATAACCTGCTTGTGGTGAAACCAGTCCTGGGATTCCTTCAACACAGCAGAATGCCTGCTGCTGTCATCTGCGTTATCAATGAGTAGACCTCTCTCTGCTGTAGCTATTACACTGCACTGCCGTTTCCCTAACTCGGGAACTGCACTGAGGGATTTAAATGTGAAATGCACACGCCTGTCTCTTTCATACAGACGTGCATCCACCAGGCACAGGCAGCAGCTGCCGAGGAGTTAACACAACTAATCTGTTCTGTGTGTGCACATGTTGTGAGGGTTAGAAATAGATCACCCATCCCCACGGTCTTATGGACATATGAGTGTACATTTCTTTTATAGAAGTATGCTCGGAATAAGCATTTGGGGCTTTTTAAGTTGTTTGCATTAGATGAGATAGGTTTACACAATAATTAAAAAAAAAAAAAAAAACACTCGCTGTTTACACAGGAAACTCTCTGACTTTAAAACTCAGTGGGGAAAAAAACCCCAAACTTGTTTCCTTTGCTATCACCCTGTTCCTGCCTAAGCATTTTCCCAGAGTTGGAAAGAATCCTTCCATTTTACCCATTTGGAAATAAATGGGGACATCAGTCTCTTGCCTAAGGGTCACTGTGGCAATGCGGTTGGATACAGTTTCCTGATTCTAGATGGATGCCCAGAAAGTGAGGACCACCAATTAATTGAGTGATCATCTCTAACCCTCTTTGACAAGCCCTGGCAAAGTTTTTTTTGTGTGTGTGAAATTTAGCTCCCCACCAGGAATCAAACCTGCCCTCCTCGCAGTAGAAGTGCAGAGTATAAGACACTGGACTGCCAGGGAAGCCCCCCTAGTGACCTCAATCACAACAGCAGCATTAAACAGGTTTCAAACCAGAGCCACACTTCGAATGAGGACTTATTACTCAGATCAGTTCAGTGGGAATGCCAAGCTGAAGATACAGAGTCTACCTAACATTATCAGACTAGTTACAACTTCACTTTATACAGTGAAAGAATGAAGTATGGGAAATATCCATGTGATAGTAGATTTTTTTAATTGAAAATGGGTTATCAGCATCATCCTCATCTCTAGAAAAACGTGAGACGCACACGTGAAATAATAATCATAGTTATCATATGCTTGCCACTGTTCTAACCCCTTCCCTGGTGTCTCAGATGGTAAAGAATCTGTCCGGAATGCAGGAGACCCAGGTTTGAACCCTGGGTTGGGAAGATCCCCTGGAGAAGAGAAAGGTTATGCACTTCAGAATTCTTGCCTAGAGAATTCCATGGACAGAGGAGCCTGATGGGCTATAATCCATTGGGTTGCAAAGAGTCAGACATGACTGAGTGACTAACACTTTTCCAGACCTATTTGAGCATTAACTCATCAAACTTCTTTCGTCATCAACACAATGAGACATATACTGTTACTGTTCATGTATTCTGTTGAGCAGCTGAGGCAGGAAGAGGTCTATGGGAGGTGTAGAGAGGTAAAATCACACATCTGTCACTTTCATGTGACATGCAGAACTGACCTGGAGGCCACCAAGGTAGTTGGTTAATTTCTCTATTGTGTATTTATAGAAGTTGTAACAGTAGGAAATAAACTGCTCAGTCCAAACATCCTTTATTACACTGAGAGTAGATCATAGAGATGTTAATGAAAACAATAATAACAACCATGAATTGAGTGTTTCCTGGGTTAAGCATGTTAAGTACTCTTCTAAGGGCTTTATTATTTAATTCCTACAACAACCCAAGAGAGAGTTCTTAAGTTCATTTCAGAGCAACAAATGTTAAGGACTTTGTTCTAAATCTTGGGAACAGGAGAGTACGGGTTTGACCTCCCAAGCTTATGTGATAACCATTGACCAGTAGTGTCTCTGCCTGGACAAACTCTTCAGCTTGGTGGCCAGAATGGTGTAGGCCTTTGGCTGTGCTGGCTGCAAAGACACTGGGCTTACCTATTGGGTTTCCTCTCACACGACCAAACCTCAGGATCACTCCAGCCCCTTGTTCTCACGTCTCATTGCCACAGTCAACTGCTTTCCTTCCTCATGTTCCATGTCTCTAAGTGCATCCTCTGGCTTGTTAGCATGTGGCCCATTTGAGAATCTACTTCATAGCCACGTATACAGTGGTCTATCCTGTATCTAGATTCACTTTCTACAGTTTGAGTTACCTGTGGTCAAATGCAGTTTAAACATGCGTGCATGCTCAGTTGTGTCGACTCTTTGCGACCCCATGGACTGTAGCCCGCCAGGCTCCTCTGTTCATGGGGTTCTCCAGGCAAGAGTACTGGAGTGGGTTGCCATGCCCTCCTCCAGGGAGTCTTCCTTACCCGGAGGATGAGTCTTCCTCACACGCAGGATTGAACTTGCGTCTTCTGTATCTCCTGCATTGCAAGCAGATAGATTCTTTACCCACGGAGCCACCTGGAAAACTCCATAGTTTGAATGCATTCATTGGACGTTCCCAGAAATAAACCATGAGTTTTAAATTGCGTGCCATCGTTCTCAGTGGCATGATGCAACCTCATATCTTGGCTTGTTCCATCCTGCCCAAGAACCATCGCTTTGTCCCGCCCATCCCACAGCTTAGTCACTTAGTAGGCATCTTGGTTATCAGATCTACTGTTGTGTTCAAGTCACTTTTATTTCACTTAATAACAGCCCCAAAGCACAAGACCAGTGATGTCATTCGGATATGCCAAAGAAAAGCGGGTAAAGTGCTTCCATTAAGTAAAAGGGTGAAAGTTCTCCACTTAATAAGGAAAGAAAAAAAAAAAAAAAAAAAAAAACCCCTATGCCAAGGTTGCTAAGATCTATCTTCTATCTGTGAAATCATGACAAAGAAAAAGAAATTTGTTGGTTTTGCTGTAGCATCTTAAACTGCAAAAGCCATGGCCACAGTGTGATAAGTGCTTAGTTAAGATGGAAAAAGGCATTATATTTGTCCAATAAGATATTCTGAGAAAGAGACCACATTTACCTAAATTTTATTGCAGTATATTGTTATAATTGTTCCATTTATTATTGTTGTTGTTAACCTCTCACTGTGCTTGATTTGTAAATTAAACTTTATTATGAGTATGTATGTAAAGGAAAAAACATAAAACATAGTATAGAGAAGATTCAGTACCATCCATGGTTTTATGCATCCACTGTGGGTCTTGGGAATGGATGCCTTGTGGTAGAGGGGAGGCCAAGGGAGTGGGAGCAAATGAGTTAATATGTTTCAGAGACTCACATATATTTGGCATAGAATCTAACCAATATAATCACAGCTTATTATCCTTTGCAGGCAACAATCATTCTTTTATTTGTTCAATAAACACTGAGTGACTGAGATGGTCTGGGCAGTGTGTGAGCCCTACATTAGTATTTGTGACAGGAGCATTTTGGAAATGCGATGCCCCATTCATTGGGGTGACTTTAATGGTGGAAGCCTTAGGCACCTCGGCAGCCAAGTTTTTTGGCTCCTCTCGCGTCACATTAACTCAATGGCCATGGACTCTGCTTATCTGAAAGGCTGGTCTCACTGGCACCACGTTAGAAAAAAGTGATGGATTTGATTCCATTGTGAAGAAAAGAAGAAAATGGCTCATTTGAGGTTAGTTGAACTCTTTCAGATGTAGAAGGTGCCATTTCTCTGACCTGGGAATATAAAATATATGAAATGGAACTTAGCTGACATGAAATTCAGCTTCAGAAAAGAAGCTTAGTTTCCATAATAGAACAGTGTCTTTGTAATTTTTTGTTATTGTTGTGAGTTCATTGAAATAAGTGGGTTTTCCTTTCCCCATTTCTAGGCCGTTTGAGAGGCCCTTTCTTTGGACTGGCTTTGCCGTTGCTGCACTGTCTCCCCCACCCCCACCGCCTTTGAACTTCAGCTTTTTATGTCATCCAGGATGACTGTCATCTGTAAGCACTTTGTGGAGAGCTTTCCCTGACTCTACAATAGTCAGTTTGCCGTAACATGAACAAGTTGGGAGACTCGGATCTACCGCAGACAGGACTTTTGGGTCTAATGAAGACTCTCTGTCAGGCCCGATTTGGATCCAGTTAATGAGGGTCTGATTAAATCTGCCATCCTCACAGAACATCGTGAGGTCTTTTGGGGCCAATAAACGATTCCCCTTATTTTTCTCACAGATACTGAGCTGTCAGTGGAAGCCTTTTGTGTCACGAGTGATCGGGAGTCATGTGTTTGCTGGATGACTTGCTAGGTCATCTTAGATAGGCCATTTAATCTTTTTGTGTTTTCGTTTCTTCCATCTGTGAAAGCATGATAACGCACAGTGGGCTTCTAAAGAAAGAGCTCGTAGGAAGGAGATAGAAGGTGTGTTACTCGAGAGGCTTTTGCAAAAACTCTGGATCACTGTTTACCAGAGATTGTCATCTGGAGGTGGCACAGTAGCTTTATGGCAAGTTTGAGCCAAAGTCTTTGCCAAGGAGATTTCAGATCTGAAGGAAGGGGAGGGGGCACTCCTGGTAATTCCTTCCAGAAGGTCATCAGAAAATCCTTGACAAGGGCTTGCTTGTTCATGCTGTTGTTTTGTTGTGAGGATACCATTTGAGAGGCCGAACTAAACCTTTCCACAATGAGAACAGGCAAATTCCTGTGTGCTCAGCTTCAGATTATAAACCACCACTAACATCTGGGCCGTTTTGTTGCTTTGGAGGGACTTTTCCCGTGCTTAGGAGCGAACACTAGAAACCCTGATTTTCTGTCACCAGCTTATTTACCTGCTCTCCGCCTCCTCCCTCCTCCACGCCTCTGAAACTACTAGGAGCGAGGTTCCTGTGACTCCCTCCTGTGTGACTTTTCCACTGGCAGTGACCCAACTCTCAGAATCATTCTGTTTTCCCCAGAGGGGATCACCAGACGCTCCAGTCTGTGATCAATGAGCAGTGTGCTATTTGGCTTTGCCTGGGCTTGCCCACGTGTCCTCCTCGCAAAAAAATGTAAAGAGAGCTGCTGCAGCTCTGCCCTGGGGGGATGGGAAGGACTTCAAGTCAAGAAACAAAGCCAGACAAAGACAGGGAACGTTGTTTCTTTCCCTGGTAGCTGGTACTTGCAGGAGAATGGGTTTTCTCTGTAAGAGTTCTGGGGCATTGGGTGGCGGTGTTCTAGCAATGAGGAGTCCCTAGGGTAGACGTCTGGTCCTCTTAAGAGCTGTGACAATTTGTCCATCTGTGTTACTCCACACTTAAAAAATTCTCAGCCATTTCATGACTTGCAGTCTTATGGCAAAAATACAGAGTTATGTGGTTAAACTTTAAAGCAATAGTTGTATTCACTGTGTATTGTTTGTATCAGCCAAAAACTGGAATGAACCTAAATGTCTTATAAGAATAATTTGGTTAAACAGATCACGATATCTATCTGTTTATTTCCCTGCAGATATTTCTGTTTCTACCATATAAAATGAGGATGTAAAAGACTGGGTTTTTAATTTTAAATTTCCGATGAGCTTAGAGAGCTTGATAAAAGTGATCAACCACTTCCTCAGAAAACAATGTCTATATGCTCAATATTTTCAGGGGATTCCAGCATAAACTTCTCTATCTCAAAGGTTAAGAACACTCAATATGAAGAATTTAGTAGAAGTAATATTGAGTAATTTCCATATATGGAGTAGTGGAACAAGCAGCTTATAAAAGAGTAAAATATCATTAAAAAAAAAAAAAAAAACTCACCTACATATGTATTGGGAGAAAAAAGTTTTTCTCAGTCCTCTTAAGATCCCTTGCTGGGCCTGAAAATTCAACTGACAAGATTAACAGAAGAAAAGCAAACACATTATTTAACACACTTATTAACACATTTATTAAAAATAAACACATTTATTTAACATAAGCTTTGCATGATACGGCAGCCTTCATAAGGAAATGAACACCCAAGCGAAAAACAAACTTGAATATTTTATCCTAGTTTCAATAAAGAGGACAAGATAAGTTAAAGAGTATAAGGTACCTACCTGCACTGAACTGGGGAAACAGCAAAGCCGGTTTGCTAGGATTCTTCATGGTGTCCCCTTGCCTCCAGAGATAAGGGTGCTCCCTTCCTTTGGGTGTGGGGGGAGCCCTTTCACTGGAAGGTTTTATGGCCTCTTTGGGGAAGAAAGGTAAAAGAGGAGAGGTCAGGGTGATCTTCCAGTTTCTGCTTTTTTTCCAAACTCCTTCAGCTTAAAATATTCCAGAAGCCAAGGTGTCATCAGAAAGGCTTTGACAGGCTAAACACAAAGATGCTTAACCACAGCTTCTCTAGAGGATGATAATACAGTCTCTGTGTGCTTATTTGTAGCTTCTGCCTTTCTAGAACTATCCACAGAATTGCTTTCATAAGAAGAAATATGTTGCATGAGAGTGAAAGTGAAATTCGCTCAGTCGTGTCTGGCTCTTTGTGACCCCATGGGCTATACAGTTCATGAAATTCCCCAGGCCAGAATACTGAAGTGGGTAGCCTTTCCCTTCCCCTGGGGATCTTCCCAACCCAGGGATCAAACCCCGGTTTCCCACATTGTGGGTGGATTCTTTACCCGCTGAGCGACAAGGGAAGCCCAATATGTTGCATAAGTTTGTTTAAATTTTCTTTAAGAAGCTGTAATCTTTTTTGGCAAGTGTGTTAAAAACCTGGGGACATTTTTAGCACTGCTCTTTATTCAGCAAATGATGAAATGCTAGAATGAAGGGACATTAGGATGAAGGGACACAATTTTCAAGTGACATTTAATTAGGGCCAAATAAGATACCGCATTGACAAATTTCTTTTCCTTACAAAATCCACAGATAAAACAAATTTAAATCAGAACCAATTAAAACATTCCAATCTTACCCAGAGTGTGCAAGAAAAGTCAGTTTATAAGTAACCTTTAACTTGTCACCAACAGCATTTTCACTCCCAGAGTGGCCTTTGGGGACCTGTTCTGGGTCTGTGCTTAGTCACTGAGTCATCTCCGACTCTGCGACCCCATGGACTGTAGCTCACCAGGCTCCTCTGTCCATGTGATTCTTCAGGCAAGAATGCTGGAGTGAGTTGCCATTCCCTTCTCCAAGGGATCTTCCTAACCCAGGGATCGAACCCCAGTCTCCCTCATTGCAGGCAGATTCTTTACCATCTGAGCTACCAGGGAAGCCCCAAAATGAAGGATCTGCCCCCCACAGAGGACCTAAGACAACTCAGTATCTCGAGAGATTACGGGTCTGTTATTCTTGTCTTGCATCTTAGGAGGCAGCTGAGAGAACTTGCTCCACTCCCTCTGACCTTGCTGTCACAACTTGAAGGTTAAGTTTGCACATCCCCTCTTCACAGGCAAGAGTCTTTAACAAAAGAGAAATTAGTTTGGGAACTGCAGTGGTAGCTGCTTGGCATCCATGCCCCTTTTCTTGGGTGGGAGGGTGCCTTCATCTTCTTTTGGAGAAGCGCCTTTTCGTGGCCTCAGTGGCTGCAGATTCTGTGAGGCTGGAGGGCGGGCATCACCCTCCTGTCCAAGCCAAACACGTGACCCAGGCCTGAGTAATTAGCGCATTCTCTCTTTCTCTCTCTGGCCAATGGCCTCAGCCATGCCCCAACGATCCATCCCCTCAATGAGATTACAAAGGAGTAGCTCCTGATGGTGATTTCTACACCGTGGTTTCTGTATGGAAACCTGGAATCCTGGAACGATCCTGCAGAAGAGTGAAGGCCAAAGGGCAGGGCAGAGGGAAGAAGGCAGGGAGGGGTCGGGGTAGGAAATCAAGTCCCAGGGCTTCATCAGTTCAGGGTGTGCTTGGACCAGAGTGGCCACGGTGTGTGGGAATTATTTTTTTGTTTTGTTTTTTCTTTGTTTAAGTCAGCTTGTATTAGAGCTATTTTTCACTTGCAACCTATTGGGTCCTCATTCACATACTAGTATGATAATAATAACACCTATTGACTGTGTGTGTGTGCTCAGTTGTGTACGACTCTGCGACTCAATGGATTGTAGCCCACCAGTCTCTTCTGTCCGTGGAATTTTCGAGGGAAGAATACCAGAGTGGGTTGCCATTTCCTACTCCAGGGGATCTTCCCAACTCAGGGATCGAACCCGTGTCTCTTGCATTGACCGGCAGATTTTTTACCACTATGCCATCTGGGAAGCAATAATACCTGTTGAGAACTCCCGAAAGAGCAGATCTTGTGTAAATCCTTTATATAGATTCTCCTATTTAATTCTTATGATAGATTTTTGTCTTTTTAAGAAACTAAAAAAAAACTAAAAAAAAAAAAGAAAAGAAACTGAGGCTCAGAAAGGTTAAGTAACTAGCACAAGATCCCTCAGCAAGTAGTAGCATCACATTCAAACCCAGATATGTCTAAAGCCCTGCATTCCTAATGAGCATACTCTAAACTTTGCAGGGATACTGGATGAAAGTTAGGCCTGACAGCTAGTGGGCTGTTCATTTTTGCAAAGGGAGGTACCGAGGATGACAAATGAGTATTTAATCAGCATGGCCAGTTTTAGGGGGTTAAACTTTCTTCACCTTCAGTGGAATGATCAGTGCCCCCTTGCTATCACATCTTTTTGTTTTCTGACTACCAAACAATGTTTAACAGAAGGCTCTTAACTGTCTTCATCTTTTAGTCAAAGAGTCTGGCAGAAACGAACTGACCTACAGGTGCATCTCCCACAAGTGCTTTGGGGCTCCTTGAGCCACAGACAGGCAGACTTGTGGGCTTTTAAGTATGGGTCCTTCAAGAGTCAAGGAGGAGCTACAGGCCACTTTGGCGCTACGTTGTTGTAAACCAGAGTGGGCTTTCTTTTCAATAATGACATGAAAACAAGGAGATGGATCCGTTCTGCGCTGCCCTATTCCCCGGGTAGCGTTTTCTTACCCTTTTACAGGACGGAAGAGTTTTCTCTTGAAGTTTGAAGAAAACAAGGTAAACATGTGCCTGGGAAGCGCCGGGTATGGTTTTGACTCTGGCTGTGAGGTTCACGCTGTACTCATAACATCCTGTTCTTCTCTGCTGGCTGTGATGTGGTAGATAGCAGTCCCTCCCTGGGCTGTGAACAGCTGAGCTCATTTTTCATAAAGATGCTGCTCTGTGAGACTGAGGAAGTGGGCCGCGGCCACCTCCTCCTTTGTTACTCTTATGGTTAAGGATGGGTTTTCCCAGTTGCCCTTGCCATCTTCTCTAAAATTAGGTCTTTAATGCCTTTGGGATATGTGGCAAAGTTAAAATTTTACTGGAAGCCCACAGAGTATTAGCGAGTGGGAAATATGCCTCAAAAAAGTAATTTGTTTAGCACAGGAGAAGTCTGCTCTGTCAAAACCTGCAGCTACAGAGTCAGGAGAGGAAGAGTGGCTGCTGGAGAAAGATGTGATGACAGCTGATACTGAAATCAGGCAGAGTAAGAGCGATCATCCTAGGGACTGGGATTCCTGCCTTTGGATCCATCCCTTCGGTAGGGGACTGGAGGGCTTAGAGCTGACTTTTTTACACAATATACTTAGCAGTTTCCAAATGACCTTGGGCCTAAAAATCACATCTATTACAGAGACACAAATGGAATAAGGAATAGACTCTCACTTCTGTGGTCAGGGAGCTGACCCAAAATTAATTCATTGCATTTGGAGATTCTGAAGGCATAACTAGAATAGGAATGACTTCTGCTAGTCAGTTACAAAGGAAATTGTTTCCCTTCTGTCTCTGCTAAGTTGCAGAGTCACTGCTTTGCCATCCAGGAGCTGGACAACACAGTGGGTGTGTTTTTTGAGTGGCTTTTATTGGCGAGCAAGATGGTATCCATCCTTGTGATTGTGTGTCTCATTGGGCAGTTCCAAAATTTGCCTCATCCCTGGAATCAGGAAGATGCTTTAAAAAGGACAGAGAGATCCTTTGTCAAACTGAGACCTAATGAATAGCATCACGTAAGAACAGGGCCATTCATAATTTCATCTGGGTGATTCTTTTAGTCAGCCAGGGAGCCATCATTCTAGTCTTCCCTCCTTGGAATAGATAAATTAATCAGATTAGCAACTTGCCATTTGAGATCTGTAGGCATCACCTATTGGACAGGCCAGCTTTCAGTTAGGAGTGGAAGGCAGGGTATGAAAAGTGAAGATTAGAGGGACATGGCAGAAGCAAGACCGGACTGATGTTAGCAGCATGGTAGAATCATATATGAAGACCCCAGATGGATATAGAGGATTGTTGAGAGGGTTGGCTGTCTGGCTACCCACTCCAGTATTCTGACCTGGAAAATTCCATGGACTGTATAGTCTATGGGGTCGCAAAGAGTCGGACAAGACTGAGTGACTTTCACTTTCACTTTAGCAACTAAACAATAAAACAAAGGACATCACATGTCCATTTACTCATTCAGTCATTTAATTCAGCATCTTTTATTGAGCAGAACCCATGCTTGTTGGGTATGGGGGCAGGAGTTGGGGAACTTAATAAATAAAACACGGTCTCTTCTTCCATCTAAATGAACCCCAGTTCTAAGGGAATGTAAGAAATTAAGAGGAAATAATCAGCTGTCCCTGGGCAGGAGAAAAGGGTATGCCAGAGAAATCTTAGAGAAGGAAGTGCCTGACCAAGGTGTTTAAGAATGAAAGGGAGATTCACCTGGAAAATAGACCCAGTCTTCTCAGGCAAAGGCAATAGCTTGAACAAAGGCAAAATGGCCTGTGGGTCTGTAGAAGTCTATGAATCAATAACTTGCCATTATAGTGTGAGATGGACAGTGGTGGGACATCTGGTGATTTGGCGGCATCCAAATCATACAGGGTCTTCAATGTCCACACTTCTGTTCGAAGGAAAGAACTTGGCACAACTCAAACGTGTGACCATATAAATGTACAACAGAAGAGAACAGAGGCTGTTCAGAGACACAGGTGAGTGTTCATGAACTCTTGCTTTTATTATGTATATACCTTGAAATCGGGGTTGTTTAAGATTCTACTTCTCAGAGAAGCTGGATATATTACTATAGCAACTCACAACTTTTGGAAAATTAGTGTATTTTTTTCTTAACTGCAGGATATGTTAAAAAAAAAAAAAAAGAAAACCACTTCTTGCTTAGATTTTAAAATGCCTTAATTTGAGAGACTGTTAGTCATGAAGGTGTTTCCATAGCAGATGTGTGTGGGACATCCTAGCTTTGTTGGCAGTGGTTTAGGGGAACTTATCTTATTTAAATTGGGACAAGGCCTGGTATGATGGTGGATAAGGTCATGGCACTTTTCCCATACCATGAGGCCTCCATTTAAGGGCAAGATAAAGGAAAGGCAAAGAGCAAGAAGAGAAAGTGCTGGAATGAAAGCAAATAACAAAAGGAAGATAAAAATGGAAATCCCAGTTCAATGTGAATAATAGGAATGCAAATGGTGCTGCTAAAATAGAAAGGAACATTACTTTTCAAAAAGGCAAAGCAAAGGAAAATTGTAGTAGCAGAAGCATTTTGCATGGTAAAATTGTACACTGTGTATGCCTCTCAGAAGCAAAGCCACCTACTCTAATTTTTCCCAGCACGATGCTGTGAATTTGGTGAGTCATTTTTTGAAGGTTTACTACAAAGCTCCAAAGATCTGCATATTTTTTTTAAAACATTTGGATTAAATCTTCTTTTTTCCCAGCAGCTGGCCACTAATGCTCCTATTTTATAGCCAAAATTTTCACCTGGGCTACAAAATAACACACTTTTTAAAAATTAGTAAGTTTATGGAATGATGTCTATGATTTATTGTTAATTAAAAAAAATCATGGTGCAAGAAGTGTTTATGGTATTCTGCTCTGAGAATAAGGTAATCTGAATATAAATTTGCTTATATTAAAACAAAGACTCGGGAAGAAGATACTTTGAGGGAGTGAGAGAGGAAATGAGGTCAGAGGGGACAGGGTTAGAAGTTAAATGTGTGAATATATTTTGTTTCTGATTTAAATTTAAAAAACGCACAAGCATTTTACATGACTCTAAAACAAAGCTAATCTCAAGACAAAGCAGTCTTTAAAAGTTGAAAGCAAAATGGCACAGATGAGCACGAGTCTCAAATTAATGGCATAAACTCAGAGAGAAAGTACTTCAAGTGGCTAACTCATCTGCAGAAATACCCTAAGGGGGAAAAAATGTCAAAAAAATTTTAAACTGTGTTTTCTAATTTTCTTGATGATAGTATTGTTACTGTTTTAGATTCTCTCTCTGCTTCTCTCCCTCCCCCGTCACTGTTGTGTACAGTGTGTTAGTTGCTCAGTCGTGTCTGACTCTTTGCGACCCCATGGACTGCAGCCCACCAGGCTCCTCTGTCCATGGAATTTTCCAGCAAGGATGCTGGAGTGGTTTGCCATTTCCTTCTTCAGGGGAACTTCCCGACCCAGGGATTGAACTCCAGTCTCCTGCACTGCAGGCAGATTCTTTACCAGCTGGGCTACCAGGGAATACTATGTGTATGCTATGGAATAAAACAGTGAGAAACTATGCTGGTGTTGGGAATTAGATTTTTGGCATGGAAGAAGGTCGTTCAAGTATGAGATCAAAGAGGTTAAGTAAAAACCCTGTGGTCTTGAATTTGTATTGTAATTGTCAATCGAAATTGTGATGTATTTTTTTTTCCCATTTATTTTTATTAGTTGGAGGCTAATTACTTTACAATGTTGTAGTGGTTTTTGTCATACGTTGACATGAATCAGCCATGGATTTACACGTATTCCCCATCCCGATCCCCCCTCCCACCTCCCTCTCCACCCGATTCCTCTGGGTCTTCCCAGTGCACCAGGCCCGAGAACTTGTCTCATGCATCCAGCCTGGGCTGGTGATCTGTTTCACCCTAGATAATATACATGTTTCGATGCTGTTCTCTCGAAACATCCCACCCTCGCCTTCTCCCACAGAGTCCAAAAGTCTGTTCTGTACATCTGTGTCTCTTTTTCTGTTTTGCATATAGGGTTATCGTTACCATCTTTCTAAATTCCATATACATGCGTTAGTATACTGTATTGGTCTTTATCTTTCTGGCTTACTTCACTCTGTATGATGGGCTCCAGTTTCATCCATCTCATTAGAACTGATTCAAATGAATTCTTTTTAATGGCTGAGTAATATTCCATGGTGTATATGTACCACAGCTTCCTTATCCATTCGTCTGCTGATGGGCATCTAGATTTGCTTCCATGTCCTGGCTATTATAAACAGTGCTGTGATGAACATTGGGGTGCACGTGTCTCTTTCAGATCTGGTTTCCTCGGTGTGTATGCCCAGAAGTAGAATTGCTGGGTGATATGGAAGTTCTAGGATTAATCTCAAAAATATACAAGCAACTCCTGCAGCTCAATTCCAGAAAAATAAATGACCCAATCAAAAAATGGGCCAAAGAACTAAACAGACATTTCTCCAAAGAAGACATACAGATGGCTAACAAACACATGAAAAGATGCTCAACATCACTCATTATCAGAGAAATGCAAATCAAAATCACAATGAGGTACCATTACACGCCAGTCAGGATGGCTGCTATCCAAAAGTCTACAAGCAATAAATGCTGGAGAGGGTGTGGAGAAAAGGGAACCCTCTTACACTGCTGGTGGGAATGCAAACTAGTACAGCCGCTATGGAGAACAGTGTGGAGATTTCTTAAAAAACTGGAATTAGAACTGCCATTGTGATGTATTTTAATAGAAAAAAATATAGATTCTCTAGCTGTACTATCTTTTTCAGATGTGTTAGAAGTACTCACCTAATTGTTGGCATAGGGGAAGACTTTGGGGGTCTGACTCCTCCTTATTTAGACTTTCTTTGAAGATTCCTTTCTCTAGTTTCACCCTATCATCTGTATCTTCAGAGATACTTGGAACCTTCAGTTCCTAAAGTATTCTGGCTTTCTTCTGCACAAATTGCCTTATTCCCTATTAGCATTCCTCTCTTCAGGCATAAAATTTAGCTTTATCTAATCTATCAAATAAGTTACCACTTATTCAACTGTTTTCCTTTTCTCTCTTTGTTTTGCATACCTCATTTGCTATCATTTACTCCTCAGTTCTTTGCTATCAATATTATTGATTTAGAGTGTGAGTGTGTGCACATGTGTGTACTTAATTTCCTTTAAAGATTTTAGAAGCATTTCAAAGGAAATAAAATGAATATGGGTATTTAACTCACTATGTTTAATCAGTATATTTACCTTTACATTTTTTTATTTACTTATTTTTATTTTATTTTTCTGACCAGACCACGTGGCTTGTGGGATCTTAGTTCCCCAAGCAGGGATTGAAACGTGGCCCTTGGCAGTGAAAGCATAGAGTCCTAACCATTGGACTGCCAGTGAGTTTCCTAAATTCTTAAGAGATAGCTTTAAACATAATTAGGTTTGGACAACAAATAGAGCTCATCAGCATTATATGCTCCCAGAAAACAAAATAAGAATGTTAATACTGTTTCATTTCCTTGTGTTTCATCACTTCCCAACTTGAGATCATCTGAAATTTTAGTAAAAGTTTTTTTTCTATTAAGCATAAAAAATTTAAGCTTAACAATCCACTTTTAATTGTTTTTTTTTTTGTTCTTTTTACCATGCTTTCTTATATCCCACATCTTTCCTTATCTCAGCTTCTTAGTTTCGTTGGTATATAAGTTTGAATAACTTGTTCCCATTTTAGTAGAAGTTGGCTCAGATTATAGAGCTCATCTCAGCGATTGTGGAGGTAGAAGGAGACATCCTGCAAGGAGGACGTGTGAATATCACTAGCTGCTTGCGACAATGAACTGCCCCAGCTCTTTGGTCTCGGAGCCCACAGTCTTGTATTTTAGCCTGCGGGCAATCACTGCTGTGTCTTGCTCCATGTATTCAGGAGGTGGGGGGCAGGCTGACAAGCCTAGTTCCTTTGAATGCACTGCCCCAATTAATCACTGTGACAATTGCTCCCTGACCTCCTTCTGCCTGAAGTTCCCTGTAATCACTCTCATTCCACACTGCTTCTCTCCTGTATGCTATTCTCGGGTCTTGCTTCCCCGAGAATTCAAACCTCTCTGCTCTGTATCTCTTACGATGATCTTCCTCTTTGGTGTTGACATTACTCTTTCTTGTTCTCCAGTGCTGTTATGAATATATTTCTTTGATCATATCAGAGACAGAGTGGGAGGGAGTGTGTGTTCATTCCACTATTTTGTTCCTATTTCTGGATTACACACATGTAACAATGCTGCTAACATATATAACGAATGAAACAAGTTCCCTGCTGACCAGCTCCTCTATTCCTGCTGTGTTGTTTCAAAAAGAAATTTTAATTTTTTAATTTGTTCTTCCTTTCCTTTGGTCTTTTTTTTTTTTTTTTTCTTAGCTGTTTCTCCTTATTTTTGTTCGGTATAATCCAACATGATTTTAAAAGTCTGTCTTTTCAGCCAGTCACACATAAAAACCAACAATAAGATCTTAACTCTGTTACTTATTTACTATGTGTATTCTGCCAAGTGGCAAAGAAAGAATTTCCAGTATAGATTCCCCTACTGGTACTAAGAGCATCTGTAAAATCACAGTCATGTGAAAGAAAGCCAAAAACGTACAATGGAGGCAGTGTTGTTCAAAACGGTTTTCTTTAAATGTACTTATCTTAAAAGGACTCTGTATGTTCCTTCAGTGAAATGGATACTTTCTTTTCCCACATGTTAAATTGGCAATCACCTTATTTTCTGGAACTGCATTGTCAACTTTTCTTGTTTGCTACTGGAATCAATGCAAAGAATATTAATATTTTATCAGAGAGTTACTGTTTTCTATAAAAACTATTATAAAGTTTTTATTAAGCTAAAAGAATATATTTTTGTGCTTTTTAAGGTAAATCGTTCTCATTAAGAGAAATTGTTCTCATTTATTGGTTCCAGTTATTGCTTTTGCCCTGCAATTCCATCTCTGCAATTATAATGGAAAACCTTAGACTAGAAGTTAATTTATAATATTTCATCTAAGGCATTTTTGGCATGACTGTGAAGGTTAGTGATAATGTTATTATATTGTATGTAATAAATGGATACCAGGAAGTGTGGTTTACCTAAATTAATGCAATTCTCATAGAGCAAAGGAATGATATTCTCCTTTCAAATTCTCCAAACATACTTGAAGTTCCGATATTATTCATGTAAATTCAAGAAAACTGATCAGTACACAAATAACATTAGTTGGTGTAAAAAAAAATCTGTATATATTTCATGCTTTTATCACCTTGAAATCTGTATTTTGAGAGTACAGTTTTACCAGCATCTTGAGATATATTTAACTTCTGCATGTCACTTATATCATTTCTCTCTCTTTTTATTGGAATAGAATTATTTTACAATGTTGTGTTAGTTCTGCTCTACAACAACTATGAATCAGCTGTAAGTATATTTATACCCCCTCCCTCTTGAGCCTCCCTTCCACCCGCCCCCATCTCATACATCCAGCTCATCACAGAGCACCGAGCCTTTTTTCCCTAATACATGTGATCCATGTGTACCTTGAGATTTTTACCTGAAGCCTCCTTTGCTTTGTGCTTTATTCTTATGCCAGTTCTCTCTGTCCCTGGGACATATGTTGAGTCTTATTTAGATTTTGGAGCAAATAATAAAAGTGAGAATTAAAAAGAACAGGCTATTCTGATGCTGCAAGGAACTCACAAGGTAATTTATCCCACTCTTCATTTTTTCCATGAGAAAACTTAAGCCTAGGGAAAAAAAAAAATGCATGGTTAAATTTTCATGACAGGCTCACACTAATGAGAAAGGGTGTACACCCTTGGTGAGTAGATTAGGTTTTCTGGCATCTCTTACTCCTATCCCTGCTTTGAGCAGATGATTCAAGTTAAGATGATGCCAAATTTCAGGAGATTTAAAAACGTCTTTAGCTCTAGAATGTGGATCATACATATTAAACTCCTACCTTGATTTTGAAGAAATCTACACTTAAGTTTTGTGTTTTTGCATTGTCTTTTTTTCTTAATCACCTGCGCCTATGCTATTTGAATATATAAAATAAATTAAGTTGCTAAGGCACATTCTGAAACCACAGTATGGAAAGTCCATGAATGTCACCTTGGGAAAAAGTTTTGCTTGTCAAAGACTGAGTGTAATAATGTAATATTTTGAGTCTTTGAAAAAGTTCCAGGCTGTTCCACATGGGCTTTTCTGTGGAACTCACTAAACCATTTTCTGTATAAAGTCAAACAAACCCACAAGTAGACAGCAAAGAATCTAGGGTAATTGACTGGACTTTGTCTGAAAGCTTCATTTAGGGATTGAATTAACAAAGAACACATATTTTTTTTTTCCTGTTTGTTGTGTAATTCTAGTAGCGGAAAGCAAGATTACTATTTAGTTGATAGCTTTTGCCTTAAGCATATTCTTCTATTTTTCTCTCTCTCTCTCTGTGTATGTGTGTGTGTGTATGAGGGACAGAGAGGGGGGAATTTTAAAAGCAAACTCTGACCTGTTGGGTAATTAACACCCTTACAAAAAAATAAAGGGTTTATTGTAACTTGGTTTGGAGGAAAGAAGCCTGAATGAGGAAACCCAAGTTTCACTTCCAGCTCTTACACACGTACTTGTGTGATGTTGAGTAAGTCACTTGCTTTTTCTGGATCTTAGTTTCCTCCTCTGTGAAACTATAAGGGGGGATAGGATTTACTTTCAAAACCTTTTCCCAACTTTAAAGTTTCATAATTCTCTGAAATAAAGTATTTGTACTTCACTGATTCTCACAAAATAAATAGATAACATTTAGTAGCCATAAATATCAGAATGAGTTTTTACATCACTTTCTTCTTGGAAAGAAATACAGTACATGAGAAAATAGCCTTTCTTACTGGACAAGCTTACACTTAAGAATAATTTTATCTTCATCAACCCAGCAAGCTCTATCTTTTGGGGACTTATTAGTAGCTTTTTGGTTGTTATAGCCAAAATTTCAATTATACCTCTTTTTAAAAATTTGCTCATTATATATATACTTTTTAAAAAACCTGATTATTTTCTTCAAGAGGGATATGATAGTGTATACTCATCTATATATTTCTGTGATTATTCAATTACCTGTTTTCATACTAGACTATATGGCCCAGGAGGGCAGATATCATTTTTGTGTAGTTAACAATTCAATCGTAGAGTTCCAGGTAGTGCCTGGCATCTAGTATGTGTTCAATGAAGGAAGAATATGGTTGTATAGGTCTGACCGAGATGGTTACATCAGAGGCCATATGTTATCCTTGAATCCTCCAAGAACATTTCCGAAAGAAAGTACGAGACTCAGCTTCATTTCTGAGTTCTCTGGAATGTATTGTTGATGGGGAAGCATTTTCTTAGAGGTTTTCTCTTTTGTGAGGCGAATAAAGATGGCATTGATCTGGCCTGATATATCTCACAGCCACTAGGTGTTAGGCAGTTTAGATCTTATCCATTTTTCCTGTGTCTTCTGTGTAGAAAGGCTGTTTGTAAACCAGATGTGAGCAGCTAATTGATGATGCCTCCTCCCCTACCTCCCCACAAACTTTTATGACTTTTCATATAGATCCTTAACCTCAGTTTGCTAAAGCGCTTGACTGAGCATTTTGACTCACCATCCCTCACAAGAATGAAGGGATCAACACCAGCAAGCCAGAGAAATCTCACCAGAGCCAGGATAAAGGTAACAGATTCAGAACACGCCCATCAATGACACTGTGGCAAGAAGACTCTGTGTGGATAGAGCTTCATGCTGGTTATGATACCCAAGCAATGTCACAGCTCAGTGAGATCAGGGATTTTGATCATTGTTATAATATTCCTTCATAAATCATAACTGTTAGGTGGAGCTGGGTCCTATATGGAAAGTGATGCAATGATGTTGCTTGAGGAATTTTGCAAGGATAAGGTTTAAGCAGGTTTAAAAGAAAAATTCTCTCAATCCTCTTTCCTTTCTTCTTTCTTTATATCTCTCCTCCCTCTCTTCTCCCCTCCCTCCTGTCTTCTTTTCCTTCCTTCCTCCTTCCCTCCTTCCCTTTTATTTCATAAACAGGCTGTATTCTACACTGAAAGATCTTGGATTTTAGAGTGAAGCAATTATTATTTAGCATCTTGACTATGCCATTCTCTATCAAGTCACTTTAACCTTTCTCAGGCTGTTTCCTCAAGTGTTAAAAGGCAGATCATAAATGCTTACTTACATCATAGGGTTGTAGGGAAGCTTAAGTATTATAACAACATCAGCTACTGTTTATTAAACATCAAATATGTGTATTATCTAATTTAATACTCACAATAACTTTGCAAGTACAATGTCTGGTACATGGTAGGTGACATATAAGTAACAAGGTAATGGACGTATTGGGTGCTCTCTATACCATGTTTTTTTGAGTAAGTGCTTCCTTAGTTGTCAGGTGTCATTATTCATGCATTAGGCCGCACAGTTCCTGCCACCAAAGTGAAACTGGTCATTCATTCATTCATTCAAAACATGTTCTTTGAGTATCTGCTACATACCAGGTATTGTGTGTGTTACTTGGGAGAAAACAGAGAACAAGGAGCAAGACACGATTCCTAACTTCAAAGGGATTATAACTGGGGAGAGATTATAGACAAATAAAGCTTCCCTGGTAGCTCGGACGGTAAAGCGTCTGTCTACAATGTGGGAGACCCAGGTTCCATCCCTGGGTCGGGAAGATCCCCTGGAGAGGGAAATGGTAACCCACTCCAGTATTCTTGCCTGGAAAATCCCATGGACTGAGGGTCCTGGTAGGCTACAGTCCATGGGGTCGCAAAGAGTCAGACACGACTGAGCGACTTCACTTTTATTTTTTATTTTATTTTATTTTTTTTTCAGGAGAAGGAAGGATTTATTTCTTGCAGCAAGAAGAACACTGGGTATCTTTCAGCAATCAGTGTCCTCCCAATAGCATAACTGGGGAAGTTTTAAGTTTAGGGTGTATGTGCATTCATAGAGGGGCTTGAGCAGAGGACAATCCATCACAGAATCATGGCAAAGAGTCCAAGCTCTGAGAGTGAAACTGAAGTCGCTCAGTTGTCTCCGACTCTTTGCGACCCCATGGACTGTAGCCTACCAGGCTCCTCCATCCATGGGATTTTCCAGGCAAGAATACTGGAGTGGGGTGCCATTGCCTTCTCCAGCGACTTCACTTTTATAGACAAATAAAGAGACCGTTATAACCAAATGTGTTAAGCCCATTGATAGCAGGAAATACAAAATGGATGTTTTAGGAGGAGGGATCCCGTGATTCCAGTTTGGTGGGTTTCAGTGAGAGTTCCTGGGAGGATATCATATCTACGCTAAGACTAGAGAGATGTGTAAACTACAGATTAGAGGCTGCGATGTGTTCTAAAGAACTCCATATTCCAAGGCACTAAGAAGAGAGGCAAGCTCCGGGAGCTGGTGATGGACAGGGAAGCCTGGTGTGCTGCAGTCCATGGGGTCGCAAAGAATCAGACACGACTGAGCGACTGAATCGAACTGAAGAAGAGATTCACTGTGACGGATCTGAGAAACTGAAAGCAGTTCAGTCTGGAATTTGAGGGGGTCAGTGGTGAGAGCTGCAACTGGGAGTAAGCAGGACTGCTGGTCCTGGAAATGTTGGGTACCCTCCTAGCAGACATCGTCGAATTCCCAGCTACCTTTCAGCTGTTCCCAAGTTCTCAGTTTCTCTCTTCCTCACGGGACACCTGATCTGAGTGGGCTTATAGTTATGGTGCTAATTCCTGATTCACATGTAGCCTTTAAGCTGTGTTCTTGGTCCTGAAAAGGAAAGGCTTATCTTGCTAGCAGCATGGCAGGACGTTCTCGGTCAGTTGGCTGTCTGTAAACATCAGCCCTCCTCTTATCTAAGGGAGGTTGGGCTCCAGGGCAAGGAGGCTCTTATCAAGGGGCTCTTCTAGCCAGCTCCTGGCAGTCTGGGGTCCTTTTAACAGGCCGAGGAATCTGAGGCCAAGGGTGGTGAGGGTCAAGTTTCACTGAACTTGGCCTTGACTCTTAAGCGCCTTCTGGGAATCCTAAGCAATCAGGATCCGGGGACATGATCACCTAATTGCCAGACTCTGGGATGTGACCATCTAATTACTATTTCACTTTTCCTGGGACTAGAGAGATAAGTGACACATAGATCAATAAGCTGGGAGGACTGATTCATTTATTGACTCCCAGATAGTTTATCTTTGAGCTTGTGTTACAGAAAGTTCTCTTCCAGGAGCTAAGCTGCCAGAGTGCGGAGAAAAATCTGAGGTGTGGTCGGGATCCAGAGATAGGAAAACAGATGGCCAGTTCTCAGCATTGCCTTTCTTTTGTGCGAGAGTTAAATGTTCACTAACTGAGTGTAAATGTGAATCTATATGTCACATCCAGACCCAGACATTTTGAAAATGGAAGAGGCGGCTAGTCCTGAGAGTTCTGGGAGAGCAGGCGTAAACTGGGGCTGTTTCAGGCGGACTCAGACCTGTGTGCATTTGTGCTCGGTTACTTCAGGTGTGTTCGACTCTGTGACCTGATGGATTACAGCCTGTCGAGCTCCTCTGTCCATGGGATTCTCCAGGCAAGAATACTGGAGTGGGTTGCCATGCCCTCCTCCAGGGGATCTTCCCCACCCAGGGACAGACATAGGAGTGCTGTAGCCGTGAGCTCGCTGTTGGTCTAACACTGCTCCCCAGTTCATGGTGTGTGTACTTAAGGGGGAAGAACCTGTGGCCAAGGCATTTCTGGGTCTTTTTATGGCATTATGTGTTTGTGCTCCCCAAAGCAATTTTTGGAACATTCCCCATTTTATGTAATCCTCATGTTTCTGCAAGGTCCCTGTTAGCCATTTGAGTACAAGACAGTTGGTTTCTATTCGAAGCAAAGGAATGGGAAATCTGTAAAACGGAAAATCTGAAGGGAGAGATCATCGTGGAAGGGAAAGCTTGAGCTGTATCTTCTGACTTTTTATAATCTTTTATTAGTTAGAATGTGGAGGTGGAGACATCCTTCTCTTTAAAAGATTGGCTCTTAAATTCTGTCTCATCCGTGATTAACTTTGATGATACCTGACTAAGTGGGTAGGGATAATTATTTGTGTTATTATTGTTTATCCAGAGAGGTGACAAGGAAGAAAATATGTCACGTGCAACTAACAGATGAGCGACTAAGGAGGCACTTTCTCGATTTATGAACTGTTTTCTCCTGAACAAGTTTCTTGGTAAAATAACTAAAATGACAACGTGCTGTGAAGCCAATACCCATCTCAGCACTAGTGTTTTTCTCCACCTCAAGTCAAAGAGATTATGGGAGAATTTGGTGACCAAGTGCTACTTTCATTTCTTACTGTTTCCTCCATTCTAACAATGTGAATAATAATTATAACAATATTAAAGAGTAGCACTTAAGGTACTGACTCCTAAAGCAGATGTCTTCACCTTGGAACTCTCGCCAGTCAAGGAGTATTTGGCATCGTTGGGGCATATTTTGGCTTGTCTCAACTAGGGGGGAGCGTGATTGGCATCTAATGATTAGAGGCCAGCAACGCTGCCACACATTCCACAAAGCCTAGGGCAGGACCCCAAAAGAATTATCTGGCTCCAAATATCAGCAGTGTTGAAGCTGAAAAACTGCTCTGCTATATCCCAATCATTCATTCATTTATTCACTCAGTAATTTTTTATGGAGCATCTACTATGTGTTGGTACTGCACTGCTAAGGATATAGCAGTGGATAAAAATTCACACTCTGGTTTGTTGCATTCTAACAGGAAAAAAAGATAATAAGCAAGATAAATAAAAAGTTATAAGTATTAGTGAGGAAACAGAAAATAAGCCGGGGAAAGATAGGCAATGGTGAGATGGAAGAGCTCACATGACTCCCTGAGGTAGGGATATTTGTTACCACTTACGGATAAGGGAACTGAACCTTGGAGAGGTGAAACGTGTAGTCAGGGGTAACACTGCTCCCAGGAGATGTAGCTGAGATTTGCTGGTGGATCTGTCTGATGCTTTACAGTCTGAACAGTTATTTCCACTTGTTCTCTGAGGTATATTATTCCCAGAGGTTTCCTTGCTGCTTTTGAAGAAATTGCCCCTTTTAATTCTCCCCTTCTGAATTACAGATAACCATCTCCTGCCCCACCCAAATTCTTCATTTCTAGCATCTGTATTTCTGTTGGTTCCCTGATTACATCCTTTCCCCAGACTCCTTACCTGTGTGACTTAAACAGGTTCCAAGCTCTCTGCCATTTACAAACTAAAGCGAAAAAGTCCCCGCTTTCATTCTACAAACCCTTCCATCTGTAGCTGTAGCCCCTCCTTCTCCTTTTTCATAACTTAAATGTCTTTTAAAGATGCTCATTTATGCTGTCTCTTTCCCTTTACATTCCCACAATTTACTTGTAAAATGACCTCTGTACTCTTTACTCCACACAAATTGCTTTTGTCAAGGTTCAGCAGTGACCCCATAGTCTCCATTGTAATGGACTTTCCCCATTTGTCTGCCCTCTCTCGCACGGCCTCCTCCCTGCCCTTGGAGCTCATGACCCTTTTCCCCTGTGTCTGACATACTTCTCCCTTGACTTCCATTTGTTTAGCTCTGGAAATTCCTCCTTACTCCTTGGCTTTTCCTTCTAGGTAGCCTTCATGGGTTCCACTTCTCTTTCACCCCTTCTCAAATTGGCGTGCTTTTGTCTCTTTAGCTTTACTTTCCACGATGGCTTCTATTGATTTGTTGCTTAGAGTAATGCCAAAGGTATATAACACATTCTGGAATCTGCTGAGATGCAGATGTGGCTTAATGTGAAAAACAGATGATGTGGGAGAGTGAGGAACACCTCTGATGGTGGGCAACCCCCCCCCAGAATCTACACTCTTGAACTACACTGACTGAGCATCACAGCAGGGCTCCCCCTGCAGCCCCCCAAGTGATGATGAGGCCTCCTGAGCTGATCTCTCTATTCCCAGCTTTAGCTCCATTCTTTCCTCTCACCATATTCAGCTTTCCAAAGGGCAAAGTTGATCAGGATCTAGTTACTACTCCCGTGTATCAGTCTATTCAGTCTGCTATAACAAAATACCAAGGACTGGGTGGCTTATAAACAGCAGACTTTTATTTCTCACAGTCTGGAGGCTGGGGAATCCTAGATAAAGGTGCCGGCATGGTTGAATGAAGGCCTTGTTCCCAGCCCATTGATGTCTGTCTTCTCACTGTGTTCCTACATGATGAAAAAGGCAAGTGACTTATGTCTTTTGTCTTGATTTATGTCTTCTAACTGGAAGCTTGTACCTCTTCATCCCTTTCATTTACTTTGTCCACTCCCTAGCCTCCCTTACCCCTGGCAAACCTAGTTTGTGTATATGAGTCTTTCTGTTACTGAAAGAGTGTGTGGTGGGGTTCAGCTGCTCCTGGCTCAGAAGTCAGTAAACAGGCCAGATTTGTGGACAGGAACGTTTCCTTTATTTCAGATGCTGGTAGCTGGTGGGAAGGTGGAGGGGAGGGTGGCAGAAATCTGTCCAAAAGTCGACTGCCTCTCCCCCCTCCCCCCATGACCCAACAAGCAGGGGATGAGCGCTTTCATAGACAGAGTGTGTGGGGTGGGGGGCACGACATGCAGAAACAGCATAGTCGTCTCTTTTAGTCATCTTCAGATTGGCCATTGATGGTCTGAGCAGTGTCATCTTGATTGTTTTAGGTACAGTTAATCTTCAGTTCCATTTGTTCCCATTTCTCTGCGGCTAATTCTCAGAATTGTTGCAGCTCATGTCCTGGGTACAGTCTGCTCATCATGTAGTTAACTTCTCCATCAGGGCGTTTTAGGATCTATAAGACAGATCACAGGGTATGGCTTAGAATATCATCTATAGCCCTTGAGAAAGAATGAAAGGTTCTTGAGTATGCCTAGTGACTACCTTATTACTGTTTAGTCTTCTTTGATTGTTTTCCTTTGTTTCAGGATTTCTCACTTCTCTGATTAAATTTATTCTTTGACTAAAGTTTTCCAAAATCACTGCAAATAGTGATTGCAGCCATGAAATTAAAAGACGCTTACTCCTTGGAAGGAAAGTTATGACCAATCTAGATAGCATATTAAAAAGCAGAGACATTACTTTGCCAACAAAGGTCCGTCTGGTCAAGGCTATGGTTTTTCCAGTGGTCATGTATGGATGTGAGAACTGGACTGTGAATAAAGCTAAGTGCTGAAGAATTGTTGATTTTGAACTGTGGTGTTGGAGGAGACTCTTGAGAGTCCCTTGGACTGCAAGGAGATCCAACCAGTCCATCCTAAAGGAGATCAGTCCTGGGTGTTCATTGGAAGGACTGATGTTGAAGCTGAAACTCCAATACTTTGTCCACCTCATGCAAAGAGTTGACTCATTGGAAAAGACCCTGATGCTGGGAGGGATTGGGGGCAGGAGGAGAAGGGGACGACAGAGGATGAGATGGCTGGATGGCATCACTGACTCGATGGACATGAGTTTGAGTAAACTCCGGGAGTTGGTGATGGACAGGGAGGCCTGGTGTGCTGCGATTCATGGGGTCTCGAAGAGTCAGACACAACTGAGTGACTGAATTGAACTGAAAGTTTTCCACAAAGAAAAGGCAGGCAGAGCACATGGTGGTGTTGGGGTGGGGGGAGCAAGGCCCAGAGGGTCCTGCTCCGTTCTTGCTCTGTTTCATTTGTTTTATGGTTGTTCTTTCAGCTTTTAGATTCTCTGGATCAGTGAAGTCACACAGTATGTCTTTCTATTTGACTTATTTTACTTAGAATATGCCCTCTAGGTCCTTCGTGTTGCCCCAAACAAGATTTCACTCATTTTTATGACTCAGTAATATTTCACTGGACATATATACCACATCTCCTATATGGGCACAAATGATCTAATCACCACAAAGTCCCCACCTCCAAATATCATCATATTGGGGTTTAGGTTTCAATATATAAATTTGGGGGCCATAAACACTCTGTCCACAGGCCCCCTTCAAGTTTCACAACACAGCTCATTTGCACTCACGGTTTCATGCTCCTGCACAACTCTCCCATCTGCTTAGAGCAAGCCCTCCCTCCCCACACCTACTCCACGGCAGGGACCATGGAGGTCTTACTCTTCCATCAGAGCTCACCTTGCATGTTACTTTTGTACCCCTTGTCAGCTTTCCAAGCAAAGTACTATCTCACATATATCCCATTGCGTATCTCCTTTCTGATGAGATTGTGCTTTTCTTTAGGATATGGAGAGGAGGATTCAACAACAAAGTCTTTGCCCTCAAGCAAACAAAGTTTCTTACCTCTGGTTTCTCATTGTGAAGTTTCTGCACTCTCTTAATTTCAAAGTATTGAATTTCTGTCACTAATATGCTGTGTGACCCTGTATATTTCACTTAGCCTCTCTGAATTATCATTTTATCAACTTAAATTCTGTCAAATAATGCTCTTGTTATACCTCAAGGACATGTATCAAATTCTCTGAGTTCTCCAGAGGAAAAGATGTCATAAGTCAAAAATGACATAAGTTATTATTCATTAAAATAATAATTTTTATCAAATATTTCATTCAGACCCCAGCAAAGTGAAACTATTTCCAGCAAAAATGTGCTCCTCCTTATATATCTTTAAAGCTTGAATCCACATATAGCTGGGCTTTGCCATGTAATTTTTTTCTTGTTCACAAGATTATCAATCATTTTTTTCTTCGAGTTCTCTTTAAATTTTTGAAAAACTAAAGATTCAACTTTTGCTATTTTACCCTCAAAAGGAGAGTTTCATGTCAGAGAAGTGAGCAGATAGAAGTTTAAAATTATATGTCCTTGATCTTGATCTGAAGCTTTCTTATATTATCAGCAGCTCTTACTGTCACAACCTGGGGAGAAGAAGTGAAGAAACAAGAAAGGGGGAATTGGAAGTAAAGAAATGTCGAGATGAATGCCAAGTACCTTTATTCACTTTATTACTGTTAGTTTTAGAATTAAAATCATCTTTTAAAAATCTCATTTTGGTGAGATGGCTAAATGTGTGTGAAACGAATAATGGTAAGAGAAAATAATGGAAGAAGAGTTTCAATCAGGACATCTTTCAGTCATGACACTTCTGTGTCCCATTGACATTTCCCTGGAATATCTCCGTGCGTGGAAAACCGATGCTTAGATATTAGGGGTGGGATAGTTATGAAGAGAGAGAGATAGAATGCATTGATTATGTCTCCTGTGCTATGTGTTTATATAATTTATTTCATTTAACCTTTCCAATAACCCTTTGTAGTCTATTTACCTACCTTTGAGTTAAACCACTGGAACTCACTATATGGTTAGTAGTACATAGAGTCAAAATGGAAACCTCAGATTTTCTGACTCAAACACCATACCACACTGATTCTACTGATTATAAAAGTAGAAATAAATGTCCTGACCTCAATATTTATGGCTGAATATTATTCAGTCATAAAAAGGGTGAAACTGGGTCAGGATATTTAAACATTAAAGCTGCTTTTAGAAAGCAATTTAAAAAAATTGGAATATAATTGCTTTACCACACTGTGTCAGTTTCTGCTGTAAATGAAGGGCCTCAGCTATGTGTACCCATTTATCCCCACCCTCTTGGACCTCCCTGCCACCTCTCCCCCTAGTCCCACCCATCTAGGTCATCACAGAGCACCGAGCTGAACTTCCTGTGCTATAGAGCAGGTTCCCGCTAGTTATCTATTTTACACTTGGTCGTGTATGTATGTCAATGCTACCCTTTCAATTTGTCCTACCCTCCCCTTCTGCCCCTGTGTCCACATGACCATTCTCTACAGCTGCATCTCTATTCCTGAGCTAGAACTAGGTTCATCGGTACCATTTTCTAGGAAGATGTGGTACATATATACAATGGAATACTACTCAGCCATAAAAAGGGAAAAATTGGGTCATTTGTAGTGATATGGAGGGACCTAGAGCCTGTGAACCAGAGTGAAGTCAGAAACAGAAAAACACATATCTCATATTAATGCCTCAAGCAGTTTACAATCCGGAAAAGATAATCAAATGTCTCCCTAAAAAGCAAAATCGGCAGACTGCATATTTATTATATTTTAAGTACTATAAAAATAATTTCATCTGCAATGTATGAAGGTTCAGCCTCACTGTCAAAAGAACCCATTATGAGTTGTTTTTTTCTCGACAGTAATGAAGAAACAGAGATATTATTTTGCTAATTTTTTTCCAGCAAATAATGTTAACATGTCACATGAGCTTTGAAGTTATCCAGATTTAACTTCACTTGCTATGCAAATTTGGTAAAGTAATCTCTATCAGACTCAGTTTCCACCTGTTAAATTGGGAAGGTGGTATTAATAGAGCTGGTGCTAGTGGTAAAGAACCCGCCTGTCAATGCAGGAGATGTAAGAGACACGGGTTCGATCACTGGGTTGGGAAGATCCCCTGGAGAAGGGAATGGAACCCCACTCCAATACTCTTGCCTGGGAAATCCCATGAACAGAGGAACCTGGCGGGCTATAGTCCATGGGGTTGCAAAGAGTCACAACTGATCAACTGAGCAAACAGCACATAAAAATTAAGGAGTTGCCTGATTTATGCCTAGTTTTCAAAAGTGATGGTTGTGAGAATTTGCAGCAGCCTTTAATGTTGGCATGTGTTTTGATACATTTTAATGTATTTTTAAGACCTTTGGAGGGGATGTGGTTCTAGATGAAGCTTCTGGACTTCTGACCAATGGTTACAGTCAGCCTAGTATGTGCACCAGAGTGCTAAAGAATTGGGTATGCAGAGGAGAGACGCTAGAGTCAGGGAGACATCCGAAAGATGGAATCAAGTGTTTCACTAAAATGTACTTTTCAAAATTGAGTCAAGGAACTTGTAGTGATCTCAGGGAAGAAAGCAGGAAAGAGGCTAGAGTGGAAGATAAACATGAGCATTTGTTTTTCCTAAACTGATCATTGCAGTTCTTGGGCCAATTATCACACAATTTTCCTCTCTTTCGAAGGACTAACCTTACAAAATACAAAATCACAAAATGATGTCACCCTGTATTTTCCTCTCCCTTATTTCATTCTTTAATATCAGATATTGAAAGGAGAAGTTATTTCATGTAAACCTGAAGAGAGTCATAATGCATCCAAACCACTTAAATGAAGGGAAAAGAAATAATCAGGCTCCCATTATGCAAAATGGTGCTCAGTTAATTTATTGCACTGCACTGAATAATAAGCTGTTAGACTCCACATTACGTTTTTCACGTTAGATCAAATAGCCTACTGCTGCTGGAGCTTATTTCATATCGCATAAAATTTGGATATATTACAGTGGAGTAGATATTAGTCCATTATAAGAGACAGACTTAAGTACTTCATTGATAGGATCTCTCCATTTGGAAAATGGCAGGGGAGAAGAAGAGATGCAAACAAGGAAATGGACAGAGGGGGATTTATGTGCGTTGCCTATTAACCCGCTCTGCTCTGGGTGACTGCTGTTTACCACACATGGGGCTGGCGCCTTGGAGAAAAGCAGCGTTTCCAGTGGGAAGAAAATCCAAAGAGAGTTTATGTTCCTTTTCAGGGAAGTGTTGACATTTTAATTACTTTCTGTTTTCTTTGGAGCTAAACTTGAGAATTGGAAGCAAGTTAGAAAAATAAAAATTAGCTTTATTAGAAATCAGATGAATTGACATGCAGCCATGACCTGGAGAAAGACCAGATTCAGCCCTTGACAAACTCAAGTCTCCAGCAGGACCCGGAAAGCCAAAAAATCCAGCCATTGAAAAATGAACCAGATGAATTCCTGCTTGGGGCGTGTCATCTGGGAGAGCAGATTGCTTTTTTTCTGAGCAATTTCATCTTTTCTGCCCTGTGGGCCCCTGTTCTTCACTTTTGTAATTTTTTTCCTTTAAACTTTGGTCTCTCAGGGATTTGTGAGGATAAGTAGTACAGGGGTGCAAAGAGAATAATCCTGAAGAGTTGGAATGAGTGTGGCAACTTGTGGGTTTAGCATTAGTAGTTTTTAAGATAACCTGATAACATTTAGTATTTCATCAAAGAAAAGTGCCTGTCTTGGTATAGGTGGAGCTGGAGTAAATGGTTTAGGGAGATGTGGTTTATTTGCACTGTCTCCTTACAAGGGGATCAAATCAATCGATTCTGAAAGAAATCAGTCCTGAGTATTGACTGGAAGAACTGATGCTGAAGCTGAGGAGGCTCCAATACTTTGGCCACCTGATACGAAGAACTGACTCATTAGAAAAGACCCCAATGCTGGGAAAGACTGAAGGCAGGAGAAAAAAGGGATGACAGAGGATGAGTTGGTTGGATGGCATCACCGACTTAATGGACATGAGTTTGAGCAAGCTCCGGAGTTGGTGATGGACAGGGAAACCTAGCGTGCTGCAGTCCATGGGGTTGCAAAGAGTCAGACACAACTGAGTGACTGAACTGAACTGAACTTGCATCTGCCTGTAATGCAAAAAATCAGGGTTTGATCCCTGGGTCAGAAAGATCCCCTGGAGAATGTAATGGCTATCCACTCCAGTATTCTTGCCTGGAGAATTCCATGGATAGAAGAGCCTGGTGGGCTATGGCCCATGAGGTTACAAAGAGTCGGACATGACTGAGTGATTAACACTTGCACCTGTAGTTGCCGAGAACTGAATAACTATTTAACAAAACTGGTGTACCTACATGGTCTCCAGGATCAGCAAAACTAAAAATTATAACTCAGGACAAGATTGAAGCTGAAACAAAACAAAACGAAATAAACAACTCCAACCAGCATGTTCGTGGTTCCCAAAATGGTGGCACATGAGGATATAAGCTCTTGTCCCCTCCGAAGCTTTCCTAGTCTTACTATACTTCACAGACAGTGTGGAGACTCTGCTAAGCTTAGATCAGTTAATTCAGTAATAAGTGATAAACCTGAGCCCCTAAAAAATAAGTTCTCAATTATCTACAGTATGCCAGGTGTTTAAATCCGTATTTTAAATTTTTCAAAAATTCTGTAAGGAGATGTTATTCCTGCTCTAGATAATGTTATTTCTGTTTTACAAATGAAAACAGGTTGGGCAGGTTAAGTAAATTTATAAGTTATACAATCTTGTATTACAAAACATTTCAAATACATGAAAAAAAAAAAAAAGAGAGAGATAAAATAGTAAAATGAAACTCTGGATTTATTTTACTTGACCCACTCAGGATTGACACTTACCCCACCCCATTATTTTGAAACAAATCCCAAACAAATATAGGTCATTTCTTCTATATATCTTCCAATAAGAGTCTTGAAGAGATATGGATTCTTTAAAATAAAATAACCATAACACCTTTATCACATCTAAAACATTAATGATAATACAACATATAGTAATATCAACAATTATGCAGCTAGCATTCACCTATCCCAAACTGTCTTACAATACGGTTTCTTTTTAAAAAGTTCATTTGAATCCAGATCCGAAAAAGGTCCATGTACTGTGCTTGCTTGTGAGTCTCTTAGGTGTCGTTAAAATCTGTGGGTTCCTCGTTTAACTCTATTATTTTTTTCCTTAGGATTTTTGGCTGAAAAAATGAGAGTGCTTTTTCCTGAAATTTTCTAATATTCTGAATTGTTTTTCCCTGAAATTTCCTAACAATCTTGATTCTGTTCCTTGAAGTTTCCTCAAATATATTTACTGCCTTGTACTTTGTACTTCCTATACATTTATAGGTAAAGACAGAGATTTTGTTAGATTCTGGTTCCATATTTTTAGCAAGACTATGTCATTAATAGTGGTATATATTTTCATCTATAGAAATGTATTTGTGTGTGTAATGTTATCAATTATTGAGATTTTTGCTTGGATCCATTATTTCATTAGCTACTGCAAAGTTGTGATATCCTAATTTTATGGTGTAAAAAGAATAGACTATTTTTTAGAGTAGTTTTCGATTCATCGTAAACCTGAGAGAAAAGTACACGTATATTCTTTCTCCCCCCACTCCCCTTCCCCCCCACCCTCTTTCACTTTGAACATCCAACACCGAAGTGGTACATGTGCAAGGAGTGAACCTACACTGACACATCCTTGTCACTCAAAGTCCGTAGTTAACATTACAGGTTCACTCTTTGTGTTGTATCTTCTATAGGTTTTGATAACTATATAATGGCATGTATCCATCAGTGATTTTATTTTATTAACCAGAGTCCTTCTACACTGAGAAAGTTCCCTCTCATCACCTATTTGGTTATGTGAAGTAAAGTTCATATACACACACACATATATATATATATATATATATATGCAGGACAAATGTTTTGTTCTCTGCCTTTGTCTACTCGTTTATAGAATAATGAGCTGCTTCTCTCTGGTATTCTCTGAAGTGAACAAAGCTGTTGCTTTTGCTTTTACTGCTACTCTCACTGTCACTAAGACATCATGCATTTAAGCATATTTGATGTTTCAATACTTTTTTCTATATGTGAATATACATATACATGATAACTTGTTGGTAAGCTTCTAGGCTCAGTTCAATTCAGTTCAGTCTCTCAGTCGTGTCTGATTCTTTGCGACCCCATGTATCGCAGCACGCCAGGCCTCCCTGTCCATCACCAACTCCCGGAGTTTACTCAAACTCAGGCCCATCAAGTCAGTATGCCATCCAGCCATCTCATCCTCTGTCGTCCCCTTCTCCTCCTGCCCCCAATCCCTCCCAGCATCAGGGTCTTTTCCAATGAGTCAACTCTTTGCATGAGGTGGCCAAAGTACTGGAGTTTCAGCATCAGCATCAGTCCTTCCAATGAACACCCAGGACTGATCTCCTTCAGGATGGACTGGTTGGATCTCTTTGCAGTCCAAGGGACTCTCAAGAGTCTTCTACAACACCACAGTTCAAAAGCTTCAATTCTTCGGCACTCAGCTTTCTTCACAGTCCAACTCTCACATCCATACATGACCACTGGAAAAACCATAGCCTTGACCAGATGGATCTTTGTTGGCAAAGTAATGTCTCTGCTTTTTAACATGCTATCTAGGTTGGTCATAACTTTCCTTCCAAGGAGTAAACGCCTTTTAATTTCATGGCTGCAGTCACCATCTGCAGGGATTTTGAAGCCCCCCAAAATAAAGTCTGACACTGTTTCCACTGTCTCCCCATCTATTTCCCATGAGGTGATGGGACCAGATGCCATGATCTTAGTTTTCTGAATGTTGAGCTTTAAGCCAACTTTTTCACTCTCCTCTTTCACTTTCATCGAGAGGCTTTTTAGTTCCTCTTCACTTTCTACCACAAGGGAGGTGTCATCTGCATATCTGAGATTATTGATATTTATCCTGGCAATCTTCATTCCAGTTTGTGCTTCTTCCAACCCAGCATTTCTCATGATGTACTCTACATGTAAGTTAAATAAGCAGGGTGACAATATACAGCCTTGAAGTACTCCTTTTCCTATTTGGAACCAGTCTGTTGTTCCATGTCCAGTTCTAACTGTTGCTTCCTGACCTGCATACAGGTTTCTCAAGAGGCAGGTCAGGTGGTCTGGTATTCCCATCTCTTTCAGAATTTTCCACAGTTCATTGTGATCCACACTGTTGAAGGCTTTGGCATAGTCAATAAAGCAGAAATAGATGCTTTTCTGGAACTCTCTTGCTTTGCTGATGATCCAGTGGGTATTGGCAATTTGATCTCTGGTTCCTCTGCCTTTTCTAAAACCAGCTTGAACATCTGGAAGTTCACGGTTCACATATTGCTGAAGCCTGGCTTGAAGAATTTTGAGCATTACTTTACTAGTGTGTGGGATGAGTGCAGTTGTGCGGTAGTTTGAGCATTCTTTGGGATTGCCTTTCTTAGGGATTGGAATGAAAACTGACTTTTTCCAGTCCTGTGACCACTGCTGAGTTTTCCAAACTTGCTGGCATATTGAGTGCAGCACTTTCACAGCATCATCTTTCAGGATGTGAAATAGCTCAACTGAAATTCTGTCACATCCACTATCTTTGTTCGTAGTGATGCTTTCTAAGGCCCACTTGACTTCACATTCCAGGATGTCTGGCTCTAGGTGAGTGATCACACCATTGTGATTATCTGGGTCATGAAGATTTTTTTTTGTACAGTTCTTCTGTGTATTCTTGCCACCTCTTCTTAATATCTTCTGCTTCTGTTAGGTCCATACCATTTCTTACCAGTGTCTAGAAATCTACACTATTTTGGTGTTTGATTTGGAGAAAATAATTCTTGTGATGATTTTACATTTTATATTATAATCCTTTCCTGCTTACTATTTCTTAAAAAGATTCCTCTGAGTCTTTGAGGATGGTAGAAAACCTTCCTCTGTTGCTAGAAAAACAGAAGCAGCTGTGTTTATCGACAAAGGAGCAGGAAAGAAAGAAGGAAGGAAGGAGGAGGAGAGGAAGAAGAAATAAAAACCAGAGAAAGCAAATAAGTATTAAAATATAAGCCACTTAAGGGACTTCCCTGATGGTACCATGGAGGGGAATCCGCCTGCCAATGCAGGGGACATGGGTTTGTTCCTGATCCGGGAAGATTCCACATGCTGCAGAGCAACTAAGCTCATGGACCACAACTACTGAAGCCTGGAGGCTCTAGGGCCAATGAGCTGCATCTACTAAGCTCACACACCTAGAGCGCATGCTCTGCGCCAAGAGAAAGTCCACACACAGCAATGAAAACCCAGTGCAATAAAAAAGAAATACATTGTAAAAAATATAAGCTGATTAATAGGCTACTGCATAGTCTGGGGAAATCGTTGCAGTTAACTTATTTACATAGGGTCATGTGACATTACAGTGGAGTGGTTAAGCTTGAAGCCTTGACATTCAGACACTTGGGTCAAATCTCTAGTTCTGTTCCTTCCTAGTTGTGTCAACTCGCCCACTGTTACTTCTCTATGACTTGGTTTCTTTGCTAGTGAAATAGGAATAAAATAGCACAGACATGTAAGGATAAAGTAAACGCTAGTTGGTTTTATTGTTATAGTGACAATGATGATGATGTGTAAATATGTGAATATTTACAAAGCAGTGTCTCTTTCTCGACACAGAAGAGAAGAATAGTAGAAACCGATACCTGTTGAATAACTCTAGAGGCAGGTATCAAACGAGCATCTGTCTTATATTATACAATTTATTATCAGCTTTAATACTTTTAAAATCTATCACCATTACTCATGATTTATCCTAGCACATACCTGTCATAGAGAGGAGATACAATATACCTTTTCTGTCAATTGAGCAATTAGATGTATTTGACCCATATTAGGTTTTGCAAACATCTGTGAAGAACTTTTACAAAACAAGGGAGGATATGATACTAGCAAAGAACAGAACTTAAAAAATTTGTTAAAAAAAACCTTAACAATAAGTCCTGGTAAAGATGTTGAAGCACTAACGTGAGCAGTGAGAGCCTGGTGAACCACACAATTCTAGTGTTGTCCAAGGCAAATCGATATCAGTATTCACCAGATTTTTATCATACACAGGAAAAGAAAGAAAACAAAGAGGAGCAATTTTGGAATCACTCCTTCAACCACGGAAATGATTTTAATTACCAATTCATCTGTTGGCAGACTCTTCTGGCAGATGTACCTGCAACTTGGAAAGATAACAAATGAACCAATTCCTTGCTCCAGAGTTGACACTGATAGTGCTTGCTGAATTTGTTCTCAGAAAAGAATCCTGGGCAACAATACATCTGGCACCCTGTTCGAGGAATTTGTCATGTCGTTGACATGTTCAGCCTCCATTGTCCACACCACCCTGACAGCAGGTCCTTTATATTTCAAAGAAATTGCAGTCTGAATTAATATAATTAGAATGTAACTGCTATTCACTGCACAAACTCCTCATTTCCAGGAGTACAGATCTGATAGCATGTCTGTGTTCAGAATCTTTCCAGTGATGGCTGGAGGGGAGCAAGCAGATGATAAAATGATAGAATATACCCTCTTTCACCAGCCTCTTTAAGTACCAGCTAATAGAAATATAAGAAGAGGAGAAAACTGTTCTGTCTCTGGCATATCTAAGTAGAAATACTTCTCAAGTTTACCAGCCTGTATAACACTGTTATAACATCAGTAGTATAGAGTGTCTGAAGTAAGAGAAAAAAATGAAATAGGAAAGACAGTTTTATGAAGTAGAGTGGATAATTAATGGATAGAATTGAAATAAAAGGTGGTAGGATAAGTACAGTCATTCTTTACTACTTCATTTTGAACAGTCAATGCCTACCAGTCAAGCAATCACCACCAAGTAAAAAGCTAGATTCTTGAATTTCATTCTTTGTCATTGTTGTGTTTCCACAAATGTCTGACTATCAATATAGTAAAAACTGAATACCAGCAGATTTTTTAGGGGGGAGTATAAGATTGATTTACATTCTCTCAAGTATGTCAACTTTTTCACCTCAAAGGACTCATTTGAAGGGAGCAAAGACTGGCAAATTGCTGTGGAGACCGATGCTCACAGCATCTCCTCTGAAGAGCATAAAGTTTATCCTTGTGTATGCTAGGGACTGAATGTTTGTGCTTTTCCAAAATTCATATGTTAAAGTCCTAACCCCCAGTATTCTGATAGAGGTGAGGAGGTGAGGGCTTTGGGAAGCAATAGGTCTAGAAGCAGTCATGAGGCTGGGGCCCCCATGATAGGATTAGTGACTTTATAAGAAGAGGGAGAGATGCCAGAGTTCTCTCCACCCCTACCACTTCACTCTCCTCCCTGGCTCTGTCTCTTTCCCTCCCTCCCTCTCTCTCTCTCCCTCTCTGCCATGTAAGGGCATAGCGAGAAGGCAGCTATCTGCAAACCAGGAAGAGAGGCCAGGAACCACATGGGCTGGTGCCTTGATCTTGAACTGCCCAGCCTTCAGCACTGTGAGAAATAAATGACTGTTGCTTAAGCCACCCATGCTTATGGTGGATCTAGCTGACTGACAGTGCACAGGAGTCATTTGTTAATGAGCGTCAAGAACAGATAATGGTTTTCATTTTCTTGTTTTTCTTAGAGGTATCTCTTGATCTTCACCGGGGAAATTCTGTATCAGAAAGCAGGGACTTCCCCGGCAGTCCAAGGTTAGGTTAAGACTCTGCATTCCCACTGTAGTGGGCATGGTTCCGTTCCTGGTTGGGGAACTAAAAAAAAAAAAAAAATCGTAATATTAGAGACATGGAGAATGGGTAAGGAAGTACAAAAATAAGGCTGAGGTTTATTATGAGAGAAGGTTTCAACAGAAGAATATCCTAATTTTAAAGCAAATATATGCTATCAACCAAAAACATTATGTTAAAGAGCCATGTAGCCCGGTTGGACGGATCCAGGGAAATGACTTGCTCTGGATTGAATCTGGATCCCTTTAGATTCACTGAATCAAAATTTTCAGCTGTGCACTCAGATGGCACAAGTTGAAGACCATTCCAAGTGCTTCTGATGGATGCCAAACCTGAAATCCACAGATCCATCTTCTCTTTCACTGATACAAATACTCAAATTAACTACCTGGGTGGATCTTTGTATAGATGATATGTGTGATTTTACAAATGGATACGTTTAATTTCTGTGTGTGTGTGTGTGTGTGTGTTAGTTGCTCAGTCATGTCTGACTCTTTGTCACCCCGTGAACTGTAGCCCACCAGACTTCTCTGTCCATGGATTTCTCCAGGCCAGAACACTGGAGTGGTTTGCCATTCCCTTCTCCAGAGGATCTTCCCAACCCAGGGATCGAACCCTGGTCTCCTGCATTGCAGGCAGATTCTTTATCATTTGAGCTACAGGGGAAAATGAAATCTGCTTAGGATGTTTGTGGCTGGTCATTTTTAGAAGGACTTCTTAGAATACCTGTGTGTATACACTCCTCTTCCCCTTTGCCATAGTTGCCCTAGTTTATATTCTCAGTCTGTGTGTTCTGTCTTGGTTTAGGAAAAGAAATCTGGCACTTCAGAGTTTCAGGCAATTTACTTTGCAAAGAATGCAATAGGGATTTATAATTTCATGTGAAAAGTGCTTTAATAGAGTAAATAAACGCCCATCCCTCCAATGCATTTGTCTTATTTCTCTAGATGTTTAATAATAGGATTGTGTGTTATAAACACATGTTTAGACATCCAAATATATGCACAGATGGAAAATATCAAGCTTGCAAGAAAGCCCAGCCTCTGAACACGAGCATTCAATGGAACTTGTCTCTCCTTTCTCTATGGAATACAAATGTCAGACTTCAGTTCAGGGGGCTTAGGGAATTCTTGTCCCTAGTCTCCTGATTTCTACCAGCTGTTGACTCTGACATTGTCTTGTTGATTTTTAGTGGTCTTGAGAGAAATCTCAATGGGGTGGGTAGGAAGTGGGTTGGGAGGGGGAGTTCCTATTCCTTGTTTGAGCAGTAGATTGTGGGGTAGACTTGTCAGGTGGAAAAAGCTTGATTGTCTAAGGGAGGTAATAGTGACTCCCAGGACCTAGCCCGCCACATCACATCCCAAAGGACTTTACTCTGAGGTTTACAAAGACACTTGGTAATTATGAATTTGATCAGAATAAACTGATTGGTGATCAACTAAGTGTAATGTATGTATTATACAACAATTATTTTCTAAAAGAGTTTTTTTTTTTTTTTTTATTGTAAAAGAAGTGCATACCCATGAAAGATTATGGGGAAAAATAGAGGAAAACAAAAAAGAGTAAAAGGGAAAAATTTAGTTTAAGATGTTGATTTTAGTAAAAGTGAGATGGGGATTAGAATCCACGCTTACTGGTTGTGTACCCTCCTTAAGTTAATACTATTATTATCAAGAAATAGATTTGTTATGTCTGTTTTCATAATTTACAAGCTGCAATTCCCCAATTTTTGCCTTAAGCCTAAAAGCATTCTTCCTAGTATGTAAGAATTCTGAAAAAATATATCCTCGGAAACAACATTCACAATAAAGTAAGACGTCTTTGTGGTGATGTTTCATTTTATTATTGTATTTTTCTCTTTCCTGAAAAATCAATGAAGAATGGCAGTTTTATATGTAAAACAGTAGTTAGCCTTTATATGGGTGACATTTTCCTGAAAGCCTAGAAGTATTTCACATTTATAGAAAAGCACTCTGTTCCCAAGTTGGATCTGATTAAAATTCAAATCTATATTAACATCTCGTTACGTCTTGAAAAAAGTGTATGCCATGCTTAATGGAAAATGCCTGGTGTCTGCTAGCTCTGTTTTTGTGGGTTCCTTAACAAGGCTGTCTGGGGACCCAGGAGGGCTGGGTCACAGCTACATCCTTGTTAAAACAGTCAGCCGGCGTGAATGCTGGCCCATAGTTTTTCCTTCCTTTCCCCTCTCCCATCCCTACATTGTTTTGGCTGCCAACCCCTCATTTTTCTCTGAAGCAAGGGAAAGGGAAGGGCAAAAATGAGTTTGAAAGAATAACATTTCTTTCTATGGACTTAAATAGAACACTCAACACAGAACATCCTGTGTTTTCTTTTAATTGATGACACTCTGACTATAATAATGGGCGAACTAAAACCTAAGGCTTGCTATTGGCATAGGTATTGTTTTTGTGGCATTCTACCTGATCAAGGGACAGTTGCTTGCTACTTAAAATGACAGCCTGGCCCCTGCCCCCAGGCATTCTTGTCTCATTCTCTGCTGTTTCTTCTCTCCATTGTACTTATTGCCTTTTAACATATCTTTATTTTATTTTTGTTTATTCTCTGACTCCTCTGGCCTTAACAGAAACCCATGATAGCAAGAATCTGTGTACTTTGCTCATTGTTGGATTGTTTGTTCTAAAAACATTACACAAAGTAGGCACTTAATAAATATTTGCAGTATGAATGAATACTCATTTCTTCCTTGGTGTCCTTTCCCATACAACTGTGGGGAAAATAGCTGATAAAAATATGTTACAAAAATCTTGTAAGTATAATGTGTTTACATCTAGTAGGTCTACTTGAAAGTATAGCTCTGTTTGGACTTTACATATCTTAGTTGGTAAAGAAAAGGCACAAGAGTTAGATAAAAGAGAAATATCTTCTTGTTACTCTCTGTCCTCTTATTTTGCTTTATTTTTCTTCCAAGCTTGACTTCCTTACATGATATCCCTACATGATATATATTTCTTTACATGTTTATTGCCTGAGTGACTGAACAACAACAATAACCCCTTACTAGAATGTAAAGGGTAGGGACTTGTATATTTCATTCACTGTTATGGCCCCATTACTGAGAACAGTGTCTGGCACAGAGGAAGCTCTCAACATGTATTTGGTGAGTACTTGAGTGTTTAGATGGTGACTGCAGCCATGGAATTAAAAGACGCTTACTCCTTGGAAGGAAAGTTATGACCAACCTAGACAGCATATTAAAAAGCAGAGACATTACTTTGCTAACAAAGGTCCATCTGGTCAAGGCTATAGTTTTTCCAGTGGTCATGTATGGATGTGAGAGTTGGACTGTGAAGAAAGCTGAGCGCCGAAGAATTGATGCTTTTGAACTGTGGTGTTGGAGAAGACTCTTGAGAGTCCCTTGGACTACAAGGAGATCCAACCAGTCCATCCTGAAGGAGATCAGTCCTGGGTGTTCATTGGATGGACTGATGCTGTAGTTGAAACTCCAATACTTTGTCCACCTGATGCGAAGAGTTGACTCATTGGAAAAGACCCTGATGCTGGGAGGGATTGGGGGCAGGAGGAGAAGGGGACGACAGAGGATGAGATGGCCAGATGGCATCACCGACTCTATGGGCATGGGTTTGGATAGACTCTGGGAATTGGTGATGGACAGGGAGGCCTGGCGTGCTGCGATTCATGGGGTTGCAAAGAGTCAGACATGACTGAGCGACTGAACTGAACTGAACTGAGTGTTTTGATGAGTGTTGGAGACTGTCCAGGCTTGGTCCTGATGCTGTAGGGACTCTACAGGGTGATTGAACACTAAGACATTGGTTGTTGTTGTTGTTCAGATGCTAAATCATGTCCAATCCTTTGTGATGCCATGGACTGCAGCACGCCAGGCTTCGCTGTCCATCCCTATCTCCTGGAGCTTGCTCAAACTCATGTCCTTTGAGTTGATGATGCCATCCAACCGTCTCATCCTCTATCGCCCCCTTCTCCTCCTGCCCTCAATCTCTCCCAGCATCAGGGTCTTTTCCAGTCAGTCAGATCTTTGCATCAGGTGGCCTGAGTTTTGGAGCTTCGGCATTAGTCCTTCAATGAATATTCAGGGTTGATTTCCTTAAGGGTTGACTGGTTTGATCTCCTAGCAGTCCAAGGGACTCTCAAGAGTTTTCTCCAGCATCATAGTTTGAAAGCATTAATTTTTTGGTGCTCAGCCTTCTTTATGGTCCAACTCTCACATCCACACATGACCATTGGAAAAATCATAACTTTGACTCTACAGACCTTGAATTTTATTTACTTATTTATTTATGTTTTTCTGTGCTTGGTCTTTGTTGCTATGCGTGGGCTTTTTGCAGTTGTGGCTATCAGGATACTTTTCCTTGTGGTCCTTGGGCTTCTCATTGTGGCAGCTTCTCTTGTTGCCAGGCGCAGGCTCTAGGTGCATGGGCTTTAGTACTTGTGGCCCATGGGCTTAGTTGCTCCGCAGCTTGTGGAACCTCCCAGGACCAGGGATTGAACCCATGCCCATTGCATTGGCAGGTATATTCTGATCTACTGTACCACCAGGGAATTCCAAGACCTTGTTACTGTTTGAGGTGGATTGTGGGTAGGGAGATGAAAAAAGGGAAACAGATGACACTAATATTTCCAGTTTTCCATCCACAGTGAAAAAGACATCCCACTCATTGTGCCTGTGTGGTATATAGTATGAGCCTAGGGACTGTGATTTGGATCCTGAAACAGCCACCTATTTTCAGAATAAGCTGAAATAATTTCTTCATTTATTAATACCACAGTTTCATTGTTTATAAAATTAAAACAATGTTACATAATTCATGGCTATAGTGGGAATATAGAAAAAGGTTGACACCTAAGAGTTGCCTACTAAATGTATGCTATCATCGTCATCATTCAGGGGTAGGCAGACTATAGCAAGTGGGCCAAACCCAGCCTGTGCCTGGCTTTTGTGAATATAGTTTTCTTGGAATACAGCCATGCCCATTCATTTTCTTTTGTCCATGGCTGCCCCCACTCACTATAACAGCAGAATCGAGGAGTTAGGGAGTCTGAGCAGGCTTCAAAGCCTACAATGTTATTCTCTGGCCCTTTACAGAAAAAGTTGGTGAACTTTTATCTAAAAGATGGTCTGTCAGCAATATAACAAAGCCCAGAGTCCAGCAAAGTGTGGTCCAGGGGCCAGCGTGATTCACAAACCATCTGTTACTGATCTGTAAGAAGCAAAGTGCAGAAGCTAAGAGCAGCTTTTGCACAGTAGCAGTATCATAACCAATGAGGTTTATCCTAAGCGTGGTTACTGCTAATTGAAAACTTGCCCCAGAAACGAACAGTCTTTAGAAACATCTAAAACAATCTAATGTGCGGTTGACTTCCAAGTGCATGATTTTGGTATATATAAAAGACTTGGTTTATGACAGATTGGAAATAAAAAAAAAAATCCTTGGCCTTTCCCATCGGGAGAGAGTTTGGTGTTTTGTAGGGAGATTTTGTTGTATTGATAACTTTGTAAGACATATTCATGTGGTTTTACATGAGAACATCTGGGGTCCCATCAGGTGGGAGTGAAGAACGGGTTCTGGGATTGCAACTGACCTGGAAAGGTTGATGAGTAAGGCCATTAATAACGTCATGCAAATGGGTTTCATATGCAGATGCATAGGCAGCCACAGTTCACTTACCTGCTAATATAGTCATAATGGTGTTGCTTCATATCTGAGACAAGGAGACCACCTCAGGATATTATGTGTGACTCTTGCACATATACAAATGAATTCCTTTTGAGGTAAATGAATTTTAAGTCGACAATTCATCTTCTCTGAACAGTAGTAGGCCAACAACTTTCCTGGAAATCTAGCAAAACAACAGTTCTGTGACCAGCCCTATGCTTTGTTGCATGTGCACTTAAAAAAAGCAGACTGACTTTTCCTTTTTCTGTTTTAGAATCAGTTCCAAATGGTAAAGTCTGCCAGAAAAAACAGACACACTCTCAGGAACAACAATGCCCATTATGTGTGGGGTGGAAGCTGCCAGACTTTGATTTCTGGCCAGACATTAACCCCTTTTGTGTCTTAGGGGGGAAATGACGAGTCTGCATACAGACACTTCCAGGATTTTACAGTCACTAGGTGTGAGACCAGGCGATTTATAATGACTTGTGCAAAAAAGGACTATTGCGAGAAGGAAGTACAAGTTCAAGGCTGCATCTGCGTGTTTCTTGAATTCTGCCATGACTCATTCTAGCAAGTGGACACTCGAGTTGATCTCCTGTGTGTTTCCTTTTGCAGATCTGCTGCTGGTAAGAGGCATGGTGCTCTTACCACCTGCTCCACCAGTGTTTTCGGCTGGATGTCACAAGGGCCAATTCAGCACTTTCAGAGAAAAACATGCGGATTCCTTGAGGTCACCATTTACAGTAAAGCTGCTAGAAAAGAGAATTCCTGCAAACTCTTTTGTGATCCCTTTCTTTCCCTTGTCACATACCCCGCAGGTCAACATCCCATTTTGAGAGCTCAGACAAGCAGAGAACAATGCAATTTATAGTAGGTGGATGATGGTTTGTGTGTACGCTCTGTGTATATATTTGTGTGTTTCATTTGTTCCTTTTTAATAAATATTTATTGATAGTCTACTGTGGGATGACTGGGGATACTAAGTTAATTGCAGTCGTAATAATAGCTACCATTTATCTAGAGCTTATTGCATGTCGGTATTATGTTAAACATCTTACATACATGTCCTTTAATTCACTTAATTCTTTAGCAACAACTTTATGAAACAGCCCCATCTGACATTTTAGTAAAATGCGTTCAGAAAAGTCAAGGACACATAGCTGATTGATAACAGAGCTAGGATTCACATCCAGACCTATCTGATGTAAAACCATTTCCCCATTCATTTGCCTAAGTTGCCTTCCTAAAAATGAATACAAATATAAGAAGGCATTTTACTCAACTTCTTGGAATTCACATTCCAGTTGGAGAGAAAGGCATGTGATGCAGAATGGAAAAGGGTATCTTACAGCAATGTGCACAGCTATATACATGATTAACTGAATCTGCTGAAGAAAGAGGGGGAGGGTTAGAGTGAGGCCCCAGAGAGAAAGTAGTATTTGAGTTACTCCTCTATGGAGTGGGATATGAGAGAGACAGCGATCCGGTAGGTGTGCTTTATTGTATGGGAAGCATGCTAATTAATCAGTCATGGCCAACTCTTTGCAACCCCAGGGACTGTAGCCCACCAGGCTCCTCTGTCATGGAATTTTCCAGGCAAGAATATTGGAGTGGGTTGCTATTTTCTACTCCAGGGAATCTTTCCTACCCAGGGATTGAACCTGCGTCTCCTGAATTGGCAGGTGGATTCTTTACCACTGAGCTACCTGGGAAGCCCTGTGTAGGAAGAGACTTGGACTTATCAGAGGCAAAGAGACTTGACTTACATAAAGTGAGTCTATGCATAAAATAGTGGCAGTAGCAGTGGGACATTCTTCAAGGTTGCTTCTCTATGAGGCCCAGATCTCCATCCTCTTTGTTCTCATGGCATTGCCAGTCTTAACAGAAGAGGATGCAGGGAGAAAGTGAGTTCATCTGGGGTAAATTAGAAGAAGTGATGACTTATGGAGACTACAGGAAAAGGAACAAAGGTAACCTGTCTCTGCTTACTGCAGTGGTGGGACACTTATGAGATGACTGTCACATGAATGAAGATATCAGCCGGTCCTGAATGTGAAAATGCAGCCTTTGGCTGTGTTTTAGAACCAAGTGAAGGAAAAAGGAACTGATATACTCTGTTCTTTTCAATTGTATGTTTGACCCTGAAGGGCATGGTTGCCTGACTCTTTCACCAGAGACACGGGGATGGATAAAGAACAGAAATAACATCCACAGATAAACCTATGTGAAGATGACTGTGTTAAAGGCAAGGGTCTAGCTGGACACTGGGCAATAAAGTGATCACCTATTCAGTCCCAGCCAAGGGAGCAATCCAGCTCAAAGAAAAGGAGGACAATGGTGTTTCAGCCAGGATGCTTCTGAGCCTTGGGCTGTTCTGTTTAGGGCATAAAAAAACAATCAACATGGATGGAGCCCACATGGTTGGCAACCACAACATCACAGTTCTTTGGGGTTTCACTCTGAGAAGCTGAGACTGCAGTTTGCGAGGGTTAAGACTTCAGACTGGAATGATCACTGGACTATTCTGTGTGTGTGTGTGTGTGTTTTGGATATTTTAAAAGGGATACTGGGCTGTCCCATATTCATTGCCAAGTCCTCCCAGCCTCCAAATCTTCCTATAAAATGCTTCTTCTCTAGTCTTTAACTATGTTCTGTGACTGCATATGATTATGGGATATTTACATGTATTGTCTATTGTATCAAAAGATCGTGAAACAAAATGCCCATCATTAAAGCCTCAAAGTGATTGGATTGGCATGGGGACCAGAAATGGGGCTGGCATGGGAGAGAGGATCTGACTCTGAGATTTCATGAAATCTGAAACAATAGGACAGCTGCTTTTCCATAAACAGATTATTATTATTATTTCTACCTAGACAGCTTGATAGCAGCCATTATCTTCTTTCTGGGTGTCTTATCAAGTTCCGGCTGCATGCAGCATGGGCGATAAGGAAGGAGAAATGTCACCCATGGGATTGCCAAGGATTATTTCTATGCATGGCTGTTCAGCAACGGCCAACCCCTTAGAACTGAAAGTAGTCCTATTGTTCACGCTGGGCAGTTGCTATTCTGACAACACCAAGAGAGCAGAAAGAAGATGTAGCTGCCATTGTGTGAAAGATTGAAATTTCATTACTCTCAGCTCAAGTTCAAGCAGTCTTGATTTTGAAAAGCGAAATCATCATGGAATATCTTTGAAGAGGGAGAAGACAAGGAAAGGAAAGAAGAATAAAATGAGCTCAGGGCTTTTCAGGACTATGAGGGAGAAATGAAAAGAAAAGACACAGAGAGAGAGAAGTACAATATTTTTAATCACCAGAACTTAAAATGCCAGGCATATAAGCCTCAAAGGAATTGAGTATCATCATACCACCATTACTTGTGATCCAGTTATCTAACATAAAGACGCCATCTTACATATTACTCACTGGAAAATAGTTAATTTACTGGGTTTCTGTTTAATTGTCTCTGTTTCACACTAAGTTCTTGAATGAAATTAATCTGTTGATATTGAAAAGTTTTCCTTTGCTTCTCAATGATGTGCTGGATTTAAATATTTGAGGGGAAAAAATACAATCTTATTGTATTTTTGTGATAGTATCTCAGCTTCCCAAACTTTTATCTTCTTTGAGAAAAAGACTGCATTAGAAAAAGACAAAAGCAATAACTGACGTGTATGATTAACCTGTACTATGTTCATACAGAATTTCCTCCCGAAGTGTTCAGAGTACTTCAGTCATTTTCATGCACGGTTGTAGGGTCATGCTGATATTATAATGTAAGCCACTTGGAAGTGAGCCAAATAAAAATTTTCCAACATCTTAAATCACTATTCTGAAATTGGAATTTCAAATGAATAAAGTGCTTTGCTGTTAAACCAAAAACTTCAGAAATTAGATCTCGGTGGTGGAATCACTAAAAATGAAGAGTGGGAGGAGGTTGGGAAGGTAAAGAACAAAGAGAGGGTGCAGGGAAGGAAGATGGGGGACGAGGGGATGGGGTCTGCCCCCCTTGGGACTAGTGAACTCCAGCAGGGCAAAACCTGCTCTGGAACAGATTTTTACAACACTTCAGACAGAGTAAGTCTCAGGAGGTATTTGTTAAATGAATTAGTGAGAGGTGTGCAAAAATATGGTGTCAGTGTTAATGTATCCAAAGGAACAGGCTTCTAACTAGACACTTGAGGGTTTTTTTAGCCATTCAGCATTTATTAGGAAGCCTAGAGTATCTCCAGCTTGAACACACGCACGAATTTTCTGGGGATCTTGTTAAAATCCAGATTCCAATTCAGGAAGCCTGGGAGAGGGTCTGAGATTCTGCATTTCTATCAAGCTCCCATGGGATGCTGATGCTGTTGGCTCATGGAAACACTCTGAGTGGCAATGTACTGGAATAATAGGAGGGGAAGATGGTCTGAGAGTCAGGAACTCGGAGCTCCAGTTTCTGATGTCAACCATCTGTGTTTTTAAGCCAATTGATTCATTTTCTTAGCTTTAATTTCCCCATCTATATAATAAGTGGGTTGCATCTACATCATTTCTAGGGTCCTTACAGACTTAATATTTTAAAATGAAAGGAAGAAAGAGGGGAAAGAAGAAAGAAAAGAAGGAAGGAAGAAGGGAAGAAAGGAAGGCATAGTTGAGAGAATGTTCAGTCTGTCTCTAGAAATCCCAGGGAGGCTAAATTATTTCCCTCAAGAGTCGCACAGGTAATCTAGCATAGCTGAATTATGATTCAACTGACTCCTGATTTCTAATAGAGTAATTTTCTGTTGTCATTTCTGTTGTTTTGTATTTACCGTTGGTTTATTCAAATGTATTTATATTCCTTTTTCTCAATTTTTTTTTTTTTTGCAGAACAAAGTTATGTTCCACTTTATCTTACAATTATTTGAAGTAGATAAATTAATATTTTTAGTTGGAGTTTCAATATCAAACTCTTAAAAATTAATAGAATGAGTAGACAGAAAAGTAGAAGGATATAGTAGACCTGAAAAGCACTATGAATCAATTCAACATAGTTAAGATTTACACAATTTTCACACAACTTCAGGATACAAATTCTACCCAAGTTCCCATAGGTTATAAACCAGGAGATACTGGAATATATACAGGGACATAAAACAAAGTGCAAAAATTGCATGATCTAAAGGTATTGAAATCATACAGAGTCTGTTCTCTTATCACTATGGAATTATGTTAGAAATCAATATCAAAAGATATTTGAAAATAAGTCTCATTTTTTCAGGTGCAATGTGACATTTACCAAGAGAGATCTTTTATCATTATTAATAATTTTTGTGGAATGCCTACACTCTGCCTGATAAGATGCAAAGTGTTAGGAATACAAAGATGAGTAAATTATATTTTATGATCAAATCCCTTGCCTGATGAACTGAGAGGTTTCTATCCTGCAAAGTGAAGACCAACTGATGAATGCAAATGTCTAATACGTGTGTTAATATGATAGCTCCCCACCCTCTGTGATATACCAAAATCATATCAGTGGTTACAGTAGAATGCTTGCAAAGATGGCAAATTCAACTCTCCCCATGCATTCTGTTTGTTGTATGATTTTCCAGCTGCTTGTATCCAAAAGTGGAATTTCTTTCTCCGCTTCCTGATTTGGGTTTGGCTTTAGTGACTTGCTTTGGCTAATAGAATACAGTAGAAGGAACAAAGTTCTATTCCTACCTCCTGGCCTCAACAGGCTGTGTGTGAGTGTGTGCTAAGTGTCTTCAATCGGGTCTGACTCTCTGCAACCCTATGGACCACAGCCCACCAGGCTCCTCTGTCCATGGGATTCTCCAGGCAAGAATACTGGAGTGGGTTGCCATTCCTTTCTCCAAGGGAATCTTCCCAACTCAGGGATTGAACCCACATCTCCTGTGTCTTTTGCATTGGCAGGCAAGTTCCTTACCACTAGCACCACTTGGGAAACCCTCAAGACGACAGGCCCACTTTTATTTCCTCTCTCAGACCACTGCTGCCTCCATAAAGAACAAGCCTGGGATAGCCTCCTGGATGATGAAGCATCACAAGGAGTGATGAGCTGTCCCAGCTACATTAGCTGAGGCCAATCTAGATGAGCCCACGGCAAGTCATCCCATAGACTTGTGTGAAAACATTAGCAAGAGCGGCAGAATTTCTCACTCAACCCATTGCTGACCACAGATGTACCCATCAACTCAGCTGAGACTGGGAGAACTATCCAGTTCAGCCATAAACTTCTCAGCAATAATACATGCCCCTGGTGACTCAGTGGTAAAGAATCTGCCTGCCAACGCAGGAGATGCAGGTTTAAGCCCTGGGTCAGGAAGATTCCCTGAAGAAGGAAATGGAAACCCATTCCAGTATCTTTGTCTGGGAAATCCCGTGGACAGAGAAGCCTGGCAGGCGACAGTCCATGGGGTCCCAAAGAGCCGATCATGACGTAGAGACTAAGCAACAACAACAACAACAAAGCTACTTAGTTTTAGAAAAGTTTTTCAGCAGTTAATACAAGGTGCATTAACTCTGATGCGCAGATCAGAGGATGTGGTGAGATGCTTACAGTCTGGATTTATTTTAATGGTTGTTCTGATAGGAACTGTAGGTAAACTGGGATGAGATTTGAGAGAGATAGGAGTCCAGGATGATGACTACAAGATATTTAACCTAAGTAACTGATAGATAATCAGCATTTATTATTATTTTTTTTTTGATGGGTTGGATGAGGAAGTAAATCGGGAATTGTTTTTTTGTATAAGCATTAAACCCTAATAATTAAGGATTTATTGTTAACGCTGTAACAAATTTCTCAACAAAGTCATGAATTAATAAAGTTCCTTTCTCACTGAAAAAAAAGACTACTTAGTTTTGGGGTGCTCTGTTATTCAGCATAGGTAAATGTCCAGAAGCATAGGTAATGTCCATAGGTGAATGTCCTATGTCCAGAAGGCATAGGCCTTCTGGACACCGAGCTTTGATTCAGATAAATGATTCTAGTTTAGGTTCTCCCTGGAAGATACTAGGTAAGATATTAAGGGAGAGGTATGCATTTCACTATATCTTCCACATTTTCGAGCTGCCTCTCACTTACAGAAGGGAGGAGCTTAGCTTGAATTATGTTTTATTTTACATAAAAGAAAGATGTACACAACGATGACAGGAAATGCTGTTGAGAGACTGAAGCACGAGGTTAACACACCTGCCTATCCCTTTTCTAAGGGAAGCGTGAAGGACAGACCAAGACCAGCCATCAGAAAAGGAATGTTCAAATCCTGCTTTTGCTATGTGTGTATGGTAGCTTGAGCTTCTGTCTTCTTTGTGGCAACCAGTCCAACTACAGTGTTTCTTCAAACGTAGTTGTGTGTTACTCAGCGTGTTTTACTCTGTTTTCATATAATATGCTGTGCTGTGTTAGTCACTCAGTCATGTCCGACTCTTTGGGACCCCGTGGACTGTAGCCCGCCAGGCTTCTCTGTCCATGGGGATTCTCCAGGCAAGAAGACTGGAGTGGGTTGCCATGCCCTTCTCCAGGGGGTCTTCCCTACTGTCTCAGCCACCAGGGAAGCCCAACGATACTGGAGTGGGCAGCCTGTCCCTTTTCCAGGGGAAATTTCTGAGCCGAGAATCGAACTGGGGTCTCCTGCATTGCAGGCAGATTCTTTACTAGCTGAGCTACTCAGGAAGCCCATTTTCATATAATAGTGTCTAGTAATTATCGAGTAGTCATAATTCTTTCTATAAGCATAATAATAACTAGCATATGTGCATTTTGGCTTCCCTGCTGGCTCAGCAGTAAAGAATCCACTTGCCAATGCAGGAGATGGAGGTTCGATCCCTGGGTCTGGAAGATCCCCTGGCGGAGGGCATGGCAACCCACTCCAGTATTCTTTTTTTTTTTTTATTAGTTGGAGGCTAATTACTTCACAACATTTCAGTGGGTTTTGTCATACATTGATATGAATCAGCCATAGATTTACCCATATTCCCCATCCCGATCCCCCCTCCCACCTCCCTCTCCACCCGATTCCTCTGGGTCTTCCCAGTGCACCAGGCCGGAGCACTTGTCTCATGCATCCCACCTGGGCTGGTGATCTGTTTCACCATAGATAGTATACATGCTGTTCTTTTGAAATATCCCACCCTCACATTCTCCCACAGAGTTCAAAAGTCTGTTCTGTATTTCTGTGTCTCCTTTTCTGTTTTGCATATAGGGTTATCATTACCATCTTTCTAAATTCCATATATATGTGTTAGTATGTTGTAATGTTCTTTATCTTTCTGGCTTACTTCACTCTGTATAAGGGGCTCCAGTTTCATCCATCTCATTAGGACTGGTTCAAATGAATTCTTTTTAACGGCTGAGTAATATTCCATGGTGTATATGTACCACAGCTTCCTTATCCATTCATCTGCTGATGGGCATCTAGGTTGCTTCCATGTCCTGGCTATTATAAACAGTGCTGTGATGAACATTGGGGTGCACATGTCTCTTTCAGATCTGGTTTCCTCAGTGTGTATGCCCAGAAGTGGGATTGCTGGGTCATATGGCAGTTCTATTTCCAGTTTTTTAAGAAATCTCCATACTGTTTTCCATAGCGGTTGTACTAGTTTGCATTCCCACCAACAGTGTAAGAGGGTTCCCTTTTCTCCACACCCTCTCCAGCATTTATTGCTTGTAGACTTTTGGATAGCAGCCATCCTGACTGGCGTGTAATGGTACCTCATTGTGGTTTTGATTTGCATTTCTCTAATAATGAGTGATGTTGAGCATCTTTTCATGTGTTTGTTAGCCATCTGTATGTCTTCTTTGGAGAAATGTCTGTTTAGTTCTTTGGCCCATTTTTTGATTGGGTCATTTATTTTTCTGGAATTGAGCTGCAGGAGTTGCTTGTATATTTTTGAGATTAATCCTTTGTCTGTTTCTTCATTTGCTATTATTTTCTCCCAATCTGAGGGCTGTCTTTTCACCTTACTTATAGTTTCCTTTGTAGTGCAAAAGCTTTTAAGTTTCATTAGGTCCCATTTGTTTAGTTTTGCTTTTATTTCCAATATTCTGGGAGGTGGCTCATAGAGGATCTTGCTGTGATTTATGTCGGAGAGTGTTTTGCCTATGTTCTCCTCTAGGAGTTTTATAGTTTCTGGTTTTACATTTAGATCTTTAATCCATTTTGAGTTTATTTTTGTGTATGGTGTTAGAAAGGGTTCTAGTTTCATTCTTTTACAAGTGGTTGACCAGTTTTCCCAGCACCACTTGTTAAAGAGGTTGTCTTTTTTCCATTGTATATCCTTGCCTCCTTTGTCAAAGATAAGGTGTCCATAGGTTCATGGATTTATCTCTGGGCTTTCTATTCTGTTCCATTGATCTATATTTCTGTCTTTGTGCCAGTACCATACTGTCTTGATGACTGTGGCTTTGTAGTAGAGTCTGAAGTCAGGCAGGTTGATTCCTCCAGTTCCATTCTTCTTTCTCAAGATTACTTTGGCTATTCGAGGTTTTTTTGTATTTCCATACAAATTGTGAAATTCTTTGGTCTAGTTCTGTGAAAAATACCGTTGGTAGCTTGATAGGGATTGCATTGAATCTGTAGATTGCTTTGGGTAGAATAGCCATTTTGACAATATTGATTCTTCCAATCCATGAATACCACTCCAGTATTCTTGCCCGGAGAATCTCATGGACAGAGGAGCCTGATGGTCTAGAGTCCATGGGGTCACAAAGATTCAGACGTGACTAAACAACAACAATATGTACATTTTATAGTTTTCAAACTGCCTTTATGGAAATTATCTCACTTTGATCCTCCAGTGAGGCCTTGAAATACTTATCGGTAGATGAAGAACCTCTGCTGTCTTCTAAATGGTGATGTTTCTGAGAAACGTCTGAGCTCATGACAGGCTTGCTAAGACAAGAACCTCACCATTTGTTTTTTTATTATTTTTTTTAAGAGTTAAACCTGGCAAGTATATCAGATCTTTGACTTTTATTATCAAGTCGATACCTCACCTCCCTTTACAAGTTTTTTTCGTAATAGCTCTTGTCTATGAGGTGCACTCTTTTTCTCCCCCAGACATTTTTAAAGTGCAAGGAAAGTAACGGTTACTCTGAAATTGCATCTTGGTGCCTAGGATTTATATTCTTAAGCCATCAGGAAGTGAGTGAAGTCGCTCAGTCATGTCTGACTCTTTGTGACCCCATGGACTGTAGCCTACCAGGCTCCTCCGTCCATGGGATTTTTCAGGCAAGGGTACTGGAGTGTGTTGCCATTTCCTTTGCCAGGGGATCGTCCCAACCCAGGGATCAAACCCAGGTCTACATGCATTGTGGGCAGATGCTTTACAGTCTGAGCTACTAGGGAGGTCATCAGATTGTCTATTTAATGATGTTGGTAGATTAAACAATTAAATTATTATCATCTGTGCATAAGCCATGAATTTTTATTTTGATTATGTAGTTGAGTTGGCTGATAATGTAGATTCTGGGCTCAGTAGTTTCTATTTGAAATATGTGTAATGGCCTAAGTATTTGGTGAATACCGCCTGGTCCTTGACCAATGATTTAAGTTTTACCTGTGGTTATGAGTTTTATATGACAGAGCTATTTCCTCTCTTCTGCTTAATTTTAAGTGTGATCCTTATTTTTATCATCTCTTGTAGCTGTTCCAGTACCACATTTTGATAGTATGAAGGAGAGTGGCTATTGTGACATTATAATAGCCTTCATTTATTGAGAGCTTCGTATGTGAGAGCCAACACGCTATGTGTTTTACTTATGTAGTTCTCACGACAGCCCATTGAGATAGATATATTGCTATCCCCATTTTACGGACGAGGGAACTGAAGTACAGGAAGATTAAGTAAATTGCCCAAAGTCACACAGTGACTAGTGATAGAGCTGTATTTTTAGCTCAGACCATTTAAGTAGGAAATTCCTATTTCATATACTACTATATTTCTTGTATATATATATACTATATTTCTTGTACTATAAGATTTTCTTTAACTCAGAGACCAAGAAAAATGATGCATATCAATCTAGCCATTCCAGTATCATCAAAAATTGCATGTGTTCACAAGCCATCTAGGTACTATGAATTCCCTTGCAGAAATCGTGTAGTAATCAGCCTGTGGTAGGATGTTTCCCTGGGCTAGACATACAGAAGACATAAAAGGAATAGAAATTCTCCCTCTAATAGACCTGAAGATTTGTAGAAGTAGATAATTATTTTGGAGAGTTGGGAAGGTAGAGTTGGTTCTATAGTGTCTGAGGGTAATAGTGGGGAGGCAATGGATAGTCGTCCTTGAAATAATTTCATTTCCAGACATTGTCATCAGATTTTAGGTGGGTCTGCCAGTCTTTGGGCTTCCCAGGTGGCACTAGTGGTAAAGAACCCACCAGTCAATGCAGGAGATATGAGACATGGGTTTAATCCCTGGGGTGGGAAGATCCCCTGGAGGAGGGCATGGCAACCCACTCCAATATTCTTCCCTGGAGAATCACGTGGACAGAGCAGCCTGGTGGGCTACAGTCCACGGGGTCACAAAGAGTCAGACACAACTGAAGCAACTTAGTATGCATGCATGCCAGTCTATCGAAAGTGGGCAGGCTTGTCTCTAATCCCAATTCCTCAAATTGAGAAAGCACTAGGCCACTCCAGAATTTCTTCTCACAGTCCTATTGATCAGATTTAGTGGTTTCCATTTCTTTCCATGTCAACTCAGATGTAGAAGTCACACTCTTTACAGGTTCCCACCAGGAAGCCAATCCATACCAGTAATGGCTTGAATTGTGTACTGCAAAAATTCATGTGCTAAAGTCCTGACCCCTGTGGCCTTATCTGGAAGTAGAGCTGTTGCAAATGCAGTTATTATAAAAGAAGATGAAGTCATAAAGGAATGGGGTGAGCTTCTAATCAAGTACAACTGGTGTCCTTCTAAAAAGGAGAAATTTGGAGCAGATGCAAACACAGGGAGAACTCTTTGCGAAGATGAAGGCAGAGATTAGGGTGAGGTTTCCATACACCAAGGAAATCTAATGATCACCAGCAGACCACCAGAAGCTGAGGAAGAGGCACGGGACCAATCCTCTCTGCACAGCCAGAAGGAACCAACCTTGCTGATACCTTGGTCTTGGACATCTGGCCTCCAGAACTGTGACAATAAATTCCTGTTCTTTATCTAGTCAGTTGTGGTACTTTGCTATGGCAGCTCTGGTAAAGCAATACACCACCAAACATGTCCTGAGTTGGGCAGATTTTACTGAAGATATTTGGATGGAGCAATGTCATGGGGAGGGATCACATCACACAGCCCACAGCATTCCCCCTAATTATATCGCCTCTTCTCTCCCTCAAACCTCTTTCCTTCTCATCTCCTCCATTCTGGGTTAATCTCTAAATATTCAGCTACAAGTTTGTCTCACTATTTTTTTCAGAGTAGCTTTTTTCTTTCTCCAAAGTTATGGCAACAACCCATGTCTAGCTCCTAGAGCTCAGCTTCTAGCCCAACCATTAATCAAAATACGCATCAAACACAAACAGTCCATTCACTTAGAGAAACTCCTGGGCCAAATATTACAGTAAGAACATTTTCTAGGTGGCGTTGTTTCAAATCTTGGCTCTGCTACTTGGATGTGTGAACTTGAACAAGTTACTTCATCTCTCTAAAATAAGAATAATCATAATAATAATTCACTGGGTCTGTCTTACATTTGGTGACCCCTCAAACAGACTCTGAGGCAGGTATTTGTGAAAGATGATGTGGTGAAGAAGGCTCCCAGGAGTAACATGAAAGAGAGTGTGAGGTGCAGGAAGGGGTCGAGTGAGAAGTTGATAAGTGACTCAGGTACACTTGGGGCCTCAGCCCTTCCCAGGGGGAGCTGTGGAGCTAAATGGCCCTTCGGAGTGTTCTCATATTAAGGCAAGGGGGCTAAGACTTTGTCCCCTCTCATGGCAACTAGTCATTAAAAGTGGGTTACCCCCAGTCAAGGGGTGGTTGGTGAGGTAGTTTCCTTTGGCTGAAAGCGATTTCTTTTTTCAAATCTTACTGGTTTATTTTTAGCTGTTCTTGCTTGGTCTTTGTTGCTGGGCAGGCTTTCTACTGTTGAAGTGAAAGGGGGCTGCTCTTCATTGTGGTGCATGTGGTGACTTCTCTTGTTGCGGAGCAACAAGGCTTCAGTCGCTTCAGCATGTGGGCTCAGGAGTTGGGGTTTCCGGACTCCAGAGCATGGGGCTCAGTAGTTGTGGTACGTGGGCTTAGTTGCTCCTTGGCATGTAAGAAGTTCCCTGACCAGGAATCGAACCCATGTCCTCTTCATTGAGGGGTGGATTCTTAACCAATGAACCACCAGTGACGTCCTGAAAGCAATTTTTTGAGAGCAACTTGGCTCTGAGTGGTCAGTCACCAGGCCTGGTGTGGTAGCGGAGAAATGAGTGTCTCAGTTGCCTGGCTGTCCTGCAGGCATTTTTTAGGTGACACATCATAGCATTAACTACAGGGTGATAGTGAGTATGAAATAAATTAACGTAGAAAATGCTTGGAACATTACCTGGTGTGAGGTAAGTGCTGAGTAAATGAGAGACATCATATATTGAGGGTTCACGTTAGCATTTTTTCAGCTTTCTATAGTTACATACAGGTCACAGCATGATTTTGCATGGATTTTGCTTCTCTATAAGAGGTGCTTATAGATGTGAGTGAAGCAGATATTTCATCTAAAATGCTTCTATTAGGAAACTGAAGCTCAGAGCAGTTACATGACTGGTCTGGTGCCACTGCCAGCAGGAACCTGGTCCTTCCCTGTTTTCAGTTTCTTCCTCCCGATCTGCAACCACAGCTAATTTTTGAAGCCACAAGCACCCATGTGTAGCCTCAGTCTCACCAACCCCAATCTGAGGACAGACTGAAGGATTTACAATTCCCTAGCCTAACACCGGGATTCAGCATCCACGATCTTGTGGTTGACTTTGTCCTACCTTGAGCCATGATGACGTAGCAAAGATGGTCAATGGGGTGAACACATCTCACCCAGGGAGGCTGACCAGCTTAGTGTAAGAACCCTTGTGCAACAGCCTTTCCCTTGGTGGATTCTCTGTATAATTGCCTATGTCTGGCCTCCTACTTCAAAGCCCTATTTTGTGCTGACTGATGGCAGAGAAAACTTTCAGGGCAATAGTACACTAAATAAATACAGAAAATACTGGTATTTAAGCAAGAGTATTGGTTTTTTTTTTTTTTTTTTTTTAAGTTACCCAAAGTACTCGAATCCCCACAGCAACACATTTTCCCGCCATAGGCAAACAAATCAACCATTTGCTTGGTGAGCATAACATCAGAGCAAAGAGAGTTGGTTGATCTTAAGAAGAATACCTTAGCTAAGATAACTAGGGCATCTTTTTGTCTTCTGTGGGAGTATGGGCCTTAATATCTTTGTCTGGTGACCAGAGCTCCCCCGCCCCTAGCTGGAATTTTATATCACTGCTAGTCTTTGTCTCCAGGGGCCTCATTTTTCTGTGTTCCATGGTTGACCAGCTCCCCTTTTAAGATCACCACATTAATAACTCTAATGAGTTTACAGGGAAGGCTGACTCTAGCCAGATGGCGATTCTGACTCCTTGGAGAGATTTTGCACATTTCTGTGTTTATTTCATAGCTTAACATTCACAGGGCAGTTCTATACCCCTTACTTAGAGGGGCAGCAGAATAAGCAGGGTGTTTAGAACTCAGGCTTTGAAATTGGGTTGCCTGGGCTATGCCTCCATTTGCCTTTTGCTAATGGTGTGACCTGGGACCTGTTGCTCTCATCGGATGTGCCTCAGTTTCCCCTATCTGCACAGCAGAGATTATAATAACACAGATTTCACAGAGTTGTTTGAGGATTTAATGAAGAAATCTATATAAAGGACTTAGAATGGCTGGCAAAAAATAATTGCTAATTAAATCTTAATTAATGATGGTGGCATAGCTGGTAAAGAATCTGCCTGCCAGTGCAGGAGATGTAGCAGATGTGGGTTCAGTCCTTGGGTTGGGAAGATCCCCTGGAGAGGGAAATGGCAACCCACTCCAGTATTCTTGCTGGGGAAATCCCATGGACAGAGGAGCCTGGTGGGCTACGGTTCAGGGGATCTCAAAATAGTTGGACATGACTGAGTATATATGCATACATGCAGAGGGCATTCTGGTTTTCTGGTCTCTTTATCTTATAAACTAATAATCACAGTGAATATTTATCAAGTGCTTATATAATCCACACACGGTTATGAGACTTTAACTTGAATATCATGTAATCCTTCCAAAATTCAGTCAGATGGAAAACATTTTGAGTCTATCTTATAGATGAGGAAATGGAGATTGAGAAGTGAAAAAACCACACAAAAAGAGGTGGAGCAGATGAGCTGCAGGAAATCAAGATTTTTATCTCTATGTATCAGCTACATGTTCAACTCCTGTAAATAAACTTCAATATTGTCCCCTCTGCAGGAGTCCTTTCCTTGGTCATATGGTGACTCAAACTAGAGGTCTACAGTGCTTCTTCCGATATCACAAGGAAAAAGCTAGAACTTTCATGTCACCAGGAAGTTGGAGTTACCTACTGCTCCATGCCCCTGTTTCTCCATTTGTACTGAGCAGTACTGTGTGTATGGTCCCTGTGATCTCAGGCTAGCCAACCAGCCAGTGTTCCTTTAAGCCTGTGTCACAGTCCACCAGTAGCAATTGCTGTGGAAGTCTTTACCTGCTTCCCCCTTTAGTTCCTCAAGATACCACGCTCTACCTGCCCACCTGGACATCCTTCCAACATAGGCAGTCAGGGTGCCCTGTCTGAGGCTTGGTGCCTACCTCTTCTGCCCTCCCAGTGGGGGAATATGATCACAGCTCTTGGTCTCCTTTGCATCGCCTGATGGGTATCCTTAACCAGAGAAATCCCATATTGGTCTTGGAGTATAATTATAAGAGGTACAATTGGAATTGAACCCATGTCTCCTGATTCTACAATCTTCATTGTAGGTGAAGTTGAAAGATGATGGCTAGGGCTAGTTTTTTAGGTGTAGACTTCATGGATGGAGGTAAGGTCTGGCATCTAAGGCTTGAGGTTCCAGCAAGATGCTTCTGCCCAATGTAGTAAAGGATCCTGGGAGCCAAAAGATTAAGCCTCCTTACAACAGAAGAAGCCCAAACTCCAGTGGTGGCATATAAGACTGCATGGTCAGAGAAACAAGAGGTAGGGATTGCGACTGAATTACTTAGGAAAAATTCAGAGGTAGCTGAAGACAGTGCAGAGGGCAAGGAGGTCAAGATGGGTGAGAGGGAGTTCCAGACAACTCTTTCAATGATCATTGCTCTTTGTAACTCACATTTTTCAGATTGGTGGTGCATGGGGTGGGGAGGTTGGAGCAACTTTAAAGGGCCTGTGGCCAGTGAGGTAGGCTCAGATTCTTTGTCCTTTACCATCTTGCATCTCCTCATCATAAGTCTTAGGAGCACATATGGTTTTGATGAGAGAAAAGGCTCTTCTAGAGCTTCTCATTTTATTAAATTATTGCTGAGTCCTATCACTGCAGAGAGAAGATAGGATTTTCTTTCTGTGATTGATGAGAGCATGTTATGAGGCTCTGGGCTAGCCAGGATTGTGATATAGTTCTTGGGCAGCTTTGGATAATGGGGCATTCTGTATTGCTATCTTAGCTTCTTTGTTGCATTGCCCTTAAAAGCTTCAAATTGTTTCATGTCCATGTATTTTTTTTCTATGCTGTCCCTTCTGGAGGTTGTACCCTCTGTGTCTTTAAGACCCAGCTGGAGTATTCTCTGACTTTGTGCTTTATTGTGTTGTGTTCATGCCTCTATTATAATAATAATATCTGATATTTATTGAATGTTAACTAGCACATTTTTTCTTTTTCTTTTTCCTTTGATGTGCTCAGTCATGTTCAACTCTTTGGGGTGCTATGAACTGTAGCCTTCCAGACTCCTCTGTCCATGGAATTCTCCAGGAGAGAATATTAGAATGGGTTGCGATTTCCTACTCCAGGGGATCTTGCTGACCCAGGGATCGAACCCTTGTCTCCTGCATCTCCTTCATTGACAGGCGGATTCTTTACCGCTACACCACCTGGGAAACCCACACTTACATATTAGGCACAAGTAATTAATGAGTTATGTATTATTGCTATCTTCATATAACAGAAAAATGAAAATTGAGACTTTAGGTGAGTTAATAATTCTCCCAAGGTAATGTGTGTAAACAAAATTCAAACCCAGATGTTTGACTTCAGAATACAAGTTTTAACCACCATGTGAGCTGTCTGCAGCCCTGTACCTATTCATTCATCCATCTTGCAAATATTCATTGAGAGCTTCCTGTATGCAAAAAATCTCTTGGATCTGAAAATACAGCTATTTACAACACAGATAAAATTATAAAATCTCTACCTTCATGGAATTTGCATTCTATTGGAGGAGACTGACAATAAACAAATGTAATGTAATTCCAGGAAGTTGTGAAGGCAGTGGAAAAAAAAAAAAAAACCACAGAAGAAGAAAATAGAGGACATCAGGGAGTTGCTATTTTAAGTGGCAGAGTGATGGAGAGCTGCTCTGAGGAGGGGATCCATGAGCAGAGACATGGCTAAATGACATTATTTTCTGCACCACAAAAAATGTGATCTCTTTTTTAAAGGCAGGGCTTGGTTTATTTATGTCTCCCTAACATGCTTCTAGATTTACAGTCCCCAAAAGATGTTTGTATGATGAAAAGAGGAATATGATTATGAACATGAAATGAGGGGCTAGAAAGTCATGTCTGAAGTAGCAAGTGATTAATGAGAGCATTTTCCTGGGGGTTTAATTGGAAGAGACTGCAGTGAGCAAATTTTCCTCTTAACTCCTTGTATTTCAAGGCCTGGTGACCTTCTGGCCAAGAAATACACACTATCCCTCTCCCCAGTGATTTCCATGGCTCGTGTTTTCATTGGCTAAATATATTTCAATCCACAATCCACAGCAGGGAGCCTTGGTCTGCTTTCTTTTCTTACAGGAACTTTAAAAACAGGAATGATTGTATCTGTCTACTGAATATTCCTGTAACTACCTCCAGTACCAAAGATCTTGAAAGCTGAAATGATCAAAAGGGGACTGAGTTCTGAAACTGTACTTGGCTTGTCAAGCTGGCACATTTGAGATTTAAGTCAGGGATACCTTGGTGATTTTATCGCCTCACACCAACTCCTAAAAAGAATCTGCTTTTATTTATGAACGTCAAATAAAGGAGACACAGAGGTACTTGCATTTTCTTGGTAATTGGAAGGAAAGGGAAGGCCTGGATGTTCATTCAACTTTTCATTTATATTCTTTGTCTTCTGGATGTTCAGACACTGCAAACAAGTAACCAACTCTCTATCCAAACCCATAGAAAAGTTAAAGGGTAACTCTGCAAATGTAGACAGTTTCAGAAAAGTAAACCAAACTTGGACCGACCTAATGAAATGACACTAGGAGAAAAATATGAGAACGATTTGAAATTTTTATTTAATTAAACGGTTCTGCATTTCAGCGTCAGTGTATGAACTTCATGCTGAGCCTCTGTAGTTTCAAATAGGGTCACAAATGACCTGGGAAGAGTCCAAGGGCAGAAGGCAAGGGCGAAGGTAGGTAGGAGAGCGACGTGCGACGTGTTAAACACTTGGATTGAACGTTTGTATTGAACTTTGATGTGGCAGCCCTCATGTCAGATGTTGCCAATATTTAGCAAGCACACTTCTAAATATCCTGATCGGCCTTGAAGAACACTCTTTTCCCTTCCTTTTTCTCTTTTCCAACATCTCTGCTTTACCGCCCCACATACTGAAACACGCCCAGTCAGAGGTCAGACTGAAGCTATTCTCAGGCTGTAAAATTAACCAATGTGCCATTGATTGAAACCATCACTTGGAGTCCATCCTGAAGTCGACCTCAGGGAGTTCAAAATAAGTATGTGATTCTCTTTATAGACTGACATGTAAATTATGAATTTGCCTTTTAATGAAAGACACTTAATATTTTATTTCTTAGTTGGCAAGATAGAATACCTTCAGGATGAGAAGTGTCACTCCCCACTCCTGAAGCCATGACAGACATTCTTAATCAATCTCTTCACTCCTTTTCCTGGGTCCTGGTGTTAGGCTCAGATTAATTTACAAAACACTGCTTCAGGCAGCAGCTATCAATTGGGTGGAGTAGGATTGCAATGGAAATCTTTTTACCATCCTTGCACTACATGGCATTCTGTTTTACCTTACTGCTGTGCATATGTTACAGCAGATTGTCTCACATGTGTATGCTTTACTTTAAAAATCATATATTTTAAATTAATAAAAGCATTAATTAAGATAATGAGTGAAGTGAGACTGCATAGTTATTGTTGCTTGGGTGAACCAGTCTTAAAATGCACCATTTAATTTACACCAGAGACCCATGTATTAGAATAGATATCAGCAAAACCTCTTTAATGTTGAGAGCCACCATTATATGGATTTTAGAAAATGATAGCAAACCAGCTTTGGAATTTGGTAAGGGAAATGGATAACTCTAAGATACAAAAATGGTTTAAAAAAAAAGCATGTGAAAGGGGGTAGTGCAGAGACATGCATGCACGCGTGCTAAATTGCTTCGCTCATGTCCAACTCTATGCAACCCCATGGACTGTAGCTCACCAGGCTCCTCTGTCCATGGGATTCTCCAGGCAAGAATACTAGAGTGGGTTGCCATGCCCTCCTCCAAAGAATCTTCCTGACCCAGGGATCAAACCCAGGTCTCTTATGTCTCCTGCATTGGCAGGTGGGTTCTTTACCACTAGCATCACTGCAGAGAAAGGCATAAGTGATGAAATGAGACAGTTCTTGCCCTTCCCTGAGGGCTGCCCCTCTCTCTCGTTCACACACACACACACACACACACACACACACACACACCAGTTTTATTTAGTATTTATGATCATGAAATATGCCTTGTTTTATTTGTGCCAACTTGTCTCCAGGTTTTACTGGAAAAGGCAGAATGGGCAACTTGAAAGTGATTTTGGAATCAAAATCCTTTTGTACCAATCTTGGTGTGCCACTGGTGCTTGCATGTAGAAAGTTGGGAAATTAGTTTACCAAGCAAGAAAGATAAAGTTTACCAAGCAAGATAGTCTTGCTTTCTTCAGGAAAATGGCTGGCATGGTAATATTTATCTCTCAGGGTTTTTATACGGATTAAATAAGTGAACTTTTCTGATCACACTTTAAAATTGTCATGTACTGAGAAATATGAACTATCTTTGATAAATGGTAAGTGGAGTACTTATAAAATGTGAAACACCCAGTCGGTATCTATTGTTATCCATCAATACTATTATGATCATTTATTTTCAATTTTGAATTGAAGTTTTAAAATACAGAGCTTTCTAGGTACTGTCAGTATCACTTATATGCAGTATTGCTTAACTTGGGTAATACTTGAGAATATTTCTATTTCCTTTTAATTGTCTGGTGTTTGATAGCTTTATATACAAACCAATGCAGATTCAGCAGTGGCTTTTGTTAGAACTCCACCGACAAGTGTGAGATGCAGCGTGGTCACCACTGGCTGGCCATGTGTGGGGCAGTTGTAGGGGATACTCAGTGTCCTTCAGGAAACTAAGCACTGTCCTGTCTTCAGGCTTGTCCAAAATTAAATTTGGACTCCAGCTCACTGGATTCCAGGGCTTTTGTGGTTTAGCAATAGCCAAATAAACTGCAATCAGTTTATTTAATGTTTAGTCTAAGTGAGTGGGCTACATTGACTAAACACTCAAGATCTTCCCACAGAAAACTGAGTCCCTTACTGCTATCTCCATTATTTTTTTTTCTTTAGAACATTTGTTAACACAACCAGCTTTCACTGTGCTAATGAAAGCAAAGTTTCGGTGCAGATTACTAAGGTGAATGAGACCGGCTGTGAAATGTTACTTTATTTATTTTTTTTTTTTTTTGCATTTATTTTTATTAGTTGGAGGTTAATTACAATATTGTAGTGTTCATTGTAGCACTGTTTATAATAGCCAGGACATGGAAGCAACCTAGATGCCCATCAGCAGACGAATGGATAAGGAAGCTGTGGTACATATACACAATGGAATATTACTCAGCCGTTAAAAAGAAATGTTACTTTAAAATACAAAGCAAGAGAATTGAGTTTTCTCAGGCTTTTAAAAGAATTCTCACCAAAATATTCTTTCCCTGAGAACTAAACAGGACTGCTCCCTTGAATCTCCACCTGGTTCTTCATTTTTTCTGCTGATAGTTTTTTTTTTTTCTCACTCTACTTATAGGATGGTGACATTTGTTTCTAGTGGTTTGTCTGCTAGCACCCTGTTTGCACTGTTTAACCACCCTGCACCATGATCCATCAGACCTTACCTTGGTGCTTCCCAGGAATGACTCCCAAGCTTCTTGGGGTTGCATTCCACCATGTTCCAGTATGTGGTCAGAGAGCAATACAGTGTTCATGTGGCCTCTGCTCGTAGCAGAAAATAAGGAAGCACCTCTAGTTTATGGCCTCCCCTGTCTTCCCCTCCTGGAAGGAAACTTTTTATCATCAGGAATAGCTTGTGTGAGAGAAGTCACAGGTTGCCATCAGGTCTGTGTTCAGGGTCTTAGTGTCACTTTTTTTTTGAAAATCCTAGGTCATTTTCTCTTTTCTTATATTACTTTTGTTATTATTTAAAATTTATTTATTTTTGGCTGCACTGTGGGGCATGCAGGATTTTAGTTCCCCAGCCAGGGATGGAACCCATGCTCTCAGCAGAGCAAGTGCAGGGTCTTAACCACTGGACTGCCAGGCAGGTCCCTTAGTGTGACTTTTAAAGGGGCTCAATGTCCTGGCTGACCTCAACCCTGAGGTTCACCTGCTCCTGCATGGTTGGTGCAGGGCTTGTTTCACTGTGCTCCACTCAGATGACAGAAGCCCTAGTGTAGAGCTTGTTTTGGGATTGTGCGCTTTTCATTCTGAAGACACAGGGGAAAATCAGAATGTGAAGCGCTGGACCTGTGTGCATATGCACTTCTGCCTTCCATCACCATCTTCTGAGTCCTCCCTGCTCCCAGGTGCATCACGGGAATGGAGAGCATCATTTCCCATGATGACAGATGGCACCCTTGAGTTCAACTGTTCCTCCTCAAGCTGAGAGTGTGATTTACATCTTTCTTCTATAACAGGCAACTGATTTGGACCAGTATCTATGAAAGACAGAAGATGTGATAGTTGGATGGCATCACTGACTCAATGCACATGAATTTGAGCCAATTCTGGGAGATAGTGAAGGACAGGGAAGCCTGGCATGCTGCAGTTCACGGGGTTGTAAAGAGTTGGACATGGCTTAGTGACAGCAATGACAAATAAATGGTTACTATTTATATAAAGTGTACATAGATAAGAAACTATTTCCTCCTAGCACCAAAGCCATTAGCTGATAAGCAAGAAAATAGCAATAATTATTTGATATGAAAATTTGTGTCTATGTGAGAAACCCAAGTACAAATAGTAGAGAGGTAAAGTTCAATGTTCTGAACAGTTGGTAAATTTTATGTATCATCACACCCGATCGTGAGAACAACACACACAGGCCCACAGGTCACCTTGCTGATCCTCAAATGGGTCAAGCAGAATTCTGCATCAGAGCCTCTTCCCTGCTCGTTCCTCTATCTTCAATACTTTCCACCTAGCTATTTTTCTGTGTAACTCCTCTCCTTCTTCCCCCAAGTTTCTGTTCAAATATTATGTCAATAGATCACCTGCTTTGAAGCACCCTGTATAAAACGGCATCTTCCTATCACCCCCAGTCATCCTCTGTCCATCTTACGTGGTTTATTTCTCTTGCACAGATTGCCACCTGACATATTTTCATTTTGGCATATTGGTTTGTAAGTCTTTCTTTTGTTCTTTGTTGAATTCTAAGAGACTAGAACAATGCCTTGTACAGCATAGGCACTGACTATTATTCACGGAATGAGTGAATACAGGCAGTCTGGAAGCTTTATCTTTCAACCTCACAAGGCAAGACTTATTTTTGGCACTGCTTCGGCTCTGGGATATTCTTTTTAAGAAATTAATAGTAGTCATGGAAACAATCTATTAAGTGCCTGTCATTTTCTGGTCACTTTTTTTGTATCACATTATTTTCTCTCTCTCTCTTTTTTTTTGTCTCTGGGATTCAGGCCCCCAGGGCCTTTGTTCCTTAGCTTGCAAGGCCTATTTTGCCCATGGCCATTTCCCAGTCCTCTTCGGAAATGGCTGTAGGTCTGTTTCATACCTACCTACACACATTATAGGCATACATACTTCCAGATAGACACGACTAGAGATTTCATAGCTTTCATTTTAAAAGTTTGGTCAGTTATGCATCAGATAGTACCTATATTATTTTATCTTTACAGGAAATCTATGATAATAATTTTACCCCCGATTGAAAAATGAGTAAAAGGTAGCTCAGAGAGGTCTAACAATCTGGCCAGGGCCACACAACAAGTAAGAAGGGAAGCTATGACATCAAACCATATCCTCATGCCAAAACCAAGGCTGATGCCATCTCATTAGATGAGCTCTCAGAAAAACAGCAAGCAAAGCAAGATGTTGCACTGCTTACTGAGCAAAGCTCAGCCTCATGAGCAGTAGCTAAGGGCTAGTTTAGCTAACTAGCTAGCAAAGACCTGGCTTGGAATCCTAGCTCTGCCCCTGAAAAGAATAAGGCATCAAGCCAGCTCTCTCTTTTGTCTCTCTAGCTCTAGTTTTAAAATTAACTTAATTGAGGTAAAATTAATATACACTAAAATATACCCATTTTAAGCATGCAGTTTTAATGAGTTTTGACAAATTTATGTACTTTGTAACCACTGGCACAATTAAGATATAAAACATTTTGTAAAAGATATAAAATATTTCCATCACTCCAAAAAGCTCCCTTGTGCCCCTTCACAGTCAAATTCTCACTCCCTACCTCCCTCCCCTCAAGGAATCAGGCAACTCATTCTATGCTTTGGGTCTTCAGAGATTAGTTTGTGTTTTCTAGAACTTCAGATAAATAGAATCAGGCAGAACACAGGCCTTTGTATTGCTGCTTATACTCGGCAAGATGTGTTTAGATTCATCCATGTTGTTGTGTGTACCAGAAGTTCATTTTTTAAATTGCTGAATATGCTCTGTTGTATGCAATTTATTTATTCATTCTCCCGCTGATGGACATTTGGTTGTTTCCAATTTAGGTTGTTATGAATAAAGCTGCTGTAACTATTTATGTGCAAGTCTTTGTGTAAACATAAGTTTTTATTTCTCTCGGGTAGAGATTTAGGAATGGACTTACTAGGTTGTCCTTGTAAACATGGGAAGTTCATGTTGTATTTTAGAAAAAACTGCCAAACTCTTTTCAAGCATAGTTGTTACCACTGAGACGTTTCCTAGCGTTGCGCTGCTCATTTGGAAAATGAAGATGTTTGATTAGATGATCTCTAAATTCCCTTCTGTTTTGTGATTCTAGGACCTGCTGTGCTAGAATTTTTACCTTTTCCTGTCTCAAGGTAGTATAATTTGTTATTCCTTCTTTTTTAAAAAATGTATCTTTTTTGTTTGTTTGGCTGTACTGGGTGGCTTCCAGGGTCTTAGTTTCTCAACTAGGGATTGAACCTGTGTCCTCACCAGTGAAAGCAGAGTCCAGTGAAAGCACTGGATCACCAGGGAATTTCCTTCTTTCACATATCTTAATTTCTATAGATTTGTCTTGTACCTGTTAGTATTGTTGATGATGATAATGATAAGAGAAAGTTAGCATTTTTTGATAAATTTATGTGTCAAGCATAAGGCTAAGTGTTTTACCTAAATTTTTCTATCTAATCCTCACACTAAGCATTTTCAGTAGATAGCATTTTTATAATCTATCTTTGTGTTGAAGCAGCTAAAGATCAGAGAAGTTAAGTAATTTCCCCAAATCAACAGCGTTATTAAGTGGCAGAGTTGGGAAGCAAAATTAGGTCTGTCTTGATCACTTCTAAATTACTAATTTCTTAGCTTTTGTTCTGATGTTCTGACTGATACTGCATCTTTTATATGACCCTAAGATCTACCTTGTACAATTCTGGACCTCCTTCACCTTCTCCATGTTGTTTACCAGTTTTTCTTCCACACTCTGGCATGACATCAGTGTTCAATGATCCAGCAACTTTCCAGAAGGCACCAAAAAAAAAAAAAAAAAAAAAGTAGTTTAGAGTGAGGCAAGCTTAAGATCATCTTACTTATGTCAGCTCCATTAAGTTTTCATTAACAGTCAGAATGGGGTTCCTTAAATCAGCATAATGCCAGTAAGCATTACTTTGAAAAAAGAAATGCTTAACCAATAAGATATCCTGTCTACATTTTGTCTGAATCTGGAAAGCCCAGTCACTTCAAAGCATCATAGAGGTCATTGCTATTTTGCACTGGACAATTAGCATCATCCTTCTCATCAAGTGGTGAAATTACCATGTTAGCTCTTTGCAGATCAGAATGTATTAGTGGCTCTTCATGCTTTTCTATGGAGTCATCATTAGGCATAACACGGACTCGGATACTGGATATTATCATTTAGATTAGTGAAGAATTGTGTGCATATACTAAGCATTTCCCTCTCAATTGTTTTTTCAGTATATGTAGGGTAAAAGCCAAAACTGTATCACTCTCATTCTTCACATGACCATATAATGCTTAAGCTTCACTATGTGGCTTGTGAGTAAACCATTTCTGACTTTCACATTATTTATAGTGCTTATCAAGTAATACCATTAAAAAAAAATCAAGAACATTTATTGACTTTAAAGAGTCCTGGTGGGACTTCTGAAATTGCTTTTCCTGAAGTGACCTCTGCTCTACGCTCTACCTAGAGACTTGAGGAGTTGACTCAAATCCCCACTCCCTCATGAGTGTGTTCTAACTATTTTATTTTCACTGTTCTCAGTTTTTGAATTTCTAAATCATTTATAGTCACCTCTGGACATTTTAAAATTTAATTATGTGTTGTATTTTATCACTTGTGTTTCACTTGTAGAGAGACATCGTGGAATCCAAGACAGAGTATGAACACTGAATTCAGACAAATATGGGCTTTTCCATTTAAAAATGATGTGACTCTGGGCAAACTCCATGTCTTCTATAGAACTCAACTGCCTCATCTTGAGAAGCAGATAGTACTGCTTACAAATTATGGTAATAATAGCTGTCTCATGAGGTCCGTGCAAACCTTAAATGACTTAATACATGGAAATGGGCATGTGGAAAAAGCCAAACAAATGGGAGCCCCCCACCCTTTTCCCCTGTGGTGATTTTAAATTCCCCGAGGTAGAACCAGGTCTTATGCCTCTGGACGTATTGCGTCCATGTATTCATTTAATACAAACTTACTCAGCACTTAGCTTTGTACTAAGCAAAGAACTCAGGACCATGAACAGTCATGAACAAGCCAAGCTTCCCTTTCCTGTGGACTTATGGATCTAGTAGATTGTAGACCTATACAAATGTTCACCTGACTTATGATGGTTCAGTGTAAGATTTTGTTGTTTTGACTTTTAAAATTTTATTTTTTAATTTATTTTTTACTTTAAGATGATGTGAAAGCAAAATGCATTCAGTAGAAATGGTACTTGGAATTTTGATCTTTTCCCAGCCTAGCAGTATTCGGTACAAGGCTCTCTTGCAGCACTGGGCAGGAACAGGTTGCAGGTTGCAGTCAGCCCCACGGTCATGAGGGTGAACAGCCGATAAACTGACAACCATCCTGGATCCAGATACCAAGTCTGTTGTTCACTTCCGGTACAGTATCCAATAAATTACATGAGCTATTCAGCACTTTATTCTAAAATAGACTTTGTGTTAGATGATTCTGCCCAACTGAAGGCTCATGAAAGTGGTATGAGCACATAGACTAAGCTCTGATATTCAGAAGGTGAAGTGCATTAAATGTAATTTTGATATATGATGTTTTCAACTTAGGGTGGCTTTAGCAGGATGTAACCTCCAACTCTTGCTGGAGTAGAGAAAAAAACATATTTTTATGATGGTGCGTCTTCTCACTCACTTCATGTTTGTACTTCCATTTTTATTTTTAAAGCTGTTGTGGGGATTATATTTTGGCAAGAGAGGGGGTGTCTTGTCCATTCACATTCAATCTTTCCTAGACAGAGTCTTCTTAGATTGTGGGGTGTCAAAGGGATCAGTTATACCCCAGCAAGTAGGTCATATTCAGGGGTCAGAGTCCCCCATTTCCTGGAGGATTTCTCAAAGGGGAAGATTACAAGTCTACAAGGGGAGGGTTACAAATCTGATGCCCTCCCAACACCACCCATACCCTTCCTGGGGTTGGGAGGGGAAATATTCCTCAAGTGTTCACCATGGGTGAAGCACTGCATTAGGTACCAAGAGGACTTCCCTGAAAGCTCAGTTGGTAAAGAATTGACCTCCAATGCAGGAGACCCTGGTTCGATTCCTGCATCAGGAAGATCCCTTGGAGAAGGGATAGACTACCCATTCCAGTATTCTTGGACTTCCCTTGTGGCTCAGCTGGTAAAGAATCTGCCTACAATGTGGGAGACCTGTGTTCGGTCCCTGGGTTGGGAGAAGGGAAAGGCTACCCACTCCAGTATTCTGGCCTGAAGAATTCCATGGACTGTAAGAGTCAGACACAACTGAGTGACTTTCACTTTAGGTACCAAGAATAATTTTGCATTGAAGAAACATATGATTTATACAGGAAATCAACTTACATGCATTTAACTGAAAAGGTAAATTGTAACACAGAGCAAGATCATTTCAAGTAAGAGGAGGCCCAGAGCAACTAAAATTAGTAGATAAAATACAAAATTCTTTCATAAAAGCATTTAAGATGTAACATGGGATGGCAAGGAATTACTTAAGAGCTCTGGTTTAGAGAGTTGAGCAGATCACTGCTTCACCTTTGAGGACATTTGCTGATCTAGTTTAAATTAAGCTGTCAAACACAGCTGTGGGTTTGAAGGGCTCATTATGAAGGGGAACCAAAACACACCAAGTTCGCAGTCAGATCTGGTCACTGTCAGAGGCAATGTTGGGCAGGTGGATCAGTAGAAGCTGAGTAAAGTCTGAGACTTAAATTCAACCTAAGTAGAACACCTAGGTGCTGGTTGTAGGCAGAGAAGAAAATCTCAGTGTAAAGCCATGGACTAGACCGAGTGCTCAGACCAGAGCCAGCAGGGTCAGCATGGAGAGTGGGAGGCAAAACTTGGATTTTAGCTGGGGTTGGGCTTGAGCAGCTGGGTTTTTAAAAGCCAGTGGGCCAGGCTGAGCATCTCTAGGCATTCCTCATTTGACTGAGCTTCGTTTCACTGCACTTTAAAGACACTGCATTGTTTTTTCATAAGTGGACGGTTCACGGCAACTCTGCATCAGGCAAGCTGTCAGCACCATTTTTTTTTCAACAGCATTTGCTCACTTCATGTCTCTGTGTCATATTTTGGTAATTCTCACAATATTTCAAGCTTTTTATTTTTAAGTCTTCAAGATTCCTCCATGTTTTAGCAGGTGTCAGAATTTCATTTCTTTCTAATGCTGAATTATATATATATATATATGTAAATATATGTATAAACACTTTGTTTATCCATCCATCAATGGACACTTGCATTGCATTGCTTTCATCTTTTGGTTGTGTATAATGTTACTATGAAGGGTACAAATAGAATATACAAATATCTGTTTGAGTGTCTACTTCAGATTCTTTGACGCATATATTCAGGAGTGGAATTGTTGGATCATATGGTAATTCTGGGGCTTGCTTGGTGGCTCAGCGGTAAAGAATCTGCCTGCAATGTAAGAGACCTGGGTTCGATCCCTGGGTCAGGAAGATCCCCTGGAGGAGGGCATAGCAACCCACTCCAGTGTTCTTGCCTGGAGAATCCCATGAGCAGAGGAGTCTGGCAGGCTACAGTCCATAGGGTTTCAAAGAGCTGCACATGACTAAAGCAACAGCATGCAGCACACATGGTAATTGTTTGTTTAATTTTTTGTTCAGTTCAGTTCAGTAGATCATTCATGGCTGACTCTGCGACCCCATGGGCTGCAGCACCCCAGGCCTCCCTGTCCATTACCAACTCCCGGAGTTTACTCAAACTCATGTCCATTGAGTTAGTGATGCAATCCAACCATCTCATCCTCTGTCATCCCCTTCTCCTCCTGCCCTCAATCTTTCCCAGCATCAGGGTCTTTTCCAATGAGTCAGCTCTTCACATCAGGTGGCCAAAGTATTGGAGTTTCAGCTTCAACATCAGTTCTTCCAGTGAACATCCAGGACTGACCTCCTTTTGGACGGACTGGTTGGATCTCCTTGTAGTCCAAGGGACTCTCAAGAGTCTTCTCCAACACCACACTTTAAAAGCATCAATTCTTCGGCGCTCAGCTTTCTTTATAGTTCAACTCACATCCATATATGACTACTGGAAAAACCATAGCCTTGTCTAGATGGACAGTTGCTGGCAAAGTAACGTCTCTGCTTTTTAATGTGCTATCTAGGTTGGCCATAACTTTCCTTCCAAAGAGTAAGTGTCTTTTAATTTCATAGGAACTGCCATATACCTAGAAATATTTTAGAATATTGATGCCTAGTGGGATCCAGTCCTCCAGATTTGTTTCTTTATATTCCAAGTCATTTTAATGTGCACTCAAGATAGAGAACCACCGCCAGAGCCAACAGTGAGGTTTCAGCTTCCTCTTCTCTGATCAAGTTTTTCCATCGTTATCGTATTTGTGATGGTGCTTTGTGATCAGTGATCTTTAATGTTTATACTATGGCTCACTGAAGGCTCAAATGATGGTTATCATTTTTTAGCAGTAAAATATTTTAAAATTAAGGTGTGTGCATTAATTATAATAAAATACAATTAAAATACATAAAGGTATGTATTTTTAAGATATAATGCTTTATATACTTAACAGACTACAGTACAGTATATACATAAATTTTATGTGCACTAGGAAATCAAAACGTTCGTGTGACTCACTCTATTGTGATATTCACATTATTGTAGTTTTCTGGAACTAAACCTGAAATATCTCTAAGGCATGTCTGTAATATAAAACAATAATGAAGGAAAAGACTTTTCAGCATGTGAGGTTTGTATTATCAGCAATGTTTGATGAAATGTTAACATTTGGTCCCCATTTTATTCCCTTCCCCCAATTCCAGCTATATTAAAGAGTTAAATGTAAAATGTCCACTTATTATCACAAAAAAGAAAAACTTCAAAGAAATATGTTATTATGTATTTCTGGAATAGTGAAGATTTTCTACATTTAAAAGCAATGGTAACTATCAAGAAGAAAATATTAGGAGAAGTAATTCTACTAAAAACAAAAAACCTTACATTTAAAAGCAAAACAAAATATTGGTAATATATTTGCAGTAAATATAGCCAAGGGTTAATATTTTAAAACAAAAAGAATATACTAAATCTAAATAAAATGCTAAGATCCCAATAGGTAGTAAACATGAAGAGATATTAATAAAAAAACATAACTAGATAAACTAAAGGATATGTTAACATTGATATTTGTTGTTGTTATGTCTGACTCTTTGCAACCCCATGAACTGCAGCGTAACAGAGTTCCCTGTCCTTCACCGTATCCGAGAGTTTGCTCAAACTCATGCCCATTGAGTCAGTGATGCCATCCAATCATTTTATCCTTTGTCACCCACTTCTCCTCTTGCCCTAAGTCTTTCCCAGCATCAGGGTCTTTTCCAGTGAGTCGACTCTTTGCATCAGTGTTGGAGCTTCAGCATCAGTCCCTCCAATGAATATTCAGGGCTGATTTCCTTTAGGATTGACTGGCTTGATCTCCTTGCTGTCCAAGGGAATCTTAAGAGTGTTCTCCAGCACCACCATTCGAAAGCATCAGTTCTTCAGTGCTCAGCCTTCTTTATGGTCCAGCTCTCACATCTGTACATGACCACTGGAAAAACCACATGTGTGCTTAGTAGCTCATTTGTGCTCAACTCTTTGCAACCCCGTGGATTATAGCCCACCAGGCTCCTGGGTCCATGGAATTCTCCAGGCAAGAATATTGGAGTGGGTTGCTATTCCCATCTCCAGAGGATCTTCCCCACCCAGGGACTGACCTGGGTCTCCTGCACTGCAGGCAGATTCTTTACCGTGGGACCCACCAGGAAAAACCGTAGCTTTGACTACAATGGACCTTTGTCAGCAAAGTGATATATCTGTTTTTTAATATGCTGTCTAGGTTTGTCATAAGTATTATCTAATATCTAATATTATAATATTAGATAATATTTATTGAATATTTATTATATGCTAGATGCCATGTTATGTACTTTGCCCATATTATTTTATTTAATCTCCACAAACCTTTAAACTAGGTTCTATTAAGACCCTAGGTTTATAGATGAGTAAGTAGCAGGAGAGGTTAGGTGGCTTTGTGGCTGAGTTTTCCCTCTCAATTCTTTTTGTATTTATCATATTTGTGTGTGTGCTCAGTTGCTAAGTCATGTCCAACTCTTTGAGGCCCTGTGGACTGTAACCTGCCAAGCTCCTCTGTCCATGGGATTTCCCAGATAAGAATACTGGAGAGGTTGCCATTTCCTTTTCCAGATCTTCCTGACCCAGGGATTGAACCTGAGTCTCCTGCTTGGCAGGCGGATTCTTTACCACTGAGTCACCAGGAAAGCCCTTATTGGAATTAGCCTGTTGTTATTCTCATTATCTTTATCAATAAGTATTTATTGTGTATTATGCACACATGCATGCTAAGTCGCTTCAGTCATGTCCAACTCTTTGCGAACCTGTGGACTATAACTCACCAGGTTCCTCTGTCCTTGGGATTCTCCAGGCAAGAATACTGGAGTGGGTTGCCATGTCCTCCTCCAGGGGATCTTCCCAACCCAGGGACTGAACCAGCATCTCTTGAATCTCCTGCATTGGCAGGCAGGTTCCTGGCAGGCTACAGTTCATAGGATTGCAAGAGTCGGACACAACTTAGCACTATCTTTCTTTTCTTTCTTTACCACTAGCACAACCTGGGAAGCTCCAGTGTTTATTATAATCTATAGAAATAGTGTCAGACTCATTTCACTTTACAGTATTACCTTTAGCAGATTCTAGCATATTAGAGTTATCTAATCTAGGGATACTATGAACCAATAAAATAGGTACTTCAAATTATTGAATTAGAATACAATATTATATAAAATTCAAGCTTTTCTATGTAATTTATAGGATCTGATTTTAAAAAGCTACACGATTTTAGGATTACAATCTTAAATTTCTTTTGGAACCTTAGGCAAAAAACTTGGGAAAAATTTTTAGAGAGGTAGTGACAAGAGAAAATTTTTTTTTTGGTCTGTGTAGGGTATTTTTGTTTGTTTAATTGTTTTGCTTTGCTTTTGGTCTATTCTTGTCAATTTTAAAGCCTCCACCCTTTAAAAAATTACCCTTCTTTTTAACTTCTAAAGGCCAAGAGTTTAATTTTCAATTAGCTTTATAGAAGTTCATATGCATTGAATAGATTTGGTAAATACACTTGACAGATGATAATTTCAGAAAATTTTGTTTATTTAAGCTGACAAAAAAAAAAAAAGACTTGCAAACCAATTGATTCCAACATCTGTCATATTTGGACAGAGTGTTTAAACCACAGTTTGAATGTAAATTGAGTTTTGGCTGGCAAACAGGTTCATATTTCAGAAATGGTTTACCTCAAGAACATTTTGAGGATAAATGTTTTTTACCTTTTCCAAACGTTTATGCTAATTCAAGCATGGATGAGTTTAAAGGCAGAGGAGAAAGTTCTTGGCGAGGGAGGGATTAAAGACAGTGGTGAGAAGATTGTACCACTATTATCCCAGCATGAAGATGTGCATATTTGAGTTCTCTTTTCCCTTCTTAACTCTTATCAAACCAGTCAACCAGTCTTATAAATTCACTGTCTACAGTGGCTCTCCATTGGTTCCTTTCTTCCCTCATTTACATTGCTAGTATCCCAATTTAGTCCCCGATCCCTTACTCCTAGGCTATTAAAATAACTTAATATTTCATTTCCTTGATTCTGGTTTCTCCTACTTTCATTCTGTCTCACTCAGGGCACCAGACACGCTTTCTTAAAGGACAGCCTTCCCCATCGTGCTCTCCCACACAGAGTTTTTATTACTTTCTTTAAGTTTGAATTCCTTAGCCGATACTGCAAATTTCTACACCTAATTGGTGATGCCACACATTTGGTCTAATTTACCTGCTTTTCAGGTGTTTCCAGCAGTCTGAGATGGTGAGACGTTCCCACTTCCTGCCTCTTACTACTCTCCAAGCATATTTTACACAATCCTGGCTGCGTGTTTTTGTTCAGGTAATTATCCATTTTCTCAAATTTGGTTTTCCATTTTAATAATATATTTTAGGAAGGTAGAGAGGTTGTATAAAGTTTGTCTAGATTCCTGAGCCTAGGTGTTGCATCTTCCTTCTTTTTTAAATAGATTATTTTTCAGGGAAGTTTTATGTTTATAGCAAAATTGAGTGGAAAGTACACAGAGTTCCCATACAACCCTTCCTCCCACACATGCACAAACTTTCCTACTATAAACACCCCAAATCAGAGCCGTGCACTCGTCACAGCTGATAAACCTACATCAAAATTATCCAAAATCGTCGTTTACATCACGGTTCATTCACTCTTAGTGTTGAACATTCTTTGGGTTTGGACCCATGTATGACAGCATCTATCTTCCATATTAATATCACACAGAACAATTTCACTGCCCTAAGATTCCTCTGTGCTTTTCTTTTTTAAAGTAACTTTGACTTCTAGCCTCTTCTCTAAAATAAGTTATTTATTTATTTATTGACTGTGCTGGGTCTTTGTTGCTGTGTACAGGCTTCTCATTGCACTGAAAACTACATTACTTAGCTGTGTTAGAGAATACACAAGGCAAAGAAACTGCTTTAAACATGAAACTTGAAAAAAAGACAATGCCAGGGGAAAACATCTTTGCATTATTCCCCTCTTATGAGCACATGTACAAATCTGATTTGTAATATGAGCAGCAGACTCTTTGAATGAGGAAAAAGATTAATATGTGCAAATGCGTGATGTATGATACAAAAAAGAATGGAAAATCCACATGCTTGTTCTAATAAATTAAAGAGCCAGCATAAAATAAGAGGTGTTTTTGATCATCTCAGTCCAGAAAGAGACAAGAGCAATTCTCAAATAAGGTTTCATTTAGCCTTTCTACATCCATATACATTGTACCTCAATTTTTATAAAGTACACATAAAGAGTAGAGCCCAAAATTGGCAATTAAATATCCAACATTTACTTATTTGCTCATCTGGGTTGCTTTATAATGGTCTGTTGTTTTGACGCCTGATAAAAAAAAACCTCTAAGTTTAGCGAAACTTGGCAAATACACTTACAAGATTGGGAGTTAGACTGGATTTGAATGTAGGCTTGGGAAGTTGATATGCTTGAGCCTCAACTTCACATGAAAATATTTAGAGATTTTTCTGGATTCATTAGTAAATAGAGGTAGAATAGCTAGCACAGAACTCAACATTCAATAGTGGATGGGGATAAAGCTTATTGAGAGGACAATGTGGTGGAAATAACCTAGACTGGGGATCTACATGAATTTTATCTGGTCCTGATTGGAGGATTGACTTTTGAGGGATATTTGTGTCATCTTTCCCACCTTCAATTTCCTCGTCTCTAAAATGAGAAAACTGGACTAGATCAGCTGGTTAAACATTTTTATAGTAACCCAACCCTTTGTGTAAATGAAGTCCTAAACAAAAGGTCAGTGTTTGGAAAATGATAAAAGCAGAGCTGGTAGGGTTAAACCTAGCAAATGGAGCCGGAGCCAACCCCTCGACCTCCCCTCTCACCACCTCCCAGAACTGCCCAGGCACCTCCTATGACGTCTTGGACTCAGCAGAGCCTGGGAATAGATGATTGCCGAGATGCTCTGGACAGGTCTTTCTGCTCGGTGGATGTGTCTACAGTATAATGGCTTGATGATTTTTTTTATTAAACCAACAGTGTATTGTGTCTCTCTCAGAAAGAGCCCAGACAGTATTCTTTATAACAAGAATGATGGAATGATGCAGTCTATCTTAACAATTAAATATGCTTAGTGACCATTGCTCAAAACTCATTAAAGAATGAACCAAAATGCGATAAGAGTGTGACTTGGTGACTCAGACAAGAAAGAATCTGCCTGCAATGTGGGAGACCTGGTTTAATCCCTGGGTTGGGAAGATCCCCTGGAGAAAGAAATGGCTAACCACTCCAGTATTCTTGCCTGGAGAATTGCATGGACAGAGGAGCCTGGTGGGCTACAGTCTGTGAGGTCACAAAGTGTCAGACACAACTAACACTTTCACTTCATTTTCGTATCTCCAATCAGTCCCATACAACCATAGCTATCATAACTGGCAAAGTGGAGACAGTGTATGTATTTTTAACCTGTCACTTGATTTCCATCAGAGAGATGTTATCAACTCCATACAGGTCAAGGCAGAATTCCCAAAGTGAATAAGGTTAATTATTAAAGTTTTTGTGGAATATCCTCAATTCTAATCAGATTTAATTAACTGGATACTAGAGAGTGAAAAAGTTGGCTTAAAACTCAACATTCAGAAAACTAAGATCATGGCATCTGGTCCCATCACTTTGTGGCAAATAGATGGGGAAACAAGGGAAACAGTGAGAGGCTTTATTTTCTTGGGCTCCAAAATCACTGCAGGTGATGATTTCAGCCATGAAATTAAAAGACGCTTGCTCCTTGGAAGAAAAGCTATAACCAACCTAGACAGCATATTAAAAAGCAAAGACATTACTTTGCCAACAAAGGTCTGTCTAGTCAAAGCTATGGTTTTTCCAGTAGTCATGTATGGATGTGGAATTTGAACTCTAAAGTAAGCTGAATGCTGAAAAATTGATGCTTTTGAACTGTGGTGTTAGAGAAGACTCTTGAGAGTCTCTTGGACTGCAAGGAAATCCAGCCAGTCTACCCTAAAGGAAATCAGTCCTGAGTATTCGTTGGAAGGACTGATGCTGAAGCTGAAACTCCAATACTTTGGCCACCTCTTGCAAAGAACCGACTCATTGGAAAAGACCTTGATGCTGGGAAGATAGAAAGCAGGAGGAAAAGGGGATGACAGAGGATGAGATGGTTGGATGGCATCACCAACACGATGGACATGAGATTGAGCAAGCTCTGGGAGTTGGTGATGGACAGGGAAGCCTGGGGTGCTGCAGTCCATGGGGTTGCAAAGAGTCAGACATGACCAAGTGAGTGAACTGAGCTGAGATTCTACTCTCACTTTATCTTCAAATTCCCCTTTATAGGAGGGGCCATTACAGTCATTTTACAGATGTGGAAAATGTAACTTCATCTCCAAAGAGATCTGAAATCACATAGGCTATTAAGTGGCAAGGCCAATATGCAAGCCCAGTTTTCTTGAGACCATGTTCAGTCCTCTTTTTATAAGTCATAAAAGCCAGGGAAGATACAGACAGAAAAATGTAAATGCTTTCCTTTACCAAGAGTGTGTTTTTCCTAATCTGCTTGAGAATCCTATGTATTTCAGAGACCCTCTCTGAATCATCTGATGACACAGAGTTCATAAGGATTCAGGTCTATCTGGATTTTTCAAAGGCATGATGGGTAAATAGTCTTTATGTTTCAAATTATAGTGCAAACATTTCCATCCTGATATTAATATTTATGGATTTTTTTGAGTTTCAATGAATAGTTCTCCTGATAATTCCCAAATCTTCAGAAAAACCTTGCTTTCATAAGTAACAAATTGTGTTATTATCCACATCTGTTCTCATTTTCTATAGGCTTAAAAAGTCCCTATTTATTATGGGAGCCAAAAGAAATCACTCTTCACCAGTGTCTATCGAATTCTGGCTCATTTTCTCACATAATTCTTTATTTGCCAATGAAATGCTTATCCAAAATAAATAAGGGACCTACTAAACTGCAGTGATTAACTTGCAATGAGTCTCAGATTCCATTCACTTACGGAAATGGAATAAAATCCAACACTTTAGTTATACTGTTGTGATGTCAGTGGCCCAGTTAGGCTGTTAGAACTGCAGGAGTTACTACCTTAATATCACATTAGCACATCATTAACTTGAACCATACCAAAGCAGTATGAAAATGAACAATTTTCATTTTTTAAAAGAGACAATATGAACTTTTCCTGCTGCTTAAATTTGTTTCACATGTCTATTGGGATGGGGGTGGTAACAGAGGATATGTAGAGTGCAGTTACATTTTAAATTAATAACAAGTAGTTATTGAAAAGTGTGTATATTTAGAAATTAAATCTAGGGTATATTTTTAAAATGAAAAATTAGATGAATCCTTATATATTAAATTTTTTGGTATGCCTTTGTCTGTATAATTTTGTATAGCTCTGTTAGCTGCCTGAAAATCTTTTCTGGATCAAGATGGGTTAGAAATAAGCAAGTAAGCAAATACATGAAACACTCTTCTGTTTCCAAATTATACCTACTGACTGAAGCTCTAAAGAAATATTTTGAATGGATGATTGCTATTATCTATGTGGCCAAATTGTTATTATTTTTTAATTTGACACACATATCCCATTTTATTTTTATTATAATTTCAAATTGTAAAGTACTTTACAATTTCTAGGTGATGCAGTGGTAAAGAATCCGTCTACCAATGCAGGAGACTCAGGTTCAATTCCTGGGTTGGGAAGATACCCTGGAGGAGGAAATGGCAACCCACTCCAGTATTCTTGCCTGGAAGATTCCATGGACAGAGGATCCTGGCAGGCTATAGTCCATGGGTTCGGAAAGAGTCAGACACAACTGAGCATACATGCACTTACAATTTCTAAAGCACTTGAACAGATAATAGCATTATTTCATCTTCATGTTACCTTGTAATATGGTCAGAGCAAATATCCACCTCTTCATTACACAGATGAGGAAATTGGGTTTTGACACTTTAATGCTAAATGACATCCTAGGTCAACACAAATCCATTTCCATTGTTTGTTTCTGCATGACTTTGGAAAAATTACTACTCAATGCCTCAGTTTTGACATCTGTAAAATGGGAACAAGCAGATAAGTATTGCAAGATTGTTGTGGGGAATAAATGAGATAGTCCATAAAACTCTTAGTATAGCACCTGAAACATGGCAAATATCTGTAACTATTAACTGCTGTTATTATCATAGTTTTTGAAATAAAACTGCTAAAGATAATTAAACTACAGAATGAAATTATAATACAATAAGAAACTGTTCTCACACTGTGGCTATGATACTCGTGTAACATTACTTGTATAATGTTAATTGTCCACAAATTTTCTTTAGATTGATTTGCTCAGAATTGCTTCTGGTCCCTTTACTCCTGGGGTTCATTTTCTTTCTTGCTGATGTGTGTCCTTCTGTCCTTTCATGAGGGCCTGTGAGGAGTAAAGATGTTTATATTTTGTACATCTGAGAAAAGCCACAATTTTTGCCTTCATTCCTAAATGACGGTTTAGCTGGGGGGAGACTCTGGCTGTTGCCAGTGGGAAGGCTGGCGTACTTCTGACTGTCGCTCCTCGGTTGGCCATCCGTCCTTTCTCTCCAGTAACTTTCAGGACCAGGTGAAGAGTCTGGTTGTCCTTCCTGCTCTGCACGCGCACTATTGCGCACTGATGGAGGAAATTACCTTTATTGATTACATTTGATGTTAAGCTACCACTTTGAATTAGATGCTCGTGGATATATTGAAGCTAGCATCACTTAAAAGAAAATATTCTTTCCCACCATTTCCTGTATTATTTTCTCCTGGAACACCTATTAAGGCATATGTTAGAACTTCTCGTTCCATTCTTCCTGTCTCTAAATTTTCAGTAGTATTTTCTCATCACTTAATTTTCCAGTTAAATATTTTACCTGCATTCTGGGTGATTTTCTCAGATCTATTTGTATTCTCTCTTTAGCTGTGCTTAGTCTAATTTTTTATTTATAAAATTTCTATTTAGTTGTTTAAAATCTGCTTTTTTCTTTTTAAAAATAATCATTTGCTCCTCTTTGCCTTATTTTCTCTTCCTTTATCCCTTGAATAATTAAACATACTGTTTGTAATACTGCATTCTGTTTGCTCTATCCTGAAATTCCTTGGGTATAATTTCTCTTGTAGTTTCTCCTTCTGATATTCTTCCATTTTGACATGGTAGATTATGGTCTGTGCGCACATATGGCATGAAAGTGCTATGTGGGCATCCCATGCATGCCCCAAGTGGTTGTAGAGTTTTTATAAGGACAATGTCATACATGCCTTTCTGGAACCCTGGAGAAGATAACAGTTTCATGCTGATGTTTACTCCAATTCTGGGCTTGAAATGTCCAAACTCTCTGGGCCATGTAGGAGTTCAGGTCCCATGGGCAGTACAGACTCAAGGCTGCAGAATCTGGCAGCATAATCTGCTTTTATCCATGGCCTTGATGTGGACCTTGGTCCTGCTTGCATTGGTGTGGTGATTCAATGCTGGCATAGTGCCTCACACAAAATGCATACCAAATAAATGCTTATTGAACAAAAATTTGCAGAACTAGCCTTCATAAACACCACTTTTACAAGGCTAGAAACTCCTCTGAACTTACTGGCTTTAGTTGTTTCTTATGATTGTTTACATTCCATGTGTCCTTAAAGAATTGTGTTTGTTTTTATGAAAGTTGCTTGATAGTGCAGTTTTGCGTGCTAAGTCGCTTCAGTTGTGTCCGACTCTTCATGACCCCATGGACTGTAGCCCACCAGACTCTTCTGCCCATGGGATTCTCCAAGCAAGAATACTGGAGTGGGTTGCTGTGCCCTCCTCCAGGGGATCTTCCAGACCCAGGGATCGAACCTGTGTCTCTTGTGTCTCCTGCGTTGGCAAGATGGGACCTTTACCACTAGTGCCACCTGGGAAGTTTTATCCTTCATTAAATTATTTTTTTCCTTTTTTTTTTTTCCATTGGAAGATAATTGCTTTACAATATTGCGCTAGTTTCTGCCATACGTCAACATGAATTAGCCACAGGGATACATATGTCCCCTCCCTCTTGAACCTCCCTCCCATCACCCGCCCCATCCCACCCCATCCCACCCCCCTAGGTTTAGCAGAGCACTGGGCTGAGCTCCCTGCGTCACACGGCAAATCCCACTGGCTGTCTATTTTCCTTAGGGTGATGTATATGTTTCCATTCTATTCTCTGAATTTGTGTCACCGTCTCCCTCCCATACTGTGTCCACGAGTTTGTTCTCTATGTCTTTTGTCTCCATTGCTGCCCTGCAAATAGGTTCGTCAGTACCATCCTTCTAGATTCCATATACATTCATCGAATTATCTTTAAATTTAAGAAATTGAAGCTGAAACTGGACATCCTAGAAGTTAGGGTCTGAAGACCCCTCTATCAGCTCTTCTTACCCATCCTACCCCTTTAGTAACAATTTGCAAGTTTCCAGAAAGATGCTGCTTGCTGTTCTTAAACTATGTGGTTATACAGCTCAAATATGTAGCATTGTTTCATATCAGATTACTAAAAATCAGGCCCAGCCTTAAGTTAGAAAATTAATAGTCTTGAAAAATAGCCTGAATATCTTGATCACTTTTTGATAAGGGTTTGCTGAAACTTATGAAGACCGGAATAAAGAAGTTGGCTTTGCAAAGGAAACTTCCACACAGAAACTGACTTTAATTGAGGGCAACTAAAAAGAGAAATTTTCATGAATTGAGGTATGGAGAAGTCATTTTGACTTATACAAGAGTTAAGTTGAATTTCATGCTAACTACAACAGCCTATTTTCTTGCCTATCAAACAGACACTGCACATCTGCTTTAATTACTAAAGAAAATGACACATCGACCTGAAGTAAAGAATGTCCATGTTAAAACGAAGGATTACAAGTTCCCTCCCCTTCCTGGGACACCAAAGATTGTGCTTCCCTTCCAGGCACCAGGGTCATACTGACCCACTGTGGACATGTCGGGTTTTTTTCTTTTTTTTTTTTGGAAATCTTGAAGATATATATCCCTGACTTGTTTAAAGTTTGTTCTGACAAGATATAAAACTGTGCTGAAAACCAGGCTTCCTGGGAGCAGTTTCTCAGAGTAACCTGGGAAGTTGACTGCCGGGCTATATAGTGTTAAGTTTGGCTCAAATAAAACTCTTTTTTATTCTTATTATTGACTGATTACTGATTATTTTCATTGACACAATATTAATACTGTTCTAATGTATTTACGGTTGCTGGTACAAGATATAGGGAAAAAGTTGCTGAAAAGAAAAAGAAGCCAGCAAAGCTACAGAGAATTTAATTAGTCTATTAATGTAGCTGTCCCAGTGCTCTCTTTACATTTGTAGCACTTGGATTCTGATATAAAAGCACATGAAACTAGAAACTAGTAAGGAAATAGCTTTGAATCCCACTCTTAGCAGTATAAAAATATAACAACCATTGTCCCTAAAAAGTCTAACAACATTTACATTAGCTGTGTTATTATTGAACAAGTGGAATTAGTAATGTGCTATTAACTATTTTCACCAAGTTCTGGTAGATATGGTTATCAACCCCATCAAACAGCTAAGGGGTAGAGAGAAAAAATGGAATTTGGCAATATGAGAACCAGATTCCTGTCTCTTTTTTGCTGGTTAGATGCTGTAAGAGCTTGGGTGTTGAAATTCTTTATTCCTTTGCTTCCTTTCCCCCAAAATGAGGATAATGAGACCTCCTCCACAGAGTTATGGCAAGGATTAAATAACATAATACCTCTAAAGACGCTTCGCAAACTTGAAGCAGCGACTGTCAAAGCGAGGTCCTTAGTTCTGCCATGTGGACCTCACCTCGGGACTTAAAAGAAATGCAAATTCTTGACTAGTTCCTGGTCCTACTTCCTTCCCAAGTTCTTTCCCAAAGTCCTAGTTCTTAGGACACCCTTATGGCCCTAAAAAAATTCCCTTTTTCGCTTAAGCTAGGCTCAATGCTTTTGAATTAGCTGCAGTGAATCATCTCACTGAGTGAAGGAGAACATCCACAGGCAACTCAGCTCCTCTCCCATACGACTGTTGGATCTATGACCTTTTTCTCTGCCTGCCCAAGATCCTTTTATAGTCCATCAACTTCCTTTCTTTATCCTTTCCTCTGCAGTAAACTTGGTTGTTTGGATGCTGGATTAGTTATGTGCTTATTTTTTTCACGCTTCTCTCTCCATCTCTACACATCTGCACATCCCTCCCCCGCCCCCACCCCTGCATCTTCATGCACTTTTTTTTTTTTTTTAACATTTTGTAAATTTCCAGGTCTTGACAAAGTTCCAGTCATCATCCTCAAACATCCTTACCACAGGTTGAAATTCTCTGAATTTCATTGCTCTAAAATAGTAAATTACTTGCTCATGCAGTTAAATAAAATGTAAAATTCTTTGCCAAATCCCTATTGTGTAGACCTTAAACATTCCAGTTTTATCTGCTTTCCTGTCCCACCAGATATCAAGACTGACATACTCCATATCTCATCTCATAACTTCTCAAGGATGAGTGACCTATGTTCAAAAATAGAATTATGGAAATTCAGAGTTGGAAGATATCCAACTTTTTCCCCTTGCAGGGGTCCCTGTTACAACCTTCCTGCTTGTTGGCCATCTAACCTCTTATACACGCTCAGTGATGGAGAGCTGTGTGGCTTTCATAATGAGTGCTTCCTTCCATTAAAATAAAACCTACCTCTTTGTCACATCCAAACTCGGCCCCCATAGAACCCTTTAGAGCAAATATATTCCCTGTGCCCTACAACAGCATCATCTCTCAATTTTTCTTTCTTAGGGTGAACGATATCGACCACCTTTTAAAAAATTTTTTAGATTTATTGTTTTATTGAGGCAATATCATTATATACCATTATGTAAGTCTCATGTGTAAACATTATATTTCTATTCCTGTATACCCTTTGGTATGCTCATCACTAGAAGTGATCTCGATGCAAAAAGACCTTCTCTAAGACATGTTATAGTAAAATCACCAAAAGTCCTTTAAGTGCTTTTTGTTAAGTGGGATTATGGGGTCATATTCCTTAACATTTTCTTGTGACTATGACCATATTTCACAGTGCCTTTTTAAAATGTGGCCCTTGAAAATTGAACATAATAGTTGGAATGTGATCTGAATGTCCATCTCTCTGGAAGTATATAAGGACTATATTTTGCAAAGACTTTTATCATCTTGTTGGCTCCTAAGATCTTTTTCATTTTATGTTGTTAAGACTTCTGAATTCTATAGTAGGAGTTTAAAACAAGAAATGTAGGACTTATGTAACTACCATCACAATAGTAGTATATAATTGAGAAAATTGGTCACCTTACACTTTCTCTATACCCACTGACTTAGCTGCACCTTACCCTCATCTCCTCCTTATTTTTATAGGCTAAGTTGACCCCCTTTTTTAACCAAAACTAACCTCTCCACCCATGTAATTCACTCTTTTCTTTCTCTCTGGGAGCTTGCCTTAATTCTTTTTTTTTTTTTTTCTATTTTTCTGGCTTTGCCACTTTTACTTTTAAACTATTTCAAATCTCTTCCATTACAAATGAAACAATCTGTCTTATAGCAACTACCTTATCTCTTTCCTTTCTTTTATTACCAAGTGTCTTTAAAAAAGTGCATGCTGCACTTACTCACCTATCATTTATTTTTTAAAATATACTTTAATTTGTCTTCCCTCTCAACCACTCTACCGAAATTGTTCCTATTAAGTCTAACAATTGGTCTGATTGTGAAATTTGAAGGTCATTTTAAAGTCCTTATCTTATATGTGATATTGGATACCTAAATCACTCTTCCTTCTTGTAACTCTGTTTCCATGGCTTTCATGGCCCAAGATCCTTAAGGTTTCCCCCTGTCTCTCTAACCATCTTTTCCAGTTTATCTATGGATTTCTGTTCCTCTTAATGGCTCTTAAAACCTGGAGTGCCCACAGTAACACTAGACTAAGTGTTGACAAAATCTTTGGCTCCTCTCACCTGTGTCTGGCCTCCAGTCTTCTCCTCTTTGTCTTTTTCTCCTTCTCTGCCCATCGCAATCACCCTCCATATTGCTTCCTGAATGATCATGTGAAAAATAAGTCTGAACTTGTTGTTTCCTGGCTGAATTTCTGCTTCATGCTTAAGTGACGAAATCCCATCCCTTTACATGATGTAGTGTCCCCATGGTTCACTGTGCTTCTCCAGTATCATCTCTCAATTCCCGCACTGCATTTTAGGGCCTCATTTTTTTGCATATCCCATATTGGTCTCCAATGCATGTGTCTGTCAGATTGTGTCCTCTGGCTGGAAAAAAACCCCTGCTTAGCTTGAGAGCCTATTTCACTGGGACACCTTCCTTTATCCCTTCACTCGCCATTGGATGGGCTTCCCTGGTGGCTCAGCTGGTAAAGAATCCGCCTACAGTGTGGGAGACCTGGGTTTGATCTCTGGGTTGGGAAAATTCCCTGGAGAAAGGAACGTATTGCCGTATTCTGGCCTGGAGAATTCCATGGACTATATAGTTCATGGGGTTGCAAACAGCTGGACACAACTGTGCAACTTTCACTTTCCCCATTGGATGAGTTAGATGTTACTTCTCTGTGCTTGTGTGAATACACCTATCACTGCACTTTTTATGATTCTTTCTCCTCAGTTATTGGAGGAGGAAATGGCAACCCATTCCAGTATTCTTGCTTGGAAAATTCCATGGAGAGAGGAACCTGTAGGCTCCATGGCTATAGCCCATGGATCCCATGGGCTACAGTCCATGGGGTTGCAAAGAGTTGGACTCGACTGAGTGACTAAGAACACACACTCCTCAATTAAGCTGAGTATTATGAGGAGCTGGGATAAAACATTTTTCATTTTTTTGTATCTATATCTCCTAACAAAGGGCCTAAATGAATGATTAACCACTATATGGCAATTTGCTACTTACATCATTCTACATTTTTATAAATATCATTCTACATTCATCTTTTATTATAGCTAGTTTTGATTTAGTCCAACATTCCAGGCTGTCCTGCTTTTTTAGTTCTCCAGTTGACCGTCAACGCTATTCATTATCTTTCCATTCTTTGTGGTACTGGCAAATTAGACATGCATTCTATCTTAGTCTCAATCCAAATCATTAACAGCAAATGTTGAATAGGATGAATCCTAGGCTAGAATTCTAGAGCTAATGAGTAGTATCCAGCACCTAATGTCTCACTCTATTTTTTTTTAAACAAATTGCAAAAATTAAGTATCTTTGCAAATAGCTCAATTTCAGATGGAACTTATGCATTTGATTCCACCTACTGTCTTATAGTTCCTCTTTTGCCAATGTCTTACCTAATGTCTTCATTAAAAGACAGTGTAAAACTAATCTTTAATGAAATCTTGTGCTACTACATGAGTCTCATTCTTTCACCACTGAATACTCACCAAAGAATTAAGTGGACTGAATACATTTTATTTGTTAATAGAGTAATAAAATATAAGAGCACCGCCACTTTCCATTGGTTACACCAGAGGTCCTGTATTAATAATTGTAACACACAATTTCTCTTTATCATTGCTCCAGGGAAAAATATTTCATTATTTGTCAAGCAAATATACAATTTCATCTCCCAGAAACTCATAAAACATCATTTTAAAATTGACTGTAGAAATCTTTAAATTGATAATTAATATATGCACATGCACATACCTTACAAGTGCCAGCTTCTCTTCTAAGTGTCATATAAATATATTATACAAATATATACATTCCTTAGAACAACTTTATGAGGAGGTATTATTCTTTATCTGTTTTGTAGCTAAGACACTGAATCACAGAGAGGTTAAGTAACTTGTGTAAGGTTGTACAGTTAGTGAGTGATATGGGCATCCCTGGTAGCTCAGATGGTAAAGAGTCTGCCTGCAATATAGGAGACCTGGGTTGGATCTGTGGGGTGGGAAGACCCCCTGGAGAAGGAAATGGCTACCCACTCCAGTATTCTTGCCTACAGAATTCCATGGACAAAGGAGCCTGGCAGGTTACAGTCCATGGGGTTGCAAAGAGTCAGACAGGATGGAGTGACTTTCATTTTCACTTCCAATGTTTATCAAGCTTGGTAGAAAATTCTCAAGTGTATAGTTAGCACAAATTCTAACCATCACAGTCCTTCCTAACATATAGCCATATCCTTGTCAGAAATGATCATCTCCCTCCATACAACACACCCAACCCTCTTTGCATGCATACTGTTAGTGGGTGGGCAGAGTTCCTGGGTTTAGAGTACCAGTGATGGAAACTGTGGTGGGTGGAGAAGAAAAAAAATTCCCGTAACCTAATTTGTTTTGTTTTGTTTTTGTGATGAATGCATACATTTATTTTACTTTATTTGGGATATCAAAGAATGTTATTCCATAATTCATGCACATAAAAAGAGAATAAGCAAAACTATAGAACAAATGATCACTGAACAAGAGGTTTTCAGATCACAATCTAATTTGTTTCTGATAGGCTTCAGAGGGAATTGGGGATGGAAAAAGGCTCATCATTGTCTTCTTTATTATTACAGTCATAACCATTATCTTCATTGTGGTAGGAAATGTTCTTTTCCTTTCCCAGTATTTCTCTCTTGGCCCACAAAAAGGAACTTGGCCCTCCTGACTATATTAGGAAGAAAACACGGGAGTTCCCCACCCCCAGCTTCACTCCTCCTTGCCTGGGGAGGAGTGAATGAATCATCTGTCTGTAGAATGGCTGGACCCAGGGGGGAGTCCCATGGGGCCTGCCCATCCTTATTTTGAGATCTTGTCTACTCTGTATCCTAATCTTTTTGCCAGGCAATAGGTGATTGAAATCAATTAGTCATGGCTTCTCCATCCTGCCCCTGGGTGGGTAACACTATTTTAGGGTGAGAGGGATACAGAATCCTTTCGTTCATGGGCCTAAGTTGAATTTCTAAATTCACAGTTAAAGGTAGTACTGTGACCCAACTGACTCATTTTTCATAACGAATATATATTTCATAGCCTGCTGAGAGCCATACAGTATCCGAGGTGCTGGGGATTCCACAGTAAACAAAACTGTGACCCTGCTACTGAGGAACTTGCAGTCTAGTCAGAGGAGACAAAAAAAGCACAAAACATGTCCGATAATGACGAAGGATAGGAAGAAAAGGGAACAGAGCGTGCCTGGTGTTGGTGGGATGGGGCTAGTTCCTATGCGTAGTCAAGGAAAGTTTCTCTGCTCATGTGACACGTGAGCAGAGATTGAGGAAGGGAGCCGTGTGGCCACCTGGGCTGAGTTTTCTGTGTGAAGGGAAGAAAGAATAAATTCAAAGGCTTTGGTTCCTTTTTTTTTTTTTTCTGAGTGATAACAGAGAGGTTATTGTGGCGGAAGCAGAGTGAATGAAAGTGGAGAATGTAGGAGATGAGTTCAAAGAGCATGCATGAAAACAAATTCACTGAGGACTTCTCTGGTAGCTCAGTGGTTATGAATCCATCTGCCATTGCAGGGGACATGGGTTCAATCCTTGGTCCAGGAAGATTCCGCGTGCTGCAGGGCAACTAAGCTTGTGTGCTGCAATTACTAAAGCCCAGGTGCCCTCTCAGAGCATGTGATCTGCAGCAAGAGGAACCACCGAGATGCAGAAGCCGTCGCATGGCAACTAGAGGGTAGCCCTCCTCCCCACTGGCCACAGCTAGAGAAAGCCTTTGTATGGCAAGACCCAGCACAGTCGTAAATAAATAAATGAATAAAGTATTTTTTTAAAAGTTCACTGGGGTGCTTCAAAGACAAGGTAAGGGATTCGACTTTTACTTTTCAAGAGATGAGAAATCAGAGGATTTTGAGCAGCAGAATAACATCTGAATTATAACTTATTTATTGAAAAGATGGTTCTGAATTTAGAGTGGGATGTAGACACCACAGGGAAATTGTGGATGTAGGGAGGATGCTTAAAGTCTCCTGTAATAGTTCTGCTCAGAGATGAAGTTGGCTTCATTCAGGGAGGCAGCAATGGAAGTGATAAGAATTGATGTATTGTGGAGGTATTTTCAAGTTAAAGGCAACAAAATTTATTGTACACTGGGTATAGAGTTTGATATTATCTATGTGGTTATTAATTTTTTTTTTACTAACTAGTTCTTGTAAAATGTATTTTGAACATTTAAACATACACATAGATTGAGTAGTAAAATGAATCCCTATATACCCTTCACTCAGATTCCTACTTATCAATCTTTGGACACATTTGATTTAATTATCTCCTTTTGAATCATTTTTGTATTTTCTGAATTGTTCTAAAGCAATCTAGACATATCATTTCACCCACTTATTGTTCTGTAAATATCTCTCAATATTATGAATATGTTCTTACATAATGCTATCATCATACTCTAATAAAAATTAATAAGATTAATTCTTTGGTATCAACTATAACTGAGATGATATTCAAATTTCTTTGAATGTGTTTATCCTTAATTGAAATAAAGTTTACTTAGAGAGAAATGCACTAATCCAAAGGGTATAAAACAAACACTTCTGAAAAAAATAACCCAGTAAAATCAGTACCCCAATCTAAAATATAGAATTTTTCCATGACTTAATAACATTATTTTACACACCCTTCTAGCCAAATCCTGCTTCTCTAGGCAGCGACTGTTATGATTCTTATCAACACAGATTAACTTTTCCTGTTTGTGAATTTCATAGAAATGAAATCATGTGATATCCATTTTTTCATGTGTAGAATGGATTTTTATTTTTTCAGTATATTTTTGAGATGCGTCCTAGTTGTTCACATGTAGTTTATTCTTTTTTAAATTGCTATGTATTATTTTATTTTAGGAATATAAAATAGAAACCATTAAAAATCTTTCCATACACTAGGTCATTTTGCATATTTCTCCAATAACACATGTACCACATGTTGAGAATTGTTGCTCAGTATTGCCTCTCTTTGAATAATCTTGATCATGGACAATATTGAGAAATGCCTCAAATGGAGAAGCCATAGAAGTTATCTGTTGACATCACCATACTGGGTATTATGACAAATACAAAGATGAGTGGAATGTGGTCTATCAAGGCACTTGCATCTCCACAGGGAAGTAGACACATAATCACTTATAACAGAAAGAAGTAAATATAGTATTTTGTGTAAGTATAGAAGTGATGAATCTGGGGGGTGGGTGGAGTACAGGACAGGAAATCTGGGAAGCTGTTACACAGGAAGGAAATGTGACCCAGCTTTGAAAGAAGGCTGGACTCTCTGAAGGTGTAAATGGGGAATGGATGCAGGCTGAAGGAAGGGTTTTACAAAGTCACCATGATGTAAATATGTCTGATCTTAATCCACCCAATTGATGGGGCAAGAACCCTTGAGGATTGTCTTTGATGACTTCCAGACTTCACTCCTATGACATCTGTCACCAAATTCTATTGGTAACATTTAACCAATGATGGATCATCATTGGTTGGATCACTGAAAAAGCGAGAGTTCCAGAAAAAAACATCTACTTCTGCTTTATTGACATGCCAAAGCCTTCGACCGTGTGGATCACCACAAACTGTGGAAAATTCTGAAAGAGGTGGGAATACGAGACCACCTGACCTGCCTCCTGAGAAATCTGTATGCAGGTTAAGAAGCAACAGTTAGAACTGGATGTGGAACAACAGACTGGTTCCAAATTGGGAAAGGAATACATCAAGACTGCATATTGTCACCCTGCTTATTTAACTTACATGCAGAGTACATCATGCAAAATGCCAGGCTGGATGGAGCACAAGCTGGAAGCAAGAGTTCTGGGAGAAATATCAATAACCTCAGATATGTACCACCTTTATGGCAGAAAGCGGAGAAAAACTAAAGAGCCTCTTGATGAAAGTGAAAGAGGAGAGTGAAAAAGTTGCCTTAAAACTCAACATTCAGAAAACTAAGATCATGGTATCCTGTCTAATCATTTAATGGCAAATAGATGGGAAAACAATGGAAACAGTGACAGACTTTATTTTTCTTGGCTCCAAAATCACTGCAGATGGTGACTTCAGCCATGAAATTAAAAGCTGCTTACTCCTTGGAAGAAAAGCTATGACCAACCTAGACAGCATATTAAAAAGCAGAGACATTACTTTGCCAACAAAGGTCCGTCTGGTCAAGGCTATGGTTTTTCCAGTAGTCATGTAGGGATGTGAGAGTTGGACTGTAAAGAAAGTTGAGGACTGAAGAAATGATGCTTTTGAACTGTGGTGTTGGGGAAGACTCTTGAGAGTCCCTTGGACAGCAAGGAGATCCAACCAGTCTTTCCTAAAGGAAATCAGTCTTAGGTGTTCATTGGAAGGACTGATGCTGAAGCTGAGGCTCCAATACTTTGGTCACCTGATGCAAAGAACTGACTCACTGGAAAAGACCCTGAAGCTGGGAAAGATTGAAGGCGGGAGGAGAAGGGGACGACAGAGGATGAGATGGTTGGATGGCATCACTGGCTAGATGGACATGAGTTTGAGAAAGCTCCGGGAGTTGATGATGAACAGGGAAGCCTGGCATGCTGCAGTCCATGCGGTTGCAAAGAGTGGGACATGACTGAGCGACTGAACTGAACTGAACTAACCAATCTGTTGAATCATCTCCTGTCTTCTGCTTTCATTACCACTTCCTTGGTTCAAGCCCCTTTACCTCTTTCCTCTCACCCACACAATTGCAACTGACTTTCCACTGCTTTGCCTGCTTCTTCAATCTCTCCGTCCTAATTGCCTGTAGACACTGCCGTTAGAACTATCTTTGCCAAACCCCAAACTGATTGTGCTGTTTCCCTGCTTAGAGCACTGATTATAGAACAGGATTTACATTCCTCTGTCTGTTCCTCAGGCCCTTCAGCATCTCTGCCCTCTTTCTACCCCAAAGTCTGGCCTTATGCTCTCTGAGTCACCATGTACTTTACCTGTAATAAACAACTGTACTCCTTAAATATGCCTTACTTTTATCCTGACTCTGCATCTTTGTTGAAATTACCAATCCCAGCCTTCAAGGTTTCTCCTCCCTTCTTTGTGCTTAATTGATCCTCTGAGGCCAAGTTCAGGTTGCTTCCTTCTGGGAAGCTTTTCTCAACCCCTACTCCAGTCAAAATTAATCACTCTTTAGACATGCATTTGCCATGTAGACACACATTGTATCATAATGATTTATATTCACTCCCAATGAACTGTAACTTCCTTGGAAAAAAAGGACCATGTTTTGGTTACTCTTGGCCTAGCAGATTGCCCTTTCTATGTCCGGCCTTCATTACTATTGTATAAAATCATCCTCTCTTATTTATAAGGTACACAGTTTTCTAGAAGCAAACCTCCGTAAATTTTTAACTATCCTTGTCATGACATATAGTCTGACATTGTGCTGAAAATCACCGAACATGGCTAATTATAAGATGAATTATAAAAATTAGACCCTAGCATGCCCCAGCAGGTAGCTAGTTTATCATTTGGCAGATTCATAGCCTTGACTTACTTGGGAGACATGAGGGATTTTTTTTTTTTTTTTTTCTTTTCTTTTTTTTTTGGCTACACCTATTTTTGAAAATGTTTTCCTTCATAACTTGAGGGAAGCATGTCATACTTAAGAATAAATTATCTGACTCAAGCAAAAATACCAGATTAGGCTAAAGATATTTTCAGCATTCAGAAATAGGACACAATGAGGGCCTGGGAACTGTAACACTAAATTGAAGTAGAGATATATTAAATAGGCCAAAAAATAATATCTTGTGATTGAGTGCATACTAGTATCTGGTCCTCTGAAATATTTATATGGAATTAAGATTTTCATTATAGCTTAATTGAAATAATGAACCACATATTGAATTAGGGATAGGTAAGTAAATCATCATGGCCCCAGTTTTGACCTGATTCATTCAGTTCCTGAGAGATTTCTTCTGTGTTGTTAAAAGAAAATAAAAATTGAACGTTACATAGATGGGGAATGAGATTAATAAAGAAATGATTATCTATTTCAGTCATGTGATCATGCTGTAAATGACTTTTTAAAAACATACTTTGTTGTAACTCATGATGTGAAATATATAATATATTTAAATAAGCACTGACACTGATATCAGATCCAGGTTTGTGCTTTAAAATCATATGAATTTCAACAGATGAAGATTCTAACCCTTGTCTATATTTATGCTATGAGGAAATACTTAGAGAATTTTCATGTACACTTCCATCTTTCCTTCCCACCCAGTCCCCTAAATTCACTAGTCACATGAGACAGAAGACATTAAACAATGTAGAAGACATATTTATTTCCTCTGAAGGAACGTGCATACATATTCAGAGTATATACCTTCGATCACTAAAAGTTACTTTGAATAAATAAATATGTAGAGATATGGAAAGGTATCAACAGAGGCATTCTACTCAAAAGTCAGAATCACTTTGACTTTGTGAAAATAATGTGATTTGTTTTCATTAATAGTAGCACCCATAGGGGTTTCCCAGGTGGTCCTAGTGGTAAAGAACTCTTTAATAAAGTTTTATTAAAGAGTATTTTATTAAAAACTCTTTATTAAAGAGCTAATTTCTTTAATATTAAGAATAAAGAGTTTTTCTTGGAAGAAGTGCTCAATTTTTTTGTTCTTGAAATAATAGCTATGTCCATTAAACTAATTTTTAAATTAATTCATTAATTGTAATTGGGGGATAATTTCTTTACAATATTGTGGTGGTTTTTGCCATACATTGACATGAACCCTCCATGGGTGCACATGTGTCTTCCCATACTTAACCTCCCTTCCACCTCTCTCCCCACCCCACCCCCTGGGTTGTCCCAGAGCAGCGGTTTTGAATGCCCTTCTTCATGCATTGAACTTGCTCTGGTCATCTGTCTCACATATGGTAATATACAGGTTTCAATGCTATTCTCTCAAATCATGCCGCCCTCACCTTCTCCCACGTAGTACAAAAGTCTGTTCTTTACATCTGTGTCTCTTTTGCTGTCTTGCGTATAGGGTCATCGTTACTGTCTTTTTAAATTCCATACATATGTGCTAATATACTGCATCGGTGCTTCTCTTTCTAATTTTTATAGAAAGAATACACATGAATGGAAAGTGGTAAAGAGCTGCCAATGCAGAAGACATAAGAGAAGCAGGTTTGAACCCTGAGTCGGGAATATCTCCTAGAGGAGGGCATGGCAGCCCACTCCAGTATTCTTGCTTGGAGAATCCAGTGGACAGAGGAGCCTGGAGGGCTACAGTCCACAGGGTCACAAAGAGTTGAACATGACTTAAGCAACATAGCACACACACACACAGCAAATGGTAGTTTCCTTTTTAGAAGAAAACCTGGCATGCTAAGTCCATGGGGTTGTGAAGAGTTGGACACAACTTAGTGACTGCACACCACCACCAACAAATAAATTGTGGAGTATCTCAGATAATGTAATCAGTCTATATTGTAGAAAAAGGAATTACATTGTAATCCATTACTTTGTGTTCTCTATTTATAAAGCAAAGCTCTTGAAAATGTATACCATCCTAATTTTTAAAATTTTCTCTTGTTTATGTATAGGTGATAAAATCTTCTTCATTGTTTCCTGGGAATAATAAACATATATTAAAAGCAATATATTAAAAATAAAGAGTTTTTTTTTTTTGAAGAAATGCTCAATTTTTTTTAGTTCCAAAATAATAGCTATGTAAATTAAACTAATTTTTATAGAATACACGTTAAAGGAAAGTAAAGAAAAGGCAAGGTATTTTGCTTTAAAAATTAAGTTTAGTTCAGTTCAGTTCAGTTGCTCAGTTGTGTCCAACTCTTTGTGACCCCATGGGCCACAGCACGCCAGGCCTCCCTGTCCATCACCAACTCCCGGAGTTTACCCAAACTCATGTCCATCAAGTTGGTGATGCCATCCAACCATCTCATTCTCTGTTGTCCCCTTCTCCTCCTGCCGTCAATCTTTCCCAGCATCAGGGTCTTTTCCAATGAGTCAGCTCTTTGCATGAGGTGGCCAGGGTATTGGAGTTTCAGCTTCAACATCGGTCCTTCCAATGAACACCCAGGACTGATCTCCTTTAGGATGGACTGGTTGGATCTCCTTGCAGTCCAAGGGACTCTCAGGTGTCTTCTCCAACACCACAGTTCAAAAGCATCAATTCTTCGGCACTCGGCTTTCTTTATAGTCCAACTCACATCCATATATGACTACTGGAAAAACCATAGCCTTGTCTAGATGGACAGTTGTTGGCAAAGTAATGTCTCTGCTTTTCAATATGCTGTCTAGGTTGGTCATAACTTTCCTTCCAAGGAGTAAGTGTCTTTTAATTTCATGGTTGCAGTCACCATCTGCAGTGATTTTGGAGCCCCCCAAAATGAAGTCTGCCACTGTGTCCACTGATTCCCCATCTATTTGCCATGAAATGATGGAGCCGGATGCCATGATCTTAGTTTTCTGAATGTTGAGCTTTAAGCCAACTTTTTCACTCTCCTCTTTCACTTTCATTGAGTTACATTACGTAAAAATGAGAAGCCAGGAGGTATTATTTCTAGAAATATTGTTAGACAAGGACAAGTTAAAGGAAATGGAAATTTTGTCCTGAAAAAGAGAGGACTAGAGAGACAAAATTTTTGATTATTTAAAATCTTCCCTGGAAAAGGACAAACAGGGCTATGTTGGATGACACAGTCTGGTTCCTGAATGTTGCAGTTACTTAAGTCTTCCTCTTTCTGCTAACATCAGGACTGGCTGCACAAAAAAACGCCAAGTCTGGGGGAAGAAGCTGGAGGTACCAGGCAGGTGGCCAGGGGCTGTGAAATTACATCAAAAGTGTTAATGATGGCCTTGCTCTCTGTTCCAGTGTTTCTACAGAATCTTAGCACCAGCAGCGATGGCAACAATATTAACAGGATGTATGTGTGTGTGTGTGTGTGTGTGTGTGTGTGTGTGCATCCACGCGTGCTGAGTTGCTTCAGTCATGTTGGACTCTTTGTGATCCCATGGACTGTAGCCCGCCAGGCTCCTCTGTCCATGGAATTCTCTAGGCAAGAATACTGAAGTGGGTAACCATTCCTTCTTTGGGGATCCTCCTGACCCAGGGATCAAACTCCGGTCTCCTGAACTGCAGGCAGATTCTTTACCATCTAAGCCACTAGGGAAGCCCTAAATAGTAGGATAGTAATCCCTTTATTCTTCTAAGTACTTTATGCATTTTAAAATAAATGTACTATGACAATTAAGCAACAGCCATTCTTAGATTATTTTTACTTAGCCACTTAAAAATATCTTACCTATAAACACAAATATATTTTCATATGAAAAGAAAGACAATTCTAAGATACTGATGTAACTGGAATGATTCAGTCTTCAAAACAGAGGTATGATTTCAGAGAATAAATGAGGCTCTATTGCGACAGGTATACACTGACTTTCACAAATAAATTGAGATTTAATGGGCTACATTATCTTGTTCAACAGAAACTAAAAATCTGAGCAGTTCTTTAAATCTCTTGCCATCATTTCTCCCCGTTTCGTTTTGCCTTTTAGAATTATTATTTTGCCATGCCATTCCCTCTGTCATCAATGTTTTAGTTTTGTGATGCAAGAAACTAAAACATTCTTGCCTGAATTTTGTTTGACAACACAAGAAGTATGAAAGCTCTATGTATGTATAGAACCTGGAAGTTATATATATATATATAAATATATAAATTATATATATATATAAATAATCTTCCAGAGAAAAAGTTCAACAGTGGCAATGATAATAAAATGATTCACAGTACTAATCTCATAGATATTTGCTGTAAATAGAAGTGAAAATGTTAGTTGTATCCAACTCTTTGCAACCCCATAGACTATAGCCCACCAAGCTCCTCTGCCCATGGAATTCTCCAGGCAAGAATACTGGAGTGAATAGCTATTCCCTTCTCCAGGGGAGCTTTCCAGCCCAGGGGTAGAACCCAGGTCTCCCGCATTGCAGGCAGTTTCTTTACCATCTGAGCCACAGGGAGGCTTGTATAAATAGAAGTATATAGGAAAATATTTTAATACATATAAAGCATAGATTTCCTACAGCTTTGCTTATTGCAATAAAAAATCCAGGTGCTACAGCCTTTCTTTTGATCTAGAAGTCATTCTTGACTCCTTCCTTTCTGTTTCCCTTTCACACATTCTATTCCATCACCATGTCCTATAGATTCTACTCGTAAATATATTCTGAATCCACTCACCTCCCTAGATCTCTACCGTTAGCCCCTTGGTCCAAGCCACCATCATTGAACTTTTGTCCTGGCAACTATTCCTGCTCCTGGCAATCCATCCATCCTCCACAGAACCAGAGAGTGTGATGTTTTGTTAATGTAAATTATATGATGTCAATTTCCCTGCTTAAAACTCTGCAATGTCTTTTAATTGAACTTAGAAGAAATCCCAGACTTCAAGGTTTTACATTATCTGGTTCCTGCTTCTTCATACCTCTTTACACATACATATATATGTATGTATTTTTTTTTCCCTGCTGACTACTGGCCTAGTTCTTATAGGCTAGCATTTTTAACTATCATTTTGAGGGTAAAGGAAGCTATAGTTTCTCTTAGAACCTGAATATTGGTTCTTAGATTAACATTATGGCACATTGTTCTGACCAGTTGTCACCAGATGGATCAAAGAGTCTTTTCTTTTGAAACCCAAAAGTTTTGAATTCTTTGATCAATTCCTGTGAGCTACTTATATATCTTGAGATATCTCTCCTGAGATATTGAGAGATATCCTTACCCAACTAACTCTGCTTTCAGAGAAGTCACTATTTTGTCAATTTTGAAATTTAGGACAAGCCCTAATTCTAGGTCTCTGCCTTGTGTTCATGGAACACCTCAAGCTAAATTTATATTTTCGTGACTTTGCTTCCTTTTCTGGACTCTGTCTCGTCTCCAAATTGTTAGTGGTTTTTGCTGTTCTCATTTGAGTAGCCACATGATTATGGGAACCTACAAACTGGGAAGAGAACTAGTTATTAAGATGGGGCATGTAGAGTTCGGAACAACTTATTAGCTGCTGGGCGTGGTTCCCCATGAACCTAGCAAGTTCAGACTCATAGTGCTTCTCCCCAAATTTACCCTGGGGAAGAGGCTTAGCGAGCAGTTCTTTAAAGAGCCCAGGATTTGGTGCCAGGTGTTTTCCTTGTAAAACAGCTGAACAACTTTATTCAGTGCAATCAGAGCCTTGGGTTGCCTCCCACGAGGAAAACCTGGTGAACCACTTCAGTTAGAACTGCAGGAAACTTTCCTTGGGATCCAAAATGGTTTCAGGAGAATAAGGAAAGTCCCTGTTAACTGAGTTTTAGAGGATTATTTTTGTGTGTGTGGTAAAATACACATAACATAAAATTTACCAGCTGAATAATTTTAAAATATACAATTCAGGGCCTTAAGTGTAGCCATGATATATGTGACTACCACATATATCACCACTATCTAGTTCTCTCAGAGGCATTCTCATCCCTCTAAAAGAAACTCCACACTCATTAGAAGTCACTCCCCTTTCCCCCCTGGAAAATATAAATCTACTTTCTGTGTCTGTGAGTGTGACTATTTTGGATATTTCAAATAAGTGGAATCATCCAATATGAGGCCTTTTGTGTCTGGCTTCTTTCACTTAGCACGTCTTCAAGTTTCGTCTGTGTTGTAGCATAAATCAAAGCTTCATTCCTTCTTGGGGTTGAAAAATATTCCACTGTATGGGTACAGCACATTTTATTTACCCATTCTTCTGTTGATGGGTATTTGGGTTGTCCAACTTTAAGCTATTATTAGTGGTGCTACGCTGGTGTTTGTGCTAAGCTTTTGTTTTCCTATTTGTTATCAATTCTTTGGAGTATACATAGGAATGGTATTGCTGGATCATATGGTAGTTCTATGTTTAACTTATTGAAAAAGCGAAAAACCATCTTCCATAGTGGGTGAATGACTTTACAATCCCATCAGTAATGTATGAGGATGAGTACTGGAGAACTGTAAATGTTTTTTTGGGGGGGGGGGTGTAGGAAAAAATTAGGAGTTTTGGGTTAAAATATATACCTTACTATATATAAAATAGATAACCAACAAGGACTTATGGTACAGCACAGAGAACTATACTCAATATCCCATAATAACCTATAATGGAAGAGAATGAAACAAGACTATATATATATATAAAACTGAATCACTTTGTTGTATGCCTGGAGCTAACACAACATTGTGAAATTTTATTTCCAGAAAAACTTTGAAAAAAGAGGGTTTTATAAAGGTGTCTATGCCTATAAGTGAATCATTAAATGACACTTGGATGGCTGGGAAGAAAGCTGGTTCATATTTTTAAAATGAGATTAATTTATCTCCTCCTTCTTGATTAAATTCTCCCTCCTGCAGGGAGGGGAAAGGATCATGATGGCTAATTTTGAGTTGGTTTGCTTCCCTTGTGGCTCAGCGGGTAAAGAATCCGTCTCCAATGCCGGAGACCTGGGTTCAACCCCTGGGTTGGGAAGACCCCGTGGAGAAGGGAAAGACTACCCACTCCAGTATTCTGGCCTGGAGAATTCCACGGACTGTATAGTCCATGGGGTTGCAAAGTATCGGACACGACTGAGCAACTTTCACTTTCACCAGGAAGTTTTGAAAGCTGTTGTCAGGGCACCCTCATATAGGAAGAGTATAGGTCTAGCATTTTGAAATAGTCACAGCTTAGCTGTGTGGAAATGTAACTTTACCTTTTCTACTTTTTCTACTGAAAATGGACTTTTCTACTAATGAGCTCAACTTAGCTTTGGTGACCCTGTTTTTGCTGATGTTAAAAATTTCCCAGTTTTGCCACTGAAGAATAATATGATCTCTCTGGTTGAAATAGTAACAGGTAATTAAAACTTACTCATTCCATTTGGGATTTAAACTAATTAATTCAGAGGTCAAGCCACCCACTAGAGTTGTTCTGGGCCGGCTCTCCCCATTGCTTCCTTCCATTCCAGGAAGGTGCAAGCATCATGACATTGGGAAGGTGTGGTTTGCCTCCACATTCTTCTCATGTCCCCACTACCTCTGACTGGTCTTTTGACATGAAACTTGCTATTGCTATGTCTACCCAAACTGCATAGCCAAGCCTCTGGGAATGTACCAGAATTTTCTACTGATATTCACAGCTTTGCCCATGCCTTGTGGTAATAAGATGTAGACTCCTTAAACCTTTTCTTCTTTGACCGTAAGTATCCTCTCATCCCCTGGACCACTCAGAATTCATATACTCTCAGGTCTGTAGCTAGTGGATCTCATAGTATTTGCCCATTGTGCCATAGTATTTTTCAAAAAGTAGGTTCATTGATCTGATGTAATGCTGTGAGGGAATCCCATTTGGGTGGCTTGAATTTTGTAAGCCTGCAAATAATAGTGCTGTCTGAGACCCTGTGGATGAAAAGTCAAACTCACACCTGGAATATGTGCTGTAGAGTCAAAATGAATTTATATTCCATCTAGAATAGAAAAGACCAATGGAGGCAAATTCTACCACTAAGTGGAGCTAACTAAGCTAACTAATCTGTCAAGAACACCAACTAATAACTAAGTTGGTATTCTTGACAGATGTTCTTGTGTAAGTGGACAAGCATTAGTCAGTGCTGCTGACAGGTTGGACTTTAGTAGGTGGAAACCCATGACTGTGGGTCCGTGTATAGCCTTTTCTGCCACCACATGGTTCTACATTTACAAACCCATCGTGCCAGCCCTGGGAAAGCAGATGACACAGGCTGTTTGACGGCAGCGGGCCAAGTCATTCTCTCTATTTGACTGTTTAGTGCCTCTTCCTTAGGTGATATTCTGTGATTGTGGCAATGTGTAAAGCAAATGCAAAGACCTTCTCTCTTCAAGCCCCAAAGTCTATTCATATACGCCTATTCCAGACCTTCTTGTCTCTCATCTTTTAATATCTTTTTATTCCAGGCCTCTGACTAAACCGGCTATTTGTTGAATCCATGTGCATTTAATATTAGGGCATTTTCTCTTTCCACATAAAGATCAGGTATGTTGCCTAAATATCTGCCTATGGTGGAAATTGTACCGCACAGACCTTACGTTCCAGACCATCAATGGATGGAGATACAGTGTGGCCCAAGTCCATTTTCAGCTGTTCCCACATACCGACCCACATTCAAGGTCAGGAGATAGGCCATCTGTGAACCAAGCTTGCCTTTGGAAGAGGGCTAATGAGATCATGATGGCTGACATGGCTCTACCTCCTTGTGTTTCTGGCTATGTCTTGGCTTTGATCCTAGTATTTCACTTCCAGAAAGGATCCATTTCTTGTGGGTTTGCCTGATTTGGCGTGTTGGGCAGAACCCAACTCCTAATGGAGACTTTTGACTCATAGTTGCTTTGTGCTTTATGGTCATGCACTTAGCCTTTACCAGGACCAAGTAGCACACTTTAGCAAGCTTTAGAAAGAGGGCTTCTCCAGTGGTTCAGTGGTAAAGAATCCACCTGCCAGTGTAGGAGAGGTAAGAGTCTTAGGTTTGATCCCTAGGTTGGGAAGATCCCCTGGAGGAGGAAATCCCAATATTCTTGGCTGGAAAATCCCATGGACAGAAAAGACTGGCAGGCTGCAGTCCAAGGGGTCGCAAGGAGTTGGATGTGACTGAGCAACTATATGCAGCACAACCCATGCTACAGATAGCATTGCCTTGTTTCAGAATTCTGAAGGTGCTTCTCCTATTTGGCTTGCTTTATCCTTCCACCTCTGCACCTTTTGTTAACTTTGATACATCTAATAACTTAAGGCCTATTGCGTCAAATGGCCCAAATGGCAAGACCACATATATCACAGCCATTTCCTATGCTGGCCCTCAATCAAAGCTGGCATCTTTCATATCACCTGGTTCATAGGTCAGAGGGCTGTTTAGATAGTGAAAGTCTTCAAAAACAAGACGTGAACCTGGTTGAGGATGGGTCTATTGAGTTGAGAGCAATTTCCAGTAAGATTGATAGTCATGGATTCTCAGCGGATAGCACTCTCAGCATCTATAAAATTCCTTCCAGCCCAGAGGGATTCTGACAGCACAGAAGAGAGTTCACTCTGGCTTAAAAAGCAATGAGGCTGATGGCTGACTTATCAACAGCTGCAATGGCAGTCAGAGACAGTGGGTAATATCAGAAATGTGCTGAGAAAGTAATTCCCAAAATTCATCTGTTGTACTTCATGAATGAAGGTGAAATAAAAACATTTTAAAGCTAAAAAACAAACAAAAGAGAGAGAATTTGCCTCCAGCATCCTCTCATTAAGGCAACTAATTATTAAGGATATATTTTAGGCAAAAGGAAAATGCTCGAGATGAAGACAAGAAGTAATGAGAAACAAATATGGTTAATATGTGGGTAAATCTATGTGAATATTAGCTATATAAAATAAAACAATAATAATGTCTTACGGGGGGTTTTATTTAAAAATCCCTGGAAATATTGTAAATATATGAACTATATAAAACACTTAAAATAAAATTTGACACCTCCTAGAAAAGCCAAAGTAAAGAGTAACATGGATATAAAACACTGGACAAAAAAACATGCTTCAGATACACATATTATTTTGTCTTTAAAAAAATTGTAAGAACACACAAATAAAAATTACCAAATGGCATGAAAATAAACAGCTTTAAATACACACCACTGCATAGAATTTCATATCCCAACATGTGGTTTCTGTGGTAGTTACTTAATAACAGATGCTTTAAAAATAAATAAATAAATAAGACACCATGGTTAAATTGCATTTTTCTTTTTTCTCTCTTAAGAGATAATTCTCAACCACATGTCTAGCATACACTGATTGAAAACCATTTGGAAATTACTCCATCTGTCAATGAAATGCAAACACCTCTGGAGTGAAACCAAGCAGCTGTTTAAATGCTCAGAGCTTCACTAGACAAAGAAATCCTCTTCCTTAACACTGACTCTGTTTATACTCTTCCAAAACAACGACTCATTTAGGGAAAAATCCAGTATTTCCAGGTGTGTAAACACAACCATTATTTATAAGGAGCTTTATAAAGAGATCAAGACTAACCACTTCCCATTTGAGGAATTGCTAAGCACTAGAGTGGGTAGAGTTAGACTCCTCTGTGTGTGTGTGTGTTTGGTGAATTCAGAATTATTTGTATTTGTGGGCTACACTTAAAATTCACAACAGCTCTGGCAATCTTCATTGCACAAAACCCACAAACAGGCTTGGAATAAATAGAAGTCTTACAAGCAGTAGTATAATTTATAATTTTAAACAGTCTATTTATACCATACAGGAATTTGCAAATATTTTCCATTTGAATAAAGACATACCTTTGTCATATTTTCTTAATCATTTTCTCATTAACTAAAGAGGAAATTGAGAAGCGAGTAGACTCTGGACTCTAATAGTGTGGGTTTGAATACTAGCTCCATCAGTGGCTGCCTATGCAGCACTGGGCAAGGTATTTCTCCTCCCTACGCCTCAGTTTTCACAACTGTCAAAATGGCAAAAATAATATACCTCACAGAATAATTGTAAGGGCCAAAAGAATTGAAAATTTGTAAAAGTGAATTTGTAAGAATCTAAAAATGTAAATCATTTGATGCAATGTTTGTCACATTAATACAAGTTACGCTTAATACAAGTTACCTATTATTTTAAATCATGAAGTCTTTTGCTGGGTTTAATACTGATATTAATATTGATATAATCCTCAATTAATTATTATTTACCTCTTATCACATTGGCAATAAAGGACTGTTCATGTAGATTTCAAAATGAAAACTGCTCCTGGTCACTATTTCATTCAGATAACAACTAGGTAATCCAATAGCTTCTTATTTTTAATCACTTGTGACTATAACTTACACTGGGCTTCCCTTGTGGCTAAGCTGGTAAAGAACCTACTTACAATGCAGGAGACCTGGGTTTGATCTCTGCGTTGGGAAGGTTCCCTGAAGAAGGAAAAGGCTACCCACTCCAGTATTCTGGCCTGGAGAATTCCATGGACTATATAGTCCATGGGGTCTCAAAGAGTCGGACACAACTGAGTGACTTTCACTTTCATACTTCACACTTAAATGTATGCCTGCAGGAAGCTTGGGAAGCTGCACTGTTTAAAACCAGTCAGTTCACAAAAGGTACAAACTTTCTTTAGGGGAGAATTGTTGCTGATCAGTCGCTCAGTCGTGTCTGACTCTCTGTGACCTCATGGACTGCAGCAGGTCAGGCTTTCTTGTGCTTCACCAATTCCCAGAATGTATACACGCACATGTATGGCTGAATCCCTTCTCTGTTCATCTGAAATTATCACAACATTGTTAACTGGCTATATCCCAATGCAAAATAGTTTTTTTTTAAAGGCAAGCTCCTAGTTATATGATAAATAAGGACTAGGGGTGTAATGTAGTACTAGGAGGTAACATACCATGATAAATACACTTAACACTACTGTATATTATATAGGGAAGATGTTGTAGAGTAAGTTCTAAGAGTTCTTATCACAAGGAAAATTTTTTCTATTTCCTTAATTTTTTATTTACACGAGATGACGGATGTTCACTAAACATTGTGGTGATCATTTCATGATATGTAAGACAAATCATTATGCTGTCCATCTTATACTTAACCAGTGAGGTGTGTCAATTACATCTCAATAAAACCAGAAGAGAGGTAGATATGTAGGTAGGTATGTAGATAGACAGATAGATTAAAACCAGCCACTTCCCAGTAGCCATCAGTTGGGTCCTGGCAGGAAACAGGTGACATATTCCAACTGAGTGTGGAGAACAGTTTAATAGAAGACAATTTACAAAGTTGTAGACAGGTTTAGGGGGAAAGCGTGACAAAGAAGTACAGTGGAGTTAGTAAATATAGGACCACGGTTACCACTTCTAACCCACATGGGCAGGAGCAGAGCATGGCTTCAGAAGCCTGGCGTGGAGAGCTGTGCAGAGAAGACCTCCTGGCAGAGACTCATCTTTGGCGCTGACACATAGCTAATGCTTCTCTGGGAAGGAGCTGGGGGTGAATAACCCAACCGCACTCTCTTCCTGCCCTTTGAACCCTCCTCCCAGGGCTTCCAACTGGCCAGACCTTACTTGAGAAGCCTGTCATCAAGACAGGCTGCTCATGATGTCCACGCAGGTCAGTCTTCTAAAGCCCAGAACCTTGAAGGATAGATTTGGAAGGACAAACAGAAAGCAGCCCTTATCAGAATTACTGAGGTTTTCCCAGATAAGGAAACTGTTAAAACTGACTTTGAATATGTAGCTAGCCCAGCCCACTTTTGTTCAACTAGATGATGCAGAACTCTGCACCTACCAGGCATGCATGTGAATTATTTCCTGAGAAAAATCCTGGCTTGCCTGCAAGTCATTTTCCTATGGAGACAGAATAGACTTTCGCCATGCAAAAGTACAATTAGGCTTTGTGAACTTCAAATCCTTGAGTCCCCAAACTAGAAAAACCATTTGATCCAAATCTAAGGATTTCTTGTCTAGGTGAGAAGAGCCAGAATGTAAACCCACAATGAGTGAATCAGTAAGAACCCCATTGACCACAATTCGGGGTCACATGGTTGACAATTGCCGAGACGAGTTTTATTGTAGATACTGTATTTTGTGTCCTTCAGTTCCATAGAGCCTTGTAATGCCCTGAAGCTCTGGCCTTGGGAAGGACCCTGAGTCAGAATCACACAACTGAGATGGCTCCTGGCTTCTTGACTCTCAGAAATTGTATGAGGTGATGAAGTTTGTTGTCACTCAGCAATGAACAACTCCTACAATGACATACAAAACTTTTGTAATGGCAAAGACATTGTGGCTTCCCTAGTGGCTCAGATGATAAAAAAAATCTGCCTGCCATGCGGGAGACTCAGGTTCAATCCCTGGGTTGGGAAGGGAATGGCTACCCACTCCAGTATTCTTTCCTGGAGAATCCTATGGACAGAGGAGCCTGGCAGGCTACAGTCCATGGTGTTGCAAAGAATGGGACATGACTGAGTGAATAATATTTTAAAAGACATTCATTGTAAACTGACCAAAGGGTGGTCTTAAACAAAGTGAGCATGAAATCTGGGAGAAAGGAAGCCTGCTTGGCTGGGAAAAGAAGACTAAGCTGTAACAGACAGCTCCAGTAAGGCAGACTGACTATCTTCAGGTAACATATAGTGACAATAAGAGAAGACAGTCATTTTCTGAGCATTTACCCTGTATGCTATTTATTTTTTGCCAAAATTCTGTGGCTCTGTGATACACATTGCTATCTTTATTTTCACAGGGAAGACACTTAGGATCAAAAGTAAAAACATGTGCTGAAGAATCACAGAGACAAGAGTTTGAAAGAGCATGGATTAGAACCCAAACCAGTCTGACTCCAAAGTTCACTTTCTGTGCTTCTGTGTGTGGGAGGCAAGAAATGGCATAGTGAACAAGAGAGGTCATATTGGGAGATGAAGCAAGAAAACAAAACCATCAGGGGAAAATTCTTCAGTCTTTTGGAAGGAGGGTGGGGGAAATCGCCTGTGGTGAAAACAAAACCAAACCCAGCCAAAAACATATGGCTGACTAAAAGAAGGAAGCTCACTAGAGAACAGAAGATATTTTGGGTGATAATAGAGCTTAGCGTGGAAGAAGCCCCATCTGTAGTCATCTCTTCAAGGCCAGATCTAAATGTGCAGAATATGGGTGGCTCTGACCTCCTGCAGATTGATTCTCCGGCCCCGCCCCTCCAGGGAAAAGCACAACTCCCAGAGTAACGTGTAAACACACGGGCAGTGCACAGACAACACTCCCCGGCTGCAGCAGATGGGGAGGAGAGCAGGTCTTGGGAAGTCCTCCAGCAAGAAAGCGAAAAAAGGTAGAGAAGAATTTTGCCAAGAATGTGCCACGTGGTGTCATCATTTACTATTTCTGAGTGTGTGTTGACGCTGTTCAGCTGACAGGAAAGCCACAGTGGGTACAATTTTAGGAGAACATGCTCTTGTTTTACTGGGGGTGGGTGGTGGTGAAAGAGGATGTGATGGGACCTTCAGTCTGAGGGGAAATGGTTAAGCTACCTGATGCTGTGGGTAAAGTGGTTAAACGGGAAAGTCTCAGAGTTAATTCCACTAGAATACCAGTGGGGTATTCCACAGCAAGGGTGATGACTCCACGCTTCAACCCAAAGGGGAACCGGTTTCAGAGCCCAGCAGAAGTGGAGCGTCAGGGACCCACTGAACAGAGAGGCATGTCAGCTTTTCTACCACTTTAGAGGAACAGAACGCAGAGGGAGAAAATACACAGCAGCCCTCTTAAAGAGACACAGGGCATGCTTTCGCAAAAGCCAGCCACTCTACTGTGGTTTGTAAACTCAGGCACTAAGCGATTGTGCTTTATTTGTTTGGCCTTGGTGACACTGTCTTTGCCTGGGTTCCCATGAGAAAGCAGAGTCTGAGACTCATCTTTCATGAAGGTAGTTTACTAGAGAACGTCATCTCAGGGAGTCATGAGTAAAGGCTGGGAAGAATGAAATGCGGGAGAAGGGACTAACAAAATAAGGATGCCTCTTGGAGCAGGTCATAGCTGTGGGTGGCAGCAGCTTGGTCTTGCTGTCACTCTCTGAAGATCATGTAGATGCACCTCTGAATTGTCAGGAGGATGGGGCAGAAGAGCAGGCATTTACCCACTGTGTCCAATCCTGCACTGACTCAAGGTTTACCCTGTAGGATGCTGCTCTTCCAGCTCTACGCATGCATGGGTACCAGCTGGAGCTCCACAGGCATCAGAGGTCAAGTGTTAGACAAGTCCAAGCTCAGAAAGCAAGATATAGCTGAAGCAAAGTGCTAATAGGTTTCACCTTCCCAAAAGTGACTGTAGCCACTGTGATGGAGTAAAAGCTTTGAGGTATAGCTCAAGAAATACTTATACAAATACCTTAAAAATTGGTTGAACTTCCCTGGTGGCACAGTGGATAAGAATCTGCCTGCCAACGCAGGGGACACAGGTGTGGTCTCTGGTCCGGGAAGATTCCACATGCTGCGGAGTACCTAAGCCCACAAACTGCAACCACTGAAGCGAGTGTGCCTAGAGCCTGTGCTCTGGAACAAGACACCGCAGTGAGGAACCTGCGCACTGCAGCCGAGTAGCCCCTGCTCGCCACAACTAGAGAAAGCCTGCGTGCAGCACAAAAGACCCAGTACAGCCAAAAAAAGGGAAAGAAATTGCCTAAGATAAAAGTTTGAAAACAACGCAGAGGCTCTAATTCAATAAAACATCGTCTTGCTTATGCAGGGCATGGATGCAGGGTACAGAAAATACTGAATAGAGTATGAAACAAGATTTTTAAATTGAACTATTTCTTCGATTATCGCCATAGCTTTACTAACTTTTCTGGTAGAGCAAAAGCAAAAACTACTCTGAATTACTCAAATTATTTGTCATTTGTTTTATGTGCATGCATGAGTGCTAAGTTGCTCCAGTCGTGTCCAACTCTTTGCGACCCTATGGACCATAGGTCGCCAGGCCCCTCTGTCCATGGCATCCTCAAGGCAAGAATACTGGAGTGGATTGCCATGAGCTCCTCCAGGGGATCTTCCTGACTCAGGGATGGAAGCTGAGTCTCTTACACCTCCTGCAGCCTCATTGGCAGCAGGGTTCTTTACCACTAGCACCACCTGGGAAGCCCTCGTTTTATGTAAGTGCGTTTAAATAAATTGTTGAATTATTTGTATGCAGCTCTCATCATATTCAGTGAGTTCAGTAGTTTCATCAGTTTTGGGGGGAGAGTTCTTTTAAGTATGATGTCTCCCTCCAAAACCACAGTGTATACATACACACACATAGATTTTCTTTTTTTATATATAGATAATTGGAAGACTGAGCTCAAGCAGATCACCGGAATCATGATTTCAGTGCCTTGAGAGAGCCAACTCAGATAAGCATCATTCTTTCACAGATTGCATTTTCTTGTCTGTGTGGGCTTCAAGTTACAACAACCACCGTGACATAGTCCTGCAAAAGGACTGCTGACCTGCGATTACATTAAATCATATCAGGCAACCTCGTCAATTCAGAACAAATGCTATTCAGGGGGAAGCTGAGGAGAAATCCTGTTTTGTTTTGTTTTTTTTTTTTCATATAGAAATTCTTAAACAGCAAATCTTTCACTGTGCATCCTTTATTTGCCCTTTGCTTTATACATATATTACTCAACTTTTCCATAAGAACACAAAGGAAATAGTATCTCCATTCTTATAGAGAATAGGCAGGGAAGGCCAAACAAGCCAAGTTGCTGAAGTTCACATGATCAGATGGAGGCAGAGCCAAGCTTTAAATCCAGGCATGTCTGGCTCTGAAGCTGGGGCCCTGCCACATGCGCTGTGCTGGTCTTCCTGGAGTCTGAGCAAACCCAGCCCACTGCACCTCACCTTCTTATGTAACAACCTGGAGGGTGCGGAGAGCCATCTGCTTCAAGAGCAACAGATTTGAGTCCATAAGGCAAATAAGTTGGCAGAAAACAGAAGGACTGTGACATTGCCACTTGGCATTCCTGATGTATTCTGCATTTATAAAATAGAAATATGTAGTCCAACATGTTGATTTCACAAGCCTATCATTATCATTCATTCTGAAATAAACACAGTCAGGGACATCATGTACAAAATAAGGAATCCTTGTTTTGGGAGATGATGTCAGACAGTAGAAGTCTTTTTTTTTTTTTTTAATCTCCTACCTCCTAAAGCACTAGTTTACAAGTGACTTTATGAAATATACTTCAATACTGAGGCCAATGAGGAAAAAAAAAAAACAAGTGAGGGAGAAAACTTGGGATTAAATTTAAGAACACATGATCACAGGATTATTTTAAAGGTAATATTGATTGCAAAGTAGTGCTTTCAAAACAAGGCTGGTCAGTAAATTCACCTGAAGAGTTTTTAAATAATATATATATATATATATATATATATATATATATATATATATAATGTGTTCAGTTAGTTAGTCATATTCAGTTCTTGGCAACCCCATGAACTGTAGCCTGCCAGGCTCCTCTGTCCATGGAATTGTCCAGGGATGCATACTGAAGTAGGTTGCCATTTTCCCCTCCAGGGGGTCCTCTCCACCCAGGGATCGAACCTGAGTCTCCTGCATCTCATGCATTGCAGGTGGATTCTTTACCACTGTGCCACCTGGCAAGCCCCATATATATATGTAAACCTGAACCCAATTTCAGGCAGAGTTTCTAGGAATAAGGCCCAAGCATCTCACTATTAAAATTTTTCCATGGTTATTCTGATGATCAATTTCAGTTTAGAGCTGCTGCTTTAAGAATTTGTAAGCTAATACAAGGGGAGTCTATTTGTGTATTTTAATTTGTATGTGTCATCTTGAAAAAATGAGCTCATAGTTTTTTATTTAGTATGACTTCTAAATGCTCATAAGTCTATATATTCAGTATACTTTCTTGTCAATAGCCATTTGGAAATCTCTTCACTAATAACAACTTCCTCGTGGCTCAGAGGGTAAAGTATCTGCCTACAATGTGGGAGACCCGGGTTCGATCCCTGGGTTGGGAAGATCCTCTGGAGAAGGAAATGGCAACCCACTCTAGTACTCTTGCTTGGAAAATCCCATGGACGGAGGAGCGTGGTAGGTTACAGTCCACGGGGTCGCAAAGAGTTGGACACGACTGAGTGACTTCACTTTCTTTTACTTTTTTTCTTTCACTAATAACAAGTCAATTAGTAGAGAAAAAAATAAGAGATGTCAATCAGTTTATCTCAATATGGTTATATTTAAATGGGAAACAAAAATGACCCTAAAGGAATGGTCTTGTCTTGCTTGTGTGTTAGTCACTCAGTCATGTCTGACTTTGCGACCCCATGACTGTAGCCCACCAGGCTGCTCTGTCCATGGAATTCTCCAGGCAAGAGTACTGGCGTATGTAGCCATTCCCTTCTCCAGGGGATCTTCCTGACCCAGGGATCAAACTCAAGTTTCCTGCACGGCAGGCCAATTCTTTACCATCCGAGCCACCATGGAAACCCAAAGAAATAGTAAGTATGGCCTGAGAATGAGCCAGACTATTTTAATAAAAGAAAAAGAAACCCACAAATGTAAGAGGAATTCCTTTTACATTTGATTTATCTTACAGTCGATTCTCAGATGCTTTCCCAGAAGCCCCAAAGAATTAAAAAAAACAAAACCTTCAGGATGCACCTGTTGATTATTTCAGAATCCTGAAGCACAGGAACAGACTAGCCCACACAGAAGATACTGTGAATTTTACATCAGATATGTGCCCATGCTTCTAGTAATAGCCTCTCTTTTTCTTAGAGAAGAAAACTCTAATCCACACTCACATACAGAACATATGGATGAGATTATCTTGGGAGATGTAGTTCCCAGATTCTCCTCTGCTATACAGGTATAGCAAGGAAGGAGTTGCAACAGAGAATTTCTAGCATAATCTTTAAATGTTTAGAATAAGAAAAGGTATGAAAATAAATAAACTGAACATTGGTTGGGGTTCATTCAGGGAAACAAATTACTCTTAAGTGTTTCAACAGAAAGAACTCAACAGAGGGAATTTGCTGATCAAATGCTAGATGACAGAAAGAGGAAAATGAGAACAGAAGCTGCTATCACTCTTAGGGGTGGAGAGGTCAAAAGAAGAGGTTGAGATTATCAGAATCTAGAAGCTTCATGGTAGGAGCCTATGAAGTTAGCACTCGAGATTGCAAGGGAGGGTGCCACCTTGCTGGCTGCTGCTGGTATCTTACGGGCTTAAAGGAAGGAATGGGGATGCTCTGAGCAGGAGATGCTGTCCAACCGGTGCTGGTCCTTCAGAAGATTGAAAGAGGTCCTGTGTCGTTCTGACGTTACGAGTAGGCACTGTCTAACTGCTATTGTAAACTTATATCCTTCTGTTGCTGGGATAAAAGGCAAGTAGGGTGACCTGATAGGATAAATCAGCAAGCATGAATAGACAAATCTCTTTTTTTCCTGTCATCCAGTGTCCCCACTAGTTCCCCCTACTGAAGGAAACAGTAGCATTTCAAAATTTGGAACCTAGTACCTGGCACATAATTCAGTGGAAAATTTCAGAAAAGAGCAACAGAATAAGTCAAAAGAAAGTATAAGGTAGAAATAAAAGAGGGAAGAGAAGAAACATATAAAATAGAACAGGGACATTTGTTGAAGAGGACCAGTAAAACTAAATTTTTATTCTTTGAGAAAACTAAAAAAACTATAAAACTTTAGCAAGTTTGAGGCAGAACAGAGAGGAAAAAAACAATATTAGACATGAAAACATGTAGCTGAAGATGCAGCAAAGATAACAAATGAAATGTAAACAACTTTATAAGTTTGGAAGCACACATCACAGAAAAATATAATTATTAAAGTTGACGCATAAAGAGATAGAAACTTGAATGTTCCTAAAGGAGCAATGAAATCAGAACAGCAGAAAAAAATATTCTCACACAAAAAGGATTAAAAATGCTAGGCTCAGATTGTTTAAAAAACATAATTCTTGTTTCTCTGTTTAATTTTTGTGTCCTTGATTTCAATAAGCATTTCATACATATGTGTTTTTATTTCATACCTAATAATTCCAGTATTTCCAATCCTTGAAGGGGGAGACATTAATAAATATTGTTCACATTTCTGTTAATAGTCTTTGTAGCTTGCCTTCTAATGTACTTGGTGTTCTGTGATTTTGAAGTTACTGTGATTTTAATATGTGTGACGTCCGTACGCGGAAATGAAGGCATCCTTCTTCTGAAGAGGGCTTGCTTCTGTTTTCACAAGTAGCCAGGAAGGCACCATTGGAGCCTTAAGGTTTCAGGCTCAGATTCGGCTTCATCACCTGTGTTCTGGCTCTCCGCTCAGTGTTCCAACAGCTGTGTGCTGTGGAATCCAGGCTTCAGGCCAGCTGCCACATCCAACTCTCTGCTGTTCCAGTGTAAGCTCCTCTCTAGTTCTGCCAACCTTTTTTAGGGGGTTGGGGCGGGGGGGTGTTACTCATAAAACTCTCCTTTCACTTTGAAAATCAACAATACCTAAAAAAGTTTGTCTTGGATCAAGTTTAATTGCAAACGTGGGAGCCCGAGAAGGGGTTTAGGAATGTAGGGGGAGCTTTAAAGCTATGGAAAAGTTTTATTTTTCAAACTAAATTGTGGGTACAGGAGGCTTATTTTATTTATTTAATTTATTAGTATTATTATTTAAGAATAATTGTAAATGATATTTTTTGGTGATAGTCATATATTTTATAAGAAGCTAAAGAAAAAAAAAAACCCTCCAAACCCCCTAATGGTAATTTCACTAAAATCTCTCTAGGACCTTGAGCAAGCTCTCAGACATCAGTAGTAACACTGTATATGGAGCCACACCAACTACAGACAATGCGCTCTGCACAGATGTACGTACTGTAGAAGACAGCGCTAGACCAACAGGAGACATGCCTGGATTGATCTGGGTAGAAAGGAGGAAAATAATGAAGGACAGATGGCGGTCTTGCAAGTTTGTTCATGGGGTCCCATGAACTTATGTGACTCCTGGGAACTTCAGTGTGAATTTGACAGGAACTTGCGGTGAAGTTTTCATACATAGAGTGGGAACAGATCAGAGAAATACTGTACATCGTGTGTCTACAAACGACTATGGCCCTGGGTTCATGGATTATGTAAATTACACAAAAATGACAGTCCTGATTCTCCTTCTGGCCTTGAGAACAACCTTAAAATCTTTGCTTCTGTCTGGTATCACCTCCAGTGGTCTCCTTTCTTGTTCCAATTCTATACACTTCTCTTTGGTTGCCCAGTAATGTACCATGTAGAAGCAATTTGCAAAATAGAGCCATGGTGCTTAGAAACATTAATTTCACTCTTGCGGGGAACAATTTGCTCTCAGGGTGGGGTTTTTTTCATCACAGGCTCAGGACCATTGAGATAGCAGCGTAGCAAAGATCTCTGTTAAATTCTTATCTATGGGTCAGGATATTAAAATGCCATGTAATTGGAACTCCTGTTTAGAAATATTAATAACTATTGTATTGAAAACCAAGCTAGTAAAAAATGAGAAAACAGCAAGCAAGGAGGGTTTGTATAATTTCACTCAATTTTATGTTCTGCACAGTTTACCAGGCCAAAACTAAATTACGTTTGAAAATCAGTCATGCAATGTTCTGGCCACTTTTCATGAAAATGGATTATCTCTCACAGTTCTCTGAGGCTTTAACCCCATGTGACATAGTAACATTTTAGGACAAATCTGTGAGCCAGGCTTATGCAGGCATTAGCTAGCCAGGCATGATGTGAAGAGTTCCAACGCCTGCCCATTGCAAAATGTTACTCTACCCAGGGTCTTCCTGTTTCTGAAAGTTGAATTCACTCCTTAAATGTCCTCTGGAGTTGAAAGGGTTTTTGTCTTTGTTTGCTTATCAATAATTTGTTCTTTTTTGTTATCAGTGAGATATATCCAGTTAACAAACCAGAAGAGAATATTTTCTGGTTATCTATCACTTGCTGTTTTCACCTGGCAGACAATCTAACTCAGAATGACTTTGCTACATGGGAGAGTCGTAATAATAGCAGCGGTGCTTGTTATTATTGCTTGAATTGAAATATAACTTGCATGAAGTGAAGCAGTGTTCAGTGTTCAGCTCAATAAATTTTTACACGTATATCTAGCCAAGTAACCACCACCCAGAAGCTTTCCTTTCCCTTTCCAGTCAATACACATCTCTGTCTCCTCTGCCTCACACACCAAAAGGTAAACACTATTCTGACTTTTATCACCATAGCCTGGTTTTACCTATTTTAGGACTTCTTATAAATAGAATCATTCAGTATGTACTCTTTGGTGTCTGGCTTTTTTGGCTTCATATTATATGTGTGAGATCCCATCATGCTGTTGCATTTATCAGTGGCTTATTCTTTTTCATTGCTGTATACTCTTTTATGACTAGGCTACAATTTAACCATTCTACTGTTGATAGACATTTGGGTTGTTTCTAGTTTTTGATTATGTAAAATATGAACATTTATGTCCACGTAGCTTGGTGGACATATGCACACATTTTTCTCACACACACACTCACATTTATACAAAGGAGTGGAATTGCTGGACCATAGGGTACACATTGGTTTAGCTTTAGTAAAAGTGTGCAGACTATCCACTGTGAGGGTATTTTTGATGGGCGGTGTACTGGTGCTTCACTGTTTGCCCCTATAGATTGATGCTCTGTTTTCTCTGTCATACTCTGTGTCCTGAATCATCCTGATTTCCAGTTTCCTTATACTTTGGCTCCTGATTGGGTTTAGCCAATAGGATCCCCAGCATTTGATTGGACAACGGGGGAAGAGAGAGAAAGAACTCAGAGTATTTATTCCTTCTGTTGTCTCCCTACTTGACCACCACCGAGAGAGAGGTCCCAAGCTTTGGCAGACACAGCTCCTATTGGGCAGGCGCTCTTCCGAGACCTTGGCTCTCACTGGTTCTACAAACAGCATTCTTCGTCCCTGCCTTTTTAGGTTCAGAGGGTGATCATGGAGAACTGTTGGTGCTAGTGTTGCACTTCTTCTCCATCTAGCATGGCACTCTTAGCCCCACTCACGTTCCTTAAAAAAAAAAAAAAAAAAAAGTCATTCTATAAAAATCTAAAACCTTTGAGTATTTTTTTTTTCTTATAGGGATTTTAACTGGGGGGAAGAAAAGATTTCGAGAGATGTCAGAATGTGTTGAAACACATAGAGGTTCCTACTCAGCATGAAAGAACTGGCACAGAGAAGAGATTGTGCTGAAAGTAGTTACTTAGGGTAATTTAAGTTAGCAAATATATTGGGTGTGAACCAGAACTCTGAGCAACATAAAGATGAGGTTCTCTACTTGTAGTTTCGTTGACAAGTAGACCCGGCTTTGATCTAGGCTGCACATCACTCTGCTAAGCCTCAATTGTTTTGTCTATGAAGTGGAAAAGATGACTGTATCTGTTTCAGGTTGATCAGTAGCTCGACCACTACCATGCCTCCAGAGCAGTGAGATGGTAAAGAAAATCAAGGAAACCACACATTATGTTGACACAGTTTTGTAGTAGTCGTGGTAGTTGCTTAGCCGTGACCAACTCTTAGCAACCCCACGGACTGTAGCCTGCCAGGCTCCTCTGTCCATGGAATTCTCCAGGCAAGAATACTGGAGTGGGTTGCCATTCTCTTCTCCAGGGAACCTTCCTGACCTAGGGATCGAACCTGGGTTTCCCACACTGTGGGCAGATTCTTTATTGTCTGAGCCACCAGGAAAGCCCCAGAAGTTTTGTGATTTCTTTAAAGGGATGCATCCAGCAGTGATAGGGTTATCAAGGAGGCATTTCTGAACTACTCAGAATCTTGGAGGCAAGGTCCCATATATCTTCTAACTTCAGTGAAGCCACAACCACCAAGCATAAAGAGGCTTGCTTCTGGTATAGTGGCTAAAACAAAGCAAGATTTGGGAGCCAGAACCAAAAGTAGGAATCTAGACTTTGTCTCTGATTGGCTATATAACCTTGACCTAGTGATGTACATTCCTCAGTTCTCACCACTGTAAAATGATTCTTCTATCTTTTATAATAACTGTTATTAAAGAATTCAAAATGGTACATAAGCATATTTATGAAAATGACTCTTCCTACCCAAGCTGAGTGCTAGTATAAGCTGTTAGAACATATAAAGCTGCTAGTAGAAGTGTGGGTACACTGCTATGGGGGTAATACTGAGAGTAGATGTGTCAGGGATCTTAAGAGTACATGTGTCAGGGGCAGGGATGAAGCTGTGTGGGAAGATAAGATACCCAAGCTGAATAGACATGAAGTCTAGGAATGGTGGTACTGAGGTCTGACATGTGTGTATCTTGAATGCTATTCTGGTTCTGGGATAGAAAATTAAAATCTGTTATGCCTAAGCAGAAGAAATATGAGAGGAAGACCATTAACGTATGTAACCTACACTGGATTTGTCTGCAGGGATTTTGGGGTTTTACACTGGTCATTTGAATAAGTTCTCTTTTTTGCAAATCTAGCACTGTATTCCTATAAACTTCATTTTATTCATTTTTAGAGACATAAAGTCAAGGTTAATCTCTGTGTTTGTATGTGTGTGTGTCTTTCTTATGTATACACTTACATATTTCAAAGCAAGCACTGACTTAATTAGCCAGAATGGAAGCAAGGATAAATAAAGGGATTTCTGAGAAAACAAATTCCAGTTTGTTTGTGGACATGCATGCCAAAGTAAAAAAGTTTTGAAGGCAGCTAAGGCTTTGGGCAAATTCTAACAGTACTGAAGGCTGAGGAAATAGGCAAGGAAGCAAACAATGTGATTCTGGCTTCCTGCTGGTGATTCAGAAAATTCTGATTCGAAAACAAGAATTATTTTCAAAGGTCTTTTGACAGAGCTGACAGCTCCTTCGCTGTCAGCCACTCTCCAGAGACCCTAATGAGCTCTTCCTTGTCAGGTCTTTCTGTCTAAA